>NC_140968.1:3442897-3527897 GCF_056783735.1 Eptatretus burgeri | reverse complement strand
GGAACGTTTTGGCATCTTTCAACATTTCTGTTGACCTGTATCTAGGACGAACACCGGGTGAATGCCGGCAACAAAGGTCTCAAAGCAACTGAGACCCACGGTTCAGATTGTGCAATGAAATGCCACAATATTTTGTCTACTTCCATCTCTAAAATAAACTCATCTTTATCCGCCAGCATGACGGGTGCTCTTTGAAACACATGAAAAAGAAGAATTGTATTTATGACAGAGTGTTCAAATACCAAAATATATGGACATTCACAGCACTAATCTCAATTAAAGAAATAATGCAATGATGTCACGATATCAAAGGAGACAATCGAACATTGCTCCTTAAATTACTGAACCTCATGAGGCGATGAATTGGGTTTATTCGATTTTTTCCTCTTCATCTTGTCGGTCCTCTACCGGTTTCACGGGAGGGACTCGAGGTTTGATCTCAATCTGTCTGGCCATCCCACCTGTGGTTTTTCCGACTTATTCCCCATACCATTTAACATATTCAACTGAAACTTGGTGCATGGATGGCTTCATTATGACAAGTTACAGAACGAGTTTGAGTTTCAGGGAGTTTCGTAAAATTTTTCAGGGTTGGGGGCTTTTGGACTTAAAATATATCACATCGGGAGGGACATGTATTGCAAAGCAATTCTCGCTCTCATTTGGACTCATTTCCAATCTGCGACCCGCATGCTGC
This sequence comes from Eptatretus burgeri, assembly GCF_056783735.1. Taxonomy (NCBI): domain Eukaryota; kingdom Metazoa; phylum Chordata; class Myxini; order Myxiniformes; family Myxinidae; genus Eptatretus; species Eptatretus burgeri. Next base: position 3,527,200 of record NC_140968.1, on the reverse strand, counting down.
CGGTTCTGCTCGGCGTAAGGAGCTTACGACAGGAGTTGCCAGATTCATCGTCACAGGAATGCAACCAATATCCACAGGGGAAAGAGGGGGGATTCCGCAATATGCTGAACATCTTCAACCAGCGTGACACTTTGCCATCGAGGAAATGGTTCTCTTCGGTCATAATCCTTCAGCTATCCAACAAGGTGAAGGAGGAAAGAGTTGTACCCTAGCTGCAAGAAGCATCGTATGTGGCGCTCACAACTGACATGTGCACGAATCGTGCATCCGACCAATAAAACAGTGTCACAGCACACCTCGTCAACAGAGATTACTCAATAGGGAGTTTCACACTTGGGAACGCAGAACTACCCCCGTCACATGGCCATGAGCACATTGCTAGTCCTATGCACGAAAATCGGGAAGACTGGAAGTTGAAAGACAAACCAAGTGCTGTGGTCACTGATAATGCAACAAAAACTATTTAAGGTGAGGGCTCTGGATTCCCTGACATAACCTGTTTCGGCCACACATTGAATCTGATGGTGAAAGTTGGCCTGAATTTGAAGAGAATGACAACAACCCTTGCTTGTTGCCATTCAGCAAAAGTAAAATACTCTCCAGCTCTCGCAGCTAATCAACACACCCTCAACTTCCCAGTACACAAGCTTATCCAGAACGTAGACACCAGATGGAGTTCTACACACAATATGCTTCAGGAATACCTTTACATTTTACACTTCTATCACTCCAGGTAGATCAGAACATTAACAATGTGCCACACAGAGCGCCGGTGCTGTCGAAGCAGTTTCTTTGACTGGGGCTACAATCTTGGATTGGTCACCAGTCCAACACAGGAAGTCATGGCAGGAACTTGGAATTTGGTCAGGGTGCCGGCAAACACCAGGTAGACTATTGAAAAAGGAATTGTAAAAGAAAATGTTTGTGATTTCCAACGCTTTCCATTCGCTTCCAGAAGGCCGACAAAGCCAGGAGATGAGCTTGTGTGGCCGTGAGAGCGTGAGACCGGAGCTAAAATTGTAACACGGCAAAAACGTGAGAGTTGGCTCGTCTGTTTTCATGGACAACAACCGAAGATAGGCCGTGCGAAAGTCAGAGCTTTGAAGATGATCGAGTCATGAATGTGCCAATGGAAAAAAAATCACTGTCGATGATGCAGTGAAACCCTGAGAGCACCAGCAGCACACAGAAGTGGTGAGCTGAGCCCAGGCAGGAGAGCCCCGAGGGTGTCAAAGGCACATAAAGAGCTTGGCAGTGGGGGTACGATCTCGTAATCACAGGAAAATAGCTTTTAAGGTACAAAGGGAAAAGCGCTGCAGTGGGTCCAGATTGGGAGAGCCCTGAGAGAGTGTGTGTTGGCGTGTTGCAAAACAACACAGTCGAAATCAGACCAATGAAGGGGGAACTGAACTGCCAGTCTCTTCAAGCCCTGTGCAAGACTGAGCATGCGTTGCTGTGTTCTGTCGCTGTGAGACGAACCAACTCATCTCCCCTTGATTGCTCTTCCTCAAATCCCAAACGATTCACCAATTTTCTCTTTCTCAATCTTGAGGCTTATGAAAATGAGACCTTCTGTATCATTGGAATCTTAAGTCCAGAGGTGGATTCCCAGGGACTGTCACTCTCCTACCATCAGCAAGTTGGCGGGCTCTATTTTATGAAGCTTCTATCTGGCCTTCTTCCTCCTGGCCTCTCCGACCTCCTTCTCTCCCATATCCACCCTAGGTCACAGACATTCCTTAAAATAAAAAAAAATTAAACCTCACAGACTCGCCATCCCCAAGTCCAAGCTGGTTGCCCACCTGCATCAATTAGCTTGCTGCTTCTTCTCCCTGGTCCGTTGTCTTCTCCTCCTCACTTCAGTCTTTCAAATGCGCTGCCCATGACTACCTCGTTCGCTCAGCTGTAAACATCCATGAACTCTTCAGCACACACTAATTATTTCCCCTACTCTGCTTCTCCCTGTCTTGTTTAAAACGAGCTGTGGCGATGAATACATTTCATGGTGGAATAAAATCCATCTGGTTCATGTTTCTGACATTCAATAATATGGTACATGAGGACCTTAGTTCAGGAAATCTATTTTCTATTTTCTTTGTGCTGCAATCAAAGTCTTCATAAATAGTCGGTGGCCTGATTTGTACTGCCTCACATATGGTCCAACTGCCCTCTGCTCTCGCAACCCTCTAACCCTCAATACCAACTCAAGGATGGATGTGTTGTCACAGTAATCCCCTCCTGGTTGAACTTCCAAAATCCAAGGTGACTGCAGACGTTTTGTCCTCTTTTCTCCTGTTTTGGAACCACATTCCAAAGCCATTGTACCCTCCTCTTCCTTTCGGGGCTTGAAAACAAGCAGTGCACCGCCCATCTCATTTCATCCCCATACTTGACCCCAAGCTAAGTAAATTCGACAGACAAGTCTTTGATTACATCTCTCAATCTGCTTACTGATAAATGCAGAGAGATTTCTGATGTAGCAATGACTGTTTTTTCACTCCTGCATTGTAACGTTTTCTAGTTTCAATTTTACATTCACTGAAAACTCCTTGAGACTCACTGGAGTATGATGTTCCTGGTACTTGCTGACCCTGGATACAAATGGGCTCACACAGACGATAATGAAGCATTCATCATAATCTTCAGTTTTAACCTCGCAAGTCCCCAAAGGAAAGGGGGAGTGTGTGTGTCAATCAGCGAGTCCACACAGACCAAATTTAATATAGCACCCGCTGGGAGACGTACGAGGGCTGCACCAGAAGTCATGAGCATCAGTGGATTCCACACGTTTGTGCCGAATACAGTGGAACAAGAGTTATTCGTGACATCGATCAATCTATCCACTCCAATAGAAACGCAGGCTCGACCCATGAACTGGTGTTCCCACAATCCATTGTGACAAAATGGCCATCGACAACACATCGTTTTGCCAACGTGCAGTGATTCAATTACTCGTGAAGGAGAACAACTCAGCTGCAGATATCTACAGCCGATTAAGTCAGGTGTACGGAGATGCCTGCATGGGTGATAGCAGTGTCAGAAGGTTGGTGAAACACTTCAAAGATGAGAACATGGACATCACCAATCAGCCACGCTTTGGTTGGCCAGGAAGCGCCAAAACTGAACACAACAAGCAGAAAGTTGATGTGCTCATTAGTGAGGACCGAAGGGTGACGGGTTCGGGAGATCGCAGTGGACCTTGGTGTGGGACACCAAGCCGTGCAGGAGATCACTGCGAACTTGGGATATCGGAAAGTTTGTTCCCGTTGGGCTCCCCGTTTGCTTACGTAGGAATACAAAACACACGCGTGGATGCATCATCACAGTTGCTTCAACGACATGCTGCCGAGGGTGAAGACTTCCTGTTCTGTATCCTGACTGGTGATGAAAGTCGGTTCCACCATTTTGACCCAGAAACCAAGAAGCAAAGCATGGGGTGGCATCACTCCACATCTCCAAAAAAAGAAGGCCAAAAGAGTACTCTCTGCCGGTAAAGTTACAGGAACTGTCTTGTGGGATGTTGAGGGATGCATACTGGTTGATTTCCTGCCCAAAGGGGAAATTATTATCACGGCTTGCCACATTCAAACGCTTAAGAAACTGAAACGTGAGGAAATCTCAAAGAATGTCTGGGAAGTGCTCCCATACAGTTCGGACTTGGGCCCCCTCGGACTACCGTCTGTTTGGGCCCTTGAAAGATCACATGAGGTGCCAGCACTATGGAAAGGACAAGGCAGTCCAGATAGCCGTGCGAAGCTGGTTGCGAAGTGCTGGAACGGAGTTCCACCACAGAGGGATTTTTATGCTCGTGCATGGCTGGCAGAAATGTGTAGATCGTTCGGGAGATTAATTGTAGAAAAGCAATGTGGTATGTCCAGTTCCTATTGAAATATATCAGTTTCCTTCCATGTACCTTCGTTTCACTGTACAATACACGTGCACATGACCTTCGGTACGGCTGTTGTACTTTAGTATTTCACCACCAATCAACCAAACCACAGTTTGGCATAATTGTATGATGTAAAAATTACATTTTTATGCCGAATTTTATCACAAGTTGATGTTGTATGTTGAATGTGGATTGTGTCGATATTATCTGTTTCACCCATTCCTGAGTGTGTGGTTACAATGGTGCAAGACCGACAGGCTTTGAGTAACGTGCTCAACTGGCCTTAGGCATGGTTCAACAAAGATGTCCGATCTAACCACAACAGCTTTATGGCTAATTTACTGCAACTTCATTCTATACCTTTCACGTGCATCATGTCCAAATTAGCGATTAAATTATTAGTCCTGTTTCACAATTTGTGTGGTCTCTTCACCTTGTATGTGTGTGTGTATGTTTGCACATTACCTGTCAAGGACCATATCTTTCTTATCTCTACGCCTGATAAAGGAGGTTTGTATGTGTGCAAAGGTTATCCTGCTCATTCACATATAAATTAATCATGAATAGACAGGTCGACTTCCAAAGCCAAACCATTACAGATATATTTTTACCTGCGACAAGTCGGTCTACAAGAGCTCCCTATTGCTGCTGCTGTTGTTGTTGGTCAATTTTTGAAATGTGCACCCATTGGTTGGACAGCTGCTGGATCACACCCACATCTGTCGCTTGTTTCCACCCACCATGGCACCCAGACAAAATGATATGGCCACCATCTTGGTTTTATGCTGGGAATAACACATTAGCTCTGACGCAACAAACCTGAACATACACTGTCCGGGTTTGTTGTGTCAGATGTCCATTGGCTTTGTTTCGGTCGGGTATTAATCATGATGAGGGACTCCGAAAAATCTAATCATATGTTGAATAAAAATTATTTGGAAGGTTTCATCAGGTTTGTACGCGCCTCCCGAAAAAAAAAAAAACAACAACAGCGTAACATCATTTTTGAACTGCCCCATATTGGGGTGAAACATTCGTGAGCACGTGACAAATCAGCTTGTTCTGATATCACCATGGCGGAGGCTGAGATGGACGAGAGGTGTCAAGTTAATATTTTAATACAATATCGCATTAAAAGCGTGTTTCCCAATCGGCCCGTCACCGGATTAATAAAGCCAATTCACTCGTGCTTAATGGTGAAGCCCCGTACCTCGAATGACCACGTCAAGGTTTTTATGAACAAAAGGTTTATTACAAGAGGGAGTGAGAGGGAAGAAGAGAGTGAGAGTCATGCGCGCGCACGCACGCGCGCACATGCACGCACGCACGCACGACAAAACTGAGACAACAGATATAAAAGTAAATCCCCTGTTTGGAATCTAGGAATATTATCTTTGCTAACCTTATTCATTCACATGGGAACACAGGACAGACACAGCACAAGGTCAACGAGACAGATTAGAAAATGTAACCTGAGCCGTGGGTAATTTTTGTTTTGTTTTTTTTTAATTCCCAGATCCAGCTTTCACCATAGAGACACTTGGAACATGAGCAATGATGAGGGAGTTCCGTGGACAGAGTCAAAATATAATATATGTATATATATTGTTACGTTTGAGGGGGGGGGGGTATGCATTCAAAGGGTAATTAGGATGTTTAATTAGGTATGCCATGCTGTGCGAGTTTACCAGGATCTCGATGTAATAAGTAGCAATTCAGTGGTGATAAGTTGTCTAGTAAATGTTCATTTCTTCAAGGGGGAAATGATAAATGTCACGTAATTAGATAGGGACACGGGATAGGGTAAGTGTCTGCGTAAACCCCTTTTGGTATTCTCTGAAGACTCGCCGTGACGTCACAGGACAGTGCAGCGGATGGCTCCGCCCCGTGATCACGATTGGCGGAAGGCGATGATGGCGGTGGGCCAATAAACGGCTCGATTGGAAGTGACGAGGACCAAGGATAAAAAGGTTCTGTTCGGGGTCGAAAAGGAAGAGGAAGAAGATTACAACCAAAAGATCGTGGTTTTTTTTTTTGGTGTGGAAGCTGTGGCGGCAGAGAGCGTCCTGGTTGTTGTGCTGAATTGATCGTGTTCTTCATAGTGTCTGGGAGCCTTGCCGAGCCTCGTACCTCGCTTTGGTTGGCTCTGGGGTTCTGCTGACTCGGAGTGCGGGGTCGGGCGGCGGGCGGACCTGCCTCCCTCTCCTGCTCGCGGCTTGGCGCGGGAGCTGGTTCCCTGGCGGCTGTGGGCGGACTTGGGCCAGGACCAGGAGGTCGACAGCACCGCGGTTTCTCCTGCCCCCCCTGGCGAGAGCAAGGCCGGCTCGTCCGGCGCCGATCCAGGGACAGTTGCGTCCACACCACGGTCCAGCCTGACCACCAGAGATAGCTACGTTTTGTGTGTGTGTGTGTGTGTGTGTTTGGCGCCTTAGAGGGATTGAGAACTGTATATTCATTGGAATTGTCTGTGTTTTTTCCCACGCCCGATCCCACACCATCCCGTCGAATCGCCCCGGATCCCTCTTCTTGCCGAGTCTTGTTATTTCTGGATAATAGTAAAAACAAATAAACATCATCAACTCAGTGAAAAGTGACTCGTGCCACCTTCCTCGTCCCGTTTGCGGTAGAGCGATTAGAACCGCCATGTTTGGGTTATAAATAAATAAACCGCCTCCATTGTTTCGGCTCATTCTACGTTGGCGGGACTGTTCAAGTCCCGTGGACGTCACAATATATATATATATATATATATATATATATATATATATATATATATATATATATATATATATATATATATATATAGATATCTATATATATATATATATATATATATATATATATATATATATAGATTTATATATATATATATATATATATATATATATATATATATATATATATATATATATATATATATATATATATATATATATATATATATATATATATATAGATTTATATATATATATATATATAGATTTATATATATATATATATATAGATTTATATATATATATATATATATATATATATATATATATATATATATAGATTTATATATATATATATATATATATATATATATATATATATATATATATATATATATAGATTTATATATATATATATATAGATTTATATATATATATATATATGTATGTATGTATATATATATATTTATATATATATATATATATATATATATATATATATATATATATATATATATATATATATATATATATATATATATGTAGATTTATGTATATATATATATATATATATATATATATATATATAGATTTATGTATATATATATATATATATATATATATATATATATATATATATATATATATATATATATATATTATATATATATATATATATATATATATAGATATATTTTATTTTGGTGTTGCAGGTTGTGACCACAGTGTGGTCATTCTTGTTTTATGATAATTGATTGGGTGACTTATTAACCTCGCATGACTACAGAAAGCTATTGTAACGGTGCTGTGTGTCAGTCAGTGTGCGAGTCCGCACAGGTTCTCAGAAATACTGTAATTTATATATCCTGATGAGGTTCTGCAGCGTTAAGTGCTCTCTCGTTGCTATTAACTGCTTTTGAACTTCTTTATTGTATTTTTTTTTTTTAACAAGATTGATGCTCATGGAAGAGCAAGATGAAAGAAGGCATGAACCGCCAGTGAAGGAGAGAGGCAACAGTTCAACACAATAAGCAAGGGAATGAACGAACAAGAAAACAGACAGAAGAGGAGAGGAAATACTACAACCTGCACGTAAGAGGGCTATGGGTAGGGAATGTTTGTTTAGATTAGGAATATTAGGTTGGGTTCGGTGGCTTTTGGTTACGTCTGCAAGTTTAACGCAACTCAACGTTACTCGTGGATCAAACGGACGTCTTGAGCATCTTCAATACTATTAATCACTGCTGTGAGTTGGAAAACACATTCCGTTCTGTCTTTCATTATTTTTGCCTCATTAAAGCCAAACAACATCGGCAGTACACAACAAGAGGGACTGAAACTCCAAACGTTAGTTCCTGTACTTTGAAAGTTTTTTGTTTTTTTTTGATGTTTACCCATAGTAAAAAAATATTTTTAAATGAAGTAAAAAAAAAATTTTCTTTAAGTGTCATTAAAGGTTGTTAAGTGCTTCCATCTCCAGGGAGGACAGACATATTGTTTTCCTCCCCATTTCCTTCTTACAATCACAATCACACACCATTCCTTAACTTGTGAGCCAATCCACTTCAAATTTAGGGTCCAAACACCTTGGTCCGATTCATCCAAAAACACTTTTTCATTTTTTTTTTTATCGATTTAGGCCCCTTGTTCCGATTTTAAAAGGTCAAATTTTGCCTTGCCCCTTCCCTTGCATTCGAGTCGAGAGAGAGAGATGAGATTTGGCACAAGATACTCCCAAACAGCTCGTATCGGGATACATCGAACAATATCGGATGAGGGCAGTTTTCCGCATTGTGTCGGGATGAAAGTCAACATCGGTCACAAAATAGATTTTTGACTTCCCATGCCTCTGCAACAATTCAACGATATAATCGAGACAGGAATTGGCAAAATGACGCATTACCTTCGCCTTCATCAGACTACCGCAGCGATTGTACAGGGATCAAAGGTCAAAATTGGTTGCGAAATTAAAGTCTTTGGCCTGCCAAGCCTTTTATTTCAACCAATCCAGACAAGATTTGGCACAAGACCAACCCGCTTTTCCACAAGAGAAGAAAAAGGGGGTTGGGGTTACAGGGAGATAAAATTGTTGGCTAACAATCCAGCAAAGAGCTTAACGAAGGCCTATCCAAGTATATACACAGTGGTTCTTGGAGCCATCACAGCAAGAACCACTCTTTCTCCTTTGGCTAAAACCAAAACAAAAACTTGAGAGCAACTTGGGCATGATGATTCTTTCACCCACGATGAACAAAATGCATCTCTCTTCTGTGACTTTCACAGCCAGTAGAGGTCTGTTTGCTCAGCTGTTTGTTGAATTTTGTCAAAACCATATATGGAAATCTTATGGTTTTAATTAGCTTGACATCAGCAGAAGGAAATATGACCCATCCTTCTTCATGACTTTGCAATTTCCACACACCATGTGCCAGCAGGTGCCGAAGGACTGATCTGTCCGAATCACATTTGGCAATTGAACCTTATGTGCCTTCCCATCGATCATTGCATTTTGCACCCATCTTTTTTGTCGTTCGTTTTGGTGTTCCAATCTTTTCTGTGCATCGATTTCAGTCAGCATCTATCATCATGTTTTGTAACCATCTTTGCTCATATTTTTGTCGACCGGTGTCCAAGGGCCTGCTTTTGTGTCGGTTAAAAAGCAGCTTAGGATGCATGTCTATTCCTATGCTTGAGAGATGCCGCACCGCACCACGTTAGACCACAAGCCTGGTCCTTCCTACATGATATTACATCATCAGAAGACAGATGAGCCACGTCTCACCACCGAGGATAACGTTACGTCACCGGCGGAGACTAAACACACTTGCTAAGGTGATATTATGTCATGAATCAGGAATCTTGCATTGAGGATTTAATAAAAAAAAATTAGTTCAATTTTGAGCACCGAACTCCTTGCAGTGATCGTGAAGATATCTTATTGGAAATGAAACAAAAGACAATCAACAATGAAAAAAAAAATGGAGACGTTGGATTAGGGTTGAGAGCATACAAACAATGTACATTGCACGACCTGTTGATGAAGTAAACAAAATTAAAGTATTATATCTGGCTGAAGTGAGGACCAACTCAAAAAAAATTTTAATGAACATTTATGGGAGCAAGTGGAAAAATGGAAGATCTCGGTACTGAAAATAAATCAAATTCTGACAACCATGTTGCATGTCTATCTGAAAATCTCAATGAGGTTGTAAAACTAAGTAAAACGCGGGAAAAAAAAAAAGAAAAAGAAAAGGATCTTCTATAACATGTTGTAGTAGTAGTTGCTGCTGCTGCTGCTGTCATGGTGGCTGTGGTCGATGTTGCTTGAATGTTCCTTCATTATACTTTCCGATATTATTAACTATATATTTTGTGTGCTCCTTCTATGTAGTTCTCATCGAAAAGGTGTTCCTGCTGTCACAAACTAATAAATGTTATCGTTAGAACCGCTGCATGAAGCTCCCGTTCCGCTTCGGCTTCAACCCTGAAGACGGGCTTTTAAAACAAGTACCTTTTTGATTAAACGGACACTCATTTTTGTTCCAAGTTGATGGATTTTTAGCTTTCCAACAGAATCATTTTTATTTTTCTACGACAGCAGGGACCCTTTCGAGTGAAGTGTGACGGCTACACGCATGGATGGATGCATGGACGGACGGACACTTCTTGTCGTAATTGATATGATCTCTTAATTTTTGTTGTTTATTTTGTTTTTGTATGCAGCGTCAAGGCACGTGGAGGAGCGAGAACACAGAATGTATGAAGACATAATGGAACTAAAAGAACAGTTGAAAGACTGGGAGGACATACCAACAGCAGGGTCGAGGGACAACACAGAGGGAGACTTGGGGAAATAAGAGATGTGGGGAGGGACGAGGGCTTGGGGAGGACACACGGGGTAAACAAGATGGATACAGCTGTAAACCGTCAATCACAGAAGTGGAAGGAAAAAAAAAAAACCGGAAACTCGGAAAGAAGTGGGCTTGATGAGGGAATAAAAGATTATGGTTGTGAATGGGGGATGACCTGAGATTGTGGTGATCAGATGTCTTTGTCAGCACGTGTTGTTATTCCACAGAAGGTAATGTATATGGCACTCACGGATTTGGCAGCAGTTTTGGGTTCAGATTTCAAAACATATCAGATGGTTTTGTTTTGGTTCGTATAAATTACTTCTAACTTGTGAAGGTGCTAATAAATGAGAAAAGATTTCATGAAAAAATAAATAAATAAATAAAACTATTCAAAACAATCGACACGAGAACCATATTTGTGATTACATTCATATTCTTCTGTCACAGGCAAAGAAAGTGTGGATTGTGAAACAAAACTGGAGCAGTAAAGCTGGGATATGTGCAAAGCCCATACAAGTCAAGGTCAGAAGACTCTCGAGTGAGAGTTGATCACGTAGAGGAAGGTTGTGCCTCATTAAGTATCTGGACAATAATTACAGGATCAACATCAGAGATATCTGTGAAACCAATGATGTTAACTGCTCAGCATAATGGGGTAGTGGTGTTAATCTGGGCTACATATTGGAATTATTAGTTTCACCCAAAGGGGATCCGCAAGTTTACTGCAATGCCCCTGTCTGTCTATCTGTATGTCTATGTGTCCACATATATTTTCACTCAATTTTTTTTTTCTCTCTGCAAACGCTTGTCCGATCAATGCGAAACTTTAAACATAGGAGGGACTCCCGCATGGAGAATGTTTTATTGCAAACTCTGACGTCATCGGTCACGTAGTATGGCAGCCATATTGGATCAAAGGAGAAAAGTTGGACATCTTCACCGAAAAAAATTATAACGGCATGTCATCAACTTTCCATGGGGTGTAGAGGGTGATATATATGATGTCATCAGTGAAGTGGTATTCCACCATAATTGGTTGATTCTAAATATTTATCGGAAGGATCTGAAACTTCACATATCTGATCTACGACCCGATGCGAGTGAAGAATTAAATTCATGATGCCAACGGTCACGTGGTCTAGTGGCCATACTGGACTGAAAATAAAAACATTAAAAAAAAAAAATCTTCCTCTCAAGAACCACTTTACAGATCGATGCGAAACTTCATACACGTGATCGACGAGCTACGGGGAATATTGTTTGAATTTTTTTTCATATTCATCTTCATCGATGCAATTTAACGACCACTTTTGTGCACATTAAGGTTAAATATCCTAATAATCAATTAATTGGACGTTCTCTTCTGACGAGTCATCATCACTTCCTAATGGTCGAGGTAGATTCTGCCGTAATCGTATACATCTTCAGGATCCTCGGGTCCCAAGCCCACCACCCTTGCCATTAAGCCAACACCAGGCATAAAAAGTTAGCTATTCAGATGAAACAATGGTGGTTCAGGAATGATATTAGTCAATTGATTAATAAATTAATTATTTTACAGTTATTATTTATTTATTTTAATTACTCCATCAATCAATCAATCAATTATTGTACACTGCTCCCTCCCAAATGACCATGAGGAGGTGATGATGACGCATCAGAAGAGAACGTCCAATTAATTATTTATTTAATATTTCGATTAATTACTTAATCTTTATAATCAATCGATAATCAATAAAGCTATGGATAATGGCAATGTATGTGATAATGGCATAGGGTGCATGGATTATATGGGTATCGGGGCCATAATAGTAGAGTATCCATTTAACGATGGTATCTTTGCTCAGAATGAGCGCGCAAGACGAGACAAGGTTGCTTTACCGAGTGCCGTTCTAGTTTATTTTGTATCAAAAAGAAAGCACACTCATGGACAAGCGAAGTAACAGAGGGGAGACGGCAACATACTGGCAGTGGGACAATACTTGTATGCAATAATAAAAGGGATTAACAGGACAAATGAGAAGAAAAGAAACAGCAACCTACAATAGTGGAAGGGAAGGGATAATGAGAGGATAATTATAATAGATGAGGATAGAGGATGTCATCAGGTAATATTATCACTTGAATCTCTGGGGGGGGGGGAGATGGGGAAAAATGAGCATAAGTGGGAGATGGGGTCGGGGAAGAGTGGTCCAGAAAATATTATTCTGGGGGGGGGGGAGGGGAGTGTGAATAAGGCTTTAAAATCCCATTTCTGCTGTGTTGGCAGGAGCGACATGAGGATCTGTGGGCTGGAGCGCTGTCCTCAGGAAGTAAAGTTCCTCAAAAGAGCTTCCCACAAGCTTCTTACATTTTAGGTAAAATACTCAGGTGTTTTTTTGACATTGTTATAAAGTCTCATAATTATTCACTTGAAATCCCAAAAGACTTGAAGTTGTAATTTCCACTATTGAGTGGAAATTCAGGGGGGCTTCAAGGCCAAACTTTGCCGTTACGATTTGGGATTGAAATGGTGAACCCATATTTCATCCCAAGATTGAAGTCGGGCAAGGGATATTCAGGATCCTCCAGATATTCAACGTCCCTTCAGAGATTTGCTGTTGTTGCCTTATATGGCCCGTAATCAGAATTCTGGAAACCCACCAAGACGACTTCTTCAAGCCAAACATTATAATGATGTTTTCCGTGTTGGTTTGTAAAATGTCCAACGTGTGAGTCATGGGGAACAATATTAATGACAGCATTAACCATTATAAGAAAACCAAAAAAAGTGTCAGATTTTTTATATTTTGTATACCTTGTCGAGGCTCGTATGAGAGCTATCACACAACACACAGCAAGGGGGGCATGAGACAAGAGGGGTGGGAGTAGGAAGGACAAAACAGTGGGGAACAGACATGAAGAGATCTGTGGAAGGGAGAGGGATGGGGCAGGGAACACAGGCTATACAAGATGGACATTACAGGGACTTTCAGGAAGGAAAGCAGGGAATTTGAAGGAGGTGGGTTTGGGGTGCATTCACGGAGGAAGAAAAGATCGAGGATTTGGATGGGGGAAGATAAGAGGTGGTGGTGAACAGCTGTTTTGAAGGCCTGGAGGGAAGAATGGGATTGAACAGAGTGAGGGAGTTTATTCCAAAGGTGGGGAAGAAGAGGAATGAAAGAGTGAAGGTCAGCAGTGATTTGTGATTTTAGTAGTTTTACCAAAAGGGGGTTGTTGGCGGACCTTGAGCGCCCTGCGGAAATGTGGTGGGGACAAATCGCAGAGAGAGCAGAGGGGCGAGGCGAGAGAGGAGACGGTGGAAGACTGAAAGACCATTGACCTGCCTGTGGTGAGAGGGTGAGAGGCCCAAAGACTCAGCCTCATCGCAGGAGATGCCAATTATCCGAAATGCCTTGGTTTCCACAGCGTGAAGCCGAGAAAGGTGGGAGGCAGGAGCACCAGCCCAGAGGGGAGAGCAATACTCCAGATGGGGGGGGGGTTCCAAATGGTCCTTTCGGAAAGACATAGTGAGAGTGTGAGATTTGTCCGGATTGAAAGACATGTTCCACGTGTTGGACCAGTTTGTGATTTTACCCAGATCTGCACTGAGTGAAGAAGCTGCTTCTTGCCGGTCTGAGGGATGACCGATGGTGTGACAGAGGATGGAGTCATCAACAAAGAGATAAAGAGGATTTTCCAGAGAATCGGAGAGATCATTGATGAAAACCAGAAAAAAGAACAGGGCCCAGAACGCTACCTTGAGGAACTCCAACCTGGACAGGAAGAGGGGATGAAAGAACTCCATTTAGGGCCACACGTTGACTGAGACAGGAGAGGAAGTCTGCGAGCCATGAGTGGAGATGGCCTTGGATACCATAGGAAGAGAGTTTGGTGAGCAGGGCAGGGTGCCAGACTGTGTCAAAAGCACGTGATATATGTCGAGGGATATGGCTCTGATTTCATGTCCGGCATTGAGTGCCTCCATCCATTGTTGGAAAGGAGTCGGTGAGAAGGGAGTGTCGGAAAGGAGTCGGTGGGGGGTGGGTCGGAGAGGGGGGGGTGGGGGGGCAGAAAGGGGTGAGGCGGAGGGGGGGCGGGGAGGGGGAGGTGAAAAAGGGGTCGGGGAGGGGGAGGTCGGAAAGGGGTCGGTGAGGGGGAGGTCGGAAAGGGGTCGGTGAGGGGAGGTCGGAAAGGGTTCGGTGAGGGGGAGGTCGGAAAGGGGTCGGGGAGGGGGAGGTCGGAAAGGGGTCGGTGAGGGGGAGGTCGGAAAGGGGTCGGTGAGGGGGAGGTCGGAAAGGGGTCGGTGAGGGGAGGTCGGAAAGGGGTCGGTGAGGGGGAGGTCGGAAAGGGGTCAGTGAGGGGAGGTCGGAAAGGGGTCGGTGAGGGGGGGGATCGGAAAGGGGTCGGTGAGGGGGGTCGGTGGCGGTGGGAAAGCGGATGGGAGGGTGGGAAAGCGGATGGGAGGGTGGGAAAGCGGATGGGGAGGTGGGAAAGCAGATGGGGAGGTGGGAAAGCAGATGGGGAGGTGAGAAGGTGGATAGGGGGGTGGGATAAGGTTTGGGGGTTGGGGAAATGAGGGAAGGGTTGGGTGGTGGGGTGGTGGGGTGCTGACCAAATTACAGCATGATTTTAATTTTTCGCTGACAGCCTGCTTGGGAGGATAAGGAAGAAGGAAGGTATCCATTCGCTCATCCCTATTGGCGACCTGAGCTCACAATTACAAGAACTTGTCCTCAATGCACTGCAAACCTCCACTCGGATGTGCATGACAGTATCAACTTGAACAGCACTTGGTAGAGCACATACTTCCAACAGGCTGGACAGTTTACATTTTGTATCTCATGGACCCTTCAGATCCGCATCTTCACCATAATCTAATCAATTCATCCTCGTCACACGCCCAACCTGTCCACCAAGTTTTGTCCAAATCCATCCATAACCTTTTGAGATATCCTGCTCACAGGCAAACAAACAATGCAAAGTCAGCTCGGTGATAAATCTGCATGGCAAGGAAGTAAGATGTGTGTTTTTATATTAATTTTAAGGACAATAACAAATGGGAAAGAAACCAACACGATATCTGGGATTCTTTATAATTCAATCTTTTCTATCATAGAAGAGCTAAGTAACAGAAGGCAAAAGGTTAACAGAATATCCTTACACAATTTCCCATTGAGTTTGGATTGGCGGCTCATCGGGAGTGGACATTCATGAACTCTGTGGCGAGACCTGACGTTTAACTAAAGTTTGTCAAGATTTTGGCCAAAACCCCATGTGCTAGCATTAGCTGGTGGACATTTAAGATCCAATGGTGTATTCTGACAAGAGCAAAAGGGTAACAGGGAGATGAAAATGCCCAAACATATCACAAATAACTTGTCGAGTGGGAGGAATGGAAGAAGAAAAAAAAAAAATGAAGTAAAAGATGGAAGGGGCAGCAAGATTAGAAGAAATCTAGGGTACGGGATAAAGCATGAGGTCATGAGGGATAGGGATGGCACTCTCGAAAGGCTAGAAGGAAGAGAACAGGCACAGGCAGTCGGTTCCACAGATGAGAGAACACAGGGATGAAGGGATGAAGGTGAGCATCCAGCATATTATTTCTATACTTAAAAAAACAACAAAAAAATATGGAGGGGTATTGCAATCAGCTCTGTCCGTCTGTCACGTAACTCCTAAACGGTTGTACAGAAATTCACCAAAATTGGTTGTTATAAACACCACAAGGCAAGGTGTAAAAGCAGTATCATTTTTTGGGCCCTGCCCACTCAGGCGTATCAAAACCCCACAAATGTAATTCCGGACATATTTTATAAAATACTTTTTGTTTTGCATATGCAAACAACATTGGGGGGGGGGGGACATTAAATATGTAACGTTTTTGGGAATTTTATCCCCAGTGCATGCCCCAGGGGATAACTTTTTGAGATATCCTGCTCATTTAGGGTCACAGGGATCAAAACAGAATTTTTTTCCCCCCACTCAAAATTTGATATTGGGTCACTCCTGGTGGAACCTTTTGCAACCTTTCAACTTTGCTTTATGGTAGGAAACGTTGGGATTTGCAATGGTGCGCCATCGACTTTTCTCGAGCTTATAGTTGGGGAGGGAAATCGGGTGTGTGTTCCTGGAAGACCCCAAGCGAACAGAGGGTGGCTGCAGGTGAACAGGGTGAGGGAGGTTGGAGGGATGAAGAGGTGTTGGGATTTGTACCATTTTCTTAAAAGCTTTGTTTCTTCCCAACTCAATTCACTCACCTGCGGTTAATTAAAATATATTCCTGTTTGGGACATTGTGTGCGATATAAGGAAGGTTTAACCTTGAGTGATTCAAGGGAGCATTGTGTAGCAGGATCTGGGAAAACCTCTGATCTTGCTTATCGGTTTGAGATATATATCACCAGTAATCCAGCTGGCTCTTGGGGTGAAAGAAAGGAATTGCACATTGGAATTTGCTGGAGAGAAAAATCGCGTGAAAAAAAATATATATATATATATATATATATATATATATATATATATATATATATATATATATATATATATATATATATATATATACATATATACACATATATATATATATATATATATATATATATATATATATATATATATATATATATATATATATATATACACACACACACACACAGTAGTACCTCTACTTACGAATTTAATTCGTTCTGGGAGTAGTTTCATAACCTGAAACCTTCGTAAGTAGAGACGCCTTTTGAATGTAAATGCGCTAATCCGTTCCAAGCCCCGCAAAATTCGGACATTTTTTTTTAATAAATCATAAAAATGCATCAGAACATGAAACAAATACATGTTAAAATTAGATTACCGCACAATAAACATAAAACGAGAGGCACATAATGTAAAAAACAAAGAATAAAGGAAATAATAAAAATATTCATTTACCTTTTAACTGCTATTCTCGTTACTTTTTGGCCTCTTTGTTTACTGGTCCTTATCAGCAATGTTTTTTGCCTCGCGTTTCGTGAAGAATTGATCCAATGACGTCTGCTTTTGCCGGCTTTTAACAATCCGTTGGAAATGCGCGAGGCAGACATCGTCATAGTGCGCGATAGCCCGACTTGTGAACACTTTTTCCGGGTGATTCTTTTCAACAAATTCCGAGACTTCATGAAATTTTCCTAAAATGTCTTTGATTTGGGCTGATGGAATAATGGCTGCCTCCTCCTCCTCCTCCTCGTCCTCTTTGAACTCCTCCTGCACCGCGGTGTGTTGCATCACCTCCAATTCCTGCGGCTCCTTCGTCGAAAGCTCCTCGTTGTGCTCCTGAATCAGCTCGTTGATGTCCTCGTCATCCACCTCAAGACCCATGCCCTTTCCCAGCGAAATAATTTCGCCATGGCGAAGAACAGAGTGAAGTCCTGTCCTCCTTTTAAACTTCTCGAACCACCCACGCGATGCCTTAAACTCCTGGTGTAGTCCGTGCGCCAAATTTCCCTCGCCTGTATCCTCCTTCACGAGGTCAGTGAAGATGGCGGTTGCCTTTGCGCAAATTATGGCCTCTGTCACTGTGTCACCAGCGATCTCTTTCTCCTTTATCCACACGAGTAACAACCTCTCCATCTCATCGTTCACTGCCGACCTCCTCTTGGAAATGACAGAGAGGCCTTTGGAAGGAGCCGTAGCTTTTAGGGCTTCCTTTTGTTTTATTATCGTGCCGATCGTAGATATATTACGGCCATATTCTTTTGCGAGATCAATCAAACGCATCCCCTTTTCATAACTTTCTATTATCTCTTGCTTTGTTTGTATGGCCAGAAAAACTCTTCTTCTTCTTCTTTTCTCCTTGTCCACTTTTCTTCATTGCTTTCTTGGGGTCCATTGTGAATAAAAGTTACTGTAATCCACACGCGTACTGTACTGTAACACTGTCCGAGCACTTCGTAGCGGGACCATAGACTGTATACAGTATAACTATATTTACAGAGCGGGACGGGGACACGAAGAGCATGCTGGGATACACGCATACGCAAAGGGTTGCCAGGCAGATTTTAGGCGATAGCCAATGGCAGAGCAGCTACAAGTTTGTTTACGTTCGGGAAACTCTGGGAGCAGCGAAAAGCAGCGCGTACTGGACTGTATTTTTGACTTCGTATCCTGAAACGCCTTCGTAACTGGAGGCAATATTTTCCCGTTCAGGCGCTTCGTAACCTGAAACATTCGTATGTAGAGACATTCGTAAGTAGAGGTACCACTGTATATATATATATATATATATATATATATATATATATATATATATATATATATATATATATATATATATATATATATATATATATATATATATATATATATATATATATATATATGAGGGAGTGATTCAACCATTCGAGTCGAGCACTCTCTGGGTTACCTCAATTATAAAATTGGTGTTCCTGGTGTTTCCTGCTCTCCGTGCGGCCGCATGTATCGATATATATATATATATATATATATATATATATATATATATATATATATATATATATATATATATATATATATATATATATATATATATATAATAAACAATTTTCTCTCAAGTACATCGACGTCTTCATGCCTTAGTAAAGGGTGATCACACCCCGACAATTGGCGCAGCGAGCAGGGGCGAGACGAGGTGGAGGAGACGTGGGGATGGACCCTTGGTGACCAAAGAAAAAAGCCACGGTGACCAATTTGAATAAGGTAAGCCTTTGTGCTGGGGAGTTTAAATTATATATTCTCTTTCTCACCCCAGGTTTTGTCCATCCCTGCTTCTGCCCCTTATCCTCGCCCAAGAACCGGTAAAGATAAGTGTGGAGAAAATTGTTTATTGTATATCAAGGGGTCGCTACCTTAAGGTCTGGAAAGGGGAGTTTGAGGGCCGAGGGCATATGGCTGAGGCTGCCGAGTCGGACCCAAGAAAACTCCAGGAAGGGTCCAGCAATAGTGATGGGAAACAGATCAGGAAAACGAGAGGAGAAGAAAGAACCTCCTCGAGATACCCCATGCTTACCATATGTTTAAATGACATGGGATGGTAGCAGTGGAACACAATGATTTTACCCATTGCTGGGTAAAATGGACAGTGGATGGCTCACCATGGCCAGAGGGGTGGGTCGTTTGACCTCCCAGTAGTGCAGAATCTGCGGGAAGAGTTGCTAAGACGCCATGGACTATCCAGTAAGAAAACGCCAGTGAATTGGCTGGGATTTGGGTTAGGGCAAGATTTGGGTTAGGGCAACGTGTGGCCCTAAATGGAGTTCTTTCATCCCCTCTTCCTGTGCAGGCTGGAGTTCCTCAAGGTAGCGTTCTGGGCCCTGTTCTTTTTCTGGTTTTCATCAATGATCTCTCGGACTCTCTGGAAAATCCTCTATTTCTCTTTGCCGATGACTCCACCCTCTGCCGTACCATCTGTCATCCCTCAGACCGGCAAGCAGCAGCTTCTTCGCTCACTGCAGATCTGGATAAAATCACAAACTGGTCCAACACGTGGAACATGTCTTTCAATCCAGACAAATCTCACACTCTCACTATGTCTCTTCGAAAGGACCGTTTACAAAACCCCCCCATCCACTTTCTCAACAATCCTCTGGAAGAAGTCTTTTCTTTCAAGCTTCTGGGTCTCACTATCTGCCATGACCTTTCCTGGGAAAGTCACATTTCCAACCTTGCCTCAAAAGCCAGTCGCCGACTGGGAATCCTCCGTCGTGCAAAGTCCTTCCTCGGCCCTCTTGAGCTCCTGACCACTTACAAAGCTTTTGTCCGTAGCCTGATGGAGTACTGCTCTCCCCTCTGGGCTGGTGCTCCTGCCTCCCACCTTTCTCGACTTCACGCTGTCGAAACCAGGGCTTTTAAGATCATTGGCATCTCCCGCAATGAAGCTGAGTCTTTGGGCCTCTCACTCAATCACCGCAGGTTGGTCGGTGGTCTTTCTGTCTTCTACCGACTCCTCTCCAGCCTTGCCCCCTGCTCTCTCTGTGATTTGTCCCAACCACATTTCCACAGGGCGCTCAAGGTCCGCCAACAACCCCCTTCTGGTAAAACTACCAAAATCACGAATCACTGCTCATCTTCACTCTTTCATTCCTCTTTTTCCCGCCTTTGGAATAAACTTCCTCACTCTATTATTTCCCATTCTTCCCTCCAGGCTTTCAAAACAGCTGTTCACCACCACCTCTTATCTTCCCCCATCCAAATCCTCGATCTTTTCTACCCCCGATAATCCACCCAAGCCCACTTCCTTCAATTCTCCTGCTTTCCTTCCTGAAAGTCCCTTTAATGTCCATCTTCCCCTCGCCATGTTCCCCGTCCCATCCCCATCCCTCTCCCTTCCACAGTTCACCTGTGTCTGTTCCCCAATGTTTTGTCCCTTCCACTCCCGCCCCTCTTGTCTCATGCCTCCTTGCTGTGAGTTGTGTGTTAGCTCTCATACGAGCCTCGACCAAGGTATACAAAAAAAAAAAAAAAAAAAAAAAAAAAAAAAAAAAAGAGGAAGCAATTAAAAGATCAAGCACAGCCAAGCAAGCAACCTTGGCGGGTAAGGTGCTGAAGCTTCAGGGTCAATAGTCTGGTCAGTTAGGGTCAAAATATTTACAGACTGGACAAAAGCACCAAACTTGGCGAGAAGGTAGATTAGAGTCCAGAGATTCATTTTAAAAAAGGAGACAGCAACGATCGATTCTCTGTTCAGTACCAAACGGGCCGAAACTTGGCCCAGATTGATGGGCGTGACGTTGGAGTATCGGTGTGGAGGAACGCGCAAATTTTATGACCCGCCCTAATTATACGGTGCTCCGCGCGGAGGAACTATGGAACATCAACAATGGCAGCAGTAAGTTGTGCTCTGAATTCATGTCATTCTTTCACGTTAGAAAATCCATTTTTGGGGTCGAAAAGGGAGTGAGTGGTAGGTCACGTTATGACACCAAATATGATTTTACTCGTCCATACATCGGAATGGTGTAGTGGAAGCATGTTGTTCGGTTGTAGTTGTGCAAAACAATGGCGATTTTTACAACACCAGCCGCTCGCCGGAAAAATGATTTTCGATGATAGCCCAACATTACTTGCAGATCTGTTGCCTCACCCACAGCAGAGTTATTCCCCCCCCCCCCCAAAATTGAATATGTGACCTTGCAGTCCAACTTCCCTGCCCTATTATTGGCTGGCTTTATTGGAATGATACTTATACTAAATACAAACCTGGCTGGCTCCATAGCATACTTATACAAACCACATCATCAGGCAGTCAGCATCTATCATCATTATTTATATCTGATTCTGATGACTGATTGATTTCTGAGATTTGTTTGTGGCCTATCAAATCTTGTGGTCTTTTCATTCATATGAGTGTCATTCAATCAATTCTTTTGTATGGTTCCTTTTTTTGTCATTCTCATCAAACTGGCATCTTGGGGCTTTGTTTGCAATTACAACTGGCAAAGTCTTCTTTTTTTGTTGAATCAATTGTTTTTGTTAACCGAGGGATAACTATTAAACTGTTTACTATCTGTTGAGTCCCCCAAGAGGCCATAAAAAGCTTGAAATGTCACAGTTTTAGTGTATTGAAAAACAAAGACAATATTTACCATACAGTATATCTGGAGTGAAAAAAAAAACTATTTGGAACCAGACGAGCTTGGACCAAAGTTTAAAGGGTTCCTTTCTCAGAATGACATAATCCTTCCACAAATCATGGTTTCTTTACCTGCTGACCCTATTTCATTTTTTTCCAATCTACCTACCAAAGGGGCAAAGTTCACATGGATCACTATATCTTCAGGTTCTAGATACGGGAAAATCTAAAATTCTTTCAATATACTACGAGAAGCTAGTTCCTCCCAAGTGTTTTGTGTATTTTAACAGCCAACCCTTTCGTTTCAGCAGAGGCCGGAGCATGCGGTGGCAGCTACCTTTGATTGGTCGCTTTGCCTGATTTGCCAGACAGACACACTGGAAGCCGTTAAATGCCCCCTGGATGCTATATCTAACGTTCAGGAAACTAAGATATGTCTGTAGCAGCGTTTTCTCGAGAATGTTGAACGTTTTCGTGAGATCGATGCGCTGCCTCACATTTAGAATGCCTCACATCATTTCGGAACAGGCATAGATCTGTGAAAAGGGCAGAAAACAGAGATACCGAGGAAGAAGAGAAGAAGGTGAACGAATCGAGAGTGCTTTGTGAACTCCTGACGCATATCGAGACTTGCATTTCATTGCCGTTAAGCATATCCACCCGTGGTCAAGGGGAACCTGAATGAAACAGTGTTCAGGTACATGTCACTGTTTTCCACTTGACCATTTGTCACGTACCGTGTTGTGGGATGTTTCCTGGCTCAGCGTCCAGTTTTCGGTATTATCGCTTGTATCATTATTATACTAATTAATTAGTTTCTGATCCTTTTAATATACTGTTCGGAATGTTTTCTTTTGTGCATTTCTCTTGCGTGCGCATCGGAATTTAAAGCTCCATGCGCAAAATTGAGATTTCCAATAAACAGGTGTTATATTCTCACATAATTAGATTTGTTTAGTATATTATAATATTGTCGATTGAAAAGCATAATGTTTACACCATCCGAGCTTAGTGGTCTCATCAATTATGGAGAGATTTTTGAGCAAAATCGACTTGTATTGTAAATTGGTGTAATGTGACCTTTTGACCTTGAAATTTGACCTTCAAGGTCAAGGTCAGACATGTCTCCTTTTCTGAAAATGTTTACTTTGGTGCCTTCTATCTACATGCCAAATGTGGTGCTTTTGTCCAGTCTGTCACTGTTTGGCCATTTTTTTACCCTAACTCACTGGACTACAATTAGAAGGTGCAGAGCGGCAAGCAAAGGATGCGGTGGCATCAGCGCCGGCACCGAGCCAGATAACAGGACATGGCTCATCATCTGTCTCGGTGTCTGCAGCACCGGGACAGGGGTACTCTAGCAGGGGTACTCCAACACCGATACAGTACCATCGACACCCCAACCCCCGGCATATCAACCGCTGGGACTACCTCAGTCAGTTGCATAGTATCAGCTGTTCAACCCGTCGTCTGGGCGGCCGTACAAGTCTATATATCCTAAGATCCCAGATAAGGTTTGTGACGACATGTGTGTCGGGGAAAGTAAAATAACTCGAGGAGCGGTGCCCCCCCCCCCCGTCCCCACTTATCCCATGCGAGAAATTGTTCCAGGTATGCCAGCAGTATCAGCAGCGCAAGGTAGAAAAGGGCGAGATGCGCAAGATGCTGTCATGGTATATCAACCGTTTAAAGAACATGAACTGAGATCAATGCGTGACAGAATTTTGGAATGTAAAATGAACCGCGGACGATTCGTGAAAATAAAGCAAAGGTTGCTCGTGATTACTGCAGCTGAAAATAACGGAACAAAAAAAAAATGTGAGGCGGGAGGCAAGAACACACCCTTCTGTGAATTTGCCTGCTTGTCAGGCCGTGTGCGAGATTTGTCTGAAAAGGGGGAAAAGAAGCTGGAGGCAGCTCGTCTTTGAAATAGTGGACAAACTGGTTTTGGAAGAGAATTTTTTTTTTTTTGTAAAGCTGAATGAAATAAGGAAATTAACGTTTGTTGGGGAAAAGAGTTGAAGCGAGAAGAATTGGTTGATTTTTGTTTGATTGATTACAAGTGCACAGTAATCAATGGTGAAAACGACAATTCTTTGAGCATAACAAAGATATTATGACATCAATGTGAATGGTTAGTTTGGTTGCGCAGTTTGTACCATGACATGTTTGAATGAGGAATGAGTTCATGTGAATGAGCTTGGAATGATTTAAACCACTCACGATGGTGAAAAGCATTTTCTGTGTGCGACGGCTGTGGGCTGTGGGCTGTGGACATAATGCATGCGTAACCGAGCCGGGCGTGGAGACTGAATGGATGTTGGAGGGGAGGGGTCGCCTGGTGCCGGGAAGCACTAAAGATGAGCAGAATTGACATGCGGGCGGCCGTGCCGAGAGTGCCGTGTAGTTTGTGAAGTTCATCCTTTCCCTACAGATTTGCAAGCATGGTATGTGAATGGAGGGTTGCACAGTGAGGAGCATTTTGTCAAGGTGTTTTAAAATTACACGTTAGAATGTGGAATGGTCTTGCTCAGGTTGCCATGCTGGTTGGCGAACCGGGCAGGTGATGATTGTGGAGCTCCTGTGTTATTGCTTTCAGGAGGTTTTGTGTTCATGTCAGTGCATTCTGAACCTCCATGGTTTGTAGTTAATTAGAGAGAGGTGTGTGGAAATATGTATTTGCTTCGTTTGATAAGAGCTGACACGGCAAAGTGAATTTCAGGAACGGGTGTGCAAGTGGAGTGTAGTCAAGGATTTGGCAGCAGACATGCGTGTCTTGTGAGTTCTTGGTGCAGGTCTTCGATGGGACATGAGTCATGAATCAAAATTGGGTTTGTTTTCGTGTTTGGGGCAAGCCTTGTTCAGGTGAGCAAGTGGTGGGTGTAAGTGAGCATTTGCATCAATGGTGAAGGTAATGGTGTGATGTGAAATTACAAATTTGCATACATAACATATAGATGGTACATCACTGCTCATGCTGTTAAATTCGCAAACAGACGATGCATTAACGTGCGTTCAGCCCCTCAGATGGACGTTCATTGGATGGCCTGTCTGATAGCATTAGTTCATGAATATTTAAGATCTCACGATATCCTTTGGAGAGAGTGGGCAAGTTATCGCAAGCATAATGCAGAGTGAGACATAGACCGGTGATCCAAGGTTGAGGTCAATCATGTGTGTTTTAATGAGTTTGTTTAAAAGGAAATTTTACCACGGTATCTCAAATTGCACATTTTGAACTTGTGCGAGTTTACTTCGGGCTTGTGGATAATAGCAAAGGGCCCATGTAAGAGATAATTGATAATTTAGCAGAGTTAGAAACAATTTCCAATGTAAAACGTTGGTTGGAGCCTCACGATGAAAATATAAAAATAGGGCAGAATGAACTGAACCCCTGTACTGTATAGCATACTACCCCTTTCGGGGGCGCTGGCTGTCAAAGGCCATGGAGTGCCGAAGGCTGGATTGCAGCATGCAATCCAGCCAAGGATATAAGCATAACAATATATACGGATTCCTGATATGTGTACAGGATGACACACGATGTAGGGACAATTTGGAAATAAGAGGGTATATAACATCGCAAGGTATGCTAGTCAAAAAATGGTAAATTGATAGTAGAAGCCATGTGTATTGTCAAATGTTGGTGGGGTGTGCTGTTTTGTTTTTTTTGCCTGTTGGTTGCATCATTGGTTGGGACATGGCTGTGCCGCTGATGCAGTGCCCCTAATGCCAGTATTGAAGTTCATTTTTGCCAACATTATATACAGATTTGTCGTCAGACAAGCGCTACTGGAACCAGCTGTGGAGGAACACCACAGCATCCAGCCCGGCGACTGGGGTGAACATCAAGGTGTTCAAACGGAGGAACGCACTGAAGGCATGTTGGACCGGACCCCACCAGGTATTACTGGTTACCCACGTAGCTGTCACATGCAAAGGTAAGCCAATCATGGATCACGCATCTCACTACAAAAGAGGATACAGGAAGTTGTAAAGAGAAAGAAAGGAAATCTGCAAGTGGGAAGAATGTTACTGGAGGTTCATGACAGATGTAGCAGTGCTTTTGATTCGCGTGTGCATAATCGTGATAATATGGACAATAACAGATAGTGAGAGCATTATGGGAATGTCATAGAAAGCAGAATGTTTGGAAGGTCGACAGTCATGGAAACAAGGAATGGGTTGTGACAGGGTACGCAGGGCAGAAGAAGGTAAACATTGGGACCAATTGCATGAGAAAGGCGTGTATGGAATAAACACTTATATGACCATTACATATAATTATGCACCTCGTGTGACACGGGATGAAGGAGACATAGGCACTGTACGCCTGAAACGAAGCATAATGTTACATGAAGGGATAACTGGGACAAGGATAGGTATAACGATACGAATGAATAATCTCGTGGAACCCCAGGCATCATTAAATGGTATATTTCTGTGACCTGGGAGGACACATAAAAAAGGAGGCTGCAAAATATCATGATTACAATCCAGGATGGAAGATCGGAGCATGGTTGCAGGGATTGTTTGGAGGATGGAGAGGAACCATTCCCAGGTTCCTGCTGACAGGATTGGCTGTGTTGATTGGAATATTAATTATATTGTCAATAATCGAAGCAGCCATTATGGCTGGCTTACGAAAGTGTGCTACAGGATGGCATCCGAAGTCAACACCCAAGAAGCACGAAACCAAGCCCGAACCCGAGATGACACTTTTAGCTGGAGCAAGGGAAAGGGACTTCCCAATAAAAGGGACAATTTCCCCACACCACCCACAACCACTATTGTACACCCCCTCCGCTACCCTTGCTCCCTATGTATCACCTGCTTGTAATTTGTATACCTCTGTGCACCAGGCACCTATGATTAAAGATAAGGAACATATCCAATTGATCGCAGCAGCTAAACTTGAGAATGATAATTTGCATATAATGTTTGGAAAGGAAGATGAAAATGTAAATGTGGATGTGGACCGAGATGCTGCAGATTCTGGCATAAATGTTAAAATGGAACTGGAAATGGATGTGCATGAGTTAATGCGAGTTCAGACTCTGACCTTGAACCTGAGCAGTTTTTGGATGGAGATTTTACTGGGTGATTTGTTAATCAGGGGTTTGGCATGTGATTCCATCTTTAGTGGGGCAGGTAAGCTCTCTCGCCCTGGGTAGAGGGGTGCAGGGGAGCCTTTCGACCGCCATGGAGACCATCCGGAGCTGCCCCGAAGGATGGAACTCCTCCCAGGGAGTGGTCTGTCTGCACCGCGAAGCTGGGTCATCTGCCGGCCTGAATTGAGAAGATGCTTGGTTGTGATTTAATAAACATTGTTTCTTAAAGTAACAATAGGAGGGAATGTTGGGATTTGTACCTTTTTCTTAAAAGCTTTTGTTTCTTCCCAACTCAATTCACTCGCCTGCAGTTAATTAAAATATATTCCTGCTTGGGACATTGTGTGTGCGAGATAAGGAAGGTTTAACCTCGAGTGATTTAAGGGAGCATTGCGTTGCAGGATCTGGGAGGAAAACCTCTGATCTTGCTTATCAGTTTGAGATATATCGCCAGGACATAAGCCAGCTGGATTACCAGCTGGCTCTTGGGATGAAAGAAGGGAATTGTGCATTGGAATTTGCTGGAGATAAAATCGCGTATATATGAGGGAGTGATTCAACCATTCGAGTAGAGCACTCTCCGGGTTACCTCAATTGCAAAATTGGTGTTCCTGGTGTTTCCTGCTCTCCGTGCGGCCGCATGTATCGATATACATATATATATATATATACATATACATATACATATATATATACATATACATACATATATATATATATATATATATATATATATATATATATATATATATATAAAACAATTTTCTCTCAAGTACATCGACGTCTTCATGCCTCAGTAAAGGGTGATCATGCCCTGACAGAAGGCAGGTGCCTGAAGTGAGGCCTTTGAAAACAGAGTCCACCAACATGCCTGTATTGTTACGAAACTCAGTCCCTTGGACTTGGAGTCCTATCAAGAGATAAAAAGTCTTGGACTTGAATGCTTCCAGGGGAACAAGATGGTGAGCAACTGCAACAGCCCTGAGGGAGGAAGCCATACTTCATGGAACTTTAAATTAAGGCCTTGTACAATGTGATAAACTCAGTGTGGCTCCGGATAGACTTTGCCTCGTGAAAATTACCAAGGCATTGGCCAGCCTTCGAAGCCAGTTTTAAGATGTGCTCTGCCAAAGAGAGATTGTGCCAGACGACGACGAGGAAGCTCACCGGTTGCACCTCTTCTTAAGTTGATCAGAGAAGTAAACTGGTGTGAACTCAACAGCCAAGCAATTTGGAGGAACAGAGACTTATTTACATCAAGGATCAAAGTATGCCTGGTGTTGGCTTAATGGCGAGAGTGGTGGGCTTGGGATCCTGAGTTCAAATCCCACTCGGCTCGGTTTAATCAAAACCAGGTGGGGTTGACTCAACCTGTCATCCTTCCGAGGTTGGCAAAATGAGTGCCAGCTTGCTGGTATCCTGTGTCGGAGTGGCGACCCGTCCAGGATTGTGCCCAATAGCCAAGGAGACCGCTTCGGCAGCACCAATGCTCTGCACAGAGTATGGGTCCCAATGGATGCATCCAAGTGGTTCGAAGATGATATGCACAGTGCGAAGATGGAAAAAAATCAAACTGAGATTTTCATATTGAGCAGATGTTTATGTTGAAGCCAAACACTGCTTTTTCAACAACGCCGATACAATTATACAAGGGGATTTCAAAAAGTTGTTGACACAAAGTTAACTGCACAAGTAAGCTGCACATCATACGCCGGTCAATATTGTTACGGCTGTGGAAATTCGCAAAACACCATTCAGGTCCCGTAGGTGAGATATCTCTTAAGTACATGTGTAGTTAGCCCAAATCCGTTGTCTGGAGGGAATTTATGTGATTCATTCGGGCTGCGATCCTTTGAGATAGCCGTTTTTCTTTTTCTATTGTTATTTTAAACGACAAACCTCCACGCAAACAACAACCACCACCATCATCTTCGCCACTACCCCCGCTGAGAACACAAACCTCCACGCAAACAACAACCGCCACCAACTACGCCACAACGCCAACCGCGCTACAATTACCCTCACAACAACCACCACCATCTACGCCACTACCCCCGCTGACGAACGCCATCCTCCACGGTCCACACGAGGACGGTTTCCGCGTCGGAAACCGTCGAGAACGCAAGGAGGGAAAGAAGAAGGCACAACGATGGCGCGTGGATTTTTCCCGCCTGTTTTTCCCGTCTGACTTCCCCACACTTTGGAGTGGCGGAAGAGCGATGCAGGTCAAAGGTCAAAGGTGAGAAAAGGTGGGGGCCTCTTTTTGGGGGAATAATGCTCTGGCTCCAAGCCAAAAACTGACTCCCTCGGCCCCCGGACGGAGCGGGTGGAGGGAAAGCGTGAGGGCACGCCCCCTTTGAGAAGCTTCTCCAAGAAGCTCGAGGGGAGGCGGAGCCGAAAACAGGGGCGGAGTGAAGGGCGGAGCCCCGGGCTATTAAAGTCGGACACGGGCGGAGCGCTTTTGGGGTGGGGCTCTTGCTCTCTTGGTCCTCTTCCGGCTCGCTCTTCTCTTCGTGGTGACCGCTGGCCTGGTCTTCTGTGGGGCGGTCCCGAGACCCCGCTGGCGGGGCAGAGCGTCTGCCATTCCACACACCGCGACCTCGAGCAACTACGTTCCCCCCCCCCTTCTATCCACGCTAGGATAGCGCCGGAAACCCCGTCCGTGGCGTCGAGCGGCCAACACGTGCTGGCGCGAGGCACGCCGGAGAGGACTCGCCTACCACGCCAGGGCACGGAGTCACGGCCAGGCGCGACCACGCCGACGGACGTGGGAGAGGGACTCGACAGCCCCAAAGGGAAGTCACCATTTTCTTTTCGGGGTTTTTGTATGGATCTTGTGGCACCGTGTTTTGTAAAGTAGAACTGTTTAAGTGTTGCCGTGTGTCGGTCTTATTCGGTTGGAGCTCTGCATTGTTGCTTTTGTTTTAATTGCTATATGTGCATTTTGACTGTTTGGCTGTATTTTTGTGCTTCCCGTGTGTCGCGTAATAAATGTGCTTTGTGTGAACTGTTTTCCCGTTTCGCTTCGTCTTTTCTTCATTTTCCCTCCATCCTGCTTCACGTAAAGGGATCGTAGTGGGCTTAATACGCCCAGTAATTAATCGGAACAGTCAAGGCCGACGATAACACCACTCGGTTATCACTGTAGCACGGAACGGACCGCTTAAGCGGTTCGTGTCCGGAGTCGGCCTGTGGCATGGTACGATCGCCCGGTCGACCATCCGCGCAGGTACTTAGGTAGATCGAATTTGGCAAGCAACCCTATCCTGCGCGGGTGGGCAATTGGCACGGTCGTGGTGGGGTTAAACCCCCACCCCATGACTAGCTCCCGGCGTTGGTCCGAGAGGGTCACGACAGAATTGACCGTCCGGTGGGCGACGTGCCGCGATTCGAGTCACGTGGCCGTTCGCACACCGGCGGGCACGAATTCGCAACAATATGTACGGTGTCGGCCACAAACTTTTTAAACACTACTCGTGTGAAGAGAGTAATGTTTTATCATATGGCATTGATCTAGCAATATTATAGTCACGTTTTTTAGGTTGGGTTCAAACATCATCTGTCAAATCCCTTAATAATACAATCATATAACTAGAACAGCACTCAGTAGAGCACAAACCTCCGCCAGCACGAACAGTTGACGTTTTGTATCCCACCGACATGCCGGATCACGTACCGTTTAGAAAGTGTTTGTTATGACTCGGCCGGTGTTCGAACCACTGACCTCCCAGGTTCGGAGCGGATGCTCAAAACCCGCGACACCACCGAGTATGGTTGCAAAATTACATCGAAACACAAACCCTCTGCCTTATATTCGATCAATAAATTAATTTCAACTGTGCAAAACTTCACGAGTTTGCCTGTGTTTCTACACTTTAATTGATATATAATATTTATGCAAATTCATGCATTGAGCACAAGACGATGTACACATTGACGAAAGAACGCGAAGTGACATTATAAATGTTAATATGTAGATTTATTTATTCCAAGTGATACGTCACCGTTGGCAAGCCTGATGTTGGCTTAGCGGTTTGGGTGACTGGCTTGCGATATTAGGGTCCTGAGTTTAAGCCTTGTTGGCTGCTGAATTAACACCAGGTGGGGGTTGACTCAGCCTGTCATCCTTCTGAGATCGGCGAAACGAGTACCGATGTACCGGTATCGAGGCACAGCATCAACAGCACAGCCACACCCCAACAAAACGACGGCTACCCGGCAGTGAATCTGCCGTACGCAAGAAGACACCAGTTGGCGGATCGATCAAATGCTTGAAAGCAAGGTTTGACATGTTTATTTACATATTTTACATAGCTCAAGGCTCATGGACGAGCTTCAGCACAGATGTCTTACAAGGACGCGGAGAAATCAACGACAAAACACCGGAGTGACTTCAGACAAACACAGCCAATGGCCTTAGGGGAAGAGACGCAATTTTCACGGGCACTCTGGGTACCGGCGACGGCATCGTTGCGACGTTGAATCTCTCTCCACAGTCAGTGGGGCAATTTAGGAGTCCATTCGACTTCCTCCATCTCCCCGTACCCTTTGGATGCCAACCCACAGGGTTTATTCATGCTCTGTCCTCGATTTATCCATGCTCTGACGATGATGCAGCAGCCACCAGACCACAACCCGTCAGCCGTTGTTGTCCAGCCCATAAACAATGAACCACGATGATGAGACGTAATACCAAGAGAGAACTTAATTCAGTGTAATGAGATGAAATTGCTTTATTCTGCCGGGAGTGGTTTCATACACACGATCGACCTGCTGTTTCTTACACATTGCACGAACTGTAAATTGATCATTACAAAACGATTGATATTTATTTTATCGTGCATCATCGGAGACCGAGCGCCAATGGATCGATACAGGAACACCAGCATTGCAATCAAGTCTGGGAACAATTTCACGATCAAAATGTCAGCGTTGTTCGCCCGACGAAGGTCGAGGGTACGTACTGAAACCCAATGTTGGGACAGCGTTGCTGTCCGTCGAGACGATGACCGCTTGAAGGGGTGGGGCAACTTTTTTGAACTCTCCTCTCTGTCCGACGAGGTGAGAGCTCACGGAAACACGTTGCATTAAATTCATTTACTGCAGAACGAACGGGAGTTGTTCACAGTTCCGCATCGTGAACCACAAAAAAAAAAACATCCAAAAAGGTTGATCGGGAAGGTGTACAGGAATTCAAAGCAGCCAGTCTTTGAAAAATCGCTTCGTATTAAATCTTATTTAGGGATAAGCAAGGACTGATATAAACTAAGTAAGCTGCGCACCTGGAAGCACGGTGACGTGAAATCGGTCAAAGCGAGAACATCAAAACAAATCCCAACCAGGACGGAGGGACCAACAAGTCGAGGCCGACCTACATCGCACGACAAGAAGACCCCACACACACTGTCACAGTCCTTATTCACAGGCAATGGAGAAGGGCTCTTTCAACGGTGTGTGTGTGTCTGTCTGTCTGTCTGTAACAAACTCGAAAACCGTGGATGTGATGCAAGTTACTCCAAAAAAGCATATCTGCTGCACCATTTTATCGGTATTCAGGAAATGTTAGAACACGAGGATCAGAACAAAATACCCACCAGTGTGTTTACAAACACGCCGGCCGTCTGCCGCACAGAACCGTCTTTTCCCAATCAACCTCCTACGAATCTACACGTCTCCCAATCAACCATCTCCCGATCCAGGTATTGAGTCCTTCACCTTCTCCCAATCAACATATTTGGCCCATTTCCAAATCCATCTTTTATCCATCAACAATCTCCCAATCCGTCTTTTGCCAATCATACACCCCAATCCTGTTTTGCCAATCAACCACCTTCCAATCCGTCTTTCGCCAATCACCCACCCCCAATCCATCTTTTTCCCATCAACCACCCCCAATCCGTCTATTGCCCCATCAACCATCTCCCAATCCGTCTTTTGCCCATCAACCTCCCAATCCGTCTGCCAATCAACCTCCCAATCCGTCTGCCAATCAACCTCCCAATCCGTCTGCCAATCAACCTCCCAATCCGTCTTTTGCCCATCAACCACCTCCCAATCAGTATTTTGCCCATCAACCACCTCCCAATCCGTCTTTTGCCCCATCAACCATCTCCCAATCCATCTATTTCCGCATCAACCATCTCCCAATCCGTCTATTGCCCCCATCAACCATCGACAAATCTGCCTATTGCCCCATCAACCACCTCCCAATCCGTATTTTGCCCACCAACCACCTCCCAATTCGTATTTTTCCCACCAACCACCTCCCAATCAGTCTTTTGCCAATCAACCATCTCCCAATCCGTCTATTGCCCCATCAACCATCTTCCAATCCACATATTGCCCCCATCAACCACCCCAATCTGTATTTTGCCAATCAACTGCCTGCCAATGTTTTTTGCCCATCAACCACCTCCAATCCGTCTTTTGCCCATCAACCACCTCCCAATCCGTCTTTTGCCCATCAACCACTTCCCAATCCGTCTTTTTCCACATCAACCATCCCCCAATCCGTCTTTTTCCACATCAACCACCTCCCAGTCTGTTTTTTACCAATCAACGACCTCCAAATCCATATTTTGCCCATCAACCACCTCCCAATCTGTATTTTGCCAATTAACTACCTCCCAATCCACCTCTTGCCCCATCAACCATCTCCCAATCCATCTTTTTCTCCCATCAACCATCTCCCAATCCGTCCTTTTCCCCAAACATCTCCCAATCCGTCCTTTTCCCCATCAACCATTTCCCAATCCGTCATTTTCCCCATCAACCATCTCCCAATCCGTCCTTTTCCCCATCACCCATCTCCAAATCCACCTATTGCCCATCAACCATCTCCCTCCACATTTTTTGCCCATCTCTCCCAATCCACGTCTTCTCCATGTCCATGTCTTGTCAATCTCGCTCTCCCAATCCGCATCTTTCACCAATCTCAATCAACTCGCCTTGCCCACGTCCTCTCAATCCGCCCTTTTGCTCACCTCTCCCTCCCAATCGAACCATCCTGACAACATTGCTTCCCCTCCCATTGCCACCATTCTCCCCACAATCCCCTTGCTCCTTGTCCCCACCACTCCACCCACAGTCCCCTCGCTCCTTGTCTCCAGCACTCTCCCCACAGTCTCCTCGCTCCTTGTCCCCAGCACTCTCGCCACAATCCCCTTGCTCCTTGTCCCCACCACTCCACCCACAGTCCCCTCGCTCCTTGTCTCCAGCACTCTCCCCACAGTCTCCTCGCTCCTTGTCCCCAGCACTCTCGCCACAATCCCCTTGCTCCTTGTCCCCACCACTCCACCCAAAGTCCCCTCGCTCCTTGTCTCCAGCACTCCACCCACAGTCTCCTCGCTCCTTGTCCCCAGCACTCTCCCCACAATCCCCTTGCTCCTATTCCCCACCACTCTCCCCACAATCCCCTCGCTCCTTGTCTCCACCACTCCACCCACAGTCCCCTCGCTCCTTGTCCCCAGCACTCCACCCACAGTCTCCTTGCTCCTTGTCCCCAGCACTCTCCCCACAATCCCCTCGCTCCTTGTCCCCACCGCTCCACCCACAGTCCCCTCGCTCCTTGTCCCCACCACTCTCCCCACAGCCCCCACAGTCCCCTCGCTCCTTGTCCCCAGCACTCTCCCCACAGCCCCCACAGTTCCCTCGCTCCTTGTCCCCACCACTCTCCCCACAGCCCCCACAGTCCCCTCGCTCCTTGTCCCCACCACTCTCCCCACAGCCCCCACAGTTCCCTCGCTCCTTGTCCCCACCACTCTCCCCACAGCCCCCACAGTCCCCTCGCTCCTTGTCCCCACCACTCTCCCCACAGCCCCCACAGTCCCCTCGCTCCTTGTCCCTACCACTCTCCCCACAGCCCCCACAGTCCCCTCGCTCCTTGTCCCCACCACTCTCCCCACCACTGCCCCACAGTCCCCTCGCTCCTTGTCCCCACCACTCTCCCCACAGCCCCCACCAGTCTCCCCTCGCTCCTTGTCCCCACCACTCTCCCCACAGTCCCCTCGCTCCTTGGGCCCACCACTCTCCCCACCACTCTCGCCACAGTCCCCTCGCTCCTTGTCCCCACCACTCTCCCCACAGCCCCTCACTCCTTGTCCCCACCACTCTCCCCTCGCTCCTTGTCCCCACCACTCTCCCCACAGTCACCCTCGCTCCTTGTCCCCACCACTCTCCCCACAGTCCCTCCTCCTTGTCCCCACTCCTTGCCCCCCCACCACTCTCCTCGCTCCTTGTCCCCACCACTCTCCTCGCTCCTTGTCCCCACCACTCTCCCTCGCTCCTTGTCCCCACCACTCTCCCCTCGCTCCTTGTCCCCACCACTCTCCCCTCGCTCCTTGTCCCCACCACTCTCCCCACAGTCCCCTCACTCCTTGTCCCCACCACTCTCCCCACAGTCCCCTCGCTCCTTGTCCCCACCACTCTCCCCTCGCTCCTTGTCCCCACCACTCTCCCCTCGCTCCTTGTCCCCACCACTCTCCCCTCACTCCTTGTCCCCACCACTCTCCCCTCGCTCCTTGTCCCCACAACTCTCCCCATCACTATCCCCACCACTCTCCCCTCGCTCCTTGTCCCCACCACTCTCCCCACAGCCCCCTCGCTCCTTGTCCCCACAACTCTCCCCACAACAGCCCCGATTTTTAAAACCGAATATTCAGCAAAAATTCCCAATTAACGGACACGTCTGTATGGGAAACATCATTGCACACTGTTCAGGAATAGAGAGGATGAAGAGCAGCTCACCCATGTGTCCGTACGATCCTCACCTCAATCACCTCGTTTACCTCCTTGATGCACTCCACCATGTGCTTGACTACCTGCTCGGCCGAGAGCACCTCATGTTGGAACTCCTCCTCGGCCTCGCCATCCGGTCCGTGGCCTACCACAGGCCCTTGGATTTCCACTTCACCCATCTCAGAGTTCACCTCTTGGCTCTCATCGCTGTCAACGTCCTCCTCCTCGTCGTCCTCGTCCTCTTCCTCCTCGTATATGTAACCCTCGTCCGAGTCCATGATTTTTTTTTTTATCCCACCCTCTTCTACCGGTCCCAATGCCCACACCCCAACGTCCTATGTCTCCTGCTCTTCTGTTGCGTAGCAATGTGGTTTCTCTTCCTCTCGTCCCCTCCGAGTGTCACTCGTCCTCCTCCTCCTGAAACACGGGCCTTCGAGAGCCTGGTCGCTCAAAGCCTCCGACACAAGATGCTCAGCAAGCACATCCACCGACCGGCCTTTCTTTCTTCTTCCTTGAGGCCTCTGCGTATATCGCCTTTCATGGACCCCCCTTCCCTCTTGCTGTTCGTTTTCCTCGTCTTCAGTTGCTTCGCCTCTTCTTCGTCCTTTTTTTTTTTTTTAACTGACCCTCAGCTCCGTTGTCTCCTTTCTTTGCTTTCGTTACATCTGTTGTTTTTTTTTAATGTTTATATTTTACTCTCTTCTTCTTCTGTCTATTGATTTATTTAGCCCTCCCTTCCCCTCGTCAGATGCGACCACATCACAACGTACGTGATGACGTCACGAGAACGTTGCTTCTTCTTCTTCTTTATTTTAACGGTTTCATGGAGCTCCCAGCCCAGCTCGACGTTTCGTTTTTTTAACTATTCCTCGACAATATAATAGTTATACGTTTACAAACAACGGAATCTTACACAAGACATT
The DNA here is from genome assembly GCF_056783735.1 of Eptatretus burgeri. NCBI lineage: Eukaryota > Metazoa > Chordata > Myxini > Myxiniformes > Myxinidae > Eptatretus > Eptatretus burgeri. The sequence goes on along the minus strand of NC_140968.1, from coordinate 3,490,411 downwards.
AATTTTTTTTTATTCAACTTGACATAAAGACTGCAATGATTATGGCCGATGTGAATTTGTCGCCGTTGAGCGCCATCTTGGTATTCCCACTCGTCGCAGATGTAATTCGACTCGCGTGATAAATTCTCAGGAGATCTTGGATACTGAATGTTAATTTTGAGTTGAAAGTCAAAAGTTCGATGTGAACACTTTCTCACATGAACATGACGGAACGGGGGAGGCGGTAAATAATAAATTGGGCCGAGCAACATGGCGGTGGGAAATCATTAATTGGGCCGAGCAACATGGCGGCGGGAAATCATTAATTGGGCCGAGCAACATGGCGGCGGTAAATCATTCATTGGGCCGAGCAACATGGCGGCGGTAAATCATTAATTGGGCCGAGCAACATGGCGGCGGTATGGTGACACAATGGTGCGTGCAACGTGAAGAGCAATGATCATTCCAGTCTTATTATTTACAGTTCAATGAAGCCACGTTAAAGAATGATTATCGTCGAGCTACGTACGTCGTCGTCGTCGTCGTGGTGCTTTGCCACTTTAAGAAGAAAATTCAAAATTTCATTATATGTGCATCAAAAAACTGTAATTAGTTACCGAAAAATATTTTTTAATTATCTGATTAAGCGTAGTCATGTGAAACAACGAACTCGAAACGTATATTTATATTTTTTCCGGATATGTATAAATACATGGACGACACAGAAGTGAAGATTCATCCATGACGAAGCAAAAGGGAACAGAACAAAAAAAAAATAATAATAATAATTAAGAACAATGCCACGCCCCCTAAAAAAAAATAAAAATTCCACCGGCGTCATCCACGTTCCAATACACCGCCCAACGTTCTCAACAGCCAACGCTCCACACGACGTCACACAACTTAGCTGCAGTTTCATGGAATTCACTTTCAAATATAGCTTTCTCATAAACGACCTGAAGGAAAAAAATCGTTTTTTTTTTAATTGGAGGAAGGTCAAATTGACAGGAGCATCATGGTGTGTTCCGTCACCAAGACCAATCAGCTTGCCCAACCAGCCGTTCCTTAGCAACGCGTTTCAGTGGAGTGCTCAAGTCAATTGGCAAGCATTCCACGACCTGATTGGTCCAAGCCCAGGGAAACAATCGGACACAACCAACAATGGGACAGATGAACAGGATGGATGGAGAGGGGGAGAGAAAGAGAGACTGACACTGAAATCAACAAGTTGAGAAGCTTGGGTTCATTGGGGGTTAAAACGAAGTCACAAGTAAGGCCAGATGGGAGACGAATGGATGACACAATGGCTGTGGAGCTGTGTGTTGCCTGCTTGAAGTCCTGGATGGGAAGAGGGACACAGAACAACAGCCTCTGAGAGGGGAGAAGTAAGGAACAATGGAGTTGAGGAAAGCAGTCAGCCTGGATTTTAGAAGTTTAACTCAGCTGGGGTGACTGGAAGAACGCGTGCATCCTGGAGTTGCTGGGGAGGGTCAAAGGACTGAGAGAGAGAGAGAGAGAGAGAGAGAGAGAGAGAGAGAGAGAGAGAGAGAGAGAGAGAGAGAGAGAGAGAGAGAGAGAGAGAGAGAGAGAGAGAGAGAGAGAGAGGTGTTGGAGAATAGACTGGAGAAAAAAAGCAGAGACCGCTGACCTGCCTGCGATGCGAGAGAAGCAGACCTTGCTTGCGCTTCGGCTGCGTCACGTATTCAATTCCTATAATTCTGAGAGCTTTAGATTCCACAGAATCCAGGAAAAGCCAATGTGCTGGAGCACCAGCCCATAGCGGAGAGCAGTGCTCCATTGAAGCTGTTGATGAAGGCCTTGTGGACTGAGTTGCTCTGATTTTTCCAAGGAAGCACTTGGATCGAAGGATGACCAGTGTGAAGTTGGCTTCACTGGCCAGCTTTGCTTTGTTATTGGCCCAGGAAAGGTCATAGGTTATGTTGAGGCCTGGAGGTTAAAGAGACTGAAACCTCTTCCAGTGAATGACCAAATAAATATGGAAGTGGGATTGTTTGACGACCATTCTGAAGCGATGGGTTGAAACTGTGTGACTTTCCAGGATTGAAGGACGTGTTTCTTTTCAGAGAGAGAGAGAGAGAGACACACACACAAAGACAAAGAGGTGCAGCCGCAGCCTGGATCGCAGAGGGATGGGGTACCTTTCATTTTGTCTCCAGGCGTATTGTCTTGAATTTCTTCTTCTTTGTTCGAATGCAACACAAGGATGTGGGGTAGCGTCATTGGCTGAGGGGTGTGGCTGTGCCGCTGGCGCAATGCCCGCTGCTGGTTTGGGTGTGAATTTGGAATTTGTTCAGGGTGGTCAAAGATAGCTCCCTTGCTCTTCGTGAAGGACACCGTGGGATCTTTAACGTCCACCAACAAATGCTGATAGATGGGACGCTCGTTTAACGTCCATCCGAGGGACGGCACAAACATTGATGAATGACCCAGTCTGTGAAACACCGAGATGACAGTTTATAGCTCGGTTGGGATTCAAACCCAGGCTGGACTGCTTCGAGCGAGCGTGGCAACCTTGAAGCCATTCTGACAGCCCTTTAATTTATTAATTTTTTGTGTTTGGTTTTTTCTTTTATTGTCTGTTCACCTCCTCCTCGGGTCATTCATACTCATCGTCTTTTCTACCCTCATTAACCCTCATCCCCTTACTCTCCCATTATGTTTGTGCTCCATCTCTTCCAAGAACCTTGTCGTTGTATCGAAAAAGAAAAAAAAAAAAAACTATCTCTGAAAATGGTATTTCAAACTTTCTGGAGATTTTAAAGTTTTGGATTGCCACACAGAGCACAAAGAAACTCCTCAAACATTTCATTTCTGGAGAAATTCCAACATTTCGAATGGAAGTTTGGAGAAAGATTTTCAATTTTTCAAACATCCTTTCCCCTTGGGGTTTGCAAGGCCGCTGTCACTACATCTGGAAGGACTCGAGGCATTACGTGACGTCCGTGTAACGTCTTGTGTTGTTCCAATATCATGCCCCACACACGTCCAGACTTTTCAACGTTACTTGGTGACCAACATTGCAAACACCCTCATCATCATCATCATCATCATCATCATCATCACACCATTTGAAAGCCTTTATCCCTGAGCAGGGGTCAGCTTGTTGCGGGCTCCAATCATGGTACCCCTTTCTTGTGGCAATGTCTTTACGGTCGGATGCCCTTCCTGATGCGAACCCTTCAGTCGCCTTCGACCCTGCAGGGATGATTACCAGTATACTGGTGCTCATTTCACTGACCTTCAGAAGGATGACAGGCTGAGTCAACCCCCCTGATGCTAACTCAGGGGCCAGCGGGGCTCGAACTCAGGACCCCAAGGACCCCAAGCCACCGCCTCAACCACGAAGACACACTAGGCTCATGGTGAACAGCATTGCAAACAAACAGCATCGAAAAATCAAGGTGTCAGCCTCGAGTCAGGTGCACATTGAAGGTCTGATACATCTTTTCGAATCGCGTTACGACGAGTATCTTGGATGTCGATAGAGTTTGTCAAGATTGATGCACACCGTCCAATTGTCAAGAATTGAAATGTCGACATCATGTTTCCATTCATCAGCTACAAACGACAGTAATGATGTCTTGAAAGTTCCTGAACATAAGGTGTCCTGAAAATCTTGAGGTCGTATGTGTTTCAGGTTCAGTAATCTTCATAAATCATAATGTGTTTTTTTTCAGGTTCAGTAATCTTCATCTCATTGAATATGGGACTCCACTTGTGTCTCGAATTATTGTTCTCTGGATCACAGACTGTACGTGGGCAGTGGGCACCCCCACCACAATCAACAGACAGTACGTGCAGTGGACAAACTTGTTTGGGAAAAACATAAAATGTTCCTGATAAATTATTCAAGGACAGCTTTAGGAACATGTCATCTACACGACGCAAATATCATAGACAGAGGCTGCTCGATCATAATTTTGGCTTCTAGTTTTGGCATGAACTGAGACTTGTCCGTCTTATTCAAGGAGCCATCAACTTGAGCTGGAGATGGTAGCATGATGCACTGGCGTCAATGGAAAGTTGAAAACTTTAAACAAGACAACTTCCATAGCAGTTTCAAGATACAACAGTCGTTCAAGTAGACTTCTTGCCTTGTACAGCTCGAAATTTTTTTTTTTTTTTTTTTTTACAAAGTGAAGGCTCATGGAGGAGCTGGAAGAGTAGAACAGGAGAACGGACCAGTAACAGAACAAAAAGGAACAGTGGAAGGAGCACAGGGAAGCACACCAACAACAGGGTTGATGGACAAAAATAAAGGAAGGCTTAAACAAATAAGGAACGTGGGGTAGGGGAGGACGCACACGGAAGACAAGATGGATACAGAAGCAAACTCTCAAGGAAGGAAAAACTGGAAATTTGGAAAGAGGTATGAGCTTGGGGATGGTTAATGGGGTAGAAAAGATCATGGTTTTGGATGGGGGAAGATAAGAGATGGTGGTGAACAACTGTTTTGAAGACCTGGAGGGAGGAGTGGGATTGAAAAAGAGTGTGGGAGTTTTTTTTTTCCAAAGGTGGGGGAAAAAAAAAAGAGGAATGAAAAGGTGAAGGTGAGCAGTGATTCTTGATTTTGGTAGTTTTACCAGAAAGGGGTTTGCTGGCAGACCTTGAGCACCCTGCGGAAATATGGTGGGGGGGGGAGTGGGGGGGGGAGTTGGGGGTGGGGGGACAGATCACAGACGGAGCAAGGGGGGCGAGACGGGAGATGAGACGGTAGAAGACAGAAAGACCACCGACCTGCCTGCGTTGAGAGAGTGAGAGACCCAAAGACTCAGCCTCATCGCGGGAGATACCGATGATCCCAAATGCCTTGGTTTCCACAGTGTGAAGCTGAGAAAGGTGGGAGGCAGGAGCACCAGCCCCGAGGGGAGAGCAGTACTCAATCAGGCTGCGGATGAAAGCTTTGTACGTGGTCAGGAGCTCAGGTGGGCCGAGGAAGGGGTTTGCATGACGGAGGATTCCTAGTTGGCGACTGGCTTTGGAGGACAGGTTGTAAGTGTGGCTTTCCCAGGAAAGATCATGGTGGACTGTGAAACAGACGCTCTTGAATGAACGGACTTCTTCAAGAGGGTTATTGAGAAAGTAGATGGTGGGGGGGGGGGGTCCAGATGGTCCTTTCAGAGAGACTTGGTGTGAGATTTGTCAGGATTGAAAGACATGTTCCACGTGTTGGACCAGCTTGTGATTTTATCCAGATCTGCAGTGAGCGAACAAGCTGCTGCATGCCGGTCTGAGGGATGACAGATGGTATGGGGAATACTGTCTTGTGGAATTCCAGCCTGGACAGGAAGAGGGGATGAGAGAATTCAATTGAAGGCCACAAGTTGGTTGCGACAGGAGAGGAAGTCTGCGAGCCGTGAGTGGAGATCGCCTTAGATACCACAGGAAGAGACTTTAGTGAGCAGGGCGAGGTGCCAGACCATGTCGAAAGCACACGATATGTCGAGGGATATGGCTCTGATCTCATGTCTCGCATTGAGGACCTCCATCCATTGTTGGGAAAGCAGGAGCAGCATATCCAGGGTAGAGTGACCTGATCTGAATCGAAATTTATGATTGGAAATCAAGCCGTTGGAGAATAGGAAGGATTTGATGTCTGAAGCGATGATTGATTCCATAACCTTGCTGATGATTGGGAGAAGACTGATTGTTCTGTAGTTGCAGGGATCTGTTTTTGCACAGCAGTGATGTTTGCTGATTTCCAAGCAGATGGCAGATGGCCTTGAGCAAATGAGAGGGTGAATAGAACAGAGAGAGGATGCGCAAGAGCAGAAGAGCAGGCTTTGAGGACACGTGGGCTGATTCCGTCTGGACCGGTTGCAGAATCTGAGTCGAGGTTTGACAGCAAGCTCTCCACCTCGTCAGGAGAAAAGGATAGAGTCCAGGGACAGTTGTTTACGACTGGGTAAGGTGGCAGAAAGCGATGGGTTTGGGACACGGGATTGAGAAGCAATCACGGAGTTTTGGCATTCGGCCTTTTCATGTGCGGTGTCAGCAGTGTGGCCATTTGAGGAAAGGGAGGAGATGAAGGGGGAACATACATTAGAAACAAACTTAACTAGACACCACCAGGATTTGGAGAAGGGAGACAGGTTTGAGAATTCAGACTTGACATTAGAAAGATGTTGTTTTCTGGCTCTCCTGAGGGTAGATACACACTTGTTCCGAGCTTTGTGGAAGGAACTGAGATTTCCTTCAGTTTGATTAGCCTTCCGTGAGGCAAAGGCAAGTTGTTTCAGGACAACTGCCTCGCCACAAGCTTCAGTGAACCAAGGGTGGGAGGAAGGGTAGGACAACTGCAGACGAGAGGGGATAAATCTGTGCATGAGGGAGAACAAGTTTCTTTGAAAGAATTCCCAGGATGAGTTGATGTTGGAGAAAGTAGCGATAGGAGACCAGTCTGTAAGTTTGATGGCTGCTCGGAGACCCTGCCAGTCGGCTTGAGTGAAATGCCAGACTCGACGGCGGTGAGGTGGTTCTCTGATAACAGCCAGAGAGATGTCCACTTTGACAAGGACGTGGTCAGATGAACCGATCGGTGCAAAGGAAAAACAGCAGATATTTTCAGGGAAATTTGTCAAAGTTTGGATGAGAACATAGAAGTTGGTCCATGTTTTTGTAGAGTGAGGTGTAAAAAGAGCAACTCCTCCACCAGGACGAGGCTCAGTTCTGTCACATCAGAGGAGGAGGAGTAACCAGGGAGAGATACCAGGGAGTCAGAGACGTCTTGAAGGAGGAAAGTTTCTGTTAAGCAGATTATGTCTGGTTTGTCAGTGGGAACATGTGTGTGGAAAGATCAGTCAGGTTTGAGTGAAGACCATGGATGTTTGAGGTCCACACTGTTCAGGAAGAGGGAGGGGAGGAGGCTTTGGGGTGCAGGTGAGATGGGAGGGGAGAGTTGAGGGAGAAGGGTGAGGGGGGAGTTTTTGAGAAAGGTGAGAGGGAAGCTTAGAGTAGGAAGAGTGTGAAGGTTACTTTGAGGGGGGTGGGGGGGAGACGATGAGAGCAGGCATGTCGAAGGGGCAGGAGGCCAATGGGAGAGGTGGGGAGACGGAAGGGATGAGACGTGGTAGTGGTATGGTGAAGGAGGGAGCGCGCAGGGGAAGGTACAATATTTGAGGGGTTGGGAAGAGGGGGGGGGGTTCTTGAGAGAAAAGAAAGAGCATGTTTGAGATGTTGAGGAGTGTACTGATTGAGAGAATGACATATCTGTGAGGTTAGAATGGAGCCCACAGATGTGAGAACACCACACAGTTTGAGACAACAGAGGAGGAGCTGATACTAAAGCAGAAGACAATGAAGAGGTGCTATCAGAGGAGGTGGGATGAGGAGCAAGATGGAAAGGGTAAGGAGAGGGGATAACAGGTGAGGGATTAGGAGGTGGTAGATTTAAGTCGGCGGGGTGAATTGGCACTGAATTTGGAAAAGAAAAAAAAAAAAGGACGATTTACGGAACACGAACAAACATTGCAAACTGGGGTTTTGAAATTTTTAAGTCACAGATGCGATTGAAGACATTGTGTGAGGTATGCAATGTGAGTTATGATACAAGGCAGAGAACCACTCGTGTGAAAGAGGAAGTTGAAACATTTTATGAGACTGTTTATTTATTTCTTTATTTTTTAAAACAAGGATTGGGTGAGATTAGAGAAAGGAAAGGTTGAAGAAAAAAAATCGTGAAGGTGTATGGTGAATACGAGTTGGCAAAAGTAGAAGGAAGATGGTAGATCAGCAAAAAGAGGGAGGAGGAAGAAGTGTCGATACAGGAAGTCACGTGGTTATGTGGGGTGTCAGGTGAGAAGGGAAAAAGTTTTTGTTGTTGTTGTTGTATTTTGATATTTTAAGACATGAAACAGAGGGTATAGTTGGGAGGGATAGAAGGAGGGTTGAGGTAAAAGTGGTGAAAATAAAAAGTAACGGTCATCAGGAGGAAATGCAAATAAACACGATCGTGCACATAGACGGGAAGACGGGTCGGCCTCAGGGAAAACCCGATATGACGAGACCGAAGAAAACGCACCAAAAAGCACAAATTTTGAAACAAAACCGAACGAGGAACAAACAGTAAACACGGAGGCAAAAAAATAAACAGTCAAAACGCGACAAACAACGACCGGAAACTTATCTTCGAGAAAGTCGGCAGAGACCCCTGGAGAGAACCAGCCGTCGCCTCAAAAACTGGAACTGGAAGATAAGGTCTGGAGTTACATTAAGTTCACCCGATGAGAAAAGAGCACAAACAATTACTCAAAGTCCAAAGAGGAGAAAACAGGTTTTCAGCAGTACTAAAGTTCAAGCAACCGCCCAGACGAAAGGAGTGACCAGTTACTCCTGCTTGTCCGTAGTGCTGATACATTCTGGTATAGCACTACATATCTGGCTGATACGTAGTGCTATACTGGCTCTACCGATGAGAGCAGGCTGCCACAATGCCCTCTTACACATCGAGCCGTGTTCTTATACTTTTTAAGTTACGAGTTGAATCAGAAGATGTAAAGGTTATATTAATCATGTAGCAATTGGTGTATCTAAATTTCTACTAGAACTCATATGACGTTTCCAGGTGTGGAAGTAAAATAATAAATTCCACCTTGTGAAATGTGAGCATGGACATACAGACATACAGCTCTATGGATCACATGACTATCGCAAAGCACTGATGTTTCTGTATTGATCATGCTGAAACAAATATTTTTAATGTCGAGATAAGTGTTCTTTGTCTGCAAATTATGTGCTCATTTCTCTTGATTTGCTTTAAAATGCTTTTAAGCAATATGGAAGTATAGAATCTGTTATCCTGGTGTTGGCGCAGTGGTTAGGGCAGCGGCTTGGGATCCAAGAGGTCCTGAGTTCAAGCCCCGTTGGGCCACTGAATTAATACACCAGGGGGTTGACTCAGCCTGTCATCCTTCCGAGGTCGGCGAAATGAGTACCAGTCTGCTGGGCCGGTGTATACCCCGGTTAAAATAGGTGTACCATGTCCCTGTGTCGTAAGAGGTGACCAGGGTTGCGTCAGGAAGGGCATCCGGCGTAAAACATGTGCCAAATCACTATGCGGATCATACGGATGATCCGCTGTGGCGACCCCTCACGGGAGCAGCCGAAAGAAGAAGAAGAAGAAGAGGAAGTATAGAATCTGTTGTCAAGTATTGGCTAAAAAGTTAACCGTCACCATATAAGGAATGGTTTGCCAGGAAAACATCATCTGCAAAGGCACCGAGACAGTCCAGATAAAGATTAAATTGTCTGCAGGATAATTATGCTCATCAGGTCTCCAACAATGACAAAGTCAGAAGCTCATTGCATTTGCAAATAAAAGCTGCTCATGGTAGAGTTTCTTTGTATGCTCAGAACTCACTGCGTCAGGCCATGAATAAATGGAAGAGAATCTCTGTTCAATATACTGCGGTCGTGTTAATTCCGTATAACTGTAATATCTGTCTACATATTACTAAAACTCTCATCTTGTGGATATATAGATATATATGTTCCCAAAATACAGCCAAAACGGTACATGATAGTGCAAAATTTTTAGTGCCACCTTACTCACCGTTCTCCTGTGGAATGCAGTATTAAGTTTCGTTCAAATTGGACAACGAAAAAATATTAAAAAATCAATTCCCGATTCAGTTAAGTTTTGGTACGACGATCCATAAAACGCAAGGACAAATCATGGAGAATGTGTTGATATACCTCGAGAAACCGGTTGGCCGAACGATGACTCCTGGGGTAAATGCTCAAATTTTCTTCAAGTTAAAGTTTGACCACTAAATAATATTAAAATTTTGTCTTTTAAAAATTTTTTTCATCAACCGCTATCACAACGGGTTCATGGGTCGTCTAGTATCTTTTAAAACCTTTGGATCATTGTTTATTTATGAAACGCACTCTCCTGGAGTGCACCGGTAAAATGCTCAATGCCATCACTGTTCACTCAAAGTGAATATTTAAAACCAGATGACTTTGAAAGCATATTATTATAATAATAACCAATATAATAATAACCAATATATAATCCCCATACTGGCCCAAGCACATCTGGGCCTGGTAAGGGATCTTGTTGTTAGTCCATGCTTAGTTAAAGGAAATATGTACCCATCTGTTATGTTTGCTGCTCTGATACTTTAAAATATACTTGATAATTAATAGATCATTGCATACTGAAGGTTGTTTTATAACTGAATAAAGTATGTGAGTTAACTATGTAACAATATAATCTTCTATGTTTCACTTGGTTGGTAAATTGGGTAGAACTGCTTTGGCTGGTGCAAGTAAGTCGGGACACCAAAAGGCATTACAGTCTCATTAACTCTGGTCTTCCATTCAATTGTAAAAATTGTGTAAACACGAAGCTCATAAAAACTCTGCCTTCCCATTGTCCTCTTATTTTGATGACAAAGCAGAAGTCTCATCGAACTGCTGAGGTCATGAACCTCTGATTGCTCTGCGAAGCTGTGCAAACCAGATGCTACATCGGCGTGCTGAGATAAATGCTTATCACTGCCTACGTAGATGAAGGTTTTTCTGTGCATGCATGCCCCTGAAGGAAGACACGCATTCTTTCACAGCGCTATCTACTTTAATTATGCACAAGAATTTTTTTTCTCTTTGCTTAAAGGACCTCGTGTGCAAACAAAGCTTTCTTTTAGTCTGGTATCGATTAACCGAGTACCCTGTGATGTTCTGACCCCTCCTGATTTTCCAATCGTATCAAAGGTCACGTATTCCAGCTCAGAGGGAGAGATCTGCTTGGACTCTTGAGACAAGCTTTTCTCTCCACATATGCGAGTTTTTATAGAATAAACGATCTGTTAAATTATAAAGGGTTTTCTCTTTTGTGGACATCTCCACCACGACACAGGTAAGTACATAGTTTTCGTAAATCTAATTAATACATAGTAAATCACTATCACTAAAAGCAGATATATGCTTTTGGAATGTAAATGTAACAATAAAATATTCATTTTATGTTTCCAACGGAATCCTCTCAATTGTAACATATTGTTACGAATCTGGCAGCCATTTGCACACAAACAGACAGCAGTCCCAGCAGTTCAGTTATTTCGATCAGTATGTGTTTATAGTTGGGGTCCCATCCCCAATGTCTAATGGGATGTACATGTGTGCGCTGCGAAGTTTCTTCATAGTTAGTTTTTTTTTACAACAAACCCCCTTCACCTCTCCGCATCATCGACTCCATTACCCACGTGTTTTTGGCTGAAGGGGTGGGCGGAGCCTCCATCGCTTCAGATCGAGGCTCCGCTCCGAGGAAGGGTATGGAGCGTTTTATCCAGCCAATGGGCGAAGGGCGAGCAGGGCCGAGGCACCCCGACCAATGAGGGAAGCTTACTGATTGCCCGACAACCCCTTGTCCAATCAGGAGGCGAGTGGGAGGGCAAGAAATCCCTCGGACCTGGCAAGAAGAGTAGAGTGGTGGTCAGGACCAGTGTTCTGCAGTGTACGGCAGTCATTGTGGTGATTGGCTTGGTCTTGGTGGCTTTTCGTCTGTGGTCCTTCGTGGTGGCTCATCGTGGTGGTGGAGGCCGAGCGGCCGGGGTCGTGGGCCCATGGATTTCGGAACGTGGGTTCGAGTCCCACCGTGGTGGTTGAAGTCCGGTGTGACCGCACAAGGCGGAGAGGTACCCGACAAGGCCCTGGTCCCCAGCTCGCCTTTCCCTTCTGGGTTGAGGGACCGAATAAAGACCCCACGGGGTCCATTTCTTTTGGGTGCGTGTGTGTGTCCGTGGGCCCCATCTGTAAGTAAAAATTGTTAAGTGTTTTTGTTCATTGTACATTGCTTTTATTCGGATAACTCTGCTCTTTGTGCTCCCCTGCCCTCCCCCCCGATAAATAAACCCCCAATTGTTCAATGTACCAGCTCGTTGTCTGTCATTCCTTCATTGACCCAGCACGGTGCATATTGAGAATTAGGGAGGCCGTTTGTGCCGTAAATTGTTCATTTGGTCCGGCGCGGCTTTGGTAACTTCCGCTCGGTTATGCCGGATCCGAGTCCGTAACCGCGATTGGGTTCGGACAAAGTCGGCCGAGGGTGTGGCTTCCCCGGTAGTTATACAGCGTGAGTACTTAGGTAAATTGGAATAGACAAGTGGACCCTACCTCACGGCGTCAAAATATTGGCGACCACGGTCCTTTAAGTGACCCGTGACCTTTCGGAGTTGTCCGGGAGTCACGACCTAAATTCCGGGTGTTCGGTGGGAGACGAATCCACTGCTCCACATCGTGGTCGTTTATCGCCGCCGAACCCCAGCCCACAACAATATTACATAAGTTTTATTAATATATTGTATCATGTGGGCTGAACGCCTTTATCAGACCAGTTACAACTTTTAATGTTTCACCGAGAGGTCCCACAGGCTTTAAGATGAAAACCACTTCTACACCACAACTATCTGTTCATCCATCCCTCACCATAGACAATGAATCCTCCAGACCAGTACCGGATTACCTTCCCAAATACTTCTTTCCCTGCACTCCTACATTTGTCATGCTGGACAATGCTTCTCAAACACACATGCAGTACAAAGGAACTTTTGCGTACGAGGGAGGGAGCGGGGGCACTCCCTCATTGCTGGGTGTACAAGGGGTGGGGCGGGGGCTCACTTCGCCGTCTGAATGTAAAGACGCGGGGATTTTTCCACAGCTCCCTCGCTGCACCCACCCCTGTAGGAAGCGCACACTAATGAGGAAGATGCTCGCGTGATGTTTTCTCCCTCGAAGCCACACTCAGCTTGGCAACTTATACAAGACCAGGATTCGGCTCTGCTCGACGCTGTCGTCGATGCAGTGGGCTGTTTGTCGATGCACTAGGGGCACGAGTACATTTCCAACTGCCTGTTCGGGAGATTATCTGCTGGAGTACGGGTCATGCTCGACCCAGCTGCCCTGAGATACAAGGTGCAGAAGTGAGTCGTGCTGGGGCCAGAGGCGAGCTGCCCATGAGCCAAGGGCACGGTGCAGTCCCCGGGGTGTCTCGCAGCTCTGTATACACTTACACCATATGCTTCCGACAACACCGACTCTCCACCATCCAAACCCTCATCCCCTGAACAATATTTGGCCTGATGCAACCCCGCATGATGTAAAGGAGTCGTCGTCCCCACACTTCACCCATCCATCCATTGGTACCACGCTCTATACAGAGCGTCGGTGCTGCTGAACCAGTCTCCTGGGCTATTGGGCACAATCAATCATGGATAGGTTGCCACTCAGACACAGGATACCAGCAAACTGGCACTCATTTTGCCAACCTCAGAAGGATGACAGGCTGAGTCAACCACACCTGGTATCAATTCAACAGCCAAGCAGGATTCAAACTCAGGACCCGAGGATCCCAAGCCTGCAACCCTAATCAATAAGCCAACACCCACACTCCGCTCTGCTTCTTTCTCCTCATTTCCTTCCCAGAATGAATGATGGCACCAATCTGTTGTCTAAGTCAGTCTGTAAAACAGTGGAATACGTGTTTGGGGTAAGTCTGCTCTTCCATGTCTTTGCCTGCCTGTGTAAATAAATGTTGACTGCTTGTAAATACGTGTTTGATGATTACCTGCTTGTGTGTGTGTAAATAAATAACTGTTATCTTTCAAATTTGCCTCGTTTGTGTCCTTTCTTTCATGGATCCAACATAGTGTTCATAATCGATAGATTGGAAGTTTTTGCCCCACTGATTGACTCGACTGATTAGCCAACGCTGCACTCACAGTTCTGCTCAGCCGTCATAAGTACTTGGGTGCGCATTTAGGAAGCAGACCTTAGTTGAGGTCATTAGGTCACCGACAGGAAACACGACTTAATAGGCGAAGGACCTTGTTAGACCTAATTGTCCAAACCAACTTCCATGGTTGCTAAACAACCCGTCAGACCGCAGAGTTATCCATGGCCGACAGCCTCAGGGTTGGAGAGCGAACGACGCGTCCGGCAACCACCCCGTGGACCTCATCCTTACTCGAACCCCGACGTGTAACAACATAAATGTTTTAGACCTCCTAACTTGATAGAGCAGTAAGAAACAAATCACGTCCCGTACAGCCGAAGCTGCGTGATCTGTGAGCAGCAATGGCCGTCTGCCACACTGGCACATTGCCTCTGCCTCACTGCCTCGCGTGTGCACACGGCATTTAATGGCGTGTTGCATTTATCGGGTCAGAAGGGCTCCCTTTTGATTTATTATTCCGGTCGACGCCAACCACACCTCCTGATCTTGGGCTTGTTAGGATATAATATATATATATATATAATATATATATATAATATATATATATATATATATATATATATGATTAATTAATTTCCCTGACTTGGATGAATGCCATGACAATACCGTCACGACGATATTATGATTGCAGCCCCAGAAGGGCCTCTCGCAGTGCAAAGATGCCATGGTCAAATGTAGTCACCAAGCAGATGAAAAGCAAAGCCACCGACTATTGATGGTGAACGGTGATGCCTGCTGGTTGTGATTGGTGGAGTGGAAGACAATGTGTCCATGTGGAAAATAAATGACACTTATTGTTTCCAGATCATGCAGTAATAGCTTTGATGGGGCTCGATCTGGCATCCTCACCAATCTCAGTGAGGGATGCATCATTAACCCATATAAAAAATATTGTTGCGGATTCGCGTCCGCCGGCGTGCGAACGGCCACGTAACTCGAATCGCGGCACGTCGCCCACCGGATGGACAATCGTTTTCCTGTACAACCTGGGCGAGTTCGTTTTCCTGTACAACCAACATTTCCTGCACGGGGATTTCATCCTGGACCATGGATTCTACACATTCTACATCCATTTCTGATACCCCCGGCTCCCGCTCGCCTTGAGACGCCATCTTGCTTCTCGTAAAGGGTTAATTTAGCTCGCTCGTAATTTGGAGGGAATCGGGGGTCGCTCCTCTCACCCCTGGACCGATTCCCGTGAATTTAGCTGGAGACAGGAGAGCCCGTTTTCCCGTTCTCCGATACCAGTGCCGCGAGGAGGGCGATGAGTTTATATCGCACGACCTGACACCAGTGTTGCGGATTCGCGCCCGCCGGCGTGCGAACGGCCACGTAACTCGAATCGCGGCACGTCGCCCACCGGACGGACAATCCCGTCGTGACCCTCTCGGACTAACGCCGGGAATTAGTCACGGGTGGATCTTTCGGCCTCACCACGATCGTGCCAATCGGCCCCCCGTGTGGGATAGGGTTGCTCGCCAAATTCGACCTACCTAAGTACCCACACGGAGGGTAGACCGGGCGATCGCACCTCGCCGCAGGTCGACTTCGGACACGGGCCACTTTAAGCGACCCGTTCCGTACTATCGGGATAATCGAGCGGTGTTATCGTCGGCCTCGACGGTTCGATTAATTATCGGGCGTTTTAGCCCACGACCAACCCTTTACGTGAAGTAAGATGGAGATTCAATAGAGGAAAAGACGAAGCGAAGCGGGAAAACAGTTCAACATAAAGCACATTTATTTCACGATGAACGGAAAGCACACATATACAATTACACCAAAAGCAAATGTAAAAGAAGAAGAAACACAATATTACACAAAAAGCAAATATAAAAGAGAAACACAATGCAGATCTATTACCGACTACGCGAGCACACGGCAACACTTATGCAGTTTTACTTCACAGACGGCGCCGACAACACATATACCCAAAGCAAAAGAAAAGGACCACCCTCAAGGATGAGGCGGGCCTGGGGCCGAGACCGCGTCGGGCCTACCCGTCTGGTGATGAGCCACGAAATGGCGCTGGCACCCCGACTCCGCGGGCCTCGCTGAGACTGCCTGGTATGGGGTGGGAACGGGGCCCCCTTCTCGCACTATCTCAGCGCGGGGGGAAACAGGAGGGGGTTGTTGATGCTCGGGGGGAAGGAGGATATCTCCCTGTCTCGGGTCCCACGACGAGCGTCTCCACCACGACCTCGGTCGCGCCGCCGGCCTCTCCCTCCGCAGCTCCCCGACTCCGACACGAGCACCCCCTCGACCGCCTTCGCCGCCGCCACCTCTCCAAAGCTCCATCCTCTTCACTCTGACTACTACCACTTCTTCCCAGCTCCACCGACAACTCCCCTTGACTGACGAACGCGGTCGTTTATATCCCCCGTGGCCTCGCTCCTTCACCTTCGACCCTTTACCTCTGACCCTTCACCTCTAACTGGCTCCCCATTGGACCGAGGAAAAGTGGGCGTGAATGCTTTTTGATCCATGAATTTGCATATAGCGACCACACTCCAACGTACCTGGAGGCGGGGCCAAATCGCCCCACGCTCACCGATAGGACGGAACAGAAGTGGGCGTGAGTCGTTTTTGATCCGTTTTCTCCGGAAAGGCTGTGCCTCTGTACCCGCTGCTCGGTGCGCGCCCTGCACGAGTCCAGTATCGGTGCCCACAAGTGGCGTGGGAATAGTGGTGATGCGATGGTTGGGAGGGCGAGTTGTGACGGTAAAGGTTGTGGCTGTTGTTGTGAAGCGGCGTTGCGGTTGGTGGTGGTAGTAATGACGGCTGGTCCAAAATAAAGATAGTAAAAGAAAAACGGCTATCTAGAAGGGTCGCAGCCCGCATGAATGACATTTATTCTCTCTAAACAACGGGTTTGGGCCTAACTACACATATACTTACAGAGATATCTCACCTAAGGGACCTGAATGGTGGTTTGCGAATTTCGTCAACCACAACACTACCCCCTCCCCTTTTTACAGACTCGTCCCGAGTCGTCAAATTTTCGTGTGCCATCATGTGTAGTTTTCCCCTAGTACATTTTACCTACGGATCCCTGAGTGCGACATTCATGGTATTCGTGTCCCCAAAATAAATAACCTGAGGGCTGAGTAACTACCTAAACAAACTCACTCACACGGACGACTTAAATAAAATTGCCGGTGCTAGGACAGACATGCCGGGGGCGCACTCATATTTACAGTACATCTTACCTTAACTTACAAATTTTACACTAAACCATGGCCCAGGATCAATGAACTCTGCAAAAAGAAAGCAGTTAGCAGGGAGCCAGGCTGCCCGCATGCAGTCTCTGGCTCAAACAATGCAGGTGACAGGGAACGTGGCCGGCTGCTCACACGCAGTCCAAGGCCTTCCCTTTTGAACTGAACGCAGTGAACCACAACGGTGCATGGGCTGCACAAACGTAGTCTCCGTGCCAGCTCAAGTGGCACACGCAATGAACACAACGAATGGATGGATGAATGGTTTGAACTGAACGCAGTGAACCACAACGGTGCATGGGCTGCACAAACGTAGTCTCCGTGCCAGCTCAAGTGGCACACGCAATGAACACAACGAATGGATGGATGAATGCATGGACGCAAACACGGTGCACGGGCCGCCACTGCAGGCCCGTGTTGTAGCTGCCAACAGGGCAGTTCTCGCAGCTTGCAAACTGTTGCTTTTACGATGATCCCGGCGCGCATGGAAATGAACAGGGGGGGGGGCAAAGCAAAATTGAACGGGGCTGGTGAACGTGGGCAGTGGGCATGGCATGGCATGGCAAAGGCAGCAGGCAAACAGCCTGCAGAACCAGGCCGTTGCAGGCAAACACAGCCGGCAGATGAACTGGCCGGCACAGGCCTTGAAGTACCACAGCTGCAGACAATCCGGCCGGCACAGGCCTTGCAGCAACACAACAGCTGCCGATGAAGATGAAGTGGGCCGGCACAGGCCTTGAAGAAAAACAGCCAGCCGGCAGATGAAGCTGGCCAGCCTTTGCCGTTCAGTGGAGGTTGGTGGAGGGAGTGCGGTGGTGCTGGCCACTCGGAAGGCGGGCTCGGACCTACCCTACGGTCTCCCTCCCAACCTATCGCCTTTGCCTGTCACTGTCTATACCCACTCCCTTAATTTGTCAAACCCCAATTTAGCCCCAACTTATTTTTTTATTTTTACTTCCCCACTATAAATCGTCCCCTAACCCCCTTTACTGTCCTTGTTCGGCTAACCTATCCTGTCACCTTGCCTACTCCCAACCCCTACGTTCCCTTCCCGGAGGGGAACAAGGGAGAGCTAGCGTCCTGTGTCGAGGCCCAACGAAGCCTCAGGATGGCCTCCCCAGACTTCAGCGATCTATAACCAAAGTGGGTGCAGCGGCCCACAACGAGAGCGAGGGGATGGATGGTGCGGAGGGGTACACTTCCTAATCTACCCTAACCATTTAACTGTTAAACTACCCCGGGGCTTTCAACAAGCGCCTCGCGCTTAAACTATTGGTTCTAACAACCCAGATTCCCGTCGCCTGTGTTGGTGTCCTCACAATTTCGGGCCTCGCCCCCAATTTTCTCTCCGTGCCCTCACACGGTCTCATGGCTGACACGTGGCTCCCTTTGGCAGGCACGACCCTCTGCAGATTCTCCGACGATGGCACCCCCGGGCACTACACTGCCTCCGAGCCTACCAGCTCCCTAAACACCGGGGAGTGCCCCCCATGGCACCTCCCCTGAAACGCACACGTGGCAGGCTGGCTTCCCAGGCCCCTTTCCGAGGGTCACCCGTGCCCACAACACTGCCCACACGGCTAATGGCGCCCCGGGCCCCCGCACCAAGCAGGCGCACCCGTGCCCACTACGCTATCCCGGCCCCCCATGGGCCCTTGGCCTACCACGGCCGACTAGCCTGGTGCCCGGGGTACCCACTCAGCGATACTCACCTTTCGCAGCCACGCTCCCAAGCCCGTCAACAGGGCTCCTGCACCCCTCCAAACGGGTTTCGAGCCTACTTCCCCACCAACAACAAAACGACTTCCATATTTGTTAATTTGACTAACCCACTAACTCAGTCTACACTGACCCCGGGGTCCCTTGGGCGGGAGTCACTCCTCCCCCCAATCACTCATCGCACCATGCATTCCCCATTCGCTCCACTCACACAGACCCGCTGGCCTCACTCACAACTCCAAGCACATGCTTCCACTTCACTCACCAACTCTTCAACACACTCACCGCTGAACTCTGCCATCCTCCTAACTACATCCCCTAACTAACTCGTGCTCCCACGTCGTCCCTTATACTATAGCACGTTCCATTTAACACTACGTAGCTAAACTACGTCCCCGCTACACATCCACAAGTCTGTCACTGTCTCCAAATAATCCCATTAATCAATTTCCCAACCTAAATCTCGCTACAATCCCTCGAACTAATCCATTCCACGGACTCCATGAGGACTTACCCCTGCCCCATGAAGTCGGTCTAACTAAGCTAACCCTTCCCCCTAATTAGTTTTCATCCTGTGCCCTAGGAAGGGGGTCTTCCACCCCTTGCCCAGGAATCCTGTGCACCCGAAAGTGAGGCTTGCTTTTTTTTTTTTTTTTTTTTTTTCTTTACATGCGCAGCACCAGCGCGGCAACTCACAGCTCGCGCACTTTGCACCTGCCCGTGACGTCATGCAGCTGCACGTGTTCCTCGTCCCTCCTTGGACGGTACCATCCGGCAGGGATACCCCTCCTGCCGGATTCCAACCCCACGTGCAGCCATGGCGTCACCGTGCGCATAAAAAAAAACACAAGCCCCACGTCTCGAGGGGTTCCCCACGCGAACACATGTGCTTTGCCCGTTGGAGCTTAACACACACGATCGCGTGGAGAACCCGTCCGGTCCAAATCCATAATCCTGCCTAAACTTTGTCCGTCTGCGGGATCGGCAAATCCACCGCGTGCGTTTCCGGACCGGGCCTTCACTCTCGCAAGCGAGCACGTGGGGGCCTCGTGCGTTGCACAGCACGGACCTCGTGCTCACTGCTGGGTGAACCCGGCACGGTCCCCGAAACAACTACAGCCGCTACCCGGCTTTCTTTCCTTACATGTCGCCGTCGTAGTCTCCGTCGCCATTCAACACACGCATTCCTGCGTGTAACGACGCTCATACACCATTCCATTGAACTCACACCGGGAGACGCGGCTGCATGTTCACACATGCCCACCGACATCTCCCTTACATACCGCTCTCTCACACACACGGTCTCCCTTGCACTCGGCTGTTCACTCACGCATGCCATTACCCTTGCACACGTGGCTCCCCTCACTCGCGGCCTTCCACTCACTCGTGCCATTTCCCTCACACAACCCACACCACTCACACACGCGGGGGAACTCACCCGCGGTGCCTCATCCACACACCGTGCCTCACTCACACACGCGGGGGAACTCACCCGCGGTGCCTCATCCACACACCGTGCCTCACTCACACACGCGGGGGCACTCACCCGCGGTGCCTCACTCATACACCGTCCCTCACTCACACACGCGGGGGCACTCAACCGCGGTGCCTCACTCATACTGGCCGTTTCACTCACACACACGGCCTCTTCCACTTGCGGTGCCCCTTTTACACACGGCGTGCTGGGAAGCACGTACTCCGGCACAATCGCCACCACACCACTCACACACGGGGTCGCTTCCACACACGGGGACGCACTCACACCTTGCACCACACACACAGGGACAACCACACTGGGGATTCGTGCCCCCACAAGGGTCTCCGGGGCCTCTATACCCCCCAAGCTCTCCATGCACCTGTCCACAGCATTCCTCCCCTCGACCTCGCAAAGCACGACCGAACTCACCTGGTCGTGATTCGCCTCAAGGGGGCATACTCCCTCCCCTCGTTCCTGGAGGAGGCTATCCCGCGGCTCGCACCGGGCCTCCACCCAGTCCACCAGCTCACCCCCATTGTCCTCCACTTCCTCCGTGTGTGTGTGTGTGCGTCTCTATCCCCGTCTTCATCGTGCAGTCTTCCCTCTATCGTTCCCATCTCCCGTGTCTCTGCCAACTCAGTCACCTCTTCACCCTTTACCTCCCTTGTCTCAACTAGCATTTCCGTCTCTTCCCTTATCTCCCTCGTGCACGTCTCCGTCACCCCAATTAGTTTGTCCCTCTCGGTTACCGTCACTTTTTCTGTCACGACCCTCGCCCAACACGCCCCCCGAATTATTTTGTCACCCGCCTCCACCGCGGGCCCAACAGCCATTGCACCCCCTTCCAGCTCGTTCGCTCCCACACGTGGAGTCGCCATTTTTAGCTCCCTGGTTACTGCCTTCATGCCTGCCTGCAGGCTTCGGCCCATGTTCTGCGTCTCACCCCGCAGCTTTTTCGTTTCTTCCTTCATGTTTGTTTCCATTCCGTTCATTTGCTTGTTCATTCCGTTCATTTGCTGTGTATTCGCATCCATCTTTTCGTTCATGCTTTTCATTTCATTTGTGTTTGCATCCATTTTCGTTTTCATTTCCGCATTCATTTTTGCGCATCCGCATTCATCTTTGCCAGCATGGTGAATAGCTGGGCCATGTCGGGTGCGCTTGGGTGAGCCGATTCGGCAAGAATCGGGAGGTTTTGGTGGAGAGGGGGAGGGGAGGTGTCATACACCGCGGCCGCTGCCGCACCTATTTCGGGCTCTGGGTTCAGTTGGGCGAGTTCGTTTTCCTGTACAACCAACATTTCCTGCACGGGGATTTCATCCTGGACCATGGATTCTACACATTCTACATCCATTTCTGATACCCCCGGCTCCCGCTCGCCTTGAGACGCCATCTTGCTTCTCGTAAAGGGTTAATTTAGCTCGCTCGTAATTTGGAGGGAATCGGGGGTCGCTCCTCTCACCCCTGGACCGATTCCCGTGAATTTAGCTGGAGACAGGAGAGCCCGTTTTCCCGTTCTCCGATACCAGTGCCGCGAGGAGGGCGATGAGTTTATATCGCACGACCTGACACCAGTGTTGCGGATTCGCGCCCGCCGGCGTGCGAACGGCCACGTAACTCGTATCGCGGCACGTCGCCCACCGGACGGACAATCCCGTCGTGACCCTCTCGGACTAACGCCGGGAACTAGTCACGGGTGGACCTTTCGGCCTCACCACGATCGTGCCAATCGGCCCCCGCGTGGGATAGGGTTGCTCGCCAAATTCGACCTACCTAAGTACCCACACGGAGGGTAGACCGGGCGATCGCACCTCGCCGCAGGTCGACTTCGGACACGGGCCACTTTAAGCGACCCGTTCCGTACTATCGGGATAACCGAGCGGTGTTATCGTCGGCCTCGACGGTTCGATTAATTATCGGGCGTTTTAGCCCACGACCAACCCTTTACGTGAAGTAAGATGGAGATTCAATAGAGGAAAAGACGAAGCGAAGCGGGAAAACAGTTCAACATAAAGCACATTTATTTCACGATGAACGGAAAGCACACATATACAATTACACCAAAAGCAAATGTAAAAGAAGAAGAAACACAATATTACACAAAAAGCAAATATAAAAGAGAAACACAATGCAGATCTATTACCGACTACACGAGCACACGGCAACACTTATGCAGTTTTACTTCACAGACGGCGCCGACAACACATATACCCAAAGCAAAAGAAAAGGACCACCCTCAAGGATGAGGCGGGCCTGGGGCCGAGACCGCGTCGGGCCTACCCGTCTGGTGATGAGCCGCGAAATGGCGCTGGCACCCCGACTCCGCGGGCCTCGCTGAGACTGCCTGGTATGGGGTGGGAACGGGGCCCCCTTCTCGCACTATCTCAGCGCGGGGGGAAACAGGAGGGGGTTGTTGATGCTCGGGGGGGAAGGAGGATATCTCCCTGTCTCGGGTCCCGCGACGAGCGTCTCCACCACGACCTCGGTCGCGCCGCCGGCCTCTCACTCCGCAGCTCCCCGACTCCGACACGAGCACCCCCTCGACCGCCTTCGCCGCCGCCACCTCTCCACAGCTCCGTCCTCTTCACTCTGACTACTACCACTTCTTCCCAGCTCCACCGACAACTCCCCTTGACTGACGAACGCGGTCGTTTATATCCCCCGTGGCCTCGCTCCTTCACCTTCGACCCTTTACCTCTAACTGGCTCCCCATTGGACCGAGGAAAAGTGGGCGTGAATGCTTTTTGATCCATGAATTTGCATATAGCGACCACACTCCAACGTACCTGGAGGCGGGGCCAAATTGCCCCATGCTCACCGATAGGACGGAACAGAAGTGGGCGCGAGTCGTTTTTGATCCGTTTTCTCCGGAAAGGCTGTGCCTCTGTACCCGCTGCTCGGTGCGCGCCCTGCACGAGTCCAGTATCGGTGCCCACAAGTGGCGTGGGAATAGTGGTGATGCGATGGTTGCGAGGGCGAGTTGTGACGGTAAAGGTTGTGGCTGTTGTTGTGAAGCGGCGTTGCGGTTGGTGGTGGTAGTCATGGCGGCTGGTCCAAAATAAAGATAGTAAAAGAAAAACGATATCTAGAAGGGTCGCAGCCCGCATGAATGACATTTATTCCCTCTAAACAACGGGTTTGGGCCTAACTACACATATACTTACAGAGATATCTCACCTAAGGGACCTGAATGGTGGTTTGCGAATTTCGTCAACCACAACAATATATATATATATATATATATATATATATATATATATATATATATATATATATATATATATATATATATATATATCTGTTGTTTGTTCAGGATGCCGGTGATAACTCACTCAGCGAGTCTTGAAAAACACTGTGCGATCTTTAGCATCCACTGACAGAGAGATCCTTCGGCTAAACGTCGTTCTGATGGACGACACACACACATTGATGCCTCATGCTACATGCAAAACACGGGATGACATCGGTGAGTCAAGATTCTAACCTAAGCTTGATGGTGTATAGGTGAGTGTGCATATCTCAAAGTTATCCTGGCAGCCTAAAATCAGGTGAAAGTAACCCTTTAACCCCCTCCGCCACCCCCGCCCCCTTCTCCCACCCTCGAACATCTCGGAGATGGAATGTCAGATTGACACGAAATTTGGTGCATCTTATCAAGATGCCGATATCATTCAATTAGCGATAAAATGTCTAGTTTTTATTTATTTATTATCGAATTATTAATTAAGAAAGTACGCTAATTTTATGCATATTTTCAAGTTTTTTAAGCATATTAAATTTGGTATCAAAGGATACGCAAGAATTCAAAGATGAAGCCATGAAACAGCATTTGAAATTGCAAAATTTCTACATGGGGGGGGGGGGGGGTCATATAGGTTTAAGGCATAAAGAATTGTTAGACTAGTTTTTTTGTCAAACAAAAACGAGACTGAACAGCTCACCATGCCAACATTTATTCACCAATACTGGACAGGCAGGCAGTGCTAAACAAAGGTTGCAACAGTTTTAAGCGTCGTGCAGAAAGCAGAGAGAAAACAAAGGAATATAAGCACAGAAAATGCAGGGTGGGGGGAAGGAGGAGAGTTGGGCACAGAAAAAGCAAGGTACAGAAGATCAACACTTTTGCAACTTAATTAGGCCAAAAACCCCAGGCGAAGTAAGATAAAACTGTTTCACACACTTTCGATATAACGTATGGCTTCTCCCAAAGCAATGTTATAAACCTTTTGACTTTTGAACAATAACACTGATTTATGCGCAAAGTAGAGCACAGGTCGACTTGAATCCTCATGCAACCAAATTAAAAAAAAAAATAATAATTCACGGTATTGGTCAACCAAATTATTACAATTTCAACAGCCAGGCACGGTGTCCAGCAACACGCTCCATGCAAACAGAGGTGTGAATACAAACAGGTAACTTGTTTGTGCCAAAGGAAGATAAGCAGGTAAGAAAACCAGATTAGACCCCTTCGAAAGAGATATTCTTCAATCCACCAGGCACTTCATAAGATGTCAAAAGTTCCGTCCGTTATCAGTCGCACTTCATTCTTGGACGTAAATTCACTCTCGAATTCAAGCACCGTCCATGAGAACTGTTTTGAAAGGATTCTCGTTTTCCAATCATCATGTAATATTGCAAGAACATAAAAATAAATAAATTAGAGTTTCTGAAGTGGATTTGAAAAATTGCACTCGATTGTTGAGCTCCATCCCTTGGGGTAGTGCCCAGACTTTGATTTACTGATCAACTTAGAAATACGAGGTGCAGAAAACAATTTCCAGTGTTTTCCGACACAATTCCAAGCAAATCGTTGCTCAATTACTCGTTCTAAACACACCGATGTTTGTGAACACGTTGCAAATGACTCGGTTCGTTAAAGCACGATAATGCAACCAATTAGTTGATGTGAGGATGTAACAGCCAATTCGCCGAACAGAAAATAGACCCTCATTGTCATGATGGTCAAAACAGCTCCGCATCCATCGGGCAGTCAGATACACAGTCACGGTAGTGTGTGCGTTGTGTTGTGTTGTGTTGTAAGATTACCTAGAATAAGGATCCAATCCATGACCCCACAAGTCTGAAGCAAACTGCCCACAAAAATGGCTGTACTAACAACTGCTGGAGTCTGCAGCAAATCACTTTCCTGAATATACTACCTTTAATACCAGTGTGTGTATGTATGTATATGTGTATGTATATATAAGATCGAACCCCCGAACTTGATGAGGTAGTAAGGTACAGGTCGAGTCCCATAACAGCAACCTTAAGTTAAGGGGTTAGATTTTTATTTGAACCTACACATAAACATGGTCACACATAAACGATTTCACGGTATGCTGTCCTGACTTCTTTTTTTTCTTATTGCATGTGGCAGCTTGGCCTATCATTTTGTTGCGGCATGACGACGACGCTGATGCTGTGCCGCGATACCAGTTCACCGGTACTCATTTCACCGACCTCAGAAGGATGACAGGCTGAGTAAACTCCACCTGGTGTTAATTCAGCAGCTAACGGGGTTCAAACTCAGGACCCAAAGACTCCAAACCAGCCACCCAAGCCGCTAAGCCAATACCAGGCTTTGCCGTCCTGACGAGCCCATAATAATAGCGAAATCCGGATCGGCGGCTCTGCATAAATTTATTTCTGACCATAAATCTTCAAAGACCTGAGTTGTTCACGGAGGCTATCCTAGTTTGGAAGCGATTTGTTGGTTTACTTTTGTGCATGACATCAGCGTCATGTCGCATTCAGGGTCAGAGATGCGCTTTTTGTTTAATATATACAAACTGAAAGAAGTTCCTGCGCAACATCAAAAAAAAATATTCACAAAATTATACTGACTTGTGCCCGAGCAAGATAACGGTGAACCAACATGTGCGTCGACATGCTCCCCAGTTTACCCGTGAATATCCGGAATTTGCAAGTGCAGACTGTGCACTGCATGCACAAATTGCCATGCACGTGTACCGAGTCATGTGACGGTGCTGCACGTGGTACTGAGCAAAGTGCAACACAGCACAATTGGGTGAACCATCCCAGCTGTGAAAAACATTTTTATTGGCGTCTAAACGTCGTAGACGTGATGTTACGCTTTTCCGAAAATGAACGTCCACGTGCTGTTGGCATGCTTGAGACAGGAATTACACAAAACGTTGTGGCTAGGCGTTTTGATGCTCATTGGAACACCGTACAGTCACTCTGGAGACGTTATAAAAACACTAGCAACATCGGACACAATCCACGCTCTGGGCGACCATGTGTGATGTCACATATGCGGTTGGTGCATCTTCAGAATCGGTTCCAGACAGCAAGTTTGACAGCTCATAGCATCCCTGGCTTGTGACCAATCAGTGCCAGAACTGTCAGGAATCGGTTACACGCGCATAACATCCGACCACGACGACCAGCGGTACGTCCGATGTTGTTGCCATGTCATTGACATGCATGCCCGGCTTGGTGTAGACAACGTCTGAGGTTCAGAAGACTAGATTGGGCTGCTATCCTCCTTACAGATGAATCGAGGTTCCATCTAGGCAGTAGTGATGGCCGTTGTGGCATTTATCGACGGGAAGGGGTACGTTACGCTGACACATGTGTTGTGCAACCTTCGTCGTTCAGCGGTGGAAGTGTGATGGTATGGAGAGACATCACCGCACATCACAGAACCCAGTTGGAGGTCATGAATGGCAATTTAACAGGTATTCGGAGCTGTGATGAAGTTCTCCGTCCTCACGTCCTCCCATTCTTGCAGGTTCATGGACGTCACATCACACTTCAACAGGATAACGCGTGCCCTCACGTCCCACACGTGGTCACCGACTTCATCGCAAAACAGAACATTGCCACACTTTCCTGGTCAGCTGTTTCGCCTGATCTTTCTCCCATAGAACATGTGTGGGATGAAATTCAATGACGATTGCGCAGTCTTCAAAACCAGCCGGCGATGTCGGCCCAACTGCAGCAGGCCTTGGTACAGATCTTGAATGGCATCCCTCAAGCCTTCTTCAAACCATCTTGTGTCCTCAATGAGGCACCGGTGCCAAGGGTGTGTCAACGCAAATGGTGGTCACACCAGATATTGAGTCGTTAACTGATTTTTGACTGCACACCTTTTCGAACCTCTGGACTCATGTCTTACACACGTGTTGACATTCTCATGTCAATTTCATGTTTATCAAACACTAAATATTAATATGATCAAACAATGTGATATGTTTGTTTCAATTTCTCATTAGTGTAAATGATGCACAGGAACTTTTTTCTGTTAGTATATATGTGTATATATACATATATATATATATATATATATATATATATATATATATATATATATATATATAATTATATAACTTTCAAAGGCTCTTCTGGCTAAACAGTTGCAAAGGCTCCACCTATTAGGCATGAGCTTAGCAGAGCTACAACCCCTCCCTTTCCAGGAGGATTGTTCTGCAGCCAATACCAGGAAGACAATTAAATTCTCAATTCTATCGACCAGTCCACCCCGGAGAGGGAACATTGATGGACACGTGTTTCGGGATTGTTGGCCCTCTTCAGTGTGGAGCAGAAGCTCTTCCCCAGAGTGAAACGGTAGCTGTCCTTATCTTCTGCCTAATAGGCAGAGCCTATGCAACTGTTTAGCCAGAGGAGCCTTTCCAGAACTAAAATTGTTCCGAGCTATCCCCAGAACTGTTTTGTGCACTATGGACAGATATTTCCTGTTGGTCACGATGTAAGCAGCAAGAGCTGATGTGGCACTTGCTTCCTGGTACCCACTACAGCACTCCAGGCAAAGTAAGAGTCTGATTTCGATTATGTATATAAATATATATATATATATATATTTATATTTCACTTTTGTAGCGTGTCTTTAAATGCAGGAAAGTCCCGTTCTCAATTTCCCCCTTCATAACAAATGGCTGGTAAATTCCACAATTTATTTTTGTGAGCAGCCTCTGGGAAAGGTCTGGTTTCTCAAGCTCCTGGACTTCATCATGAGATGTAACCTGCTTTGGGGAGATAATATCTTTAAGCTGGCCTTCAAATCCAGTTGCAAATTGGCAGAGTCAAGTCCTTCCTCAGCTTACAACGGCACACAAGGCCTTCATCTAAACTCTAAAGTGTCATGGAATATGGCTTCCCACTATAGGCTGGTGCTACTGCTTCCCATTTTCCACTCCTTCCCCCTCAAGCCCATGTAGTCGAAGGTCCTCCGTGCTGTTGGAACATAATGACAAAAGGTTGCGTTTCAGAGTTGGTCGCGTTGCAGTCGATAACAGCTGTCTTCGTGTCCTGCTTTTTCTACCCAATTACCCCTCTCCTCCTCCAACTCTAAATCACACATTTTTGACGAGAAACCATTTCCTTGTTAATTTTCCCCAAGTCGAAGCGAAACACTTAAATTTCTTCATTGGTCCCCCTCTTCTCTCACAGGTGCAACTGTGTGTTCTCAGTCTAATCATGTTGTGGCCTTCGCTCAACAGGCTTCAAACTTTGCTGCCCACGACCAGCACCACAGTCCCTCGCGTTTGTATTTCTGACCTTTCCTATGCCCATCGAGACCCTGTCCCCCTTTCACCTGCGACATCCATGCTCCATTGTCCTCTTTCTTCACCTTTGTGTCACCCTGTCTGTTGACCATTTGTCACCTGTTGTTTCACATTTACATTAGCCTTGAAACCTGCATTAAAAATAATAATAATAATAATAATAATAATAAACAACGGCATGTCATGAAGCCAGGCAGAGAATCCAAAATGATTGGTTTCTAAATTGGTTTATCCATTCCTTCACGAAACTTACTCGACCAAATGTTTACGGATATACGTTGAACTGCAAGCACTTATAAAGTGGGGATCAACTTCAACGCAACGTGGAACTTGCACGAAACCACAAGAGCTCAGGTTCGACGCAACCGACAAAAAGGCGCCGTTCGTTATTACTGCGGAGAAAGCTTCTACAATGAATGTACATTTAAAAACACCTTTTCTTTTTTTCTTCCTAAACAGTAAACACGTATCGCAATCCTTGCTCTCTCATCATGCATTAAAACTTTCGCTGTGGCGTCGAAGGACTAAATACACAAAAGCAAAGAGAAAGAACATTGTAATATATATATATATATATATATATATATATATATATATATATATATATATATATATATATATATATATATATATATATATATATATATATATATATATATAAACTGGGTAAAGAAAAGTTATTGTTAACACTTGGTAATTTAAGCAAACATTGTAAGTTTGTTGACGACACTTTGTTGAAAAAAAACAGAACAAATAAACAACAAACACGATTGGTTTGGTGTGTATAATCACCCCAAAGACCATAATTGCTCGTCGTGAGATCTGAAAACAAAACAAGGCTCGTTTGTAACACTGCGAGTGGCGACGGAGGAAATACTTTCCGCGGAGAAACCACCAATGCTGGTGCTGTAAAAATGGCGAGATAAACCGAGAACAACCAGACAAGGTGATGCAGAGCCATTGCATTCGCACAACTACCATATAAATAGTGATAAATACAGCGGGGGCTCGGAGAGTGGAGAACGAGGAAGCAATTTAAAAGCCTCAAGAAAAGTTGAGGGAGAGTTAGAACACGATTGGCGAGATGGTCATTAAAAAATAAAATAAAAAATTAAAACCTGCAACGGCAGTTCGGTACACGGACGGATGAATAACGCAAGGGTGGAGAAAGAGCGCCCGGTTGGAGGATTTGCTCGGAGATGAACAAACCTGAAGTGCTACGGTTGCAAGTCTATGGAATATATATATATATATAAAAAAAAAGCAAACATACGAAGAGAGATGGAAAAGGAAACAATGTCTTTGTCGACTTCTGCTGTTGTGATGCAAGTAGGAAATAAAATCCGCACACATACACACAGGAAATGAAAAAGGGGGAAGTTGTAGGTTGTCACTTCCATGCATTTGGGGTGCTGGGTTTGGAGACAGGCCGGGACGGTATCATGTCGAGAAGATATTCTCGTTGGCGTTCCGCCGACGAGGGAGAGATGGAGGCCTTCTGTGTTGACATACTGGGCTGCACGTACATCATGTTCAGGGGAGCTGGGTTGCAGAGATGAAGGTAAAAAAAAAAACAACAGGGGAGAGGACGTAGCTATCAATTCTTCACTCAATATGCCCTCGCAGAAATCTGATGACTTGCACAGATCCTCCCTCAAAGCACTACCCGACAGTGTAGCAAAATTACTGAAAAATGGTAAACCCTACAAAAGCTTTCGGTGATCCTGATCACATAATGTTTGCACACAAAGCGTGTTCTTCCGGTGGCTGCCCCTTTATTAGCCCCGGTGTGACCCGAGCTGCGCAAGGTCTCACCATTCCCGGCGAGAAGGCTGGAGACCGTGCTGTGTGGGATGTACGGTGAGATTCCTCTCATGGCTGCCTGGTTGAGTCGACTGGCCAAGGGCACCTGAGATTGTGCCTGCGGCGTGGGGTTGGGGAGGGGGAGAAGGATGGACATGAAACTACAACTGCCAAAGAACATGGAACAGGAATTATTACACAAAATGGACATTTTCAGAAAAAAAAAAAAAAACGATATGACAGTTTATAGTTGGGTTGGGATTCAAACCCAGGCTGGACAGCTCAGAGGCGAGTGTGCGTACGCAGAGAATGGGTGTGCGTCAGCCGAATGTGACGGGGCACGATGCAGGGTTAAAGTCCACGTGTCGCTGCTTCGCTCGTGGTCCATCGGCACAACGTACCTGTTTAAGGCTTGGTCGATGGTGAATCACAGACTCTGCCTTCGTGAGGCCAGCCCCCACACTTTGCTGTTTGAATTGCTGCTCAATTTCCTTCCAAAAGCATCACATGGAGGAAAAGAGGATGAGATGAAAGGCACAAAATGGTTGAGCACACACAAGTACATGCATACCTGCTCCTTCCCTTACTCCTACGATCACCCATGTCACATTCCCCTTCTCTCCTTTCTCTCACCCCTTCAATCCATAGTTATCATAAGAGCAACTTCACATTGTAGCTCTAAGTGCTTACGAAAGAACTTTCAGTTATCGGTGTCCGCCGCCTGTGGGTTCGTTTGCTTTTTTTGGTAAAAAGTGTCCACAGGATGACTCGAAATATACAAATCCTGGACGCACGGAACGTTTCATGGAGGTTCTCTGTGGACTCGTTGAGATCTCATTCGTGGTGAGCTTTAAATTAGATATGTGAAGGTGCCAAATGTAGTTTGGGGCCATCCTTGTTAAATACCACCATGGATACACTGCTATCTATTTAACAAGCCAATTAATCCCGTATTGTTATGGGTCAGTTGAGGGGGTGGTTTTGGCCCGAGTCTTTCGAAACCGACTGGCCAGGCAGGACGTTCAACTGGAGACGAGACGATTTGGGCAGGAATTCGCACTTCGCTCCAGGATGCCGGCGGTGACTCCTCTACTCTTGGTGAAAGGAACCGTGGGACATTTAAGGCCGACCAACTAATGCCAGCAGGCAGGACACCCAGGCTTAATGTGCATCCAAGGGACGGTGCCCTGAAGCACGAATCCGACAGTTTATAGTCGGCTCGGGAATCAAGCCAGGACCAGACAGCTCAAACGTCGGTATGCACCTTTAATACGAGCGAGACTCCATGAAGGCGACTCACTTCGGGCAACCTCATGATGATCTATGGCTGCCGAGCTGGCGGTGCGATCTCCAGAAAAACAAATAATCGCAGCACGTAACGAATGACAACACTTATCACGTGCAACAGGCAACAAGACCGGTTTGAGCACAAATACAGCTTCACAAAGTCAACAACGTGCCACACATTCACAACATGCGCCATCTTGTTCATGCCAATGTAATGGATGTAGACGCATCGTCTTTACCTGCTCCTGTTGCAAGGCCTTGAGGAACGCGGCCTTGAGCCTCTCGGTGTGTTCGGCTTTGAGCTTGCGCTTTAGGTTTGCGGCGAGGCACGGCTCACAGAGGATCACGCCGTCGCGACATCGTGCCCAGCGGGGTGTGAAGTCTGCCAGGCACTGGATGCAGCTGAATGGCTCACCCGGCATGTTGCTCATTCGCCCTGCCGGAGAGGATGCACATGCCACCTTTCATACCAGCGACACTCCATTAAGTTTCCGGTTCAAGAAAGCAAGGGTTTGCAGACGCTCAAGGCCATAATTACAGTGTGGGTTCAAATCCAGCCATTTCTCCTGTTGACTCATCTGAGAATGGTCCGATGAAATCCTTGTCCTATCTGGGCCGGGTATCTTGTTTGGTATTCCAACCTGAGCGCTCGTCTCTCGATGTGAATGTCATACGACTTTGTTCGTTTGTACATTTTACTTTAAGGTCCTTGCTATTCTTGTAAAACACTTACTTTAAGCTTTTCCATGACATAGACAATGGAACAAAACAAAAAACATTTTTTTGTTGCAGTTTATAACTGAGCAAGGACCATGGCCTTTGAATGCCAAAATCAAACTCCGATAGGACAAAGAACCGGCCCAGATAGGATAAGGATTTGATAACACTCATCAACACTGCACGTGATTTGAAATTTGACATGAAGGGAACTTGAAATGTTAAATGAGGTTTAGTTGCAAAAACTTGATGGCAAACCCGTTGATGGGTGCGGTGACTTTTAAGCAAAGTCATCTGATTGCTAAAAAAAATAATAAAACCCCCTTAAACTGGCTACCTGGCAATAAAATATAGCGGTAGTCATAATTACACAGGAAATAGGTCACCGGGCATGCAACGCACCATGGGAAGTGAGCAGGCTAAGTACAGCTTCCTCCAGGCCCAGCAGGTATATGAACTCCCCGTTAGCGGCACTCGGAAGGAAGTTGATCTCGGCCGCCGGGGCCTTGGGTGGCGGAATTTCCAAAAGAGTTTTCTCGAGCTGTTTGCGTAACGCAAGCTTGGCCGCGGCCTGACGTGATGCGGGGGATTCGGAGAGGTTGCCCGCAGAGGTTACTCCCGTTCCTCCGATGGCCGTGCCCGAGCCGCCGAGCAAGGTTTTGGAGCCCAAGGACAACTGGTTTGAGCCGGAGGCGCCTGGGAGCTTCCCTGGAGCCAGGCCGACAATGCTGGCACTACTGAGACGAGCGGATAGCGCCATGCTCTGAGAGGACGGGTGACAGAGAGAGAGATAAAGGTGAAAGTTCGAGTAACCGAATGGAAAGACAACCTTCAGTCGGGACTGAAAGACAGCAGCGTTTTACTTCACATTGGACGTGTGTATACGGTAAGTGCATCACAATCACAGATCAAAAAAAAACAAGTCAAAGAGCACATATTTCCTGAAAAGACACACAGCAAATTCGTCACCGTTGATCGACGAAGCTGAAAATGAAAAGTTCGGATTACATTCACCGACTTCACAAACATTTTGACTTGCAAGCTACCTGACTGTGAGCAACGTCCAAAATACATCAAAGGGGCAGCAGGATGATCAGGGGGGGGGGGGGGACAGATGATTCACCTGTAAAATGGCCCCCAAAATAATATTGAGGGTGGAAAAAATACATATATTTAAAAAAATCAGTTTCAAGATCGCTCAAGCCTCGAATGACAACTTCGAAAGGTGACACTCTAACCGGCAAGAGTCAAACAATTAAACGTTCACGTCACCGAATTACAGTTACAAATTCAAACTTTGATTCGAAGCAAAGTTGACAATGTCTGACTGTAATGAAATCACTGGGCACCGCCATCTTCTTAATCTTTATTCGAAACATCACGCACGTGTACTTCTTCCATCTTTGCTCTTTACTTCTTCAGGTTCCTTCTTGGTCTTCCGTTTCATACGATGAACGAGTTCTCTCGATGCAGATCTCTCTGTCTCTGTCTCTGTCTCTGTCTCTGTCTCTGTCTCTGTCTCTGTCTCTGTCTCTGTCTCTGTCTCTGTCTCTGTCTCTGTCTCTGTCTCTGTCTCTGTCTCTGTCTCTGTCTCTGTCTCTGTCTCTGTCTCTGTCTCTGTCTCTGTCTCTGTCTCTGTCTCTCTCTCTCTCTCTCTCTCTCTCTCTCTCTCTCTCTCTCTCTCTCTCTCTCTCTCTCTCTCTCTCTCTCTCTCTCTCTCTCTCTCTCTACCGGTGACCGACGGTCTGACAGCGTGTTCTGATTTGCGATGTTGATGTTGTTTGCATGTTTGTACGTGCGTGCCGTGTACAGGAACAGTGCACGTGCCGCCCAGTGGTGTCAATGATCAAACCGTTGGAGAACCCATGCATGTGTTTGCGATTTGGAAAGAACCCCCTCGATTTCAAGGAAACTTGGGAAATATTAACCCCTTATTTGCATGAAAGCAAGCCTGGTGTTAGCTTAGCTGTTAAGGTGGTTGCCTTAGGACCTTATAGTACAGACAAAATGTCGGATGACCTCCCACAAATTGCAACAAAAGCAAACTCAACAGATTTTGATTCCTGGATATGTCCTCAGTGACAGAAAAAAAAGTCCTAAGGGATCCTCCGAGGGGGAAGTCTTGAAATCATGGAAATCCAATATGGCCGCCACCCGGCTTCGGGGAAAATGGGAAAATTGTAAAGATTGATATTTTAATATGTAAATATATGTTTTTCTGCATTCTAATTGTTTCTAGTTATGGTCAGTATATTGATATACAAGAATAATTATAAAAAAGTGAAATGTATTGAGGGTAAAATAAAAATTATAGCTTTTTTGTCCAAAAAAATGTCAATTTTTTTTACCTGATACTGATTTTGGCTCCTGGACAAAAAAAAAGAAGAAACGTTGAAGACACAAGATGAAATCGAGTCTATGACAATACAATATAATGATGTAAATCATTGAAACGTGACAAAATTCACAATTCCACTCGGGGCAATCACATCTGCCTGACGAAGGTTTCGAAATGAAAATGAAAATTCGCATCAAACTCAGAAACTACATCCATTATAAACTTACTATACATGTTGAGATAAATCAAGCGTATTAAAGTTAGAACTCGACAATGTCATCATCATCCTCATCATTGTCACATGGAGTGTTTGTGCAGCCAGAGCCCCTGCAGTTTCCACAAGCTGGAGTGCACTCAATGTTGTGCTTCTTGCATGTGCATCTCGTGGTGCTACATTCAGCCTGGCAGTTGCACCTAATGACACGTAACATCTTTTCAGGAGCTGGAGCTATTGATGTCTGAAGTGGCACAAAACCCTCGTCACACTTCTGCCAACCCCAGTCTGTCGGAAGAAATTCATCTGCACATCCCTTCCATTCTTGGACTTGCAGATACATGCGCAGGCTGTGATACTTTGCTGCTTCTGATGTTGGTGGTAACGTCTGTGGTTGCACATGAGAGGAGCTCCAAGCCACCTTGTCCCAGTACCGCTGATACCGGAGGGTGTCCAGGGTGTCGATTGACATTCCGTTGTGGATTATCACCAATGTTTTTTCTGCTGCATCTGCCACATCACATACGGAAGCTGGATATGTATCAAAAACCTTGGCCTGCTCACGGAATGTGTTGTTTGCTTTGAACTTTTTGAGGGAAGCTCCCTTTCCAATCCCATGAAGACGAGATGTCGTGTCGCACCCAAGAACTGCATGTAGAAACAGTATGTGCTTGCATATGTCTGTACCAATCATTTTCTTTGTAGCCTTGATGTTCCAGATGCGAGGCTTCTTCGTGTTCTTCTTTGGCTCGGGACAAAAGAAGAGGTCATGGCATTCTCAGCTTGCATGGTAGCATAGGAGGACGAGGAGGTCTGTGTCATCACCAACGAACACAGTGTTGGTGACAGTAGCAGACTGCACGGCCTTCAGTACAATCAGGAGATCAGCATCCCCTGAGGCATGGTGTGTCTCACAGTTCTTCTTCTGAAGCTCTTCACTCAACATAAAAATGAATCGCTGTTTATTCTGCCTATTGGCAAGAAACTGTTCCTTCTTCATTGTGAGACGCATGTCAGCTGTAAATGTCACAGTAGTGCCAGCATTCCCTTTAGACCATCTCTGGTGTGTCATGTCCTTCGTGTTGGTACTCTCATAACCATCAAACACGACTATGGCGTCTCCGTACTTCTTCGTTACATAATCAGTGTACTGGTGGCGTATGTCTCTGTATGTAGATCCACGAGACCATGGAATGCGTTGAACAAGTGCCCCGCCATCCAAAACATACTGTTGCCCATCATTGGGGATATCGGCTGGGACATCGGATCCAAGAAGATCCCAGATGGCATCAGCAAAGACTGGCTTGTGTGCTTCTCGGAGCTGAAGAGAGGAATCAGAGGGCTGGTGGATAGCTGCACAGTTCATATTTGAAGGCCGACTCCAGTTCTTCTGCTGTCTGTGCAACAGTGATCAGTCCATGGAAGAGGAGTTGTGGGTCAACCTGGACTTGCTCTCCATCAATCTTGACAGATGACTTCATGCCGAGGGTGACAACTTGGTCTTTCCTCTTAATGTGTACTCAGCAGGTGTTTTCCCATCCATAGATTTCAATATGTTGGCTCCTACAGCATGTGCTGTATCGACTTTGACGGTGGGGTGTGCATGACCTCCAGTGACAATGTTCCTCAGACGTGGATCACTACTGAACGGATTCTGTTCCTGTAAATACTGAAGAGCTGATAGTGTGTCCTTCCAGTCACTAGATTGTCTTGCCTTGGTCATGTCCTTCTTCTGCTCTCCAGTGTTGTAGTTCACACCTGTGAGCTCCTGCATTGCCTGGTTTATTTCTGCACAGGCAGGCATTGATAGTAGCCATACCAGCCGTTGTTGCTCTGTCATTCCTTGCCCTCGTGTGAGCCCCCCGCTGGTCTTCAAACTTCTCATCAGAACTTGTTCGATGATCAGGTCAGATGAAAGACCTGCCCACAGGCGATGACTTCGTCGAACCACATGGAACCCCTCATAAAAACGTTGTTGGACATTGGGATGTCGAGTTTTGAGGTTGGACATCTGCTGCAGATACACCCTCACAGATTTGGCGTACAGGTTGTGGCCCGAGGATGCCAGGTTAGGCAGCATTTCCTGGATGGCCTGTCAATGTAGTGCCCAGTTCCCAGTGCGCTCCGCCCGGATGTATTTGCGTAGAATGTCTAGCATGTCCATAGACTGAACCCAGAGCCCTGAAGTTCTAGAAGATATCTTTGCAGACTCGGCATGCTTCTGAAGGTGGTCTTTGATTCGTTTCAAGAAGTCAGACTTGCATACTTCTTCCGACAGACTGGGGTTGGCAGAAGTGTGACGAGGGTTTTGTGCCATTTCAGACATCAATAGCTCCAGCTCCTGAAAAGATGTTACGTGTCATTAGGTGCAACTGCCAGGCTGAATGTAGCACCATGAGATGCACATGCAAGAAGCACAACATTGAGTGCACTCCAGCTTGTGGAAACTGCAGGGGCTCTGGCTGCACAAACACTCCAAGTGACAATGATGAGGATAATGACGACATTGTCGAGTTCTAACTTTAATACGCTTGATTTTTCTCAACATGTAAAGTAAGTTTATAATGGATGTAGTTTCTGAGTTTAATGCGAATTTTCATTTTCATTTCGAAACCTTCGTCAGGCAGATGTGATTGCCCCGAGTGGAATTGTGAATTTTGTCATGTTTCAATGATTTACATCATTATATTGTATTGTTATAGACTCGATTTCATCTTGTGTCTTCAACGTTTCTTCTTTTTTTTTGTCCAGGAGCCAAAATCAGTATCAGGTAAAAAAAAAATTTTTCGGGACAAAAAAAATTGACATTTTTTTGGACAAAAAAGCTATAATTTTTTTATTTTACCCTCAATACATTTCACTTTTTAATAATTAATCTTGTATATCAATATCCTGACCATAACTAGAAACAATTAGAATGGAGAAAAACATATATTTACATTTTAAAATATCAATCTTTACAATTTTCTCATTTTCCCCGAAGCCGGGTGGCGGCCATATTGGATTTCCATGATTTCAGGACTTTCCCCACAGAGGATCCCTTAGGAATTTTTTTTTCTGTCACTGAGGACATATCCAGGAATCAAAATGTGTTGAGTTTGCTTTTGTTGCAATTTGTGGGAGGTTGACCAAATATTTCTGCTAAAATGCCTGTACTATTGGAGTCCCAGGTTCAAGCCCCTGTCCACCATTGAATTAACACATGGTGGGGTTGACTCAGCCCATCATCCTTCGGAGTTTGGCGAAATGAGTACCAGTGTACTGGGGTAAGGGGCAACCTGCGTCAGAGTGGTGACACGTCCAGGACTGTGTACTTGCCTATGAAACTGCCTCAGCAGCCAATGTGTGCCTTTACGGTACGAAGGGAATGGTATTATTATTTATTTATTTATTTATTTGCATGAAAACGAGATGTTAGCATTTATAATTGACCCCTTTTTCACAATTCCAAGGTCAAAAACATCAAACCCCCTTTATCGCAATAACAGGCACAGGTTTTGTTCCGGTGCAGGTTTCAGTCCTGGTTCGGTGTCACAACGATGCATCCCCGGGACACCTCAGGTCCAGATTGTGACATTTATTATTGTTTCGGACTTGTCGGCTGGGTCACAAGTGTCCTCTCTCAGACTCGCTCCCCGACCTTTGACCCTGAAGCTGGCGAGCCGCAGATAACTCCGCGGCACGACGTGTCGCGAAACAACCACAGACGTCATCCGAGACGGTTAATCAAGTAGTTTTTCCCATGCAGCAGCTTGCAGGGGGGTAGGGAGGGGGTATATTTTTCTCTTTTTGTACCCATGACCTGACCCTGGATACCCCTAGAAAGTTTGCACAATTTGGTAGAGATTGGCCCAGCCCATTTTTTTTTTTC
Organism: Eptatretus burgeri; assembly: GCF_056783735.1. Taxonomy (NCBI): domain Eukaryota; kingdom Metazoa; phylum Chordata; class Myxini; order Myxiniformes; family Myxinidae; genus Eptatretus; species Eptatretus burgeri. The sequence continues at coordinate 3,451,480 of NC_140968.1, read as the reverse complement.
CTAATACTTTCCTAACTTCACAAACAAGCATCCAGAGAATCTCCTTGAGGGGGGAATTTTGTGGGGTGGCGGGGAGGGAGAGATATCTCAAAACTTTTTTTAGATTCGCGGTCCACGATTACGTGCAAACATACCATATCTCTGTGAAAACAAGGACGTGGACGCATACCCGATCTTGTACGAGAGTGACACCACCGGGCTGTTATTCGTTGGGCATGTCGGACATAAACAACAACAACAAGCCAATTCCTCACTCGGTATATCAACAAGCGCTCGGACTGAAACAAAAGAAAGTCAAAGCGACGAACTACAGCCCAATGGACGAAGGACTGGCTCGTCTGCAAGGAAGGCCACGGAGGCCTTCAAACGTCCTGCCAATTCGGTGGGTCGTGAGTCGCCCGGCACGACCCGCGTGCGAGGTGTTGTTACGAAAGATCCTTTTGTGAACGGCACAACTGAGGTGAAGCAATTTGCCGCCGTTCGACACGAAAGAAAGCGTGCATCATGAACCTGCTTACGGTCAGTAATATTGCAATATTGTGCAGTTGAATTGAGCCTTCTTAGCGTCCGGGTTAATCACCAACATAACAAATAGCCTTTTCCCTCTGACTCACAACTATTGTACAATTGTACTGCCCTCTTCGCTTCATATGCCTGGTGTTGGCTTCATATCACAGGGTCTGGAGTTCAAATCCCGCTCAGCTGTTGAATTAATACCAGGTGGGGTTAACTCGGCCTGTCATCCTTCTGAGGTCGGCAAAATGAGTGCCAGCATGCTGGTATCCTGCGTCGGAGTGGCGACCCATCCAGGGTTGTGCCCAAGAGCCAAGGAGACTGCTGAGGCAGCATCAACGCTCTGGACAGAGTATGGTCCCGATCTCCTCCTCCTCCTCAGGTTCATGGTAGTATCTCCAAGCTCATGTGTCTCATCTTATGATCAACGTAATTTACATGTTTGGTAGCGCGTTTCCCTTTGAGAAAATCAACTTCAACTGAATTGCATTTTTCGTTGAGAAGGTCGATGACACCAACTTCCACTCCAGCAACGCAAAGGTATCCCCGTGGAGGACTGATGGTTATTTCCCCCAACAGGTGTTGTTGACCTTCCTGTCCTGATGCAACCCAAACAATAACATAAAAACACAAAACAACAACACAAGAACTCCTCACCCTCCTCCAACCCCCCCCCCCGATTTTCACTCCCTTTATAGGGGGTGCATCCAGATGGGGAGCACAACCCCATGATGAGACCTTGCTGTCCTGATGCGTCACACCAAATTTGGTCCATATCGGTCGGGTAGTTGGTGAGAAGATGTTTCAGTCAAGTGTAAACGGACGGATGGTGGGATACCCACTCCACGAGCTTATTTCGGAGAAATAACGTGAAGAGTTAAACAAGTTTACAACTTCAGCAATGCTCAAAATTACTTCTGCTCCCCCATCCCTTTGTGTGGCTCACCTGGCAGAAGGGAACCAAGCCTGGCTTCCCGTTGTTGGCAGCATGAATGGTGGGCAAAGGCGGTAGGAGTCTCTGGCAAGAGAGAGAGCCAGAACTGGGTAAGGGCAGCCGGGGAGCCATGAGCAGAGGCGGTGGGACACGTACTCCCGGAACCTGCTCTCGTTGAAAAAGCCGAGACAGCTGTGAAGTTTCAATAAGACGGTGGTGTTAAAATAAAACAAAAAAAACAAACCTTTTGGGGAGGTTTGAATGGATGTGACGGTGTTGTTGTGTAAGCAACACTTTTTAAAATCAATAATTAGAAGAAAAAAAAATTATTTCTGCTTTGACTAGCTCAGTTTTGAGGTTCTAATTAGCATGAAAGCTTTAATACCGATGCCTTCAGTTTTACTTGATGTCCCAAAGTCTGTGATGCCAGTCACTCGAACCGAACATCAAAGAGTCCAACTGTAGGAAAGCTTACCGCAAAGGGTTATCTTGTAGGCTGAGGGAAGTGGCAGGGGTATTACCTGTGTTCCGCGGATAAGCGGCGGGATGCCCATCGGCTTGACACTTGGCTGGGTTGGTGGACGTACCGACATCGCCTGCCCACCACGCACAAGGGGAGGTGGGCCCCCCGTCACATGCTGCCTTTCGGGGGGTATCTAGGGGGTCCAGGGGAATGGGGCAAGGCCAGGTAAAAAACGAGGGGTGGCAGTGGGCAGGAGCTAGCCTGTATATTCTTCTGTCGTTGAATCTTGCAGTCCCTCCACCATGCCAACAGCGTGGATGAGATTTCCCACGGGTGATATATCAAGTCGAGAATGCGGTGACGTGTACCTTCACATGGGTGTGTTCACGCTGCAGCTGGCCGAGGCGCAGTTTCTTCAGCAGCGCCAATTTGGCTTCCTCGAGGCGTAGTTCATTTCGCAGACGTCGAATAAGGTGAGTGCGTTCCCCGTAACCGATGTTCTGCGAATGGCCACAACCGCAGTGGCAAAGTTATTGAGGTGGAGATATAACTCGTTAAATTGGACACAAAATTGAGAGAACTGCAGAGAGGAGAAGCAAAAACACAAGCAACTCGAGTTTTTAAAATATTTTTTTCCCCCAAGAAAGAAGGATGCTCAAAAGGTCCAATGTTTCATCCACAACACAAAAGTCACGTGCATTCAGATCCACAATTCCCTCCTAGAGGGACGGGGAACGCAGACCTACGATAAACCACGAGGCCCGAACGACAATTCTTGGTGTGGGTTTAACGGACAAGCTAACGCCTCGTCTCCCACGAACAAGTTAAGTTTGGGATCTAATCTCCACCCAGACAAGTCTCAAGGGTCGAAACACAATGTTCTGTGAGCATGAGAACCAACCTGACAAATGATTCCACCCTGTATCATGTTCTCTCTTTTGCCAGTTAGTTTTGGTTCCCTGTGATTTAAAGGAAATGATAGTGAAAAGGATTTACGAACCATCTTGAGATTTTTTTTACAGGAATGGAGTATCCTTAGAGGTCACTGAATACCGAGAAACGAATGATCTTCCGCCTCGACCCGAAATGTAATGCATCACGTGACCTGGTTGGTGATGAAGACGAAGACCGAAAGCCACGGCTTCGGCTTTCCGTACGCATTTAGTCAAGTGAGCAGTGCGAGCAAATGTTGGCAATGGAATACGACGATCATGAGGATTTTGCACATTGGATGCAAGCAATTCAATTGGAGCCTCTGGAAGGAGTTTCCCTTGAAGGATCACCAAGTGACAACTCCAAAAGATCTTCAGAATCCAGGTATTCAGACAAGGAGGAATAAGTAAACAGTGTTTCGAGCTGGGTTTGTTACAGCCCCGGTGCTCCGAATGACTGTCTCACTGGGCCCTCCGTCGGTGATGGGCCCCGATGACATCGGTGTCCATGTTCTCAAATCCTACTCTGCTGCTCTTACTCCCCCCCCCCATCTGCCCTATCCAGTCTCTCTTTCTCCTCCAGTTTCCTCCCTTATGTATGGAAGTCAGCAAGCATCATTACTGTCAACAACAAGGGTGCGAAAACAGATCCGAACAACTATAGGCCTGTGAGAATGCTTCCAATTTCAACAAAGTCATTGAATCCATCATTGCTTCTGATGTAGTCTTTTCCCCTTTTCAAACAGTGTGATCTCGAACTATATCAGCTTAGATTCCATCCCGGTCAAAACTTTAGACGTGCCTCTGTCCCCCTCTCAGGAATGGTTTGGATCTCTCTGCGTCTTTTTCTGTGTGTCTCTATGTCTCTGTCTGTGTCTGTCTCTCTCTCTCTCTCTCACTATGGAAATGATTAGACACTGATTTGATAAAAGAAACGTCCTTCAGTCCGAGAAAATTTCAGTCTCATCCTCTCGCTACTGAAGAATCGTCAAACTAACCCACCAATCTATATCTTTGGTCATCCACTCAAAGAGATTCAGTCTCTTAAACATTGAGAATGCACCATCAGCCATGACCTTTCCTAGGCTGACCACATTACAAAGATGGCTTTGCCAGCCAGCAGAACCTGGGCATCCTCTGCCAATCAAAGTCTTTGCTTGCAAAATCATAGTTACTCACAAGGCCTTTGTCCATAGCTGAATGGATTACTGCTCTCTGCTATGGGCTGGTGCTCCAGCAACACATCTGTCTCTTTAGATTCTGTGCAGTCCAAAGATCTCAAAATTACTAGAATGTCCTGTGATAAGACTAAAGCACAAGGTCTGTTGCTCTCACATCACAGGCATGTCGATGGTCCCACTGTTTTTTTGAACCGTCTATTATCCAATATTGCTCCCTCTGCTCTCTCAGGCCTCCGACCCTCCCCATCTACTCCAGGATGCGCACGTTCTTCCAGTAACCCCCTTCTAGTTAAACTTCCACAATCCAAGCTGACTGTACACCTAAACTAGTTTTATTCTCGCTTCTCCGGCTCCACCCTGCATCATGTTCTCTTCCTTTGAACTATGGAACCACGTTCAAGAGTCTGTTCTGTCTCACTCTTCCCTGCAAAGCTTCAAAGAAGCAGTGCACCACCATCTCTTCTTATCCCAAATTCTGAACCATGACCTTTATTAACCTTTCCAACCTCAACCATCGAACTTGGTGTCATTGTTTTCTCCTCCTCCTCCCTGATGTTTGTCCCAACGTCAGTTCTACTTTGCTCTTCCACGAGCCTCGCTCCTGCAAAGAAAATAAAAATATCCATAACTAAATTACTTGCCAGCAGGTCATAAATCTTTTTTTGTTTCAGTGTTCAATCAAATTTCCAATGACTTGGAAATGATGACTCCGTGTATTTTTAAAGACTCAAATTGAAAACTCGAGTCTTCGGCCTTCCGAGTTTCAAGGAACGCAACAAAAAAAATGTAACCCGAGTCAATTTTGAGCCTGAGTATCGAACTTGATTACCACAGACCTGTCCATCATGCTAGGACCAGATCGAGTGAGAACCAAGCTCCTTACCCCCACTGGCTTGGGCAAAAGCCTCAACCAGATGCCATTCCGCTATCCTCAACTCTCGTGAGTATATATATATATATATATATATATATATATATATATATATATATATATATATATATATATATATATATATATATATATATATATATATATATATATATATATATGTGTGTTTTGGGAGTTGCACAGGCATTCATCAAACTTGCAAAATTGAAAGGAGGCCATATTAGATGATTGCATTACATATGTTTTGCTGTCGTAATGCGTTCATCCTACCTTAAGCATCTCTGCAGCAATCTCGAGGTCCCCCGTGCCGTTGGGCTGCCCATTGGCCTTGGGGCTTGAGGAATCATCAGAGAGGACAATCACATCTGGCGTGAGAGGTCGCCTGTCTCGCTTGCTATCCCTGAAGTCAACAAAGTATGTGTTAAAACAAATGCTGCCAAACACAAGGCCAGGTTGCTGTTCCGATGGACTCGAAACGACTCCATGTTTACGCATCAGATGGTTGCTATTCAGGGTAGTTAGGAGGTACTGTCGGGAAATCAATCCCAGCAAAAATCAGACACTCATTTTGGAGGCAGCCACATTACGGCAATGCGTTTAATTCAATTATACGACAAAAGATACCAGCAACAATCAAAATTTTTTAAAATAATTAATGGAGAATACAGGTAGTTACGTCTGTCACCAGCATTAAAAACAAAAACAAATTAAAAAACCCTGCATTCAACAATTTATTCAAGCATTGCAAAGAAAGGATACTTGGATATTCATCATGCTCACCCTTTGTTTGTCGTCATGTCCACCGGCTCTTCTCTCATATTCTCTTTGCCAGGCCGTGGGCCGCTCATCCCTTTGGGTCGCAGAAGTCTCCCCAATGCAGCGCCCGCACAACCGTGAGGCAATTTATCCTCATAACCGCGATCAGGGGCTTCCGTCTTAATACGAACACCCTCTGGCAATGCAAATACCGTGCCACTCACAGGGACCAAGGCATCTCCAGCCCCTTCACTTGTCTCACTCTTTGGCCTTTTGACCGAAAGGCTGGCCAACGGTCTCTCGAGCATGCGATCCAGGGAGCGCTTTGAACCGACGTCAGAGCTATCTGCCATTAGCACGTATCACAGGAATCAGAACAGCGACTGCAGAGTTCGTGGCTGAAAGGGCAACGGATGGAGAGAGAAAGAAAAAAGGAAAAATAATAAAGGTAATTTTTTTTAGAAGGAATAAAAAAAATATATTAAATTTGTTTTTAAAATATTGGATTTGAAAGGTGTGACCCTGCAGTCACGATCTGAACGTTTTGGTGTTACAACACTACAAGAAGTTTGTCATGGGAATACATTTCATGATACTGTTCAGGGTCCGTGTCTCACTCCCTGACACCAAAGTGTTGCGGACCCGGGGTTGAGGGCGAAGACCACGAGGGGTGAGCGACCTCGGGTTCCCACCACTCTCTCCGGAATCGCAGGCTGTCGCACACGAATAACTTCGTGATGCGGCGGGTTGCAAATCGACCGTGAACGCCGATAACTCAACCACGTGACTTAGGGTCCTCCGTCTAATGAATACCGTTTACCGAAAGGTCACATGATCTAATTACCGGGGGACACGCCCTAGGTACGCACTTGCTCAAACTGGATCACTTTACCATATCAGATGCAGCCGAGCGGAACTACCAAGCATGTACCGGTTCGGAACCAGATCATTGGGGGATAACGTCCCGGGTAACTTCGGGTGAAAATCATGGTGGACCAATGGAGGACAAGATAAAAACGAGCTGGGAACATTTCTATACAAAGCATTTATTTACAGTGGCGAGGAAAAGTATGTGGCACATTGAATTGGGTTTTTTGGTATATACAGCAGGAGATAGCAAGGAATTTGTGGGGTGTGACAAAAGGCAAACAATCTTACAAAAGCAGATACAGAAGAGACTTATCCCGTGAGAACTTCTACAATCTTAACTTAAAGTAGGACAGGCGCCATCACACACACACACACACACACACACACACACACACACACACACACACACACACACACACACACACACGATTAGATATAGCCCAGAGAGAAAGAGCAGATGAGGATAAACGGCCTCTCAATACCTGGTGTGGACCAACGCAACCCAAAACGCTTAGGGGAGAGGTAGGTAGGGTAGGTTAGGTCGGTTTCTATTTTAAAAAAAATTGAAAGCTGCAAGTCTGACCCCCAATTTCTTTTCCTTTTGATGAGAAAACACCACTGGTGAAGTTTCAGCCAAATCGAAGTATGTTTCGGGGTCGCTACCGGACATTGAAATTTCAGAATTTTGTGGTTTTAACTATCCCCGCTTTAAAATGTTATGGAACCACTGAATATGGCAGTCAATCTTGAATTGATTATTTTAATTGACTGTCATAGGTAAGATGGCGTGTGCACGATATTGGTCCCGATGGGTCCCGCCCACCATTTCCTTATATGGTCACAGTTATATGCTAATTTGGTTATTTTGGTGTATTGTCTTCCAGACTGATCACCCGGTGAACAATAGTCTCATTTGCGAATATGGATCGGAGAAGTAAGGATCCACCAGTGTGGCTGGTCGGAGAGACCGTGCTCCAGAGCTATGTGGACGAAAATTGCCATCGAAACGTGAAGTCCTTCCAGTGTTTTTCTATTTTCATCTGACAGAGAAGAAAACGGTCCAGGAAAGTGCAAAATTAGTGACTGAGCAATTGATAAAATTCTGGGACGGAGTGAGAATTACATATAGACAAACTTATCATGTGATAAAGAAAATCAAGGATTTATTTGCTGACTGGCAGAAACTTCATAAAAACAAGAACAACTAGAGGGGGAGCACTCGGGAGAGTGCAAAACCTCCGCCGCCAATACTGCTGGGTCACTCAAGTGAACCTTATATCTTATTCATTAAATATGATGTCAACAGTGCTGACAGTTACAGTTCTTTTCTCCAACTTTTTTTTTGGGGGGGGGGGGGTTGGAAATGACTTAAAACATGTAGAAATGCAAAAAAAAGAAATCGAAATTTTGTTGAAAAAAAAAGTTGCAAAAAATTTTTTTCCTCTAACAATTTTTTGGGGGGGTTGGAAATCACTTAAAACATGTAGAAATGCAACAAACATTTGTTTTTCTCACAATTTTTTGGGGGAGGGGGTTGGAAAGCACTTAAAATATGTAGAAATGCAAAAAAAAAAAAAAATTTCTCAAACAATTTTTTTTGGGGGGGGGTTGGAAATCACTGAAAACATGTAGAAAAGCAAAAAAAAAATTCTCTATTTTTTTTGGGGGGTAACAATTTTTTTGGGGGGTTGGAAATCACTTAAAACATGCAGAAATGCAAAAAAAAAATTTTCCCCAAAATTTTTTTTTGGGGGGGTAACAATTTTTTGGGGGGTTGGAAATCACTTAAAACATGTAGAAATGCAAAAAGAATTTTTTTCTCGAACAATTTTTGGGGGGGGTTTTGGAAATCACTTAAAACATGTAGAAATGCAAAAAAAATAAAATTTTCCCAAATTTTTTTGGGGGGGGGGAAACAATTTTTTTTGGGGGGGGTTGGAAATCACTTAAAACATGCAGAAATGAAAAAAAATCCTCTAACAATTTTTTTTGGGGGGGTCAAAAAATTTGGGGGGGTCCAAGTCCAAAATTTAATGCCATGATCC
>NC_140968.1:3397897-3437897 GCF_056783735.1 Eptatretus burgeri | reverse complement strand
TCCGTAACCTAGTCGTGTTTAGGTCTGTTAGCGCAGTGTGTGGCTCTGCGAGATGCTCCGCCTGAGCGTTCCCACCTCGAGATGTGACGCTATCTCCTGCTTAATCACTTTGCCAGAGCTCGTGGCAACGTGCACTCCGCACCGGTCTGTCTGGCTGCAGGGGGGTGGTGGAACATTAACAGCACAGCAGGGAGTCTTGGCAGTCCCCCCCCCCCCCCCCCGGATCAGGCTCTCAAGAAGAAGAACGTCATGGCAATCGCACACCAATAACGAGACAGCGACCGAAGAGCCAGCGAAGGGGAGGCAGCAAAAAGAAGAGCTAACATCTCTGCGCTCCCCCTTTTATAAGCTCCAGGCGAAGGGTGATGATTTGACTCAAAGTGACGCGATGACCCAAATCCTGCTTCTCTATTGGGCCACAGCAGCCCTAGCCACACCCTGCCAGGCTTCAGGACCGGAAATTGTCTCAGTTGCCCATCCACTTCAGCACGGGTCGAAGCTCCTGACTCAACATCAGGTATGCTCTCTGAGCTGGTACCCCAACTCTGAACGTGCTCCGAGTGCAGTCTGAATGTCGAACAGCAATGGACTTTCCCCGCCACTCACGGGCCTCCTCTCATCAGCCAAAATGCACACATGAGCCCCGTACCAAACTCCCGGATTGCCCTTCTTGCGACTCCTCCTCGCTGCCCGTCTTGCCATGGTGTGGCGACTGGATGAGGGTAGTATGAATTCCGCGTGCTCATCCAGGACGTCCTTGGTGAGATGTGGTCGAGCTATTAATGTCTGTTGCTTAGCCTTGCATCACGCGGTGCCGAGGTCAGCCCAAGTCATGCAGCACTCCTCCATTTAGTGGCGAATTGTAGCGATGCAGTGGTATGAGTGGGTGTGGGAATATTTTTCCCATGTGTGGGAGGCGTTTGTGGTCGAAGTGGTGGGGTTTGGTGAACGAGGTGCGAAGCAAGGTGAGATGCCGGTTGGAAATTGGTGGTGCAGATTTGAATGAAATAGTGGCACGCGAAGCCCGTGCGCGGGTTGTGTAGTGTGTAGTGGAGGAGTGTGGTGGATCTGAGCCACGGGAGGCATCGTGGTGTGTTTATCATCAATTGCATGTTGCATGGCGTGTGTGCTTGCATGCTTGTTTTGTACCATGGCTAAAAGGAAAGGGTTGTAGTAGAAATCAGAATATGAGATAGAGATAGTTAATGGAGACCCACACAACGCACTTCGTCCCGTTAGCCCACGAGACATGAGGAGAGGTCTAACTGCATGAAGTCGAATGAAATAACTGCCTGGGCATCACTGTATGTTGGGTTGATTTGCCTTAGAGGCATGCGGTTTCATAGAACCGCAACGATGTATTTAATAAACCAATTGGTTTATTCCATGAACAATCAGCGACAACTTTAAATCTCTCTGTGTGGGTCAGGCATGAAAATAATATACAGAAGAATCAGCAGGGAGCAAGCAAGGGTCGTGAAGATTAAAATGGACCCGACGGCAACTGTATATCAGGGGTCCAAGCAGCCAGGAGCAATACATCACCACAACAGTGTTGATGTGAATGATACCAACAAAGAAAGAGTACAACAATGGTTTCACAGTAAAAAGATAACTGAAGGTATGGTAGTGTAAAAGATGAAGGTGTGGTAGTGTAAAAGATGATGGTATAGTAGTGTAGAAGATGACGGTATGGTAGTGTAAAAGATGAAGATTATGGGAGTGTAAGAGATGACGGTATGGAAGTGTAGAAGATGACGGTATGGAAGTGTAGAAGATGACGGTATGGTAGTGTAGAAGATGAAGGTATGGAAGTGTAGAAGATGATGGTATGGAATTGTAATACAAGAGATGAAGGTATGGTAGTTTAGAAGATGAAGGTAGGGTAGTGGAGAAGACGAAGGTATGGCAGTGTAGAAGATGACGGTATGGTAGTGTAGAAGATGAAGGTATGGTAGTGTAGTAGATGAAGGTGTGGGAGTGTAGAAGATGAAGGTATGGTAGTGTAGAAGATGAAGGTATGGTAGTGTAGAAGATGACGCTATGGTAGTGTAGAAGATGAAGGTATGGGAGTGTAGAAGATGAAGGTATGGGAGTGTAGAAGATGAAGGTATGGGAGTGTTGAAGATGAAGGGATGGGAGTGTAGAAGATGACGGTATGGTAGTGTAGAAGATGAAGGTATGGTAGTGTAGAAGATGAAGGTATGGTAGTGTAGAAGATGAAGGTATGGTAGTGTAGAAGATGAAGGTATGGGAGTGTTGAAGATGAAGATATGGGAGTGTAGAAGATGAAGGTATGGTAGTGTAGAAGATGACGCTATGGTAGTGTAGAAGATGAAGGTATGGGAGTGTAGAAGATGAAGGTATGGGAGTGTAGAAGATGAAGGTATGGGAGTGTAGAAGATGAAGGTATGGGAGTGTAGAAGATGAAGGTATGGGAGTGTTGAAGATGAAGGTATGGGAGTGTAGAAGATGACGGTATGGTAGTGTAGAAGATGAAGGTATGGTAGTGTAGAAGATGAAGGTATGGGAGTGTTGAAGATGAAGATATGGGATTGTAGAAGATGACGGTATGGTAGTGTAGAAGATGAAGGTATGGTAGTGTAGAAGATGACGCTATGGTAGTGTAGAAGATGAAGGTATGGGAGTGTAGAAGATGAAGGTATGGGAGTGTAGAAGATGAAGGTATGGGAGTGTTGAAGATGAAGGTATGGTAGTGTAGAAGATGACGGTATGGTAGTGTAGAAGATGAAGGTATGGTAGTGTAGAAGATGACGCTATGGTAGTGTAGAAGATGAAGGTATGGGAGTGTAGAAGATGAAGGTATGGGAGTGTAGAAGATGAAGGTATGGGAGTGTTGAAGATGAAGGTATGGGAGTGTAGAAGATGATGGTATGGTAGTGTAGAAGATGAAGGTATGGTAGTGTAGTAGATGAAGGTGTAGGAGTGTAGAAGATGAAGGTATGGTAGTGTAGAAGATGAAGGTATGGTAGTGTAGAAGATGAAGGTATGGGAGTGTAGAAGATGAAGGTATGGTAGTGTAGAAGATGAAGGTATGGTAGTGTAGAAGATGAAGGTATGGGAGTGTTGAAGATGAAAGTATGGGAGTGTAGAAGATGACGGTATGGTAGTGTAGAAGATGAAGGTATGGTAGTGTAGAAGATGAAGGTATGGTAGTGTAGAAGATGAAGGTATGGTAGTGTAGAAGATGAAGGTATGGGAGTGTAGAAGATGAAGGTATGGTAGTGTAGAAGATGAAGGTATGGTAGTGTAGAAGATGAAGGTATGGGAGTGTTGAAGATGAAAGTATGGGAGTGTAGAAGATGACGGTATGGTAGTGTAGAAGATGAAGGTATGGGAGTGTTGAAGATGAAAGTATGGTAGTGTAGAAGATGAAGGTATGGTAGTGTAGAAGATGAAGGTATGGTAGTGTAGAAGATGAAGGTATGGTAGTGTAGAAGATGAAGGTATGGGAGTGTTGAAGATGAAGATATGGGAGTGTTGAAGATGACAGTATGGTAGTGTAAAAGATGAAGGTATGTGAGTGTAGAAGATGAAGGTATGGTAGTGTAGAAGATGAAGGTATGGTAGTGTAGAAGATGAAGGTATGGTAGTGTAGAAGATGAAGGTATGGTAGTGTAGAAGATAAAGGTATGGGAGTGTTGAAGATGAAGATATGGGATTGTAGAAGATGACGGTATGGTAGTGTAGAAGATGAAGGTATGGTAGTGTAGAAGATGAAGGTATGGTAGTGTAGAAGATGAAGGTATGGTAGTGTAGAAGATGAAGGTATGGTAGTGTAGAAGATGAAGGTATGGTAGTGTAGAAGATGACGCTATGGTAGTGTAGAAGATGAAGGTATGGGAGTGTAGAAGATGAAGGTATGGGAGTGTAGAAGATGAAGGTATGGGAGTGTAGAAGATGAAGGTATGGGAGTGTTGAAGATGAAGGTATGGGAGTGTAGAAGATGACGGTATGGTAGTGTAGAAGATGAAGGTATGGTAGTGTAGTAGATGAAGGTGTGGGAGTGTAGAAGATGAAGGTATGGTAGTGTCGAAGATGAAGGTATGGTAGTGTAGAAGATGAAGGTATGGGAGTGTAGAAGATGAAGGTATGGTAGTGTAGAAGATGAAGGTATGGTAGTGTAGAAGATGAAGGTATGGGAGTGTTGAAGATGAAAGTATGGGAGTGTAGAAGATGACGGTATGGTAGTGTAGAAGATGAAGGTATGGTAGTGTAGAAGATGAAGGTATGGTAGAGAGAGAGAGAGGTAGAGAGAGGTAGAGAGAGGTAGAGAGAGGTAGAGAGAGGTAGAGAGAGGTAGAGAGAGGTAGAGAGAGGTAGAGAGAGGTAGAGAGAGGTAGAGAGAGGTAGAGAGAGAGAGAGAGAGAGAGAGAGAGAGAGAGAGAGAGAGAGAGAGAGAGAGAGAGAGAGGAGAAGATGTGCAATGATAAAGATCCGTAACCTAGTCGTGTTTAGGTCTGTTAGCGCAGTGTGTAGCTCTGCGAGATGCTCCGCCTGAGCGTTCCCACCTCGAGATGTGACGCTATCTCCTGCTTAATCACTTTGCCAGAGCTCGTGGCAACGTGCACTCCGCACCGGTCTGTCTGGCTGCAGGGGGGTGGTGGAACATTAACAGCACAGCAGGGAGTCTTGGCAGTCCCCCCCACCCCCCCCCCGGATCAGGCTCTCAAGAAGAAGAACGTCATGGCAATCGCACACCAATAACGAGACAGCGACCGAAGAGCCAGCGAAGGGGAGGCAGCAAAAAGAAGAGCTAACATCTCTGCGCTCCCCCTTTTATAAGCTCCAGGCGAAGGGTGATGATTTGACTCAAAGTGACGCGATGACCCGAATCCTGCTTCTCTATTGGGCCACAGCAGCCCTAGCCACACCCTGCCAGGCTTCAGGACCGGAAATTGTCTCAGTTGCCCATCCACTTCAGCACGGGTCGAAGCTCCTGACTCAACATCAGGTATGCTCTCTGAGCTGGTACCCCAACTCTGAACGTGCTCCGAGTGCAGTCTGAATGTCGAACAGCAATGGACTTTCCCCGCCACTCACGGGCCTCCTCTCATCAGCCAAAATGCACACATGAGCCCCGTACCAAACTCCCGGATTGCCCTTCTTGCGACTCCTCCTCGCTGCCCGTCTTGCCATGGTGTGGCGACTGGATGAGGGTAGTATGAATTCCGCGTGCTCATCCAGGACGTCCTTGGTGAGATGTGGTCGAGCTATTAATGTCTGTTGCTTAGCCTTGCATCACGCGGTGCCGAGGTCAGCCCAAGTCATGCAGCACTCCTCCATTTAGAGTGGCGAATTGTAGCGATGCAGTGGTATGAGTGGGTGTGGGAATATTTTTCCCATGTGTGGGAGGCGTTTGTGGTCGAAGTGGTGGGGTTTGGTGAACGAGGTGCGAAGCAAGGTGAGATGCCGGTTGGAAATTGGTGGTGCAGATTTGAATGAAATAGTGGCACACGAAGCCCGTGCGCGGGTTGTGTAGTGTGTAGTGGAGGAGTGTGGTGGATCTGAGCCACGGGAGGCATCGTGGTGTGTTTATCATCAATTGCATGTTGCATGGCGTGTGTGCTTGCATGCTTGTTTTGTACCATGGCTAAAAGGAAAGGGTTGTAGTAGAAATCAGAATATGAGATAGAGATAGTTAATGTAGACCCACACAACGCACTTCGTCCCGTTAGCCCACGAGACATGAGGAGAGGTCTAACTGCATGAAGTCGAATGAAATAACTGCCTGGGCATCACTGTATGTTGGGTTGATTTGCCTTAGAGGCATGCGGTTTCATAGAACCGCAACGATGTATTTAATAAACCAATTGGTTTATTCCATGAACAATCAGCGACTACTTTAAATCTCTCTGTGTGGGTCAGGCATGAAAATAATATACAGAAGAATCAGCAGGGAGCAAGCAAGGGTCGTGAAGATTAAAATGGACCCGACGGCAACTGTATATCAGGGGTCCAAGCAGCCAGGAGCAATACATCACCACAACAGTGTTGATGTGAATGATACCAACAAAGAAAGAGTACAACAATGGTTTCACAGTAAAAAGATAACTGAAGGTATGGTAGTGTAAAAGATGAAGGTGTGGTAGTGTAAAAGATGACGGTATGGTAGTGTAAAAGATGAAGATTATGGGAGTGTAAGAGATGACGGTATGGAAGTGTAGAAGATGACGGTATGGTAGTGTAGAAGATGACGGTATGGAAGTGTAGAAGATGATGGTATGGAATTGTAATACAAGAGATGAAGGTATGGTAGTTTAGAAGATGAAGGTAGGGTAGTGGAGAAGACGAAGGTATGGCAGTGTAGAAGATGACGGTATGGTAGTGTAGAAGATGAAGGTATGGTAGTGTAGTAGATGAAGGTGTGGGAGTGTAGAAGATGAAGGTATGGTAGTGTAGAAGATGAAGGTATGGTAGTGTAGAAGATGACGCTATGGTAGTGTAGAAGATGAAGGTATGGGAGTGTATAAGATGAAGGTATGGGAGTGTAGAAGATGAAGGTCTGGGAGTGTTGAAGATGAAGGGATGGGAGTGTAGAAGATGACGGTATGGTAGTGTAGAAGATGAAGATATGGTAGTGTAGAAGATGAAGGTATGGTAGTGTAGAAGATGAAGGTATGGGAGTGTTGAAGATGAAGGTATGGGAGTGTAGAAGATGAAGGTATGGGAGTGTAGAAGATGAAGGTATGGTAGTGTCGAAGATGACGCTATGGTAGTGTAGAAGATGAAGGTATGGGAGTGTAGAAGATGAAGGTATGGGAGTGTAGAAGATGAAGGTATGGGAGTGTAGAAGATGAAGGTATGGGAGTGTAGAAGATGAAGGTATGGGAGTGTAGAAGATGAAGGTATGGGAGTGTTGAAGATGAAGGTATGGGAGTGTAGAAGATGACGGTATGGTAGTGTAGAAGATGAAGGTATGGTAGTGTAGAAGATGAAGGTATGGTAGTGTAGAAGATAAAGGTATGGGAGTGTTGAAGATGAAGATATGGGAGTGTAGAAGATGACGGTATGGTAGTGTAGAAGATGAAGGTATGGTAGTGTAGAAGATGACGCTATGGTAGTGTAGAAGATGAAGGTATGGGAGTGTAGAAGATGAAGGTATGGGAGTGTAGAAGATGAAGGTATGGGAGTGTTGAAGATGAAGGTATGGTAGTGTAGAAGATGACGGTATGGTAGTGTAGAAGATGAAGGTATGGTAGTGTAGAAGATGACGCTATGGTAGTGTAGAAGATGAAGGTATGGGAGTGTAGAAGATGAAGGTATGGGAGTGTAGAAGATGAAGGTATGGGAGTGTAGAAGATGAAGGTATGGGAGTGTTGAAGATGAAGGTATGGGAGTGTAGAAGATGACGGTATGGTAGTGTAGAATATGAAGGTATGGTAGTGTAGTAGATGAAGGTGTGGGAGTGTAGAAGATGAAGGTATGGTAGTGTAGAAGATGAAGGTATGGTAGTGTAGAAGATGAAGGTATGGTAGTGTAGAAGATGAAGGTATGGGAGTGTAGAAGATGAAGGTATGGTAGTGTAGAAGATGAAGGTATGGTAGTGTAGAAGATGAAGGTATGGTAGTGTAGAAGATGAAGGTATGGGAGTGTTGAAGATGAAAGTATGGGAGTGTAGAAGATGAAGGTATGGTAGTGTAGAAGATGAAGGTATGGTAGTGTAGAAGATGAAGGTATGGTAGTGTAGAAGATGAAGGTATGGTAGTGTAGAAGATGACGCTATGGTAGTGTAGAAGATGAAGGTATGGGAGTGTAGAAGATGAAGGTATGGGAGTGTAGAAGATGAAGGTATGGGAGTGTAGAAGATGAAGGTATGGGAGTGTAGAAGATGAAGGTATGGGAGTGTTGAAGATGAAGGTATGGGAGTGTAGAAGATGACGGTATGGTAGTGTAGAAGATGAAGGTATGGTAGTGTAGTAGATGAAGGTGTGGGAGTGTAGAAGATGAAGGTATGGTAGTGTAGAAGATGAAGGTATGGTAGTGTAGAAGATGAAGGTATGGTAGTGTAGAAGATGAAGGTATGGGAGTGTAGAAGATGAAGGTATGGTAGTGTAGAAGATGAAGGTATGGTAGTGTAGAAGATGAAGGTATGGTAGTGTAGAAGATGAAGGTATGGGAGTGGTGAAGATGAAAGTATGGGAGTGTAGAAGATGACGGTATGGTAGTGTAGAAGATGAAGGTATGGTAGTGGAGAAGATCAAGGTATGGTAGTGTAGAAGATGAAGGTATGGTAGTGTAGAAGATGAAGGTATGGGAGTGTTGAAGATGAAGATATGGGAGTGTAGAAGATGACAGTATGGTAGTGTAAAAGATGAAGGTATGTGAGTGTAGAAGATGAAGGTATGGTAGTGTAGAAGATGAAGGTATGGTAGTGTAGAAGATGAAGGTATGGTAGTGTAGAAGATGAAGGTATGGTAGTGTAGAAGATGAAGGTATGGTAGTGTAGAAGATGAAGGTATGGTAGTGTAGAAGATGAAGGTATGGAAGTGTTGAAGATGAAGATATGGGAGTGTAGAAGATGACAGTATGGGAGTGTAAAAGATGAAGGTATGGTAGTGTAGAAGATGAAGGTATGGTAGTGTAGAAGATGAAGGTATGGTAGTGTAGAAGATGAAGGTATGGTAGTGTAGAAGATGAAGGTATGGTAGTGTAGAAGATGAAGGTATGGTAGTGTAGAAGATGAAGGCATGGTAGTATAAAAGATTAAGGTATGTGAGTGTAGAAGATGAAGGTATGGTAGTGTAGAAGATGAAGGTATGGTAGTGTAGAAGATGAAGGTATGGTAGTGTAGAAGATGAAGGTATGGGAGTGTAGAAGATGAAGGTATGTGAGTGTAGAAGATGAAGGTATGGTAGTGTAGAAGATGAAGGTATGTGAGTGTAGAAGATGAAGGTATGGTAGTGTAGAAGATGAAGGTATGGTAGTATAAAAGATTAAGGTATGGTAGTGTAAAAGATGAAGATATTGGAGTGTAGAAGATGAAGGTATGGTAGTGTAGAAGATGAAGGTATGGTAGTGTAGAAGATGAAGGTATGGTAGTATAAAAGATTAAGGTATGTGAGTGTAGAAGATGAAGGTATGTGAGTGTAGAAGATGAAGGTATGGTAGTGTAGAAGATGAAGGTATGGTAGTGTAGAAGATGAAGGTATGGTAGTGTAGAAGATGAAGGTATGGTAGTGTAGAAGATGAAGGTATGGTAATGTAGAAGATGAAGGTATGGTAGTGTAGAAGATGAAGGTATGGTAGTGTAGAAGATGAAGGTATGGTAGTATAAAAGATTAAGGTATGTGAGTGTAGAAGATGAAGGTATGTGAGTGTAGAAGATGAAGGTATGGGAGTGTAGAAGATGAAGGTATGGTAGTGTAGAAGATGAAGGTATGGTAGTGTAGAAGATGAAGGTATGGTAGTGTAGAAGATGAAGGTATGTGAGTGTAGAAGATGAAGGTATGCCAGTGTAGAAGATGAAGGTATGGTAGTGTAGAAGATGAAGGTATGTGAGTGTAGAAGATGATGGTATGGGAGTGTAGAAGATGAAGGTATGGTAGTGTAGAAGATGAAGGTATGGTAGTATAAAAGATTAAGGTATGTGAGTGTAGAAGATGAAGGTATGTGAGTGTAGAAGATGAAGGTATGGTAGTGTAGAAGATGATGGTATGGGAGTGTAGAAGATGAAGGTATGGTAGTGTAGAAGATGAAGGTATGGTAGTGTAGAAGATGATGGTATGTGAGTGTAGAAGATGAAGGTATGTGAGTGTAGAAGATGAAGGTATGGTAGTGTAGAAGATGATGGTATGGGAGTGTAGAAGATGATGGTATGGTAGTGTAGAAGATGAAGGTATGGTAGTATAAAAGATTAAGGTATGTGAGTGTAGAAGATGAAGGTATGGTAGTGTAGAAGATGAAGGTATGGGTGCCCAGAGCTTCAGGCATTTGTGTAGTGTGTTTGCATTGTGGTTCTCGTGCACATGCTGGATGTAAATGTCTGTAGCTGTGGAGGAACTCAGGTCGAAAGGCTTACTCCATCATGTAGCTGTTTGGGTTGCTTCATGAAGCCTCGTTTGGCTTTGTGGTTTGGGTCGCTGGCTTGGGATCTTAGTTGGGATCTTAGGGTCCTGAGTTTGGGCCCCTGTCGGTTGTTGAATTAACACCAGGTGGGGTTGACTCAGCCTGTCATCCTTCTGAGATCGGCGAAATGAGTATCAGTGTACTGGTATAAGGGCACAGCATCAGCGGTACAGCCGCACCCTCAGCCAATGATGCTACCCGCAGCCTTGTGCTGCATACGAAGGAGTTTGCTTTCTGCAGTCTTTCTTGAGTAGAAAGGTTGATAAATATATAATCTTCGTTGCAACTGCGGGATGATTGATTAGGCCAGAGCTGATTCGTCGTTGCTCTGGGTGGGCGACGTGGTGTGTGTGTGTGTGTGTGTGTGTGTGTGTGTGTGTGTGTGTGTGTGTGTGTGTGTGTGTGTGTGTGTGTGTGTGTGTGTGTGTGTGTGTGTGTTTTCTTTGACAGGATGTTGACGAGGTAGCACACTTACCTTTGAGCTGTCGAGCCGTTAAGCCTGGTATAGATTCCTGACCCTTCTGTCAGATCGATGCTTCCGCAGGCAGGGGGGCATTGTGCTGTCCCTTGGCACACTTTGTGGTGTCAGCTGGTGGAGTGGTAAAAATTCCACCTGACCTCTTGAAGTTCCTCATCTGCTCCTCCATACATGTGAACACCTCAAGATCCTTTGTGGTCCATCCTGTTGTCCAGCTTGGAGGGCTGAAGTCGTCGGTACCTGTATTTTTGGTGAATGTGTTTGAAATACCACATGATCATTTGAAACCCAACATGGTTACCAGCTCATCGACATCGACACATTTCACGCATGGCTTGCTCATCTCTTTTGCCAGTGATTCTTGGAGGGACGTCCAAAGCTTCGAGAGTTTTCTCTGCACTTTGAACTTGTGCTCATTTCAAATTGGCGTTGCCCATTTGACTCTTCTTGCTTACTTTCTGGTTGGACCTTAAAAGGAGAACATCCTACCCCGACCGGTGTAGCTGACAATCAAATATTCCCTCTTCCTCCTCCATGAATGTGAGTTAACTCGTAAGATTCAGTACCCTCGTCCACAGAAGTATTTTCACCAAACTGTCTCAGAGAGCGAGACATCCTGTTCATTGCACACCGGAGGTCGATATTTTCACCTGGTGCCATGTGTCTTTGCCTTTCGTGTGATCTTTGTTCAAACTGCCTGTGGCTTTTGTCTCAAGACGCGTCAACCACACTTCCAAATGCTACATCATGATGAAGACAAAAAGGATCACAGCATCATTTTGAAGGTGCTCAGAATTGTTTGAGAGTCCTTTGCTGTGATGGAGGCACACATTTGCATGGTGTTCTTTCACATCTACCAATCATGTTCTACAAGTAGGAAATGTCTATCTTTATCAGGTAGTTCTAAAGTAGTACAGGTAATAGCAGATACTTGTCTCCTCCTCCACCACCTTCATCATGTGCAGCACAAGGCTGTGGGGTAGCATCACTGGCCGTTCACGCGTGACATGCGAACACCTGAAACTCATATTGTCGGAGCTTCTGCCTGGATAGCAATCGCACTCTGAGACAGCAAGCAGTGTGACCTCGTATCAAGAGATATCCAAGAAAACTAAACCAACTGCTTCCCGCATTTTTGGCAGAAAGTGCCTGCGACAGCTCACCTGTGCTCTTCAGGAAAGACACCGCCGCGGGATCTTTAACGTCCACCAACAACCGGTGCTGGCAGGTGGGTCCTCCAGCTTAACGTCCTTCCGATGGATGGCACACACTTTGATGCATCGCCCTGCATACGAAACACAGTGGGGCGACGGTTTCTCGTTGGGTCAGATTCAATCCCAGGCGAGACAGATCAAATATAAGTGCGCATACTCCTACGGCTAACCTGCTGGTCCTGATGTGAGATAGTGCTGATGTAAAAGTACATTTATGTCTCGTCTTGGTTACCTGCACAAATGAAGGTGAACAGAGGTTAAATGTTTTCACCTCTGTCCGTCTGTTAGCAGGACATGTCAAAATGCTGTGGATGGATTCGGACAAAATTTGGTGGATGGGGTTGGGTGTGTGACCTGGACAAATCGATTCGACTTTGGTGAAGATCCGGATCTGGATCCGGAATACGAGCCCGGCGGAGGTACAGGTAGTGGAACCAAAAAATGGAAACACCTGGGTAAATGAGGGACACCAAGCAACGGCTTCCACACAGGTGTGGCCCATGTGTTAATTAAGCAAATAACATCCCAGCATGCTTTGGGTCATGCATAAAAATGCTGCTCAGGTCCGGTTGCCGATAATTTTGACCAGCATCTCAACAAGAGAGCCCCATACCCCCATCAATAGCACCATCGCCCAGTGGTTTGATGAGCGTGACACTGACGTTATCCATAAGTCACGGCCTTCTCAATCATCAGGTCGGAACTCAATTGAGCATTTATGGGACATTCTGGAACGACGCCCGAAACAGCATTTTCTACCTCCATCAAATAAGTGCGAGTTGGGACAGGCCGTTCGTGGTGGCCCAATGCCATATTGAGTGACTATACCTTGATGTTTTACATATTTTGTCCACTACCTGTACGTGCTCTACTGAGTGGCGTTCTAGTTCTACAAGTAAAATATGTACGTACAAGCTCTTCCCTAAGCTCTAGATGATTGTAGAAAAAGGACGAGAGCAGCTGGAAGATACTTTCGTCCAAAATTCATTGCACTGCAATTAAAGATCCCTTTAGGACCGACTACCTGCAAAATATTCCCATCCAGGTGAATGTTGTGCAACATCCATTTTACACCTTGACAAAAAAAAAAAATTAATAAAAAAAAGACCACCACTCACATAATATGGTAAAAATACAAGTTTGGAATCTCATTTTTGGGGCAATGCCATGAAAAGGTCAACTGCTTGTGAAAAATTTTAATTGAGAAAATGTCTGCAAAACCCAGCCGAAAGTTGCTTCAAACCACCACAAAGACTTTCAAAACGGAACGTGCTGCCTCCTCGCTTGACTGAGCATTTAAAAGGAGAAGAGCACGGACAATTCCAAAGGTTGGCGTCCATGGGGAGGAAGGAATTCCTCCCGAGGAAATGCCCCGCTGAGTGCCGTGAGAATGGTGGTGCCATCGTTGTGACGTCGCTGGAACAGAGAGTGCCCCTGGAAGTGACGGAACTCCCACCACCACCACCCCCCTAAAGCTCAGTGGCTGTGGTTGTCTCAGATAACAGTCTTGTGGTGTGTCTCGTGTGTATATGTGTGTGTGTGAGCGTGTGCGCGTGTGCGCGTGTGCGTCCGCTCCACTATGAGCTGCAGATCCTGCAAATAAATAATGAAAATCGCAGAAGAATTTCAAGTTCAGAATCTTTTCGACATTCAATGGCTTTCTAACACGGGGGATGGGATGGAGGGGAGGGGCTGGATATTGGACAGGGTGTCGAAAAACGACAATCCTCTCAAATTTCAAGTTATTGTGACCTCCGCCAACGAAGGTGAAGGAGGTTACGTTTTCACCCTTTTCTGTCTGTCTGTCTGTCTGTCTGTCTGTCTGTTTGCTTGTTTGTTTGTGTACAGGATATCTCAAAAAGTTGTGAACAGATCCGGGTGAAATTTTGTGGATGCGTTGGGTGTGTGACAAGGAAGAATCGATTCAATTTTGGTGAATATCCGGACCCGGATCTGGATCTGGATACGACGATTATTTAATATTTTAAGTGATTCTTCACCATTGAGAGATCGGGCCAAAAACGATATAGTGTTGTGAATCTGGAAGCCATGAGCACTCAACATACAGGTCCTATAGAACAGTTATATCGGTAAGTATGTGTTTTTAGTTAGCAGGGGTTTCCTTAGAAGCCGGTTACCGGCGACCCGCAGCCGACTACTCAGAGAAAAAAATGTCAAAGGTTGCCGCCTACTTCAGCGCCGATTTTTGTTTTTTTGTTGTTTTTGTTTCTGTCACCACGGAATCTCTACACCCCCCCGTTTTGAAATCGAGACGAAAACACAATAGTATTTCGATAAAAGCGGGCTTACTTTTACTGTTAGTACTCTCACCAGGTCGAGCACAACACTGACCTGAAAATAACACGAGCAGCTAAAACACGCCTCCTACAATAGAGAGTTCTCCGCTTCAGCCTCGTTTTGGACTGTTGGCCTGATACCCTGATACCATACAGCAATGACCTCAAGAAAACAAACTTTGTCGGCCTCGCAGTTTCGGTGCCGAAACGATGGCATCGAAACGAAAATCCCTGTTTGACTTTGGATTTTCGAAGAAGTCCAAAGACATGGGAGGTAAGCTTCTGGCCATCAGTAATTGGTCTCAACTCGCACTGTCGCGAGTGCGACATTGTTGTTGTTGTTTCACCTCGTCCATTTTGAGCTTTTGTCAAGTGATGCGGCTCCAAAATACACGGTCACCCGTTGTGCCTTTTTAATTTATAAGGTAATTAGCCTTGAAGCTTAAAGCAGCTTTTGTACATGTTATTATTCGGGGTTATTTGCAATGAAAATCTCAGTGTATTCACTGAAGTGAAGGCCAAGTATGAGCAGCTGTGAACTGGCCAACTGAATACTGGTACCGCAGGTACATGCATGTACCATAGACTTGCGAGCTTTTCTTGACTGTACAACAACACGATATTGGCGGATAATGTAAGGTGGAAGTTTAACAAAATTGGGATTGTGACTGTGATGCAGTATTCACACTTCGACTGTTTGATTGGTTGACTGATTGAAGCTCGCTGACATCAAACAAAGAAATTATCAGAAAACGAGTGAAGTTAAATACATGTTTATCATTAATTTTCAAACAATAAACTCGTCTAAAGTTATTAGTTTGAGCTCTTTATTAAATCAAAACAAAAAACAATAAAATAATAATATACAATATTTAACAAAGTAAAATGAAATCAAAGAGGGAAAATATGCATAAAATGAATGAAAGAAAATTTACAAATACAATACTGAGCTTCCCTATGCTTAAATAGTTCATCATATATTTAGGGAGTTGTGAAGTTTAGGTGTTGTCATTGTTTGAGGTGGCCCTCAACTTCTGGCTAATGATAGGCCCTTTTGAAAAGCAGTTTCTCACAGTGATGAATGCATTTGGACTATTTTCAGTTGCTCCACTGCTTAACATCCAAGCCATCTTCATTACATTTAGTGAGTGGGGTGTAGGCCACATTAAAAATGATACCATGGGAAACATCAATTCACAATTTTTCATTCACAAGTAGACAGCACATGTACATTTTATTTATTTGCGATTTGCAGAATTCCCTGAACCTCTCCCAGTCTCTGAACCTGAATCTCTCCCAGTCTCTGAACCTGAACCTCTCCCTGTTTCTGGACAAGTCTGCTCTCCCTCTCCTGAACCAGTCAACCATCCCACTGTAAATCAACCGGCGAACTCTTTCTCACTTTCTGAATCTGCCAGGACTTTGTCACCCTCTCTGCAAGAAAATCAAGTTGCAGTTCCTGATCCAGTGACACCGTCTACTGCAGCCAACTCATTAACATTCTCTGAACTAATCAACTCTGGCATACAGTCTGAGTCATCTAGCTCTTTAATGGTGGAAGAAACTTTAACATGTAGCTCCCCCATTAATCTATCTCATATCTCTATGTGTCGTGTAAAAGATCTTGATGCATCTTCACCAATCACAACAGCATGATAATATGAGAAGTATTTCATCTCAGAAATCATGCTAGAATGCATCTCAGGCCATCTTGGACCCCAGCCATACAGCTGCGCTCGCTTCGCTCGCAGTGATGGTAACCTGCTACTTTTTAATGGTAGCCTCCTACACCAAAAAATGAGGAAACCCCCGAGTTAGGGTCCCGTCCCTTGTTTAATGGGTAATTGAATGTACATGTGCTGCGAAGTTACTTTGATAGTCAGGGTTTTCTTTCATTTTTACACCCCTCATAACTACAACAACACACAATACAACAACCCCTTCACCCGACCATCCACTCGGGTCGAGCACGCATCTGTCCCGTACGAGTGCCGTCGAGGGTGTGAATACTCGGTAGCTCGCCACGTGGGTCTCGAGGTATTTTGAAGTTTTGCAAATAACCCTGCACCGCGTGGTGGAATTATTGACGATTCACGGTCCGGTAAGGGACCCGTACCCTCGGAGTTTTCCGAAAGGTACGATCTAGATTCTGGGTGTTAGGTAGAGTCGACCCGACTGCTCCACCTCGCGGTCGTGCTCGCAGCCGATACCCGACCCGCAACAATAGTACTGTATGGCATGATATCTCAAACATGTATTGGGCCCAATATGTTCTTGTGGATCAGGCATTACGTGGGGGAGTTATGCGCTCTACCGAGTGCCCTTCTCATTGTAATTGTTATGAACAGCATCCTACCATATTAATTACTAGCAGAGGTACCCACACCTTGTGTGGAAGGAACTTAGAAGAAGAGAGCCAGGTACTATGTATAATTCCAATTAATTAAACACATGTAATTTAGCAGGCAAACTATTAAAAATATCCCCGAAGGAGGCTGACTATTTCCACAACAGGCGGAGTGAAGAAGAAGGATCAGGGGGAAGGGGCTGTGGTGGCCCCACTCTCTGAAGTGGTACAGTCATGGGGAGCACACCTCGAGTTCACGACATTGTCCTCATGTTTCATGAAGAGTTTGGTCTGCATCTGGCCGTCGGGTATCCGAGAAAATGTTCAAATAAATCACCTGAATTTGAGGCGAACCCCCCCCCCCCCTTTAAACCTCTTATAGGGGACAGATCTTGCTGTCCTGATGCATCGTACAAAATTTGGTCCATATCGGTTGGGTAGTTTGCGAGGAGAAGATCTTACAGTCAAATATTAACGTACGTAAGTACGCATGGACGGACGGACACCGGGGATCCACTCCATGACCTGATTTCAGAGATATAACATCAAAATAATGTAACGATTAACACAATACATACAATATCTACATATATATAATAGGCTAATGCTGTCTGTCTGCCCCACCCTGAAACATTTCTCGGAGAGAAAAAAAATATATATATACATTCGGTAAAAGTTGCTGCAAATCAATCCAAATCCATATTTTTAGTTGTTTGCTGCGAAGAAATATGATGATTTTGGAATTTCACAATACTCTATATGCCATCGACTCACCCCCAGAAACATGGAAACGCTCCTCGGAGACAATAAACCACATAAAAGTTGCTTCAAATGATTAATCGTTTGGGCCAATCGGAGAACTCTCCTCCATTCTTGGATGCGATGCGATCTTACGAGCAAATGCATTTTCTTCAGACGAGTGTTCAAGCTGTCGTCGCATCATCTTCAACGGCGTAACCGACTGAAATAATGCCTGCATTGTATTTGACACATTTTTCGCATTGGACAGCAAGCTGGAAGCCGTGGGTAAAAATGCCAAAGAAAATAATTTTTTTAAAAATGCTCGAAGTATGCAACGGTGAATAAAAAGTCGTCTCATTTTGGAGAATTTTGCAGAAGCAATTTTCATCTGATGGTGGACAGCCAGCTTTACTCTATCGACGGTGTGTGATCGCAGGACAGCTTTGAGGTGTGTGCACTGGTCTCCGAGCTGTTTAGCCTGAATTTGAATCCCGAGCCTGGTCGGGATTCACCGACCACCTGGTCGCTTCTTCCAGATCAGTCCAAGACTATTTGAGATATCCTGTACACAGACAAACGTACAGACAGACAGACAAAAATAAAGGGGTGAAAACATCACCTCGTTCCACCTTCGGTGGTGGCGGAGGTAATTATTGTCCAAACTGCAGGTAACAAGTGGGTCGAATCATATGGATATCCATCGACGCTGTGTTTATATATACTGGTACGAGTGCGGTCGTCCGAGCAGGAGTTTCTGCACGACAGCCGTTCTCGGCTCCGAAGAGCAACCGCGGCTCAATTTCATGAAATAAAAAGAATGTCGACGCGGACAAAGACGATCCATTGAGTCGAGTGATCTCGTTTTCTTCAAATTCTGCAGATGTTGCAATTTTAAATTTAAAAAAAACCATAAAGACCAATTCGCGACGGCATCACCTATTATTCGGTACCCCGGAGCCTCTGCGTCAATATTCCTGCGTTTGGACGTTTCTTCCGATGCACACCTGGAGTTGCTCGAGTGCTCGCTGCCATTTCCACCCATTCCACCGGCACCTAAAACAAAAGCCTCTTTTGTGCACCGACTCTGCACGCCCTCCGGTGTGTGAAATAGCATCACAGAATGAAAGCCAAGAAAAACATCGGAGGTAAAAAAAAAAAAAGGAAAAGCAAAAGAAGACGGCGAGCAAGAAGAAGAGGATAAATTTGAGAGAAATGACAAGAACTGCGACAGCTCGGTACATGATGAGGTCTTCATTTTACACCGGAACAGCTCGAGTTCACCACGAGGCTAATCTCTCCACCATGGCTGGGTGTGCAGGGAAAAAAATGTATGTTACGAGAGATAAGGAGTCTCGTCGTGTCGAGAGGGTGTGTGCGGGCTCTGGTGCACATCTGGCACAGGAAGTTATAGGGTGAAAAGAAATGAGTGCCGATGAGGTGAAAACCATTTCAACATGGTTACCATGCCGCAGCATCCGGAACCGGTATGAACTGGAATGTGTCCGTGCTGCTAAAGAAGGAGTTATGGAATGAGAGGAATGATGGTGGGGGAGGGGGGGGGAAATGAGGAAACAACAGCATCTGTAAATTAAGCAAGAACCAGGACACACTTCAACGTCGTGACGTCGCCAGATTTGCCGCCGCCCACATTAATACATCATAATACTACATTATGACATCATTTTTACCAAGTTTGATTTGAATCCCTGAACCAATATTTAATAAAAATATTAAATAATTCCGGCTGCCAGATCATATGCGTCCGATCAGGTTGAAATTTAAAACGTGTATTCCCTTGTGACCAATGGATGATAACTCTGAAGTTTCACGTCGATTGACGAAGCGGTTCAAGAGAAATATTTTTTTTGTTGTTGTTGCTGAATCAAATGTGGCTGCCGGAGCACGTGACCTATCAATTGTATTCGTGAACGCCCTGGTATCCCCAAGGCTTGGGAAACACGTGGGTGAAGGTTCCCCTCGATCTGTCAAGCCGTTCTGGAGAAGATGGTTTTTAAAAAGTTTTCTTCTTCAAAAATTCATAGCTGCCAAACCACGTGACCTGTGACGTCATAACTATCGTGAAGACATTCTCCGCGAGTAGTCGCAACTCTGGTGAAAATTTTGTGTCAATCGGATAAGTGTTTTCAGAGAAAATTAGCATCGACGGAAGGACGGACGGACAGACGGACAGACAGACAACCCGAAAACACAATCCCTCCGGTGACTTCGTCAGCGGAGGTATAAAAACAAATGGAGAAAACCCCCAAAAAGAGTAAACTTCAATTTTTTTTTCTTTCCTAAACATGTCCAAAACGTCATGACAGGTGGACAACAAAAATATCACAACATGACAGGTACGAAGCTTCAGGTGTTCCTAGATGTGCATGTATGATTTGAAGGATTGGTGGCGACTGAAAAATTAATAACTAAATCAGAGCCGTTGAAAGACCATAAACACCACCAATGTCCCTTGGGACAATCCCTCCCGACATCATCACTCCTGCCATTCTGATAAGAGTTCATTTCCTCAGTGCAGAAGACATCGATGAAAAAGAATGGATGTGGGAATGGAAATGATGGAAGGTTGGGTGGAGAGAGTCGAGAAGAAGAACGAGAAGAACCATTCCTTTCGCATCTTCAGACGCACAGGGCTGCCGAGGCCAGGTTTCCACCGGTTCGGAACCACAATCTTGGACGGGTCGCCACTGCGACGCAGCATACTCGGGTGGCTCACTCTTCCCGGCAAGCTGGTACTCATTTTGCCGATCTCGCGAAGGATGACGGGCCGGGTCAACCCACCCGGTGTTATTGCAACGGCGCGACAGGGGATTGTACCGCGGACCCGAAGGTCTGAAGCCAGCCCCCTTCACCGACAGCTAAGCCAACACCAGGCTGGAAAAGGTAGGGGTAGGGGGGGGGCAGGAAAAGTGATTCTTTTGTTACTTAAATCAATGAAAAACAAAAGTTTGAGTTTATCTTTCTCTTTTGTTCCAGGCACGACAACAGATGACCTCTGGAAATACTATCCCTGAGAGTGAACCGTTCTTTTAATCTGGAAATTCATCAAGGTGGGACTGTGAGATATCAGCTGAAGCACATTTGGTTCCCAGTGGAAGGAGACAGTCCCATTATGTGTTAGTTCCTTCACAATGACCAATGTGTAGCGGTGGAGGACGGATCAATTTGGTGGGTTTATCACTTCCCTTGCCGAGTCCTCCGACCAGTTTCGGTCCAAATCGTTCATCAGATGGAAGGTGATCAATCTCGGCAACAAGCGGAAACCCGAGTTCGGTTAATTGACCTTTTCATTTTTGGAGTTTTCGATATGGGTGAACACGTTCCTGTAACTTGCAAACGACGACGACACTCGGTCGAGAGCACACCTCCGCCAGGTTGAACAGGTTACGTTTTGTTACTCACTGATCGGCGTGATCTGGATCCGCATCCATCCACAAGATTTTGCATATCCTCCTCACAGACAGACAAACAGACAGGGGTGAATACACCTGTTTATACACATTCCATAACCTCTGGTCCACCTTCCGTGGTGGAGGCAACATCTGCTTCGGAAGACCCATGACTGCCCCTTAATACCTGTGTAATGCTCATAAGGAAGACAGAACAAATCGAAAGACAGACAGACAGACAGACAGTCTGGCACAGACATACGCACCCCTATAAACATCCTTCAATCACATACCGAAGCGGGACAAAATTGCGTCCAGTGACCGGAATCTCCTCTCTTTCAAACTGACGGACGATGATGACAGCACAACAATGTCACAAGGACACGAATAATTCCACACAACTAATTATGGGCAATGCACATCAGGTGAAGGGGCCCACCTCCTGAGGACCATTTAACACCGAAGCTGTAAATCACAGCAAGCCTTACCCGAGGAGGCCGAGCACGGTATCTCGACTACTGGGTCCATAATCAGAGTGAGCCTTACACGAGGAGGCCCAGCACGGTATCTCGACTACTGGGTCCATAATCACAGCGAACCTTACCCGAGGAGGCCGAGCACGGTATCTCGACGACTGGGTCCATAATCAGAGCGAACCTTACCCAGGGAGGCCAAGCACGGTATCTCGACGACTGGGTCCATAATCAGAGCGAACCTTACCCGAGGAGGCCCAGCACGGTATCTCGACGACTGGGTTCATAATCAGAGCGAGCCTTACCCAGGGAGGCCCAGCATGGTATCTCGACTACTGGGTCCATAATCACAGCGAACCTTACCCAGGGAGGCCCAGCACGGTATCTCGACGACTGGGTCCATAATCAGAGCGAGCCTTACCCGAGGAGGCCCAGCACGGTATCTCGACTACTGGGTCCATAATCAGAGCGAACCTTACCCGAGGAGGCCCAGCACGGTATCTCGACGACTGGGTCCATAATCACAGCGAACCTTACCCAAGGAGGCCAAGCACGGTATCTCGACTACTGGGTCCATAATCACAGTGAACCTTACCCGAGGAGGCCCAGTACGGTATCTCAACTACTGGGTCCATAATCACAGCGAACCTTACCCAGGGAGGCCCAGCATGGTATCTCAACTACTGGGTCCATAATCACAGCGAACCTTACCCAGGGAGGCCCAGCATGGTATCTCAACTACTGGGTCCATAATCACAGCGAACCTTACCCAGGGAGGCCCAGCACGGTATCTCGACGACTGGGTCCATAATCACAGAGAACCTTACCCAGGGAGGCCAAGCACGGTATCTCGACTACTGTGTCCATAATCACAGCGAACCTTACCCGAGGAGGCACAGCACGGTATCTCGACTACTGGGTCCATAATCACAGTGAACCTTACCCGAGGAGGCCCAGCACGGTATCTCAACGACTGGGTCCATAATCACAGCGAACCTTACCCAGGGAGGCCCAGCATGGTATCTCGACTACTGGGTCCATAATCAGAGTGAGCCTTACACGAGGAGGCCCAGCACGGTATCTCGACTACTGGGTCCATAATCACAGCGAACCTTACCCGAGGAGGCCCAGCACGGTATCTCGACGACTGGGTCCATAATCAGAGCGAGCCTTACCCGAGGAGGCCCAGCACGGTATCTCGACGACTGGGTCCATAATCACAGCGAACCTTACCCGAGGAAGCCCAGCACGGTATCTCGACGACTGGGTCCATAATCAGAGCGAGCCTTACCCGAGGAGGCCCAGCACGGTATCTCGACTACTGAGTCCATAATCAGAGCGAGCCTTACCCAGGGAGGCCCAGCATGGTATCTCGACGACTGGGTCCATAATCACAGCGAACCTTACCCGAGGAGGCCCAGCACGGTATCTCGACGACTGGGTCCATAATCAGAGCGAGCCTTACCCGAGGAGGCCCAGCACGGTATCTCGACGACTGGGTCCATAATCAGAGCGAGCCTTACCCAGGGAGGCCCAGCATGGTATCTCGACGACTGGGTCCATAATCACAGCGAACCTTACCCAGGGAGGCCAAGCACGGTATCTCGACGACTGGGTCCATAATCAGAGCGAGCCTTACCCGAGGAGGCCCAGCACGGTATCTCGACTACTGGGTCCATAATCAGAGCGAGCCTTACCCAGGGAGGCCCAGCATGGTATCTCAACGACTGGGTCCATAATCACAGCGAACCTTACCCAGGGAGGCCAAGCACGGTATCTCGACGACTGGGTCCATAATCAGAGCGAGCCTTACCCGAGGAGGCCCAGCACGGTATCTCGACTACTGGGTCCATAATCAGAGCGAACCTTACCCGAGGAGGCCCAGCACGGTATCTCGACGACTGGGTCCATAATCACAGCGAACCTTACCCGAGGAAGCCCAGCACGGTATCTCGACGACTGGGTCCATAATCACAGCGAACCTTACCCAAGGAGGCCAAGCACGGTATCTCGACTACTGGGTCCATAATCACAGTGAACCTTACCCGAGGAGGCCCAGCACGGTATCTCAACTACTGGGTCCATAATCACAGCGAACATTACCCAGGGAGGCCCAGCACGGTATCTCGACGACTGGGTCCATAATCACAGCGAACCTTACCCGAGGAGGCCCAGCACGGTATCTCGACGACTGGGTCCATAATCACAGCGAACCTTACCCGAGGAGGCCCAGCACGGTATCTCGACGACTGGGTCCATAATCACAGCGAACCTTACCCGAGGAGGCCCAGCACGGTATCTCAACTACTGGGTCCATAATCACAGCGAACCTTACCCGAGGAGGCCCAGCACGGTATCTCGACGACTGGGTCCATAATCACAGCGAACCTTACCCAAGGAGGCCCAGCACGGTATCTCAACGACTGGGTCCATAATCAGAGCGAGCCTTACCCAGGGAGGCCCAGCATGGTATCTCGACGACTGGGTCCATAATCACAGCGAACCTTACCCAGGGAGGCCCAGCACGGTATCTCGACGACTGGGTCCATAATCAGAGCGAGCCTTACCCGAGGAGGCCCAGCACGGTATCTCAACTACTGGGTCCATAATCACAGCGAACCTTACCCAGGGAGGCCCAGCACGGTATCTCGACGACTGGGTCCATAATCACAGCGAGCCTTACCCAGGGAGGCCAAGCACGGTATCTCGACGACTGGGTCCATAATCACAGCGAACCTTACCCAGGGAGGCCAAGCACGGTATCTCGACGACTGGGTCCATAATCACAGCGAACCTTACCCAGGGAGGCCCAGCACGGTATCTCGACGACTGGGTCCATAATCACAGCGAACCTTACCCGAGGAAGCCCAGCACGGTATCTCGACGACTGGGTCCATAATCACAGCGAACCTTACCCAAGGAGGCCAAGCACGGTATCTCGACTACTGGGTCCATAATCACAGTGAACCTTACCCGAGGAGGCCCAGCACGGTATCTCAACTACTGGGTCCATAATCACAGCGAACATTACCCAGGGAGGCCCAGCACGGTATCTCGACGACTGGGTCCATAATCACAGCGAACCTTACCCGAGGAGGCCCAGCACGGTATCTCGACGACTGGGTCCATAATCACAGCGAACCTTACCCGAGGAGGCCCAGCACGGTATCTCGACGACTGGGTCCATAATCACAGCGAACCTTACCCGAGGAGGCCCAGCACGGTATCTCAACTACTGGGTCCATAATCACAGCGAACCTTACCCGAGGAGGCCCAGCACGGTATCTCGACGACTGGGTCCATAATCACAGCGAACCTTACCCAAGGAGGCCCAGCACGGTATCTCAACGACTGGGTCCATAATCAGAGCGAGCCTTACCCAGGGAGGCCCAGCATGGTATCTCGACGACTGGGTCCATAATCACAGCGAACCTTACCCAGGGAGGCCCAGCACGGTATCTCGACGACTGGGTCCATAATCAGAGCGAGCCTTACCCGAGGAGGCCCAGCACGGTATCTCAACTACTGGGTCCATAATCACAGCGAACCTTACCCAGGGAGGCCCAGCACGGTATCTCGACGACTGGGTCCATAATCACAGCGAGCCTTACCCAGGGAGGCCCAGCACGGTATCTCGACGACTGGGTCCATAATCACAGCGAACCTTACCCGAGGAGGCCCAGCACGGTATCTCGGCCCCTGGTTCCAGCGGAGCCGACGAGCCTCCACGCAATCCGTGTCCGGATGATCCTGCTCGGAACACGAAGCAAGGCAGGAGCTTCCAAAGGGAAGATCCTTCCACAAGCCGCACGGACAGCACGGACCGCACGGACAGCACGGACACCCCGCGAACCCCCTAACGGCCGTGGGTGAAATAAGGGGAAACGGAAACGCGGGAAGGTGGCGGCGATTCGCTCGGGATACGAAATGTCACTGGTGGGGTGTGCTCGTCCATCGACACGTGAATAAGAGTGTTGTGTCGACATTGGGCGGGAAAGGGCGCCATTGACGGTCACACGTTTCTCCTCGTCGTCAATGCGTGGCGAAGCCGGCCGTCCTTCTGTGTGGCTTTCAATAATAATATATATATATATATATATATATATATATATATATATATATATATATATATATATATATATATATATATACATCGTTCAGCCTGATTGGAGGTTCACGTGAAGGGGTCGCTGTTTCACGGGACCCGGCAGTGTCGCCTCGAGGCTGTCTCGCCTGGGTTCGAATCCCGACCCGGCTTTTAACCGTCATTCCGGTGTTTCATCGATGTGTGCGCCGTCGGCCGTCCCTCAGATGGACGTTAAACGAGCGTCCCGTCTCCCAGGATTAATCGGTGGACGTTAAATGTCTCAATATCCTTCATTCCAAAGAGCAGGCGAACTGTCGCCGGCACCATGAACAAATTGCTGACGTCAGCTTTGGAGGGCATGACGTCAGCCAACGATGCTGCCCAACAGCCTTTCTTTGTAAACCGAAGAAGATGATAAAAAGGGGCGGTGTGTGAAATAGTCACGTGACGGTAGACACGCAGGAGGAGTAAATTGTACTTTGTTGAGCGTGCCGGTGTGTCCAGTTACCAAGCAGCTTGCTATCGCTTGCCAAGCCAGCCGTTCCGTATAACGGTTTCCAGCGGAGTGCTTGCTTGAGTGCTTAAGCCGCTTCGCGAGCGCTCTACAAAAAAAAATAAATAAAACTTAACTGAACACACGGTCCGAACACATTGAAACGGGAGATTTTTAGAAAACCAGAGCACCTGTAATGGCGGCATAAGACGGTTTGTGATGAAGAAAGCAACGGTGCAGGTTTTGCATTCTGGGAAAAAAATGCAAATGAGGGTCAAGAGGGTTCATATCACGTGATCGGGTGTGTTGTCCCAATATTTTTGGTCATCGAGTCGAGGTTAATAATAGAGTTTGTTTGTGTTGTCCCAATGTAGTGTGAGTGTCGGGATAGTTTTGGTAATTCATTTCTGTGTATGCAGTGGTGAGAAAATGTTTGTGAACCCTTTAAAATTCTCCAATTCTGATTAAATTTCACATGAAATGTGATCAGATCTTCATCCAAGTCCTAATAATAGATAAAGAGAACCTGATGAAACAAATAGCACCAAAAAAAACAAAAAACAAAACTTATTTATTTCTTTATTTATTGAGCAAAATGATCGAACATTCAATTCCTTTGTCAGAAGAAGTCTGTGAACCTCCACATTGAGTAACTGGTGGCACCCCCTTGAGCAACAATAACTTCAACCAAACGATTCCTGTAACTCTTGATCAGTCCTGAACATCGGCTTGAAGGAATTTGGGCCCATTCCTCCTTACAGAACACTGCTCCAACTTGGAGATGTTTGTGGGATTTCTTACATGAACTGTTCGTTTCAGGTTCTGGCTCAAAATTTCAATTGGGTTAAGATCTGGACTATGATTGACCATTCCAAAAACACGAAATCTCTTCTACTTCACCCATTCTGTTGTAGATTTACTAGTGTGATTAGGATTGTTGTTGTCTTGCTGCATTGACCCACTTTCTGTTAAGCTTCAGCTAACAGATGGGTACCCTGACATTCTCCTGTAGAACTTGCTGCTACAATCCAGAATTCATGGTTCCATCAATGATGGCAAGTCGTCCGGGTCCTGAGGCAGCAAAAGCAAAGCACCGGGTCAGTGTTTTCCTGATGGTGGAATCGTGCTCAATGACATTAGCCAATGCAAGAGAGGCCTACAGATCCTTAGACGTTACCACCCTGGGGTTCTTTATGATATCCTGGATTATTGTACACCTTGCTCTTGGAGTGATTTTCATTGGATGACCTCTCCTGGAAAGAATAACAATGGTGTTGAATTTTCTTTATTTGTAAACTATCCGTCTGACAGTGGATTGGTGGAGCTAAACATCTTTAGAAATGGTTTTGTGAGCCTTTCCAGACCGATGAACATCAACAACTCTTTTTCTGAGGTCCTCAGAAATCTCTTTTGATCGGGGCAGGACCCGCTTCCACAAACCTGTGTGGTGAAGACCGGACTGATGGTGATGAACAAAGTTTATGTTTTTCATATAGGGCACGGCCACCCAAACTCACTCCTGATTGTCATCCCATTGATTGAAACACCTGACTGTAATTACCCCCCTTTAATTGAGCGAATTAACCTCGAGGTTCACAGACTTCTTCAAATACAAAGAAATTGAATGTTGGATTATTTGTTCAATAAATAAATAAGTTTGTTTGTGCTATTTGTTTAATCAGGTTCCCTTTATCTATAATTAAGATTTCGATGAAGATCTGATCACATTTTAGGTCAAATTTATGCAAAAATACAGATAATTCTAAAGGGTTCACAAACTTTTTCTCACCACTGTAGTTTGTGTGGATAAACTTTTCAGGTTTGATTATGGTGAGACGTGTACTTTACAGCACCGCATATTGTTATGGTCGTCGGTCACTCCAGTTGCCCGGTACGACTCCGATGTGTCATATCAACACGACTGCAATGGTCGGGTCGATCGCTTCGGGGTCTTCCTCGCCGGATCACGTCTAAAAGCCATGATACTGTGCAAATTGGAAGTGTTGCCAATGAGGCGCCGCACGTCATATACAAATGAGGCCGAGCGAGCCTGACATACGATGTGAGATGTGATCCAGTTATATGGTGTTGACTCACCGTAGCTAACAGTCTTTCCTAATCACCCAAGAAGAACCACGCCAACCAGAATTCACCTCGCGAACAAGTATATTTAATAGAGCAGAAGGGAACAATACGAGAACAAATAACCAGAACGTAAGAAATAAATTTAACAGCTTACCCACTATCAATCATATACATCCACAATACCAACAAACACATGAGAGATTCTTAAATATACTATGCCTTCGGGCCCGATCAAGCACACCACAAGGGATAGGCGCAGATAAGAGGCAGACAAAGGAGGAAATACCCAAGCTGTGTCGGCTTGGCACAGCTGGCAAGGGTGCAGGGCAGCAGACCCGTCACGTCCCCTCTCAGACCCAGTCAGCATGCCACCCTGGCACTTGAGAACACACAGAAATGAGGAGGAGGATAGGAGGAGGAGGAGAGGCATGGCTAGCTGGATGAGGTGTAGCACGTGGGTCTCCCCTGCTACGTGGGCTTTTTAAGGCTCTGGTCCCCATCCCTAACCCTGATGTGCTTCGCCCCTCCCCTCTCATCCACTTTTGGGCCAGAGCCCAGTCCAGGGGCAAGTGACCCCTTACAACCCTTCAGTCAGCAACTCTGAGGTACTGAGCCACGGCTTCGGAGGCTATCCCATTCCTCCACCAAAACTGACACGTCCATGCCTATTAGACCCTTTGAAGAACACGAAGGACAGATTACAGAGAG
The DNA here is from genome assembly GCF_056783735.1 of Eptatretus burgeri. NCBI lineage: Eukaryota > Metazoa > Chordata > Myxini > Myxiniformes > Myxinidae > Eptatretus > Eptatretus burgeri. The sequence goes on along the minus strand of NC_140968.1, from coordinate 3,409,478 downwards.
AAAAATATCAAATAAATGGTCAAAAGGGATCATAACTTTAGAAACAGACGGTAACGGTATCTAACTATACATAAAAGTGACGCATATCTCATATCACATTTAATTCCCTTAAGTTTATGCTGAACATTCACGAAGGAAATATCTTGGTTATATTAAACATCTTTAATCATCCAGGTCTCGGAGTCATTTCCACAACACTACCCACACCTTCCTCCTTCAGACTCTCCCGAGTCTGCTCTCAGAAGGGGGAGCAATGCTTGACGTGACCCCCATTTACTATACGGCATGCAGGACCACTACCCACCCTTGTCTGAAATCCCTAATGTGCAACAAAATTCAAACACAGTATTCATCCCCAAGCTAATGTGTCGCTCCGCTAATCCTACTCATTCATCAACTAATAAACGCAATTTATCCCACTAAATTTAGATGTAATTTTTTTTAAAAACGTATGGTTGGGAAAAGGGTGGTTCGACCAGGAGGACCTCTTCTTCATTCTCCTGAGAGTCTGAAGTTTTTGAAGTTTCTGGACCCCCCTACATAAGACCCCTCCCATAACGCTGTCTATTAGAGCCCTGGTTCCCTACACGACAAGTGTCCTCGGTGACCACAGGGCCTTTCATGCCTGGTGCTCCCCAACAGCCCATATGGTCTCTCCAGAACAGGAGTTCTTACAAAGGGCCCATGTGGCCTCTCAACACCTGGTTACTCTTTGGCCTATGTGGCCCAAAAAAGTCTTCAGCTCATGTGGCCCACAGCAAGTAATCAAGCAATACCACGATGGGCCTTGGCCCAATAAAGAAAAAGAAACTCATCCCATGTGGCCTTGACTCCTTGAGGTCTTCTGACTTTTATGGATCAAAAATAAATGACACAGCAGGTGTCATTACAGCAGGTAAGCAGTGGTAGGTCAATGGCATGTATGGCATCAAAACTGGTTGGTGGCATAACTGGCTGGCAAAGCTGGCAGGCATACAATGGCCTATAGGCAGGTGAGTAGCATGCAGATGTTGTGAACCAGCTGCAGATGGTATGGGCCGGCAGATGGTCTCGTTGGTGTTGGTGACAGCGAGAGCATGCAGTGGCAGCAGGAAGGGCAGCCTGCTTTAGCTCTAACCTACTCTATCACGAGCTACCCCACTTATCTCATTCGAAGTACTCTATCTCCCAGGAGGAAAAACGAGGCATGTGTGGTGATTATAACGATGAGGTGGCATGGCCTCACATGGCTCGCTGGCGGAGTAGCCTGATGGGGATGAGGTGAGGAAGGCTAACAGCAACACTAACAATTTGTGACTCAGTAGGTCCACGCATAGTCCAATTACCCCAGCGCCTGCAGACATCAAAATGGTGCAAAGGAGCATCCCTACTCTAACGTAATACTTCCAAAACACACGTTCTCCTCTAACCATTAACCCCCCTCTTCTGTGGTTCTACGCAACCATTTTACCCGCCACTCCGCATGTTGGTGCTCCACAAAGTTTTGGGCCTCGCCAACAAATTTTCAAATGTAGTACAATACCAGTTCTGGGTAGTGTGGCTCTGTGCAGGCTCCCATCTTGATTCAAATGTGGCACTGGGAGACTGGGGCCACCTTCCAGCTTACCTGCTCCATCTCCAAATTTTGGGGAATCCTCTCAGGCTCCCCCTCGTGTGCTCCCCTGGCATGTGGCACCTCGGGTCCACCGCATCCCGTTCTGAAACAGATTCGAACGCGAACAAGAGCGGGGGATTCATCTCTACAGGGGTGTACTTGCTCTTCTTCATCATCACATAAACCCACTTCGTACCATTCACTCAATATTCATCACAAAACAAATTTGGTCACACCCCTCATTCACATCATCACTCATTTGAAGAAAAAGGAAGAAGAGGAGGAAGAAAAAGAAGAAGAAGAGGAGGAAGAGGAGGAAGAGGAAGAAGAAAAGGAGGAAGAAAAAGAAGAAGATGAGGAAGAGAGGAAGAAGAAGAAGAGGAGGAAGAAGAAGAAAAGAAGAACTCAAATAGTAAACCAATTCAAGGAATATCCTCAACGTCAAGGAAGTGAACTCGCAGTGGGAGACCATTTGGTGAGCTTATTTCAATGGGAGACCATTTGGTGAGCTTATTTCAATGGGAGACCATTTGGTGAGCTTATTTCAATGGGAGACCATTTGGTGAGCTTATTTCAATGGGAGACCATTTGGTGAGCTTATTTCAATGGGAGACCATTTGGTGAGCTTATTTCAATGGGAGACCATTTGGTGAGCTTATTTCAATGGGAGACCATTTGATGAGCTTATTTCAATGGGAGACCATTTGGTGAGCTTGCAGTGGGGGACTATTCAGAAGATGTTTGGACCAACAGCTGGAAGAGGGGAGATTGTGTACAGAGATTTCTCGGACGGTGTGTGGGGCCGTTGTTCATCCCCTTGAGCTGGTCTTCGTTCCTCGTTTCCCGCCTCATGACGTAGTATTTGTAAAAATGTGTTTTTATTACCCCAATAATGAGTTGATGATGTTGGAGTGGAAACGATTCGATGTGTACAGCATTGTACTGTACACCAGTATTTATAACGCGATTCAATAAAACATTATAACAATTATATAAGAAGGGGAAATGTGAACCTGAAGTTAAATTGGTGGAAGGTTCATGTTCCGCATTCTGAGGTAAATCATGAAGTTTCTCTTTTGTCATTTATTAAATAATGTCTAGAAATATTTTTCAGAGTTCGTCATGATTTGAAATGAAACAAGAATCACAGAGAGGGGGAGAGAGAGCGGGAGAGAGAGGGGAGAGAGAGGGGAGAGAGAGGGGAGAGAGAGGGGAGAGAGAGGGAGAGAGAGGGGAGGAGGGAGAGAGAGGAGGGAAAGAGAGAGAGAGGGGGGGGAGAGAGAGGGGGAGAGAGACGACAAGCAGAGTTTTCCTTTTCCAGCTCCTCTTCCTGTCCCGGGGCGGCCTGACACACAACACGGTACCACCACCACCACCACCACCAGCACGTCCTCTCCCTCGGCTCCTTTAATCGGGTCCCGGTCCTGGTCCCAGTCGGCTGCCTGGAGATGGCGAACGAGGTGGAGTTGGACCACAAGCGGCCGCGGCAGTGCCTCATTCGGACCGCGTTTCGGCAGTGCCCGCTTAGGCGCCTCAGCAAGCGGCTCAGAGGCAGCGGAACGTACGGTGAGGAGATAATGAGTGAGTGGATGACGACAGTGAGGAGATGATCACTGTGAGGAGATAATGAGTGAGTGGATGACGACAGTGAGGAGATGATCACTGTGAGGAGATAATGAGTGAGTGGATGACGACAGTGAGGAGATGATCACTGTGAGGAGATAATGAGTGAGTGGATGACGACAGTGAGGAGATAATGAGTGAGTGGATGATGACAGTGAGGAGATGATCACTGTGAGGAGATAATGAGAGTGGATGACGACAGTGAGGAGATGATCACTGTGAGGAGATAATGAGTGAGTGGATGACGACAGTGAGGAGATGATCACTGTGAGGAGATAATGAGTGAGTGGATGACGACAGTCAGGAGATGATCACTGTGAGGAGATAATGAGTGAGTGGATGACGACAGTGAGGAGATGACCACTGTGAGGAGATAATGAGTGAGTGGATGATGACAGTGAGGAGATGATCACTGTGAGGAGATAATGAGTGAGTGGATGAAGACAGTGAGGAGATGATCACTGTGAGGAGATAATGAGTGAGTGGATGACGACAGTGAGGAGATAATGAGTGAGTGGATGATGACAGTGAGGAGATGATCACTGTGAGGAGATAATGAGTGAGTGGATGACGACAGTGAGGAGATGATCACTGTGAGGAGATAATGAGTGAGTGGATGACGACAGTGAGGAGATGATCACTGTGAGGAGATAATGAGTGAGTGGATGACGACAGTCAGGAGATGATCACTGTGAGGAGATAATGAGTGAGTGGATGACGACAGTGAGGAGATGACCACTGTGAGGAGATAATGAGTGAGTGGATGATGACAGTGAGGAGATGATCACTGTGAGGAGATAATGAGTGAGTGGATGACGACAGTGAGGAGATGATCACTGTGAGGAGATAATGAGTGAGTGGATGACGACAGTGAGGAGATAATGAGTGAGTGGATGATGACAGTGAGGAGATGATCACTGTGAGGAGATAATGAGTGAGTGGATGACGACAGTGAGGAGATGATCACTGTGAGGAGATAATGAGTGAGTGGATGACGACAGTGAGGAGATGATCACTGTGAGGAGATAATGAGTGAGTGGATGACGACAGTGAGGAGATAATGAGTGAGTGGATGATGACAGTGAGGAGATGATCACTGTGAGGAGATAATGAGAGTGGATGACGACAGTGAGGAGATGATCACTGTGAGGAGATAATGAGTGAGTGGATGACGACAGTGAGGAGATGATCACTGTGAGGAGATAATGAGAGTGGATGACGACAGTGAGGAGATGATCACTGTGAGGAGATAATGAGTGAGTGGATGACGACAGTGAGGAGATGATCACTGTGAGGAGATAATGAGTGAGTGGATGACGACAGTGAGGAGATAATCACTGTGAGGAGATAATGAGTGAGTGGATGATGACAGTGAGGAGATGATCACTGTGAGGAGATAATGAGTGAGTGGATGACGACAGTGAGGAGATGATCACTGTGAGGAGATAATGAGTGAGTGGATGACGACAGTGAGGAGATAATGAGTGAGTGGATGACGACAGTGAGGAGATGATCACTGTGAGGAGATAATGAGAGTGGATGACGACAGTGAGGAGATGATCACTGTGAGGAGATAATGAGTGAGTGGATGACGACAGTGAGGAGATGATCACTGTGAGGAGATAATGAGAGTGGATGACGACAGTGAGGAGATGATCACTGTGAGGAGATAATGAGTGAGTGGATGATGACAGTGAGGAGATGATCACTGTGAGGAGATAATGAGAGTGGATGACGACAGTGAGGAGATGATCACTGTGAGGAGATAATGAGTGAGTGGATGATGACAGTGAGGAGATGATCACTGAGGAGATAATGAGTGAGCAGATGGAGATGATGAGTGAGCAGGTGATGGAGGAGATCACTGTGAGGAGATGAGTGAGATGACTGTGAGATGATCACTGTGAGGAGATAATGAGTGAGCAGATGGAGATGATGACTGAGGAGATGAGTGAGCAGATGATGGAGGAGATGACTGTGAGGAGATGAGTGAGATGACTGTGAGGAGATAATCACTGTGAGGAGATAATGAGTGAGTGGATGATGACGGTGAGGAGATTATCACTGTGAGGAGATGAGTGAGTGGATGATGACGGTGAGGAGATTATCACTGTGAGGAGATGAGTGAGTGGATGATGACGGTGAGGAGATGATCACTGTGAGGAGATAATGAGTGACCAGATGGAGATGATGACTGAGGATATGAGTGAGCAGATGATGTAGGAGATGACTGTGAGGAGATGAGTGAGATGACTGTGAGGAGATGATCACTGTGAGGAGATGAGTGAGCAGATGGAGATGATGACTGAGGAGATGATGGAGGAGATGACTGTGAGGAGATGAGTAAGATGACTCTGAGGAGATAATGAGTGAGCAGATGGAGATGATTGTGAGGAGATAGTGAGCAGATGGAGATGATGACCGAGGAGATGAGTGAGCAGATGATGGAGGAGATGATGACTGAGATGATGACGGTGAGCAGATTATCACTGTGGGGAGATAATGAGTGAGCAGATGGAGATGATGAGTGAGCAGATGATGGAGGAGATGATGACGGTGAGCAGATTATCACTGTGGGGAGATAATGAGTGAGCAGATGATGACTGAGCCGAGGTTCCGGGGCACGACTGGTTTTAGTTCGGGAGCCAACACCGAAAAATGACCTGAACTGCGACATCGCGTACAAATGTGAATATACAGATCGTTGCGGTTCTGAAAATCGCATGCCTCCAAGGCAATGGCATCCATCATACAGTGGTCCCCAGACAGTTATTTCATTAATATACGTACAGTTAGACCCTTCCCTCATGTCTAATGGGTCAAACGGGACAAAGTGCGTTGTGTTGGTCTCGTAGTTAGGTCTGATTATGTCTCTATCTTCATTCCTACTCTTTTCCTCTTATTCCTGAAATAAATCAAAGCAGGCGCCGCACCGAGACGGCTGCCTGTAAAAACTGCGGCCACACCCTTCAAGATAGGAATGCGTCCTCGCAAAAGACCAAAAGAAACGGACAACCTCCACCACGAGACTGCACGGAACATGTGCAGCACAGCGATAACCTCCACCCACTGTTCAGGAAGCCAGAAGCATCAACCACACGACGGCACCGCTGCGAGGATGCGGTGTCAGAGGCCGATGGTGGAACCAAACAATAAATGCCCAGCGCCGTACAGGACGCACGCGGCGCGTTCTTTTCATCCCAAATCTACATCTAATAATTATATCCAATCCTTTCCTTCAATTCATGACACAGATCTGGGTCGGCCCCACACACACCACTGCCTGTGATAAAATAACCGCGAGCACAATGGCAGACACGGGCGCAGCCCCGTAATAAATAACCACATGTACAATGGCGGACCCGCGTGCACTGTACGGGGCATGCATAACGCATCTCTTCATTCAGGTCTCTGCATGGGGTTACAATAACGTCTTACCGTCGGTCTTCACTCACAACAACGGCCTCCCACACCTCCGCCCTGATACAACTGCGACCAAGCAGAGGCATGCTGCACGGCCCGGATCGCTAGGGCCGCATGGCGTACAGACATAGCAAGCACATTGATCAGCGCTAAGCGCGGGTCGCCGGGGGTGCCCAAGCGGGCATACGGGGTCGACGCGACCCTCGGCCGGTCGCCGGGGCAGGCCCCGGGAGGTCGGTGCAAGGCGATTCATATCACGGGGTTCGGAGCGAGACGATTCTGTAGCTCAGTTATGGCTAGCCGGATGTACAGTGAGGTCGCTTCTGGTCATGGCAGCCGGGCCGTGCAATAGCCAAGGCCCAATCAGAGCGCCGATCTGGGTAACAGCATATCACTTCGGGGTGGCGCCCCGCCCTGCACCGCAGGGTCTATAAAGGATGGGTCGTGAGGCCGTCTGCGGTTCCTGCTCGTCCTGCACTCGCTCTCAACTCCACCTTCTCCACCCACCCGCCTGCTGTCTGCCACTCCGCCCACTCGCTCTCGACTCCGCCTTCTCCACTGGTTCCACCCAAAGTCCCTCCCTCACGCCTGACGGTCGCGCCCCTTCTCTGGATCGGCGCAGACGCTTAGCTGCACAACGCGCTAACTGTCAGGAAGGGATCGTCCAGCGGAGCACCCACCCAAAACATACTGGGTGGCGCGGCCAGTCAATCGTGCAAGGTATTACGAGGCCGTTAGCCTCATCTCCTCTCCTTTTTCTTCTCATTAACTCCTCTTCATCAGGGTGTGTGTGTGTGTGTGTGTGTGTGTGTGTGTGTGTGTGTGTGTGTGTGTGTGTGTGTGTGTGTGTGTGTGTGTGTGTGTGTGTGTGTGTGTGTGTGTGTGTGTGTGTGTGTCTTGTTCATAAAGCATAACTCTCTCTCTCTCTGTGTCCCATCCTTGTTCTGCCCCCTACCAAATACAGTGCAGCACTCTCCTCCCACACCTCTCTCACTCTCCCCTTCCCCCCTCCCCCTCTCTCTATCTGTCCATCTCTGGACATGTCTGGATGGTGTTTGTGTCCAGGCAGGGTTTGTTTCTGGACGTGTCCAAGCGGTGTTTGTCTCTGGCCAGCTTGGCTCCGGACGCGTCTGGGAGGTGATTTATGCTCCACCGCACGTCTGCCTTTCCTTCCTCTCACCTCACACTGTCTTCTCTTCCCCCTCCCTCCTTACTCCCCTCCCCCCTCGCTCCCCTCCCTTCCTCTCTTCCCCACCTCTTTTTCTCCCTCCCCCCCTTTCGTATTCCCGTCAGTGAAGCGACGGGTGGTATTTGCTCGTACTTACTGTAATTCATGGACCGGTGTTTGTGTGTTTGTTGTGTTACTCCTCCTGCAGTTGTGGGCCGATTACATCTCAACATGCTACATTGGATTGGCATGACCCCAATTTGAGTATAGGGGTTGTTTTTTGCCAGTGGTCTTGGGAAGGGAGGGGATAATGGGGTGGGGGATGCAAATAATCTATGTAAATGTGCATCATGTAGCGCCGCCTCCAGCTGGGGGATGATATTACAAGTCTCCACCATTTGCAGTCCTGTATTCCTGTCCCCACATTTTCCAGTGCAGTGAGGTGTTTTACATTATAAGCAGTAGGTATGTTTTTGCTTCATTCACATAACCCGGGTTATGTTTTTTTTTTTTTGATTCAGAGCTGTCAGTTGCCTATACACTGCCCAAGTAAAAGTATGTGCCAGAAGAACATGTTACATGTTTGGAACAAGATTGCCTGTAGGGCGGGTAGTCTGCTAGTCATAATAATGAGCAATATCAGTCGTTTTTTTGTATGTGTTTTTCTTTTTGTACAAATGAATTTTAATTTTAATTATTTTCCTCTGTTTTCTTTTGGACAAGATGTCCGCAGTGAGTCAACTATCGGTTCACCTCGAGGGCAAGATGCAGCCGGTCATGTTGTTCCCAACTCAACCACATCTGGGCAGTTTCTCGGTTTGGATGTGAACGTCAACGTGACCCCAGCTCAAGCCTCTGAGTATGGTGAGCAGTCAGACACGTACTCATACAAGTATAACTTTGTTCCTCATCTTAGAAGTCTTTAATATGCACATTTTAACGAGTGAAATGAAATATCCCATTCTCAAATTGTATTTATGGACCTTAACAGTGGAATAACATTTGCAGAAATGAAAGAGATTTGTTTACAGGTGACGTAATATTATAATTGTGATGGACGTGGCCCGGATAACTCAGAAGACCGACGTGTCTATAAAAAGACCACGGACGCAGTCTACAACACTGACCTTTGGCTGGATCCTCACGCCCAACGTGGGTTTATTGTGCCAGCAAGATGGCTGAAATAGATGGGGAACCGTGTTGACGGTTGTGCAAAGAATGTTAATTGGTCGAGCGAACTAACAATATATGCCGCATCCGATTGTCTATAAATGGGCCATTTAACCCCAGGAGCGCTATCTCAAACCAAAACCTGAGCAGGATAAGTCGAGACACAATGCTAAATCTTTCATGCATATATTACAGGCAAGCAGAAATTGGTGGTTGGGATTCAAATGGGGAATTGGTGGGAAAACACAAGGATAGGCAATGCAAGCAATTCACTCAATTTTCAGCACATATACGTTTCTCACTTATCCCCCAAGTGATAAACCTGCCATTGGATGCCTTAAAACAATCACTTAGCACTTCTAAACAAAGGTGCCAGACACCCAAAGAAATGAGAGAGTGAGGGAAGAGAGGTGAGAAGTTTAGCGGTGAGAAAGAAGTAGTGAGGGGTCGTTTATGTGTCCCGACACACCTTCCACAACCCGGCTGGTATTGTGGTTGCTCAGTGGTTTGTGGTTTGGGCTCATCTCCAACATGATGTTTCCCGGGTTTCTCCCGGTCATCTGGGGCATCTGAGGCTCTTTGGCTGCACGGTTTGGATGGGAATATCGGTTGATGATGCGAGGTGAGGCGGGTAGCTCTGTTGTGATCGGGTGGCAAACCGACGGCTGTGGCGAAGGTGCGCCGGGTTTGGTGCCAGCAAGGTAAAGAATGTCAGAAAGTGTCAAAGAGGAAAGTTAGAAAGTGGCATCTGAAGCGAGGTCGGAACGAGCAAGAGAGCATGTGAAGAAGTAGATATCTGTTAGGATGTAAATCTGTCCCCCAGAATCTGTGTGGATCTGTCTTGTCTACCCCCGCATCCCTCCCTTTATTCCCTCCCCCTTCTCTCATTCTGAGGCTTTGAGCACCCACCCCCCCCACCCCATTTGGTCGAGGATTTGGGAGGGTGGTCAGAGTCCCCTCCCCTCCTGTTGGTGATTGGCTTAGTCCTATCCCTCTGCCCAGCAACGGAGTCTGATTGGTGAAGCAGGGGTTTTTGCAGGGGTTTTTTCCGGGAAGTGGGGAGGGGCGATAACTCTGTGCTCACCTGTCACATTTGATGGATTGCTTCCTCCTTGGGGAGGAAACCTTGCTGACAAGGTTCCTCCTCAACCTTCCCCTCAAGCCAATCAGCCAAATTCTCCACAAAGTGAAGGACTCTGGGATGTCGTTATCTGTTTGCGTGTGTGTGTGTTGGTAGCGGGAAATGTTTTGAGTCCAGATTGTAAACAGGAAAAGAGTATGGACTGAAGCTAACTCCCATTCGCAACGCATATCTCTCCACATGAATATGATATCTTAATTGCTAAACAGAATTCAAAGACATAATGAGCTTTAAAGTATGTGAATGCACTTTGCCCTTCCTGGGGGCTCACAACTCACAGGTTTCATGGTTTTGGGGTTATGGAGGAGACACTGACATTTATTATTACAGACTAGCAAATACTGCACAACCTGTCGCTTCACTGATGGGAATATTGGGTCCAGGAACAGGGAAAGGGAAAGGGAAGAGCAGATTAGGATTTCCTAGTTTTAGTCCAGGATTGCTTTTTAACCCAGTTTGTAGATAAGCTCACGAGGGGGAGTGTAGTGTTGGACCTCCTTTTATGTAACGATCCCAATATGGTGGAGGTCAGGGAGCATTTTGGAGCAAGTGACCATAACATTGTGTGTGCAAAGACTCTGTTCAGGGTTAGAGTTCAGGATAGTAGGGTAAGGCTATTAGATTTCAGGAAGGTAAACTTTGAGGGAATGAGGAGAGAGTTGGGTGATGTAGATTGGGAGACTAACAATAGGGCAATCCGCATCAGAAAAATGGGAAACCTTTAAGGGTCAAATGTGTTGAGTGCAGAGTAAGTACATTCCGATGAGGTGTAAAACTAGAAGCAGAAAGACACCAGGGTGGTTGAGCAGTGAGATAAGGAACGCTATTAAGGAGAAGCAGAAGGTATTTATTAGGTTTAAAATAACAGGACTTGAGTTGGATTTATATCACTATTGAAGTAAACAGAGGCAAGTTAATAAAATAACTCGGCAAGCCAAAAGAGAGTATGAGAAGGACATGGCTAAGAATATTAAACATAATAACAAGACATTCTTTAAGTATATCAGGGGAAAAGAACAGGTTTGGACCAGTGTGGGCCCATTGAGGAATAGCACCGGGAGAGTGGTAAGTGATGAAAGTGAGATGGCAGGCTTATTAAACAGGTATTTTTCTACAACTTTTACACAAGAACAGTCAGGAGAATTGCCAATAGCTGAGAGTATTTATCGAGGAGGTGAGAAAGGGCTTTTACAGAAGATCCAGGTTGGAGTGAAGGAAGTAAAGGAACAGCGAGGAAATCTCAGTGTCGATCAGGCTCCGGGGCCAGATAATATGCACCTGAAAGTATTGAGGGAAGTGGCTGAGCAGGTAAGTGAGATAATAACAGATATTTTGAATAGCTCACTGGAGTCAGGACAGGTACCGGATAGGGATAGGGGTGGGAGAGAGAGCGAGAGGGAGAGAGAGAGAGATTGAGAGAGTAGGGGTGGGAGAGGGAGAGAGGGGTGGGAGAGGGAGGGAG
>NC_140968.1:3352897-3387897 GCF_056783735.1 Eptatretus burgeri | reverse complement strand
ACCCAAAGCCCAAAAATGAAGTGAATGGAGCACAAACTTGTTGTAAGATGCCTTGATGTGCACGATGGGAAGTTCTTCGTACTTCATGCCTGCCCATCTCCGCGAGCTGTTCTCACCAGGCATCGGTGGGATAATGCTGCAAATTCAGCAGAGAATTTAAATGGGTTTCAGGAAAAACAGGCCGTATCTCAATGGCAAGCACGTCACAGTTCTAGCAATGATAAACCTTCCAGAGAAGACATCAGTTGGTAAACTAAGGGTATATCGAGCGAGTTAACTAGTTATGAGCATATCGTATTACTGCGTAAACTGGAGGTACAAACATATTTCCATGTATACGACTTCCACATCAACCCCTCAAATCATAACCACAACCGCAGCCAACACAGACACCGAACATGGTGGAAAATCCTTCGGTGGATAACGGAATTAACCGGAGATCACACACGAGCAGCGTTTATCATGTCCACCGTGTTGTGAACAAGCTCTCCATCACGTTGGTCATCATCATATGAGAATTACTCCAATCCTTCAGGGGATTCAAAAACCAAACGAAATGTGACGTGATAAAGATACCGGGACACACAATCACAATCAATATCTCGATCTCTAGAAATGAAAAGTTTATTACGCACACTGGACGAGACGGATGGAATTCCTGAGCAAGAGACAACACATTATCGTTTAATACGTAATAAATGATCTACCCACCCCAGGTGCCAACATCACAGGGGGAACCAGACAAGTGGAAGACGAAGAGCTGGGACGTCACGTGGGCGGCAGCCGATTGCCCTGCCCCTCTCATTGGGCTAACGACAGGGCGAGAGGCACCATACCGCCGACGGTGAGCGGCGTGGAGCAGACGACGAATTCACCAGCTCCAGCACCCAGCTGAGCAACGAGTCAACGGAGACGAAGTTCCAGTGAGGACCACAGCAGTCCAGCTCAGCAGATTTGAAAACCCATGCCCCCAAACGAGTCCCACCTTTTCCCAAAAGGTGGACTGCACATGAAGCCACACCCTGCCAGAAGAGTGCCCAAGATGCACGCAAAGGCAGCAGCAAGCCGCCGACCAAGGTTATGTGCACGCATGGGCCTCGCAAGCAGTCCCCACACTTTTTCACCAGCTTCGAAGAGACAACACATGGCCTGTCCCGTCCTGATTCGATATCGTCTGCACTTACCTGGTTCTAGACATGAGGGACCATGAAAACACAATACCCTATTCTCTATCCACTATTTTGGACAATGCCTGGTGTTGGATTAATGGTTAGGGTGGTGGGCTTGGGATCCTAGGATGCTGAGTTCAAATCCCACTATATGTTGAATTAACATCAGGTGGGGGTTGACTCTGCCTGTCATCCTTCTGTGGTCACTTGGCTGTGCCTGTATGGGTTTGAGGGTCGAGGAGCAGCAGTTGAAATGTGAATCCTATCCAGGTTCCTCCTGATGACGTCATCTTTGCTTTTTTGCTTGTTCAGGTTCCTTCCGATGACTCCAATGCAGGACTCGTACCTATTCGGTGTTCCACTTGATTTGAATGTAATTTCTTTTAATCCCATTCTGAATTCAATTGAATCATAATTTTAAAACGTCATGGGTCAGGTGTCCAATCAAAGAGCGATGTCTTGGTACCTGGTCATCATTACCAGCAGTTATAGAGTGGTAGTTGTAGCTATGTCTCATTAATTATAGAACACACCAGAAAACAAACGCCACACAAGTCCTGGTGAAGGTGTGCAATCTCTGATTGCTCTTTTTCTTGTTTAATGATGTGAACTTTATAAACAGCTTCAGTGTAACACGGCACCACAAACCTGCTATCGGAGTGCATCACTTCCACATCGTCGCTTTGGCTTTTGCTGCCCGTCGCTTCGGCAGCATCGTGCAGCGATGAGCTCCCGAACAGCCGTCGGAAGGCGACAGGCCTGCCAACACAGCAGTACAAGCTGACACATTTACAAGACACTGGTAACACAAGGTTATTGGGGAAGGCAATCCTTGTGGGGAAGGCTGACCGACATGCGAATACCAAACTAACCTTGAATATCCGACACTACCTTTTTCAAACAGTAAGCCCCTTAGTCTGTACCAAAGCCAGGGGTAGGGGGAAACGGTGCATTGGCAACAAAAGGAAATACAAATAATCCCAAAACTAGTGACCACATTTGGTTGCTGCATTTGCAGGTCTATGTTAGACTTCTCATCTTTCCAAAACTCATTTAAAGATAGTGATTTTATTTATTTATTTAACATCTCAAATAAATCAATATTAACAGTAAAACTACGTGACTTCTTCTCTGCGGCCAATGGCAGGAAACGTTGTTTCCAGACTGTCCATCCATCCGTCTGTCTGTCTGTCTGTCTGTCTGTCTGTTCGTCCTTTGTTAGCCTTACTATAATTCATGGACCGGTGTGTGTGTGTGTGTGTGTGTGTGTGTGTGTGTGTGTGTGTGTGTGTGTGTTGTGCTCCTCCCTCCTACAGTTCAGGGCCAATTCCATCCAGACTTGCTGCAAAGGATCAGCATAACCCCAATTAATCTATCTTTGCCACTAGTCATGGGATGGGTGGGTGCAGGGTTCCTGGTGTTGGCTTAATGGTTGGGGTAGTGGGCTTGGGATCTGAGGGTCCCGAGTTCAAATCCCACTCAGCTGTTGAATTAATACTAGGTGGGGTTGACTCAGCCTGTCATCCTTCCGAGGTCAGCAAAATGAGTACCAGCTTGCTGGGATGACTGAGCCATTTGAGTATCCTGTGTCGGAGTGGTGACCCGTCCAGAATTGTTCCCAATAGCCCGGGAGACTGCTTCGGCAGCACTGACACTGTACAGAGTCTGATCCCAATGGATGGATGGATGTGGGTGGATGAGGATGGGAGGGGTGGGGGTGGGAGGGGTGGAGTGGGGTGGGGTGGGGGATGGAGGGTAGGTGGGAAGGAAGGGACACATTCTCCATGTAAATATGTATCATGTTCCGCTGCCTCCAAGTGGGAGAGGGTAGACAAGTCACCACCATCAGTACGGTATTCCTGTCTCCACGTTGTCTTGTGCAGTGAGGTCTTTTTGAATTATTATAAACAGCAGGTATGGTTTTTTTCCTCATGTACGAAAAGGGGGTTTTTTTGGCCTACACAGAGCTATCAGTTGCCTATACACCGCCCAAATAAAAGGTATGCGTCAGAGGGCCATGTTGCATGCTTGGAAGAAGATCTCCCGTTGGGCGGGTACTCTGCTCGTCACAATAACTTGAGAACCACTGGAAGGGTTCCAACCAAGTTTGGCACAACTATGGACTGTAATACAAAGATGAACCGATTAGATTTTGGTTTGAAAAGGTGAGAGGTCTGGACTGACGAGAGCAATGTGGCCTTTCATTGGAAATCTTTGTTACCACGACTTGTGAAACCACCGAAAACATTTCAACCAAAGTTGGCACAAGTATGGACTTTAATACGAAGGTGAACAAATTACATTTTGGTTTCAAAATCTCAAAGGTCAAGAAGCATCCTTGAAATGAAAATCATTGAGCAGTCCATAACTCGAGTTGGAAGCATCTGATGTCGTCTCTCTCTCTCTCTCTCGTCTGGAGTTTAATTCATTGTGAAACCAAACAGAACGGCGGTTCCACGTGTAACGTGGGTGGAGGCAAATCGATCGGCGTGTTTGTGTCACGTTCTATTTACTAGTTTTCTAATTACACTCAGTGGTCCACACTGACATTGTACACAATGCCAACAATTCAAAATAATAATCTGAAATCGAAACAACCGGGATGTGGAAGGGGGAGAGGAGGGATGTGGAAGGGGGAGAGGAGGGATGTGGAAGGGGGAGAGGAGGGATGTGGAAGGGGGAGAGGAGGGATGTGGAAGGGGAGAGGAGGGATGTGGAAGGGGGAGAGGAGGGATGTGGAAGGGGGAGAGGAGGGATGTGGAAGGGGAGAGGAGGGATGTGGAAGGGGGAGAGGAGGGATGTGGAAGGGGGAGAGGAGGGATGTGGAAGGGGGAGAGGAGCGATGTGGAAGGGGGAGAGGAGCGATGTGGAAGGGGAGAGGAGCGATGTGGAAGGGGGAATAGGGGATAGAGGGAGGGGGAGAGGAGGGATGTGGAAGTGGGAGAGGAGGGATGTGGAAGTGGGAGAGGAGGGATGTGGAAGTGGGAGAGGAGGGATGTGGAAGTGGGAGAGGAGGGATGTGGAAGGGGGAATAGGGGATAGAGGGAGGGGGAGAGGAGGGATGTGGAAGGGGGAGAGGAGCGATGTGGAAGGGGAATAGGGGATAGAGGGAGGGGGAGAGGAGGGATGTGGAAGGGGGAATAGGGGATAGAGGGAGGGGGAGGAGGGATGTGGAAGGGGAGGGGGGACAGGGAATAGGGGATAGAGGGAGGGGTGTGGAAGGGGAGGGGGGACAGGGAATAGGGGATAGAGGGAGGGGTGTGGAAGGGGGAGGGGGACAGGGAATAGGGGATAGAGGGAGGGGGTGAGGAGGGATGTGGAAGAGGGAGGGGGAGGGAAAGCGAAGATGGAAGGGGACAGGGAACAGGGGATAGAAGGAGGGGAAGGGGGAGGGAGACGCACACTTTTACAATGGTGTGTCATTTTAATGGTTCAACATAACATATGCCATGACACACTTAATGTGAAAGGCATTGATCGGGAGGGGGGGGGGGGAGGGTGGTCATTTTTTCATGTAAAAAAAACAAAAACTGGGTGGGGGTTGAGGGGGGAGGGGGGAGTGATCGTACAAGTACCACCCCCCGCCCTATAGAGTTCAATTAAAATTGAAGAGAGAAATTCCCTAAACAATACAATATCGAGTGTTTTGTTATCGTTTCAAACAATACTTGGTTATAAAAGGGATAACCAGTGTGTTGTAATCGAAATGGGGATTAAAAGTCAAATCGAACGAGCGAGGAACGTTTAAACGAACCCTGTACCAAACGTACCTGTAACCCCCACAGGTGAACCACGTGCTCGTGCTCGTGCTCGTGCTCGTGCTCGTGCTCGTGCTCGTGCTCGTGCTCACCTGCCTGGTCCAACATGTAAATCCGTTTCTCAAAACGAACATGTTGAAACGTCTCACGGAAATGTTTATAAAACCACACACGGCAAACCTCAACCACTGCGGCCTATAATATACCACAGTAATATATTGTACAACAAATGGATTATCCTTCACACCGACATCGCCTGACAGACACGGAACGGACGACACCGGGGCCTATGTACCATACACCGCCCAAAACTCAACTTCGATGATAAAACGTAACATGTGGTGATTTGTTCGATATTATTAACGTTTTTTTTTTTTAATAATAATTTGGTCATCATCGACATCGTCCTCATCTATACGGAAAAACAATACTTTGTATATTTAAAAAAAAAAAATTTATACACCGCACAGGAG
Organism: Eptatretus burgeri; assembly: GCF_056783735.1. Lineage (NCBI taxonomy): Eukaryota > Metazoa > Chordata > Myxini > Myxiniformes > Myxinidae > Eptatretus > Eptatretus burgeri. Next base: position 3,382,497 of record NC_140968.1, on the reverse strand, counting down.
TCCATCGTTGGATTTATGAACGAGGGAAACACGTTTTGACTTACAAAAGCAGATTATATGATCACCACCACAATGAGAATACGTATTACACGGTGTGTCCTCAACTCGTCTGACTGAGTAACAATATTATGGTTTTTAAACAACTCCGACTCGGTACTTGTACGTAATAGTTAAATGAGAACGTCCTTCAGGAGGCCATGAACACGTTTGTGTGGGTCAAGGACATGAAAAAAAATCTGAAAGTTTTTCACAAAACAAAAGGCTTCAGAATATGATGAAGAAGAGTCCGAGAAATTCGGTGAAGAAGAGGAAGAGATTGTAAAAACAACAACTACAACTACACGCCCCGGTTTGACGTCTCCCGGACATACTGTGCCGGTTGAACCACAAACACCATCGAGTCTGAAAATAGTTTTCAAAAAATATTTAAATAACGGGTAAAACTGTAGAAAATTACCGGAACTTTGCTGCTGTTTGCGGAAGTGTTTATGAAAGTGGCGTATATAGAGCCTCGCGGCGATGAAAACGCCATTTTAACAAAAGAAGAAGAGGAAGAGTTAAAGAAGAAGAAGAAGAAGAGTTAAAGAAGAAGAAGAAGAAGAGTTAAAGAAGAGTTAAAGAAGAAGAAGAAGAAGAGTTAAAGAAGAAGAAGAAGAAGAGTTAAAGAAGAGTTAAAGAAGAAGAAGAAGAAGAGTTAAAGAAGAGTTAAAGAAGAAGAAGAAGAAGAGTTAAAGAAGAGTTAAAGAAGAAGAAGAAGAAGAGTTAAAGAAGAAGAAGAAGAAGAGTTAAAGAAGAGTTAAAGAAGAAGAAGAAGAAGAGTTAAAGAAGAAGAAGAAGAAGAGTTAAAGAAGAAGAAAAACAAGAGTTGAAGAATAAGAAGAAGAAGAAGAAGAAGAGTTGAAAGAAGAAGAGTTGAAAGAAGAAGAGTTGAAAGAAGAAGAATAAGAGGAATAAGAGGAATAAGAGGAATAAGAGGAATAAGAGGAATAAGAGGAATAAGAGGAATAAGAGGAATAAGAGGAAGAAGAGGAAGAAGAGGAAGAAGAGGAAGAAGAGGAAGAAGAAGAAGAAGAAGAAGAAGAAGAAGAAGAAGAAGAGATCCTGGTGCATTATGGGATATCCCAATATGGCTGCCCCCATTCGTTCCGTGGCTTCCGTCCTTCGCAAATCGACGAGACGTTTGTCCCTCAACCCCTTCGCGTCCCGTCAGCTCGCGACAAACGTCGAGGCCCTCGCCGACTTGGAGCGTCCGGCGGCGCCATGGCGGTTGTTCGCGGCCGCCTGCGTGGAACGGCTTCCCGTGGTAAGCCAAGAACGCTCGGACATCGAAGATCGGTACTGGCGGTTCGTCCAACAGCTCGAGTTACAGCAGAGCGTCTTGTCCGACCACGAGGTCCGCCTGGCCATGGAAGCACAGAAGCTCCGGAGCGGAATTTTGGAGGACGACGACGACCTGGAGACCCTGTCGGGCCTGGACGTCGAGGAGCAGTACGAGAAGAAGTTCAACAGCTTCGTGACCGCTCCGCGACGCACAGGTGTGTTCGCTACCGGAGTACTGACGTCATACGGATGAGTGACGCGTCATCGAATTCAGTCTTCATGCAGATCTACTTTAATATAGATCTTTCTCAGATCTAATGTGATCTATATATATACCAGTGCGGGCCTGTACGTGCAAAAAATATATATATATTTGTGACGTCATAGCAACGTGTCGTGTCATTGGTTTGGTAAGTAAATGGCCATAACTTGGGAACCAATTGTCCGATTAATATCAAACCTTGAAAAGGCACATCCTCAGGTCCCCAGCAATATACCTGGCAAGTTTCAATTAGATCGGACCAGTGGTTGTCGAGAAACGGCGGTCACAGACACACACACACACACACACACACACACACACACACACACACACCATGGCAAAGCTTTGCATTGTTAAATTCTGTCTGTCTGCTGTGAAAGTCGTCGATTACAAAAAGTCCCTTATAGTGTAGTAGATAGTAGAAAAATCGTGCAAATTATGATACAAGCATCAAATTTGGCATTTCTGTTCTGCAGGAATTTCTGATCAAATCTGCCTGATTGGCCATTTGAAAATCCAAATTTTGAAAAATTTGAAAAAAATATTTATATTTGAAAAAATTTGAAGTCACAGCTGGCTGAAATTCTTGAAGCGCAAGTGAACATCCCAGACAGAGAACCAAGGGGAGATGCAGTCATCATTGATGGCTCAGCACTTATCAATGCCCTACCTCCACGCACTTCAAAGATATTTGATGACCATGCTAAAGAAGACATCATCCCAAAGGTGGAATCCTATGGTGCCAGGTACGAGAGGGTGGACGTAGTGTTTGATGTGTACAAGAAGTCAAGTCTGAAGTCCGACGCAAGGTCGAAAAGGGGCAAGGAATCAGAAGAAGAGTGACAGGAACCAGTAAGACCCCAAGTAACTGGAGAAGCTTTCTTCAAGATGACAGCAACAAGACTAAGCTGTTTCACTTCCTTGCGGAAGAGATGTGTGAAGCACAGACGACAAGCACAGTCATTCTCACAAAAGGAGAAGATGCCAATAGCAACACAAGGAAGTCACTGGATGCTATGTCTCCATGTTGTCATGAAGAAGCTGACACTCGAATATTTGTACACGCCAGGGATGCAACGACGAATGGTAGCAAGTCCATTATCATTAAAGCTAATGACACGGACGTACTAGTAATAGCAATATCTGTACTGCCATCCTTACAGGAACTAGGTCTTGAGAACATGTGCATTGCCTTTGGCCAAGGAGCCAAGGCGCGATGGATTCCAGTCCATGAGGTAGTTTCTGCAATAGGGCCTGAGAAAGCTCGAGGGATCCCATACTTCCATGCGTTCACTCGATGTGACGTCGTGTCTGCCTTCCGCGGTAAAGGGAAGAAAACTGCATGGCACACTTGGAACGTCTTTGATGATGTTTCTGAAACATTCACCAATCTCAGCCAGCATCCAACCTTGATTCGTGATCTTGACTTTTTTGAAGTTTTTTTTTTTTATTATTTTTCAAAATTTGAATTTTCATTATCTGCCCCACTATTACTGCCAGACTGATCAAAACTATGGTTTAACGGTGGTTTTAGTGAAATGGAGAACGGGCTTGGCAGGATGGCCGAGAGGTACGCACACTCACCTCCGAGCTGTCGACGTTGGTTTTGAATCCCGGCCCAGCTATAAACTACCGTCCTGGTGTTTCATCAATGTATGCCGTCCTTTGGATGGACGTTAAACTGGGCGTCACGTCTGCCAGCATTCCTTGGTCGTTAAAGATCCCAGTGTCCTTTAACAAAGAGTAGGTGAGCTATCACCGGCCCCCCTAAACAAATTCCTGCCCGAACCACTTTGTTGAACATCAGGCCTGGCCAGCCGGATTGTGAAAGACTTGGGCCAACCCCACAAAACTGTGGGAATAGATGATGCAGAACCATTTTATTTTAATGTACACTGCCATGTCTGAGTTCTACATGTTTTTGTTTTTACAGCGCGTGCGCTGTATACAATTGCACCGAGGTTGAAATGTCCCCGGTGTCTACCACGTCTCCGGTGTCCCCCCCCCCCCACGTGCCTCAAGACAGCCAATGACGGCCGTCCGGTAGATGGAAATGGTGTAACTATTTCCTAGACGTAACCTGACGGAAATGGCGACAATTACCGGAAAAACCCGAGTATTTCAATGGAAATTTGTGAAACAAACGTGTTATATATGTGAAAACCATTGAATTTATTTATTGACGGGAAAAAAAACCAAGAAACGCGCCACTCATGTACGAACGAACGAAAGACGTCATTTCCGCCCACGATCGCATTTTCGCGCCGAAACACGTCATTTCCGCCCACCATCCCTTTTTAGCGTCGAACGCCGAAAGCTAAGTTCTTATGCTATCATTCTTTTGCGGCCCCCTGCCACGCTGTATCGAACGATTTCATTCCTTCTGTTATATATATATATATATATATATATATATATATATATATATATATATATATATATATATATATATATATATATATATATTGTTGCGGATTCGCGCCCGCCGGCGTGCGAACGGCCACGTAACTCGAATCGCGGCACGTCGCCCACCGGACGGACAATCCAGTCGTGACCCTCTCAAACTAACGCCGGGAACTAGTCACGGGTGGACCTTTCGGCCTCACCACGATCGTGCCAATCCGCCCCCCGCGTGGGATAGGGTTGCTCGCCAAATTCGACCTACCTAAGTACCCACACGGAGGGTAGACCGGGCGGTCGCACCTCGCCGCAGGTCGACTTCGGACACGGGCCACTTTAAGCGACCCGTTCCGTACTATCGGGATAACCGAGCGGTGTTATCGTCGGCCCCGACGGTTCGATTAATTATCGGGCGTTTTAGCCCACGACCAACCCTTTACGTGAAGTAAGATGGAGATTCAATAAAGGAAAAGACGAAGCGAAGCGGGAAAACAGTTCAACAATAAGCACATTTATTTCACGATGAACGGAAAGCACACATATACAATTACACCAAAAGCAAATGTAATAGAATAAGAAACACAATATTACACAAAAAGCAAATATAAAAGAAGAAGACAATGCAGAGCTATCCGACTACCGAGCACACGGCAACACTTATACAATTTTACTTCACAGACGGCACCGCCAACACGTATACCCAAAGCAAAAGAAAAAGAACCACCCTGCAGGATGAGGGGGGTAGGCGGGCCTGGGGCCGAGACCGCGTCGGGCCTACCCGTCTGGTGATGAGACGCAAAGTGGCGGTGGCGCCCCAACTCCGCGGGCCTCGCGGACAGTGTCTGGTAGGGGGTGGGAAAGGGGCCCCCTTGTCGCACTATCTCAGCGCGGGGGGAAACAGGAGGGGGTTGTTGATGCTCGGGGGAAAGGAGGATATCTCCCTGTCTCGGGTCCCGCGACGAGCGTCTCCACCACGACCTCGGTCGCGCCGCCGGCCTCTCCCTCCGCAGCTCCCCAACTCCGACGCGAGCACCCCCCTCAACCGCCTTCGCCGCCGCCACCTCTCCACAGCTCCGTCCAATCGCCCTCTCCGTCTCCTCTCTTGACTTGTCCCAACTCTTCACTGGCTCCGCGAACTCCCAACTGCGAACTGCTTTGACTGACGAACGCAGCCGTTTATATCCCCCGTGGCCTCGCTCCTTCACCTTTGACCCTTTACCTCCGACCCTTCACCCCTAACTGGCTCCCCATTGGACCGAGGAAAAGTGGGCGTGAATGCTTTTTGATCCATGAATTTGCATATAGCGACCACACTCCAACGCCCCTGGAGGCGGGGCCAAATCGCCCCACGCTCACCGATAGGACGGAACAGAAGTGGGCGTGAGTCGTTTTTGATCCGTTTTCTTCGGAAAGTCTGTGATGTTTCTGAACACGCTGCTCGGTGCGCGGCCTGCACGAGTCCAGTATCGGTGCCCTCAAGTGGCGCAAGAATGGTGGTGATACGATGGTGGCGAGTTGTGACGGTAAAGGTCGTGGCTGTTGTTGTGAAGCGGCGTTGTGATTGGTGGTTGTTGTGTGATGGCTGTTGAGACGTGGTTGGTGGTGGTAGTAATGGCGGCTGGTCCAAAATAAAGATAGTAAAAGAAAAACGGCTATCTAGAGGGGTCGCAGCCCGAGTGAATGACATTTATTCCCTCTAAACAACGGGTTTGGGCCTAACTACACATATACTTACAGAGATATCTCACCTAAGGGACCTGAATGGTGGTTTGTGAATTTCGTCAACCACAACAATATATATAAAGGTGCTTATCACAACAATAACAAGATTTTTACATTTCAAATAATAAGTATGCTTTTTTAATTGTTTTTCAACTGAAAAAGCATAAATTGCATATTTTAACATTAATGTACTCATTTGCTTCACCACACACGCTGTATTGAAGGATTTCACTTGTTTTTTCCGAATTGCTATTCTCAGAAGCAGATGAGCTGGGTGACCGTTCAACACACCAACGCTGCCTCCCAGACAAGCTCGTGCTGTTGTTTCGTGAACAACTGGCCGCAGATGCCCCCCTCACCTGGTGTTTACCGCAGGCTGAATGGATGCCAGGAGAGAGTCTGCGACAAACGGCAGAGCGGGCTCTCATCACTGCTGCAGGTCGAATCGTCCGCTGTAGTTGTCCAGAGCTGATACGCATGCTCCTGGAGCAAAACAAACCTGCTTTGAACCAACTAATTCCCATTTCCCTCCCCTCCCGAAATCATTGTTGTTGTTTGTTTGTTTGTAGGTGACAATTTGGAGGCAAAGTTTTTAGGCAATGCCCCTGCTGGATTTTACAAGTACAAGTTTCCATCAAACGTCCGGACGGAGAACAGCATCGGAGGAAAAATCTTCTTCTTCAAAGCAATCTTACACGGGGGAGATGTTCTTTCAAGCAAGGACGGCAGTTACGTTTGGGTCACGAAAGGTGAAATGCAGGAGTACCTGAAGCCAAATTATCTGAAAGAGATTAACAAGTTCATCTTTGATGTTTAAATCACCAAAGCCTGTTGATTACAAAGTTTGTACAAAAACAAACTACTCGGAGAGAAACTGACCTTTTGCTTTTGAGAACATTTGGTTGTTGTCTGCCACAAAGGAAGGCTGGACAAAGTTGATTAGTTTTTTTTTTTTTTTTTTTTTAATACCAAATATGTAAGCTGGAGGTACTAAAAAAAAGAAAAGACATTTCTGGATATGCTTGTATTAACATCATCAGTGAAAAGATCAAATATTAGAGGGCGCCGTAAACGAGTGTTTCTCATCATGCCATGTGAGTCATGTGTAGCTTAAATAATTTATTCACATCTTGTACTCCTCATCCAATAAGTACAACACAAAGCATGCAGAAAGTAAAGTGAAGCAGAGTACAAAATTCAGGTTTGTACACGACCTTATGTACCGACGCAACCTTGTCCAACGTAACCACAGGCTCTTCGCCTCGTGCCTGCAAAAAGTACGAGCTGAAAATCGGGGATAAGTACCACGGTTCAATACATTGCAACAGAATCATTTGCACTTGACCATCAATTTACAGATGTGATGTGATGCAAGCTTTCCCATGAGCCTCGATCGGTGTCCGGAAACGTCGACGTAACGATCCACAAGTTTCTGATCTCGGCTTTGTCTTCGGTGCTTGACTTGCGCTGCCTGTGGCCAAGCTTCTGATTATTACATCAAATAAATGTAAAAAAAAAAAAAGAAGAATGAATCGAATTGTGCTGGAAATTGGTAATATTTTTTTAAAATCCATGGAATAAATTATTAATGAGCCACAGTGCAGGCCTGTTGGTTTCTCTTGATGGTAGATACAGAATGGAATAATGTCTTTCAGGATTCCACTTGGGGAGAATGCCACTGCCAGTCTGTTTCACTCTTATTAGCTTGAGTTTGGTACTTTTGATGCTGGGGATTCATCTAAGGCAAGGCCTTAAAACAATTAAAGGAAAAATATACATATATAATATATATAGATAAAATACATTCAAGTGCAGTTTCTAAATGTTTGACATTTCTGGTTCACCCTCTTGCCCAAAATATATCCTAAATTAACCTGTACACCAAATTCAAACTTGGAGCAACAGCTTGTTTCGAGATTTAAAAAAACAAAAATTAAAGTTGTACTTGGCAGAATAAGATGTCACATTGAACGCCGAGCAAAGCAAAAGGGTCACATGACAGATAAGCCGGCGTGGTCGGTTTAAGCTTGGCAGAATTAGATTTATTTCCTTTAAAAAAATAATTAATTTGATATGATAAAATCAATGTTTCTTTGAGCATTTAATTGGATTTTTAATCGATTAAAATTTTCAGCATGACGTTACATTATGCACGAAGGGGAGGGTCATACTTATTTAAAAACCAAGCATCGTTTCAAAATGTTAAACCTTTATCATTAAACACAAACTGTCTACATCATGCCAAAATATAAAAAGTAAATAAATACCCTGAAACCATGGTCAAAATAAAATCATGATCAGAAGTCGAAAAGTTATAAAACTACGGCCTGCATGAAGATCCCCTCCCCCTCCCCCTTTAGTTTGACATCACCCAAATGGCTACTGGGAAAGAAAAGAAAGTGCTTTGATGAGTAGGACTGGCCGACATGACGGGACGGGATCAAACCCGCAAAGAAATCCAGTCGCTGAGGCTGCTGGCAGGGAAAGTGGAACTCTGAGCTTCTCAAACGTTCACAAAATTGGAACAATAAGTCAGTTCAGGGATACAACCCAGGCAACGATCGGTTAATATCAGCGAGGTTTAAAGGACATCCAGTGAATACCACCATCATTGAGATATGCTCCAATTTGTGCAGCAAATTAAAAAAAAAAAATGTGGAGGAGTTAAGGGGAAGTTGCAGGAACTGCAGGACACGTGGCAAAAGGAGACGTTTTTTAAATTATTGTGGGAGACTGGAATGCAAACAGAGAAACAGGAGCACCAGGGATTGCAAGAAAGTAGAGATTTGGTATCCAAGATGAGTGAGGGGAGCGAATGCTGTTCTGGTTGGAGAAGGAGCTCATAATTGCAAACATGTGGTTCAAACAACCCAAGCGTAGATTGGAGACATGGACTTCACCTGACGGGCAACATAAAAATCGGACTCGCTACAAGACAACATCATAATCGGTAGGAGATGGAGAAGTGTTGTGCAATCTTCCAAGCGTAGACTGTGGGACAGACCATGATGAACTTGACAATATATATATATATATATATATATATATATATATATATATATATATATATATATATAAATCAAAAACATATCAAAACTACATACAACTGGGAGGGCACTTGTGAGGGAGCATACCTCCATCCAGATCTGGATCTTCACCAAAATTTAAATGATTTGTCCTTATCACACCCAACTTGTCCACAACTCTTTTTTTTTTTTTTGAGATATTGTGCTGCATATCCGTTTAACCCTATCTCTCAATGATGAAGAATCACTGAAAAAAATTATCGGATCTGGATTTTCACCAAAATTGAATCAATTATTCCTTTTCACACAATGTGTCCAAGTGTCGCCGAATCCGTCCACAACTTTTTGCGATATCCTGCACACAAACACACAGACAGACGAGGTGACAACATTACCTCCAACCCCCTTCGGTGGGCAGAGGTAATAAAGGTTAAAAAAAATGTTTTGCATAACGTTCGGCATCCAGTGCAACCCTTGCCAAGGAACTACTTTAGCAGTTCTATAAATTTCACCTGTAAACGACCAAAAAAAACCCCCTTCATCGGTCTGTAATCGATAATCGACATGTACATATATATATATATATATATATATATATATATATATATATATATATATATATATACTTTGAATCCTGCCAAGCTTAATTATTTTACAAGTAAGAGGCAAAAGTTAATTAAAACGTTTAAAAAAAACCCAAAACGAATCACTGCCACTGATGATCAGATGCTGCCACCATACTGATATGATTCACGAATCCCACATCCTATCCAAATTGCAAGACAAAACGGAACACTAGTCTCTGTGAAGGCTACTGTTGGTCTTTGTCGGCAGACAAGGTGGATTTTACCAAGCTAGAATGCTTAACCATGTGTGCTTGATGTTTCAAGCATTAGCCCTTCATCACAACAACAAAAAAGGTATTAAAAGGGAGTCGCACATCATCTCATCAGTTCAGCTTCTGTGCTGTCACTGAGTTGCAGTGGGCCAATGTCCACAGGTTTTTGTTTTTGAAAAAAGCCTTTCCATATGACATGTTCTGTTCTCTGGCAGTGAAATGGCAAGATTGTTGAAAAGATGGAGCTGAAAAGCGATTGCAAAATGAACCACACGACTGCTGTTGTGACAAAATGGCGTTCTGCGTCGCCTGGCAGCGGTTCAAGAATCTTCCTTTGCAGAGGTAGCGATTGATAAGCTCACTCTGTCACTGCCTTATTGTGAAGGATAATCGTTATTTTGTTGGTTGAAGGGTGGTGAAAGAAAGTCTTTCGCGTGTGCTCCGTAGCTCAACACCCCTCTGGTGTAATCTGTGGAACATGACAAATGAGTCAAATCAAATATGCCCATTAATTCAATCAAAGTGCAATTCTACCTGGTCTTACTCAAACTTTAACAAAAATAAACCTTTAAAATAAAAAAAACAGTCCAAAAGGCTGCAGAAAATTCCAAATCCACTTAAACAAACACAATAAAAGAATTGGTAAATGGAATGCTTTATCTGCGCCGAGGGGACCACCTTCTGCCAGCTTCAGCTGTCGTGGCAGCTCCGCCCGTGGCATGCTGGGATAGTGTCCGTGTGGAAAGCTCGATGGGTGTCTGGGTTGCTGCCAGACAGAAGTTCCGCTGTTCACCTCTCCTGTTTGCGCTTGGAGTTAATTACAGAACAAGGACACTGTATGAGAGACCTTAACATGTGGCAGGCATTCACACCAGCTAACCAGCAATGGGCTGGATTCGGCACAAACTATCCGACACACCAAGCCATTTGGGCGCCATCCCAATGTACATTGCAGTCACTTTCATTGCCAGCAGATGAGACAAAATATCCCATAAAAAAATTAATAAACCAGGCCATATTCAGTAAGTTCTGGAACAATTTGCCAAAAGCAATTCACATAACATTCGACAAAATAATTGCATGTTTTTTTTTTTTGTTGTTGTTTCAGCAGAATGGACAGTGACAGAATCAGGGCCCACAGTGGCCTAGGTAAAGGAGGGGAGAGTTGGGACGGTAGCTGGAAAGTCTCACTGGAAAGGTAGTGGCAGCGGAAGTAGTGGATGGTTTTAATTTTGAGTTTGATCGGTACATGTCGAGAAGTATTCGTGATCGGTCCAAATGGCCACAGCTGCAATCGGCATCTTCTCAAAAGATCCCCCGCACCCCCCCTCACAACTTTATGTTCAATTTGATATGCACAAGTCATTGATTTGTAGTTGATCAAACCCAATTCAGTCACATAATAGTGAGGTGAGAGCATTAGTTCAGAGTCAGGAATTCGGTTCAGACCTCGGCTGAATCAAAGCAAAAAGTAAAGATTGTATGTGCTGCTTCCCAGCTTACTCCAAACATTTCAAGAAGAGAGCATGGCCAAATCCGATCCAATGTTTGGAATCCATGGAGAGGAAGACATTTCTCCGCAATTGCTCTGCTGAGTGCGGATAAAAGCAACAGCCACAAGAACAACACTCGGTAGATCACACACCTCCGCCAGGCTGAACAGGTTACGTTTTGTATCCCACCGATAGGCCCGATCTGGATCCGGACCTGAACCAAGATCGAATCAATTTGTCCTCGTCACACACCCAACATGTCCACCAAGTTTGTTTTTTTCCGAATCGGTCCATAACGTTTTGAGATTTCATGCTCACAGATAGACGTGACGACATAACCTCAGTCCACCTTTGGTGGTGGGGTAATGAAGATGCCTTCAGCAGTGCCCCCAGGAAGTGGCGTCATGACTCCCCAGCTCAGCGGCTCTGTTTGTCCACAAGTGTGTGCAAGATTTGTGTTGCAGCTCTCAGCCTTAGACCCCCCCCCCCCCATGAATTTTTTTTTAAAACAAACACTGGGAAATAAACTGATATCACACAATGAAGGGCCAAAAGGAGTTCAGTGCACCAAAGTAATCATTGTCGTCCGTCGTCGGCAATGAAGACAGCCGTACAGTTGACAAGACTGTTCCTCCTTCAGCATCGTTCACATGTCGGATGTGGATTTTAATACAGGTTCTCCAGGACTGTCACAGGCAAGATTCCACTGAAGTAATCTTTCTCGAGGTCAAGACACCAGCTTTTGTGTTAATAGCAGTTGTGAAGAGTTGAATGCAAGTTTGAATCCCTCCTTATCAAAATGTACATCGGATGGTATATAGTCTGCTTTACTTCTCAGGGACTTCATGAACAAATAATTGTCGACAATTACAATAATAACACAAAATATAAAATTCTCACCAGCATTGATAAGCCAATGGGCACCAGAATAGGGCATGCAGTGTGGATAAGTGAAGAGGTTTGCTTGTGGTTGAAACACAGGCTGGAAAGGTGGTAGGGTGTACGTCCCACCAAAAGGAAACTGCACTCCGGTGGGAAGTGCTGCAGCAACTGTGGCACCGAGTCCCGTTCCTCCAGCACCTGCGAGTGCTCGGTGGTTGGGTGAAGTGCCAAAACCGCTCGCACCGAGCAAATTTAGAGAGCCATAAGTGTGAGAGTCTGCAGAGAGCGGTGGAGGTGATGGACGGCGTGGAGGAACAATGACACTGCTATCTGTGTATCGACTGACCGACTCCCTGTCACTCGCCTGTCCGACAGCTGGCCCGCCTCTGGAAACATCACCGGCATCGGTAGATTTCGAAAAGCCATCGACCGAGGTCAAAATATGAGGGGATCTACACGAGTCCACACAAGACTTCCCGTTGAAAGACAAGGGCGGTAGCTGCTGGGAAATGGTACCGGCACCACACATGGGCACCAGTTGAGGAACAGGACCCGGGGAGGAATGCAATCGATGCAAAGACTGTTGTACATCCGAGGTTGAAAATGCAGCTGAGGCTCTTTGAACAACTGTAGCCGAGATGGGAGCGACCTCCGTCAATGTTGTCCTCCTTTGGACCGGCAAACCACTGGTCCAAATAACATCATCCCTCATTCTCGAAGGAGTCTCGTTAGGTGTCACGCATTGCGGTACAATTGTCGAGGTGATGTTAGGGTTACGAGTCTCATCACGAGGACTCATCACTGCGAGCTGCTGCTCTTGCAAAGGGTGACGGACACTCGGAGAAGCTGAGGACATGTGGGGAAGTCTTTGGGACGAGGGGTGTCGCAATGGCGTCCGTTGCAACACCGAAACGGCAGCAAGCCGCTCCATTTCACCGCTTTGCAAAGGTGAAGATTTGCTGGGGAAATAGGTCATTGGGACTGGTGCAAGAGGGGGAGCGACAGACCTTGGGGAAAGATAAGGTGTGCATTTTTTTGACAGGCCGGTAGTTTGCCCATGCTTGGACCAGTGAGTCGCTGGCAAATGCCCACTTTCACCCAAGGAGTGCCGGAGTGGCTGCAGAGCGGCTTTGAGCATGCTGTCTCTGAGGCAGAGGCGCGTGTGGCGAACCATGCTGAGATGTGTGCCGAACCGCTCCAAACAAGTCTCGCACCTGCAGAGAGTGCAAACGTTCACGGAAACGGTCATTCTTACAAAGGAATGCAAAAATTTCCAAAAACACCGACCGTTCGGGGTTTCTGAAACATAAAGGTCAAACAAAAGTCAAAGCAATGACCACAATGCTCGGCATTTCATCACTGCATGATACTCTGCGGCAATGACGAGCACCTTACTTGTAATAGTGGTTGGGCTTGTGGTGGATCCGTAAGTGTTTCACCAAAAACTGCATACTCTCCATTACTTCATAGCATCCATCCGCCGAGCAGTTGAACACCTTCCCTGATGGCAAGCAGATGGGCTACAAGTTACACTCACTTTTAAGAAAAATGGTACAAAAATCATGCCGACATCTTGAATCTTTCAAGATTTGATCGGATGGCCGAGAGAGGTACGCACGCTCGTATCGAAGCTGTCTACCCTGGGTTTGAATCTCAACCCATTTACAAACTGTCATCCTGGTGTTATCGCCTGTCCGACATATAAACGTCCCTCGGATGGCCGTTCAACTGGTCGTCCCGTCTTCCAGAATGAGTTGGTGGACGTTGAAGATTCCACGGTTTCCTTCGCAAAGAATCGGCGAGCTATCTCCGGCACCCTGAACAAGTTCCTCCCCTCACATCCTGGGTCGGAGTGGTGACGATGACCAGGATCGTAACCTTTCCCACGAAACCGCTTCTGCGTCGACTGCAGAGCATGCTTCATGAATGAATGAAAGATGCGATATTTCAGCCCCAAAATGATTTCCGAATCAGTTGAGGAGCCAAAAGCTCGGTCGGCAAGTTTTAACTTCACAAACTAGCGACCAAACCACAGTTGCATGGGATACCAACCTGGCTTGGACTGCGTCCCATTTGCCTTGTAGTTCCCCGGTGACTGGCATTTTCTCCCGAACCCTGTTATGCCCTCATTACAAACCGGAACACTGCATTCAATCACGGGGGAAGGGGGGGGGGGCACACAGGTTATTCGGGTGACATCTGACGGTGTTGCCACTCTTGTGAAGGTGAAAGGGAACGATTTCAAGAAGGAACGAAAGTGCAAACTCACTGGCTGAAAGCCTGCTGGCAAAGTGGTACAGCCATGAGGTATGGGTGCAGAGTTATTCATCAACGTGCACCACACATCATCATCATCATCATGATCATCATCATGATGTAGTCTAGACCAACGGAGTCGAACACAAAAGGATCCAGAAGATGTCAGTCGTGTATCTGGAAAAAAAACAAAAAACATGCAACTCAAAGTGAACCAGAAACAAATCTCAAGGATAACATAGAAGGGCCATAAAAAAAAACACATCACCAAAGCAGAGCAAGAGCTATACTTACCCCGAGCAACGAAGAGCAGATTAGTGGGGCTTAGGCCTCACTTTCTTTAATCGCCCCAAAGATCCAGGCCGAACTGGATTTCCTGTGGCGTTCAACAATATCTAAATGACGCGAGTCAGAGCGACTACTCAAATAAATACCTGATTTTCATCCACGTCAATGAACACAAACGGTATATTGAAAGAGAAATGAGGGAGAAATGAGGAAGAAATAATCGCGATATATCGGTGCACGGAGAGAGAGAGTCACACTTATCGCGAGGTTTCACGAATCTTAGCGTCTTGGTGAGGGTTCACTGGCAGAGTATCGCGATATTTGAAGGAATAGCACGTCAGATGGTTTACGTTTACGTGTTGGATTTGTGATGGGAAATTTAAATGTCCCCAATCAGCTGGACTCTCAAGCATCCGTCCTCGGTTCTTCGTGCTCGTTTAATCTAACTTGTTCTATTTTCTTCCTCTCCTATCAATATATTTTTTAATAATTTATGGAAATAATTATTTGAGTCAATCTATTTATTATGTACACAAACATCACGGACTGATTACAGCTCAAACCTCTATTTTTGTTTTTGCTCAACATTTTATAGCCTGAATGGTGATCAGTATCCAGGTGGCCAAAGGCTGCTGGACCAAATGTGGCCAATTATCAAGACGATTGGCGAGGTGTCCAGCAAGAGTGGATCCGGCTTCATTGGACACCTGGCTAAGTCTATGATCTCACACAAGGCTGCAGACAGGAAACCCACCATCACCGTTGTGTACTATACCCCATACAGGCTGTTGTTGATGCTGCCGAAGTAGTGACAAGGCCACAACCCTGGTCAAGTCAGCACTCCAACTCAGGCAGTCAGGGAAGGAATTCGTAATTGGTTCAGGGTGCCAGCAATAGCTCGCCTACTGTTCACGAAGGACAATGTGTGATATTCAACGTCCACCAACTAACGGGACGCCCAGTTTAACGTCCATCCAAGGGACGGCATACAAATCGACGAATCACCGTCTGCGAAACACTGGGATGACAACTTCTAGCTGGGTTGGGATTCAAACCGAGGCTAGAAAGCTTAGAGGTGATCGTACGTACCACGAGGCCATCATGCCAGCCAAGACCCATCAGGCTTGTGCCAAAATTCCATACACACACACACACACACACACACACACACACACCTCAGAGCTCGTCTTATTCCAAATCATCAATAATAAAAACCTGGTGTTGGCTTAAAATCTTAGGGTCTTGAGTTCAAGCCCCTGTCCAGCCATTGAATCAACACCAGGCGGGTTGACTGAGCCCGTCATCGTTCTGAAGTCGGCAAAATGAGTACCAGCTTACTGGTAATGGGGGCACTGAATCAACGGCACAGCCACACCCACAGAAAAATGATGCAGCCAAGCAGCCTCAGGCTATATCTGAATGAATAAATAAATAAATAAATCGGTTAAAAAACAAAAAACAAATAGTAATTTCAAAACCCAGCAACAATTCCTTTATTAGTTAAGATAACTTATGACAATAAACTGAGTTTTAATTTGAAACTTTAGACTGATGTGCAATTGTACAAAAATTAATTATATGTAAATAAATGTGTCTCCAACTAACACTTTCAAACCCGTTAATGTGCGAGTGGTTAACGTTTGACTAACTTCAGTCACTAGCCGATGTTAATTACAACTTATAACAGAGAGAAATGAAGAACACGTCACGGACCATCATTTAAACGATGATTTTGATTTTGAAGAAGGAGGAGCCTGCTAAGTGTGAAATCATGTCAAACAATAATGGGAAAAGGTTTGTGTCGTTTAGTGTTCAGATTGTTGTGTGCACGGAGTTGGAGGTCTTGCTCCCAAGGGGTCCGACCGATGACCAACCGGCAAGAAACGCTGCCGCCCCCTACTTATCCTGGATCAGTACGTGCTCGTCCAAGGCCCACCGTACATGAGCCAACGCAACGCAACAAAATTGTCAGGGGCAATTTTTGATAACCGTGTGATGTGCGGAGGTTTACGATCGTCGTCGACGAGTTTTTCAGGTGCGCCAGCGACAGTCGTGTAGTCTGTGGCGGTCTCCAGCAATCACCGCGATGAGGTGACAAATTAATCTTCAGCTTTCAGTCGCTTCCAGCTGTAGCGTCAATGACGGATTGCAACAATTTTTAAGAGTCGTAGATTTTGTGAATGTTAAAAAGTTATTATGATCGTTCAACGTCCACGCTGGAACCTGCCCTTTGCTTGTTGTGTTTAACAAACCTTCAGAAACAAGTAGTACTATTGTAGGTACATTGTGTTTTAAAAACATTAAATGATAACGTTTCTGCCTTTGAATTACATTGACGTACATGTACGAGGTGTGTTTGTGTGTGTCAACACAAAGCTGCATGAGCAAGTTGTTGAACGCTCCTTGAGCCGGCCTTCTCTCCCCCCAAAAAAGGTTTCTTTCTCCCAGCACGCCGTCGATGACGGAGCAGCACCAGTGCCAAAGCAGCAATGCTCAGAGCTTTCACCATTCTCGTCCTCCCCCAACATCTCATCGTCATTTTGTTTAAAGAAAATCATGTCGTCGACAGTCTGCGTCAAAACAAGATTCCTCACGGACACACTTGTTTTGTCACATTCGCATCGTAAGAGGTAGGTTTCAGCCATTTCTGCACAAATAGATGAATCATCTTCTTTTTTTTTTAATATCGAGGCTCATATGAGAGCCAACACATCGAACATACAACAAGGGAAGTAGGAGACAAGAGGGGTGGGAGAGGGAAGGAAAACAGTGTAGAACAGGCACATGAGATCTGTGGAAGGGAGGGGGATGGGGCGGGGTACACGGGGTATACAAGATGGACACTACAGGGACTTTCAGGAAGGAAAGCAGGTAATTTGAAGGAGGTGGGTTTGGGGTGGAATAATGGGGTTAAAAAGATCGAGGATTTGGATGGGGGAAGATATGAGGTGGTGAAGAGCTGTTTTGAAGACGGAGGGAAGAGTGGGATTGAAGAGAGTGTGGGTGTTTGTTCCAGAGGTGGGAAAAACAGAGGAATGAGAGTGCAGGTGAGCAGTGATTCGTGATTTTCGTAATCATACCAGAAAGGCGGACCTTGAACACCCTGCGGAAATATGGGGGGGGGGGACAGATCACAGACAGAGCAGAGGGGGTAAGGACAGAGACGAGAAGGTAGAAGACAGAAAAACCACCAACCTGCCTGTGGTGAAAGAGAGAGAGACACAACGATTCAGCTTCATCGCGGGGGGATATCAATGATCATAAATGTCTTGGTTTCCACAGCTTGAAGTTGCGCTAGATGTGAGGTGGGAGCACCACCCCAGAGGGGAGAGCAGTACTCCATCAGACTGTGGATGAATACTTTGTATGTGATTAAAACGTGGTTTTGTAGATTCTATATTTGAAAAGAATGATTGTAAAGATATAGAAGCCCCTACTAGCTGATTGAAAGATATTTTGATATTTCTACCCCCAATCATAACAATTCCTGCCTGGTCTGTGGTGCTTTGTGTTGGCTTAATGGTTAGGGTGGTGGGCTTGGGATCCTAGAATCCTGCGTTCAAATCCTGCTTGGCTGTTGAATTAATACCAGGTGGGTTTGACTCTGCCTGTCATCCTTCTGAGGTCGGCAAAATGAGTGCCAGCTTGCTGGTATCCTGCGTTGGAGTGGCGACCCGTCCAGGATTGTGCCCATTAGGCAAGGAGACCGCTTAGGCAGCACCCACGCTCTGCACAGAGTATGGTCCCAATGGATGGATGGATGTGGCAGCAATGAATTAATGGGGGGCTCATTTCTATAACTCATGGTATTTATCAAATAGGATCGTCAGAAGATTAAAAAAAAAATTGGTAGATATGGCTAAGACACCACATATTGCACCAGGATAAGTATCAGTAACATTTCTAACCCAGTCACCAATTAGTGGGACCACTCCGTCATACGAGCAGCTGCAAAACCCCGTCCACATGGAGCCATGCCCCAAACGTTGCAAGCAGTCATTGGCTGGATCGATTGGCTAGACGTTACACTCACAGAATCTCTTCCTGTACTGCTCCCCGATTCTCAATTCTCCTCAAATGGCAGAGCAGATGTGATCTGTGACGTGAGAATGCTTCAGCAGCAAAGAAGTTGTCTGCAGAGCAGGATGAACTGACCGATCAACCAAACTTGAACTCCCAACACTTTTTTTTTTATACAAAACAAAGCCCATGTCAACACATCTCCCATAGCGCCGTTTCCCTCTATAAAAGAAAAAAAAAGTTCATCTCAATCATTCAGGCAAACATGAACCACAACAGAGAAAAACAAACATTTCACAGGAGACAAATCACTGAAGTTACTCTCGAAACCATTTACTGCAGGTGAGATTGATTGCACAGTTTTCAAATTTAAAATCCACCAATATCAACATGACCTTCATTGTACAGACTTAAGATAATTTCTCAGGACTTCAATAAAATTCGTTTCACACGAAAGCCATGTGAGAATTACTCGTGCTTGTTACTCGGACTGGGGGCAGGCACAGACCCAGCCAGGAGTTCGTTTGAGGGACAGGAAATTCGCTAAAGTGAAATGTCGGGGATTGGGTATCGGTAAAGGAGGGTGAGCACCTCCATACCTCTGGGAAAGGGGGCTGGGGGGGGAGGAGTATGGTGGAAGTTTAGCACACAGGTACAAATGAACCGAGGAGGAAACAAATTCAGGACATTCAAAGTGACGGTCAAGTGAGCGAATGGGAGGACGCCGACGACGATGACCATTTTGTGTTCATATTTACAGTAGTTTTTTCCTCAAGAGCCGTCACTTCCTTTTTCCATTGCCTTTTCCAAGTTCTTGGTGATGGCACCAAGGAAGTCGGTTGTGTTCACAAAGTGTTCGTTCAGTTTTACCCTGCAGGAGCGGTGAATGGAGAGAAACCGAACAAATGGATTTTATATAATTGCAGCAAATGGGTATAATGACCCAGGGGTTTTAACTCGGCAACAGAACCACAAAGGAAACGTTGCTTCATCATAATCCCGCTTACAAAATTCCAAGTGTGCACGTCGTGTCAAATCAAACGGAGATTGAAAAAAAGTTTTCAAAAGCCTCGATATAAAAATCCCGGCTTTTTGCCGCAGGCTCGAAGCACCGTGTTAATCAACAGTAATCGGAGCTTTTTGTTTGCGTTTGTTTATCGTTTCATACTTGCTCATCCCGCCGTGGATGCAAGCCGCCAGATCCTTGGTCATGATTCCACTCTCCACCGTTTCCACACACACCTTTTCCAGGGACTGCACAAACCTGCACACGTTACACGGACACGGCGTGTTCAGCAAAAAGCACGTTTACTGGCCGAGCATCAGCCAATGAGCCTCAGACCGACTGATGTCATGACATGTTTACCGCAACGGATTGTGGGACAGAACCCAGGGTCAATTTATTACAATACGGCAGACATCAGACTTGTTATGGAGGAGAGAGCGATATCGATGGTGTCACGTTTGGTGATTTTTGCCTACAGTCAGTCAGATGATCTGCAAAGATGATTGTGAACTAAAACTACCAGAAAACGAGAGTTCATACAACGCGTTACCCCATGCAGTGTTCAAGTATATGCTTCAATTGAAATGAAATAATAGTTCTATACACCACAGATTATAGAGGGTGGTGTATGGAAGCAGTTCTATCCACTAACCCCATATATATGTCCAAGTGCTTGAGGTTCTTGGAAGTACTAGTACGTGCCCGTAAAAAAAAATAATAATAATAATAAATAAATAAATAAACCACACAGGCTGTTTCTTCGCTCTCGCGTGGCCGTACGTGCGTGACCCGGAAGTTCGATATTATTCGCAGTTACGATTATTCGCAATTTATTTTTAATACCCAATTATTCAATTAGCGCCAACGTATTTTACCTTTTCGCAATGTCGTGGGCAAGGAAAAACAAAAAGAGAAGAGAAGAGAGAGAAAAAAAATTTACTTCCTGGTTCGGAGCATACCAGCACTCTGATGTTCCCGAAATTTATACACCGTCTAATATGAAAACGATCATAACTTGGGCCATTGTGTTTATCTATAAATGCGCATAAGAAATCGAGATATTATTAGAATACACGAAGTCATCACTCTCCGGAAGCCCGAAAGTTGTAACCCGTAATGGGGAACGTGGCTGAGCTTCCCTTCCCCATCGGCCATGCCCACGCAACAACGTGTCTTGCCATTGGTTTGGTAAATAAATGGCCATAACTTGGGAAGCACTTGTCCGATTAATATCAAACCTTGAAAAGGCACATCCTCAGGTCCCCAGCAATATACCTGCCAAGTTTCAATTAGATCGGACCAGAGGTTGTCGAGAAACAGTGGTCACTCTCTCACACACACAGAAACAGACACAGACATAGACACAGACACACACACATTGCTGGAATTATAGATAGATGATGAAGGTGATTTGTGTTCTACACAGTGTTCAAGTATATAATTCAATTTCTAATAGAGGGTTAAAGTTGTATAAATAAATAATAAAAAATTACGGGTTTTACCGCCGTTTTACGCAGCGTCATTACACCGCCATAATCTAACATGTTACATTAGTTATTCATACCTGTTGTTTGTGTCCTTTATGACATCATTAAAAAACAGGAAGTTTCCTGTTTGGAATGATTTTAAAATTGTTTGAATGCCAGACAGGGGGACAGACTAAAACTATCTCAGTCCTCTCTGCGCACGTACGATATGGATGAATTCACTCGTCTTCCTATTCATGTTTAAAATACAACATTCAATCTAAATAAGTTGTTCGTCCATTATAAACTGATAAGACGACGGCCAGACAGATGGACATGAACCAATTGCTTAACCCCGCTTTTCACTTCGCGTGCATGCGGTGAAAAAAAAAATGCACGATTTGGCTGTCTACCTCCCTGAGATCACTGATATAGTTATTGTTGTTCAAAAGTCAATTTTCCAAATTCTTGGGAAAACAATAACATGGTATCAAAAGTGATCATTGTGTAATAACATGCGACATGTATGCTTGTACGATAAAACAAAATTCAAAAAAAATATTCAGTTTTTTTAACCAGAAATACATGACTGGCAGAATGGCGTCGAGCAGGGGCTGGGAACGTTTTTGACTCAGAGCCATTAAAGCAAAATATTTGGAAATCTATTTCAGTGAGAGCCATATAATATATTTTAAGACTGAATTCAACTAAATGTGAGTATAATAAGCCTCTGAATTTATTATTTTAAATAATGTTGTTATAATACTGACCATTAATGGGACTTCTGGTGCTGCATGGATTTGCTGATGGCTTTGTAGTCTGGTTGGTACTTGGTGAGGTTAAGCTTCATGCAAGCGTTGAGGCTTTCATCCGTTAGACGTGATCGTAGGTTGGACTTGATGTTTTTAAGATGTGAGAATGACTGCTCACATGCATACGTAGATCCAAACAAGGTCAATACAGCAATACTCACACGCTGCAGTGTGAGGTATGTGACAGGAAGCGCGTTCCAAGTTTTGATAATCAGCTCGTCTTCGGGTTGAAGTTTTTTCATTTCTGTCCACATGTGCTTGCTCGCCAACTCCGCTTTCTGTCGTGCGATTCTTTCCAAATCTTCATTCAGTGACTTGAACTTATTCACCCACATGTCTGAGGCCTTCAGGTCAGCCAGTTCTGCTTCAAAATCTCTGACGGAGACACCAGGAATGTAACTCAGGTCGGCTGTGTTCAGTGAACACTCGTTTGGATGGGTGATGAACTTAAAAAGATGAGTGTGCTCACGAAATTCTCCAAAGCGTGCTTTGAATGACTGTAGGAGACTGGATGTGAAGCCAGCTAACTGGTGGAGATCAAAGTTTTGAGTGGGCTCACTTGCTGTGCATGCATCTTTAAATTGTCTCAGTTTTTCAAAATGTAGTAAACGACCTGTTTCAAGATCCATGATAAAGAGCTCCAGCTTGTTTTCAAAAGCAAACACGGCTTGTTGAAGGGATAACACTGTATTTCAATGCCTTGCATTTTCACGTTGAGCTGGTTCAGATGTTCAGTCATATCCACGAGATAGTAAAACTTGAGGAGCCACTCAGTTTCGGCTAGCTCAGGATGCTCAATCCCTTTCATTTCAAGGAAAGTCCGGATTTCGTTCAGGCAAGCCGCAAAACGGCTAAGCACCTTCCCTCTTGACAACCAACGCACATTGCTGTGCAAAAGCAGACCGTGATAGTTATTTCCAACTTCATCCAGCAGTGTTTTAAACTGGCGACCATTTAAGGCTCGGGCAACAATAAAGTTGATCACACGAATGACCAGCGACATCACTTCGCCAAGCTGCCCATCACACATCTGAGCACAAAGTGCCTCCTGGTGTAGAATGCAATGGAAACTTAGGATGGGTCTATTTTCATGTTCACGGAGAAGCGCCACAAATCCTTTGTTTTTCCCCACCATACACGGAGCACTATCAGTACACACTGAGATAAGTTTATCCATTCGTAGATTTTTTTTCTTGAGCGAACTCCATGAAAGACTTGACTAAATACTCACCTCTTGTGGACCCTTTTATTGGCAGAACAGCAAGACTTTCTTCGCGCAGTGTATCACCAGCAGCATATCTTGCAATCACACTGAACTGCGACAAATGGCTTAAGTCTGTTGACTCATCCAAAGCCAGGGAAAAGAACGGCGCTGTATTTATGTCCTTCACTTGCGTTTCCTCTACTTGGTTTGCCATCATGATGGTACGATCATGAACAGTTCTTGCTGACAGAGGCATGTCTTGTATCAGTTTGATCATCTTGTCTTTGTTCAGAAGATCATCAAAAAGTTCATTGGCTACATCCAGCATGAACGTTTTAGCATCCTCGCCATCTGTGAATGGTTTTCCGTTCCTCACTATTGCTAAAGATCCAGCAAAGCTAGCGGAATTATAGTCACCTTGCCGGGTCCATACGCGGCGTTGCTGCTGACTGGCTTGCACCCTGCTCAGTAGCTCTTGGCATGCTTTCTTTCTGCTGTCTCCCGCAGGGTATTTTGATGCAAAGGTAGCATGGCGCGTGTCGAAGTTCCGCTTTATATTCGACAGTTTCATCGATGCAATTTTGTCATTGCAAATTAGACACACCACAGAACCTGCTCTCTCCACAAAGGCGAATTCTTCGGCCCATTCGTCCTGAAATGTACGATACTCCTCATCTTTTTTTCTTTTCGCCATCTTCTTCGTCGAAGGGTTAGCTTTGAGCAAATGAGAGAGAGGGAGATGTTGACCCAAGTGAATCTGGCTGGCCTGCGCACGGGCTGACATACTCGAGAGGTGCGGCGTGGCCGGCCGACTCTGGGATGCTGTCGCCTCAGCGGTGGCGCGTGATTGGTCGAGATGAATTCCGTGACGCGTCTCGGCGGCGGCACGTCATTGGAGGAACCGAAATCACTAGTCGCGTCGGCCGCATGACTGGACGAAACAAAAACCGCTTCAGCCAATTCGGAGGCGTTTTTTCTTCTCTCCTTCTGCCAAGTTCAGCCCTGCACGTGAATGAAGCACGACACCATTCAAACTATAGGTAAAGCTTCCACGAAAAATATTGGACTTTGAAAGTTTCAAACTCCAATTTTATCTGCGAGCCAGATGCAATCATCAAAAGAGCCACACCTGGCTCGCGAGCCACACGTTCCCGACCCCTAGCCTAAAGGTATGAACACTCGTCTCGAAGCTGTCGATCCTGGGTTCAAATCCCGACCCAGATATAAATTGGGTTCACAGGCAGGGCGATTCATCAATGTTCGTGCCGTCCCTCAGATGGATGTTAAACTGGGCGTCCCGTCTTCCGGAATTAGCTGAACGTTAAAAGATCTCACGATGGCCTTCGTGAAGAGAAGGCGAGCTATTGCCGGCACCCTGAACAAATCACCAATTCCACCCTAACCAACAGGAAGCACTGAATCAGCAGCACAGCAACGCCCTCAGGCAATGATGCTACCCCGCAGCCTTGTGATGACGGCCAGAAAATGTGTCACTCTCGGGTTTCCATCAAGCATACGAAAGAAAAAAAGAAGTAGTAGTCCAGAAATATGTCTGCATTACAGGTTTATCAAACTAAATGCTGTGTGACATCAATGAGTACGAGGTCCACTGCACGACAGCTCACTACTCTCAAACAGAATGCAAACATCGGGAAACAAGCCATTTATACCACCTGCCATTTACAGTAGTGGTTGAAGATTCATGTACAATCATTCCAAGTAATACGAGAATGGCACTCGGTAGAGCGCATACCTCCGCCAAACTGAACAGTTTGTGGTTTGTATCCCACTGATAGGCCGGATCTGGATCTGCACCTTAACCAAGCTCTCAATTGTGAAGAATCACTCATTCTTCACATCATGGAAGTGAATTCTTGCAGAAATCGTTGTGACAGGCCCACTCGGCTGCACCTGGATGGATTCGAGGGTAGCGAAGTAGCGGCTGAAACCCGAATCCTATCCAGGGTTCTTCTGATGACTCCATCTTTGATCTTTACTTCTTCGGGTTCCTTCTTGGTCTTCTGTTTGAGAAGAACATAAATGTTTTTTTGTTTTTTTTTAATTCTTGTATCTCGATCCACATCTTCACCAAAATCTTTTTGTCCAATTTGTTCTCGTCACACACCGAACCTGTCCACCCAATTTCGGCTGAATCGGTCCATAATGCTTTGAAATATCCTGCTCACAGACAAAGACAGACAGACAGACAGACAGACAAACAGGGTGAAAACACAACCTCCGCCCACCTTCGGCGGCAGAGGTAATAATAAGCAAATACAAATAATCAACACGATAGAAAGTGAAATACGAGACAGATTGTATTACGATCGAGCGTATCTGCTTGCAGCTTTATTTCTGTGAAATTTCGTTTGGTTTCTCAACCAATCGTGATCGATTAAATCCAGCTATTCGACAAATAAATCTTCAACCTCCAACCACGTGCACAGTGGTTGGCTCTCCATGAAGATTGAAGATTGTAACATTCTCATGCTACGTACTTCGGCAGATAAGCCAACGGATCACGCTTTTGGTTTACCCCCTTGATAATGATCTAAAGGTGATCAAACGTCAACAAACAACTTTTATTGATGAATATAAAGCCTTGTAGTACTGTAAAAGAATGAAATCGCTTGGTGAACCAAGACACATAACAGACAACAGTTCAAGTGGTTGTACAAACAGTGGTTTTCCGACAATGAAAAGGTCTCACCGCACAAGATCTTGGTTTCCATCGAGCTTGCCCCGGTGCTCCAAGCCACGGGTCCAGGCAAAGATGCTTGCAATTGGGTTGGTACTGGTCGGGTTGCCCTACATCATGCGCACAGAATTTGAGACAAGCAATCAAAAGGTGAGGCCTGCGTGAGATTGTATGGGTTCGCAAGTGGCACCACACGGAATACGTGGTGAAAAACCGAAATTTTATTCAACACTGTATGTCGACTTCAGCGTCGCCCTCACGAACCGATTAAAAAGTCCTCGGCAAAGACGTAAATAAAAAGATGGAACACCATGTTTGCCGTTCTCTGAACGAACGTTCAGGCCCCGTGTGTTCCTGCTCTCTTTCACGACGTAATTGAAGTCGTTACCCTTCGTGTTCTCAAACCTTCCCAAAACCCCAAACCAAATCAGCAGCGATCTTTAAAGTGGGAAGCACCAAAAAATTAATGGTCATCAAAGTACAATGCATTTGTGGAGACAAAGACAGACAGACAAATAAATAAATAAATGCACTCGATGCTGTAGAGAATACGTTGCACTAATAGGGGCTCCCGACGAGTACAACCTAGCAAACAGGGGTGGGGGAGGGGGAGGGCAATATCTAGCTCGGTGAGCTTTTCCCAGCAGTAGTTTTGGGACGTGTTCGACATTGAAAAGCGATGGAGTTACTGGCCTCACGGTGTTTACCTGTTGCCTGTGGGCTGGTGGCAGGACTGCCTGACCCCACACCCCAACATACACTTTATAATCGGCCTTTGGTGGCCTCAAAGCGGACGTCAAGGCCAACGTGCGGTCACTCAAAACCTTGCCCAGATTCTGAAGTACCGACACCAAAAAGTTGCGGTCTCCAGATGCTACGGAACTTTGGCCGTGAAAGAATAACGTACAAACGCGCAAGCAAACACTTGAAAATATGCGTGTAAATTAACAAATAGATTTAACATTTCGGAATTTAAACAAATTGGTTTCATGCCAGTGTCTACTTTCTCCCGATACACCAAATAAAATCAAAATTATTTTTACAACATACGGTTATACGATTAAAAAAAATAAATAAACAACAAACGTAATCAATGTCACCACTGTGCAGAGAGCAATTCTTTTCATTCCGCAAGTTTCCTTGACACGTGCAAACCGATATACTAACCCAAGATTACCATTTAACTCTAACTACCGATCAAAAAGCTTCCCCTCTCCCCTTTACAGCTGTTGCCACCAAATGGTATCATTATCCCAGAAGAGCAAATTCGATACAAAACGAAAACATCCTTTGGTTAAGAAATCAGAAGAATTCGAAGAGGAATGCAATCATGATGGCCAGATGCACAGTTGGGACAAATTAGATTTCAGATCCATTTTACCCACGAGCACACACCTTCTGATGCTCACGGTAATGACGGGTCACCGTGCCGTGGGCTGCTTCAGCCTCGATCGTTTTCCCATCAGGACACACAAGAACAGACGTCATAAGCCCCAGCGATCCAAACCCTGCACGGCACGTATACATAGGACTTTGTCTCTTAGACAATACGAGATTGTTGTGGAGTTAGTGCAAGTGACAAGATATTAAGTGAATGGTTCAGAAAGGAGATGGGGAGGGGGGATGTGGGTGGGGGGAGGCAGCAGCAACTAACTGTTCCGCACCTTGAGCAAGGATGTCTGACTGCACATCACCGTCATAGTTTTTGCAGGCCCACACAAAGCCCCCAGCTGATTTCAGTACTTGTGCCACCATGTCGTCGATGAGTCGGTGTTCATACCAAATGCCCAAACGGTCAAAGTCAGCCTTGTATTTTCTGGGGAGGGTCATGCACACTTCGGTTTAATCTTCGGACTCCCTTCCCCCACCCCACAGTAGTCTTCCATTTACTACTCCCTACTCTCCAAGCATTTGTCTCCACTCTCGGTTTCGATGTGAAACCCCCCCCCCTCCCCTCCAAAAAATAAATAAAAACAAACCGTGATTTTGAGTGGGGTTTTTCCAAGTTCAGGTCGTGACCGTGGGCTTGGGAAACCCCCTGCGCTGTAATCCTTCACTTTGCTTTCCTTTTATTCTCAAGCCATATTATCACCATATTCAAACTTTAAACACAAATTATGATGAAGCAGCACCCACTTCTGAAAGATCTCCTCGAAGATGTCCTTGAAACGACCATCGTAGGCCTTCAAGATGGTGTTCTTGGTACTCAAGTACAGGGGCCACTGCTTCCCGATGGCATACTGGAAGCAGCTGTGAGCAAAGCCTGAGATGGACTGTGCACAGCACGTGACCCAAGGCAATCGAGGTTTTCATGTGAAAGAGAAGGACGGGAGTTAAGATTTATGGTCTTCCCATCACATCAGCATGCTACGCGTGTTACTTTGCTTACATGGAATACATGTTTTTGGACGAGCCGTACGTACGTAATTTCTTTTCAACAGGAAAATATAAGCCGTGCGGAAAAACAATTCCGACTCTGCACCCATTATCAAATCATTACAATGGAGCAACCGGTGGTGCACCGGAACTCGGCGAGCTGCGCTACAGAACCGAGCCCGAATCAGCTGTCAACTCGGATATTTTGCTGTCACGTGATACCATAATCGAACACCGAGTCTGTAACCGTAACCTGACCAGCTCCGTGTTCGGCGTGAGCACAGGTCTCACGGCGTGGCCATGTAGCTATCGTGTTGAGATTTTATTAGTCGATGCGAGTCACACTTCATTAGAACACGAATTGAAAATCAATATCGAGGAGCAGGCCTGCGGACATAACAAATAAGTCTCGTCTCCAGTTTCACGTCGTCGAGTCGGCAGTAATCTCTCTTCGTAATGGACTTCATCGTCGTGACAAATGATGCGTTTAATCATGAGACATCGTGTTGTGCTTCACCAACGTAGCTCAGGTCAATCTGTGAGCGTCATCGAGGATGTAAAATGAAGTAAAACACACGAAAAAGACCTTTTATAACACGTAGTTGGTGGTGTTGTCAGTTGTTGTTGTTGTTGGTGTTCCTTCTTTGTACTTTTACATACTTTTCTATTCCTTCAAGAAATAAAATTGTTGTGGGAATAAGAATGATCTCATGTGTGTACAATGAGATATTTGTTTTCCCTACCCTATTCAAACCTCTGGCTGTACATTTTTTTATGTTCTTTACCTCTGTTTACATGTATTTACAAAGTGCACACGAGGCCTTTGTGGCTCGAGCAATGATAATGTGCAAATGTAGAAAATCTGCATTGAAGAAGTCTGTAGTTAGCGTCACCATGAGAGCTCACGCGGCCTGGCGCAGGGTTCAGCAGTTGATCTTGTGTGTGTGGGTGTGGGGGGGGGGGAGAGACAGAGACAGAGACAGAGAGAGAGACACAGCCGTTTGGAGGAACGGCCGGAGAAAGGAGAGCGCTTGCGTCTCTGGATGTTCAGAGCTGAGAGTACCGGAGCTGTGAACATTTCATCCCCAAAGTAACGAGGGCTTTGAAGAAACCACAATCACGGAGCTCGAGGAGTTTTCGCGCAGGAGTGCACCAGAGAGATCCCGATAGCTCTGTTTCCAGGACTCCTGCACAGTTTGCCTCCGGGTTTGAGAGCAACCTCTCAGCATCATTGGATGTATTGTAATCTCCGTACTGTGTTCTTGTGGAGTGAGTGAATCGGCCCTGATCTAGGAACTGTTAAGAAATCTGTTTGGCTTGGGATCTCGTTGTTGGTAATATTGTTTGTTGTTTATTGTGCATTACTTGTTGACGATTTGTTGCGGTTTTTATTTTAATTACCATCCATGAACTGTTATTCCTGCCTGGCCTCCATTCTTGCCATACAAGTGGTTGAGTTTTCATGATCGGTACCCTTAAGGTGCATAGTTGGGTAAAAGTGATTAACCCTTCATAAAGTAATGTACGGTGA
>NC_140968.1:3332897-3347897 GCF_056783735.1 Eptatretus burgeri | reverse complement strand
ATATATATACCAAGTAGTACAACACCAGGGGGTTGACTCAGCCTGCCATCCTTCCGAGGTCGGCGAAATGAGTACCAGTGTACTGGGCCAGGTGTATACCCCGGTTAGAATAGGTGTACCACATCCCTGTGTGTCGTAAGAGGCGACCAGGGTTGCGTCAGGAAGGGCATCCGGCGTAAAACCTGTGCCAAATCGTTATGCGGATCATTGATCCGCTGTGGCGACCCCTAACGGGAGCAGCCCAAAGAAGAAGAAGAAGGTGTTCCTCAATAAAAGCTGTCCTTCAAAAGCAGGACTTAAATATGTCTATGCTCCTCTTTTTTTTCTTTTCTGTTATTAACAAGAATCGTGCGAAGAACAACGATAGAACAGCAAGTTGAAAACATCACCGTCCGTTTCCTTTCTTCCGGGGCTGACGCGACGACACACGTGCTGTTTTCACAAGCCGGTTTGAGCACCCACACTTTGGCATATCGGATCACTCCGGAAGAGTCCGGAGCATGCGTCAATCAATGTGCTCAAAATGTCTCAATTGTGTTCTTACACAATCAATCAATACGACATTATGCCTGGTGTTGGCTTAATGGTTATGGTTGTAGGCTTGCGATCCTTGGATCCTGAGTTCAAATCCCACTTGGCTGCTGAATTAATACCAGGTGGGGTTGACTCTACCTGTCATCCTTCCGAGGTTGGCAAAATGAGTGCCAGCATGCTGGTATCCTGTGTTGGAGTGGCGACCCGTCCAGGATTGTGCCAAATAGCGAAGGAGACTGCTTAGGCAGCACCAATGCTCTGCACAGAGTCTGGTTCCAATGGATGGATGGAATCGGACAATTATTTCCTTCAACAAAAGCAACAATGTGCAAAAGACATTTGAATGGCTGAAGGTGGAATCCGAAAAAGCATAGTTTGAAGCAGGAACGCCTCTACACAAACAGATAATAAAAAAACGATGAAACAACAAGGAATTAAATAATAAATAATTAAATCGAGGTTTCATTTCCATACTCTGTGCAGGGGTAAGTTTAAAAAAATAATAATAATAATAGTAATAATCTTACTATAATTCACTGTCTGTCCATCTGTCTGTTCCCAGGTACCGCAAAAACGGCTGAACTGATCGCAACCTTTTGTTGTACGTGTAATCCTGGGACCCCTTGGAGTAAAATAGGCATAAATATAATAACATGACCCCCTTGTGGGCTCCTGTAGGGAGTGGGTGCTTCTCGTAATAATAATTGACATTTGTGTATTACTGAGTACTGTACTGTGTCAGGAGCATTTCCAGGAAGCTAAAGCTTGTGATAAATTGCCTTAAACGACAAAGAATCAATTTCCAGACAAGAAGTATAAACAAATAACTATCAGCAAAAGTAAACACAAGATATGACCAAAACACTCAAATACAAGAATTGTTTGGATATCATCAGTCCGAGTATCTTTTGTACTATATACATATTGGGAAATGTGAAAGTTCATGGAAGAAGATTTACATTTGTTCACGGACGACTGGGCTTTCACTGCTCCATCAGCAGTGTTCCAAAGATGACGCTCATAAAATCTCAATGTACACTATTCATGGAGTATGATGTGCGATCTTGCAACAACAAATTGTTGCAAGATCTAGTGTGTGTGTGATGTATTGAAGTGAAGTTACAAGAAAACGTGGAGGGAAGAACATGACCGACTAACTTGTGTGTATGTATATATGTGTATATATATATATATATATATATATATATATATATATATATATATATATATATATATATATATATATATGTATATATATATATTGTTATGGATTTTAGAATCTGGTCTGATGAATGCATCCACACATCCAGGTCCTCAGACAGTTATTTCCTTAAATGCATGTTCAGATTAGCCCCATCCCCATGTTGACTGGGATCTTAAATGTGATGCATTGAGAAGGGTAAAGGATAGATCCCTCTCTTATGGGAAACTTTTTAGCCGCGTCTCGCATAGCTTAGCGAACGTTGGCTCGAAGAGAGCTCCGCGTTCTTCTTCTCCTTCTTCTGGTGAAGACAAAACGTTTAGGACTCGGCTCTTTTATAACAGGATCCGTATCTCCTTAAATATTAAACACTTGTACACATCCTCGCATTGAGGCTGCCTTTTGAAAGCGTCTATCATCAACTTTATTCGGACATTTGCTTTAAAGTTTACGTTACTATTTAAAGATTATTCCATTTAATGTGTTGTAATTTCGTAAATACACGATTTTCTTGTCATGAACAGGAGCCTCCATGACGGGTCTCGCTATTGGCTCCATCAAGGCACGTGACGAAATATCGGAAGTTGTTGTTGTTATTGCCTTTAGGACGCGGCTCTTGGACACATTTGTCCTTGTTTCTTTACGACAGACACGGTCACACACATTTCTTTCACGAGCTCTGAAGCCCGCCATCATTTTTCCTCAGCAGCATTCTTTCGCAAGCTCTGATGCCCACCTTTTTTGAGAGCGCACAGGTCGTCATGGCAACCGTGCCCCGGTGGGGCGGGGTGAGTTGGGGGCAGACGGCACTCCGTGGAGACGGCCCGGGGATATGAAAAAACGAGCGAGAGAAAGCGTGAGGAGAGACGTTCTGAGATATTAAAAAAACGAGTGAAAGAGGGACGTTCTCTGAAGAGAAAAAGTCTGAGGAGAAAAAGTCCAGAGAAGAAAAAAGCAAAGGGCGAGAGAAGCGACCAAGAAGTGGGTGTCCAACCAGCGCCGAAGAGATAATTCGCCCTTCCAGTGCTTCGGCAAGCGAGCATGTGGTGCGCATGTGGGTGTGAGCAGCGCCGCCAACAAGTGAGTCTCGGGTCAATCACCAACAACACCAGGGTCTAAACCCGCGACGGACGTTCTCGGTGCCCTCCCAGACGTCGATTGGTGTTCAAGGTTGCCCCGCGAGAGGGTGCACGGCAAAGCTGGGTGCTGGCGACGGACGTGACACGCACGCACGCATTTCAGGACGTTTTCGCTTCACGGACTACTTTCTGGTGAGCGAGATGATTCTCCCCCTCCCCTCCCCCGAGTGATCTGCTGGGTACCCTTGTCTGTGTTTAGCTGTAAGTAAATCAACCCCCGATAAGCATCCGCTCTTTGTCTCTTTCATGGCATTTTGATTGATTTTGCTTTGAAATTTATTCTTTATTTACCTCAGCAAATAAAAAGTTCTTTTTATTTATTTATTTTATTATTAATAAATTATTTGTCGATTGTCCGTGTTTGTCGATTGTCCAACCTGTCCGTGTTTGTCCTTTCCTTCCATTGGTCTAGCATTATCCAAATCGAGATAGACCGGGAGGTAATTACCACAGATTTGACCAAAAAATAGTCGGCACGCACCAGCGGTTAAAACGCTCGGCCGCCCTAATTAAAATCTAATCAGATAACATTGGTGCTTTGCCCAGGGCGCGCTCCCCGCTCAGGTAACCACGTGACCTCCAGTTAAACGGAATAATTAGACGGCGGACTCTGGAACTCGTGGTTGACTGGGTGGCGTTCGTGGTTTTAAAACAACCCACTGTACCATAACGTTAATTGTGAGCGGTGGCCCCGGGTCCGGCTCTATCGAGGACAACCGGGGATTAATCCCCTGAGTGACAAGCTGGTGTCTCAGTAACCCCGACCGCAACAATATATATATATATATATATATATATATATATATATATATATATATATATATATATATATATATATACATATATATTTATATACACATATACATATACATATATATACATATACATATATATGAGCAGGGGTCCCTCCTTTAACCCCTTTCCCTCCCTCATCCCAACTCTTCCCCTGCCTCCAGCTACTCCACCACTCCCTCCCTCATCCCCCCTGACCCTTCCACAAAGGAATTTTCACAAAGTTTTTCACTACATTTGGGAAAAAAATAAATAAATCCCGCTTTCGATTCCTACCAACCTCTAACGTGCCTCGTCGCCTCTAACGTGTCACGTGTACTGTCAAAATCATCGATATGGCAGAAAGAAGTGATGGGATAGATGTTTATCCTCGTCACCATGTCATGAATCTGGGGTGTGTTCAGTTACCAGGTTTCTTGTGGAGCAGTCACCAAGTGGCTTAAGCACTCAGGCAAGCACTCCATTCAAAACCATTGAAAAGGAACGGCTGGCTTGGCAAGTGCTAACTAGTTGCTTGATAACTGAACACACCCCTGGACATCTGATCATCCGACAGTGCATACATAACACAGACAAAAGGAGTTTTTTATTTATTTATTAAAGACTTCAACTATGAATTATGACTATTTTCATTGAAATGAACATGTACCTTGTTCAGTTTTTAAAATGTACATAAACTCAGAGGTGATGTTGAGTGTACGAAAGTGGAAGTGTACATCGTAAATATCTCTCGGGAGCTTCCTCGGCCTCCAGACTAATTAATTAAGGATGAAGGTATTTCACGACCAAGCCAATTTTAACAATTTAATGGCGGCGATTTCTGGGCGACTGGAAGGAAAGGTGTGGCCTGGCTAACGAGCGGTGCTTGTGATGCTGGGGGAGAGGGGGGAAGGTGTGGCCTGTAGAATGGGTGGCACTTATGACCCACAGACACGAAGTGTGTGTGAAATTTGTTAATACCAGAGTCAAAGTGTTACGCCGAACAAAGAGAGGTGCGGTGTTATCTCAAAGATGAGAGAAGGTACAAACCCTCAAGGCTCCTCTTTGAGCTCCAATGAGTGAATGAAGCTTCTTGTTGCTGTTACATGTCCGTACAAGATGACAATTAAATTAGGTGAGGTAAAACAAGGGTATTGTAAAGAGAAATTAAAGTGCTTGAGGGTAGAAATGAATGTAATCTGGATAGAACACCTGTGTTACCTGAAGCAGTTTCAGTAAAAAGGGAAATGTGGTCAGACAAGGTGAGTTTGTCATCAACGATCATGTCTAAAAAATATACCTGAGTGCATGTTAGTGATGTGCGTATTATCAATTTTAAGAAAGCTCGTGCTGTTGGAGTTTTTTTTTTTCAAATAGAAGAGGAACTTGTACTTGGTTTTATTGGTTTAAAGAAAGTTGGCTTTGAACTCTGAGGAGACACTTTTTTTAGTTTGGAGTTTAAAAGTATTGACTAAGGAATCATACATTTGAATGAGAGCACAGGATATAATTATGGTATAATCTGCAAACTGTGCTTTGTCCACTCAAGGTTTCTGCAAGGCTCACATTGTACACCATCAATCCCTTTCTGGTGAAACTACCAAAAATCCACATTCTCTTCAATCTCAATCTACCCTCCAGGTCTTCAAGACAGCTGTTCACTACCATCTGAGATCATTCTCAATCCTAAACCATGATCTTTTCTACCCTCGTTGACCCCACCCAAGGCACTTGTCCTTTTAATTTTCCAGTTTTATCTCCTCGGAGTTTCCTTCTGTATCCATTTTATCCACCCCATGCATGCGTGTTTTGTATCGTGTTCCGTTCACTGTACTAGCTCTCCAATGAGCCTCAACTAGCGGTATATTAAAAAAACTAGAATGGCACTCTTCAACATAGTGACTTCGACAGATTTGCCTCCGCCACATTATTGCATCAGACATCCTTATACGAAGTTTGATTTAAATCCCTTCAGCTGTTCTCAAATATCACAATTTTTAACTGACATGACCTTTGACCTTTTGACCACATAATCCAATGCATTTATGCATACATCATTTTCCACACTTGTACCAAGTTTGACTTGGATCACTTCAGTTGGTCTTAAGTTATCGTGGCAATGAAAACCTATCATAGACTCTGACCTGTGAACTTTGACCTCTTGATGCCACCACTTAATCAGTTCATCTTTGCATTATACTGTATACTTATGCCAAGTTTGGTAATAATCCCATTAATGGTTCACAGGGTAGTGCAGTAACATAATTTTTTTTAAACCGAACATGACCTCTGACCTTTGACCTCTTGACCCCATAATCCAATCAGTTCATCCTTGCATCATTATACATACTTGTACCAAGTTTGGCTTGGATCTCTTCTGCTGTTCTTAAGTTATCGCGGGAACAAAAATCTATCACGGACGCACGAACATACAGACCTGAAACCATAATGCCTCCAGCGACTTCGTCGATGGAGGCATAAAAAGATTTTGTGTTTTGTATTCCACCGATAAACCGGATCTTGATTCAGACCTTAACCAATATCAAATCGGCTTCTTCTTGTCACCAAATTAACTCGTCCACCAAGTTTTGTCATAATTCATCCACAACTTTTTGAAATGCTGCATCATGCTATAGTTTCGGACCTCAATGGTGAAGAATCACTTGAAATTGAAAAAAATAATAATAATAATAAAATAAATCTCGGATCTGGATTGTTACCAAAATCGAATAAGTTCATCGTCGTCACATACCCAACCTGTCCATAAAGTTTCATCCGAATCAGTCTTCAACTTTTTGAGATATTGTGCTACAAGTCATTTTTAGGCCAATCACTCAATGGTGAAGAATCACTTGAAAGATTTGAGTATCTGGATCTTCACCAAAAAAGTTAATCTATCATTTTGTCCTCGTCATATACACAATCTCCACCAAATTTCTTCCGAATCCGTCCACAACTTTTGAGACATCCTGTTCAGACAGAGAGAGACAGACAGGGGTAAAAACATAACCTCCATCCACTTTCAGTGTACATCGAAAGTTAAATGTGCATGGAAAGTTAGACAGACGTTAACAGATGAACAAAATCTGCAAGTACATAAAAGATCATGGTCAGATGCAGAAAATAAGAAAAGCTGGTCGTGCATCACCAACTTGATGAAAAAGAAGGAAGAGGGGTGTCTATTGTTGTGTAAAATCATTCGAGGATTGATTGGCTTTCATCAAACAGTCTGTTAACTCTTACAAAACCTCAAACTGTCAAAATGTGCTTTTCATACAAGAAATCTGACCCGAGTCGACGACACAGGTGATGCCAATTGGCCATGTCAATTAAATAATATTCTCTCACCTGATCTTTGATCATGGACCATATGATTCGAGTCATCTCATCCCCATCCATCTCCACCACTGGGTTGGCCACCTTGATGCGTCTCCCAGTCCCAGCATCTGCAACGTACCAATAGATCACTTTGTAGTGCACAGAGAGATGTATCAGGACGTGAGGCCTCAGGAATTCAAAAGACAAGTGGAATTGAATCACAGAATTATTCTTTGCAATGTGAATGTATTCATGATGATATCTGCGATGTCTGCAAATTCATTAAGGACGTCTCGAATCAACTTTAAGCTCACAAAACAAATGCTCCACGTGAACACGTACGTATGTTAATCAAAGAACGTACTCGAGAACGCTGATGAAGAGCGGTGCCCAGCTGATGATCCAGATAGTAGGAAGACACAAAATCAGTCATTTGCTTGCAGGGTGGGTGCGTTTGTGCATTTGTATCCCTACCTATGGCCAGCATGACCTATTCATTACTTTTACATGCAATTCAAGTTGGGATGAGATCACTTGAGAATTGCACTCAGGACCAAAAAAAAAATAAAAATAAAAACCACGTGCACGACATGACAATTGCCTACGTGTTCAATTTCACAGATTTGTTCCATGAAGCAGAAAACCCTCGTGGATCTTCTGGTGAAACACCAGATCTTCGGTTCCGTACGCCGTCACATTTATACTATTGAGTGGCAGAAACGTGCCTTACTGCACGTTCATATCCTATTATGACTCAACGAAAAACTGGCACCCGAGATATTGACCATATTGTTTCCATAGAAATCACAAACCAAAATGTTCATGCAATCCCTCACGATATCAACAACAACTAGAAGGGCACTCGGTAGAGCATGTACCTCCGCCACGTAATGCCTGATCCATGAGAACATATCGGGCCCAATATATTTTTGAAATATCACGCGATACAGTACTATATCGTTTTTGGCTCCATCTCTCAATGGTGAAGAATCACTTTAAAAATTAAATCTCATTATAATCTCATAAAATATAATTAAATCTCATAAAAAAATTAAGTCTCATATCCAGATCCAGATTCGGATCTTCACCAAAATAAAATCAATTATTCCTCGTCACACACCCAACATGTACACTAAGTTCCGTCCGAATCCGTCCACAACTTTTTGAGATGTCGTGCTATTTATCGTTTTTGGCCCGATCCCTCAATGGTGAAGAATAACCTAAAAAATTATAGTAGTCGAATCCGGATTCGAATCTTCACCAAAATTGAATCTGTTCTTCCTCGTCACACACCTAACCTGTCCACCAAGTTTCATCCGAATCAGTCCACAACTTTTTAATATATCCTGCACACAAACAGAGAGAGACAGAAAGAGAGGGGTGAAAACATAACCTCCTTCCACGTTCGGCGGCGGAGTTTAAAATATCACAAGTCTGGAGACGGCGATGGTTCACGAGCAATGTACACGGTTTGCCTTTTTAATTTTTTGACCTTCGAGGGGACGCCACGGGCAAACTGGCGGGAATCGGGAAAAATGTAAATAATGAAAGTTGTAGTACTCAAAGAGCACTACTTCCATACCAACTTTCATTCGAAACAGTTGAAAACCCTAGGAGCTCGATGCCAAATTTATTGATTTTTGACATTTTCTAAGTTCGTGACCTTGTGACGAAAATGAAAAATCGAGCTCCGTGGGGCTATGCAGGTGCCATTGGGCTAACCAAATACCGAAACTTCTGCCAGATTCGACAAACCCCCTCGGAGAAGATGTAACTTGAAACCGGCTCCCCCCTAAAAACACGTTTTTTGGGCGTGGCTCCGCCCAAAATGGGTGTAGCACGCCCATTCTCAGGAAAACACAACTTGATCATGATATAAACCTCCAACCCAAATTTTATCAAGATCGCATCAAAACCCACGGAGCTATGCTCGGGACAGACAGACAGACACACACACCCATAACGAATATAGTGGTCACTTACTGACTCGTGAACCAATACATTGCCCATATGAACAACTCAATCCATCCAGCCCGTGCATTAAAGATGGTATTTGATTAAAACATTTTTTTTTAAATACACCAAACCCTTCATGAAGTGAAACAAAAACCGGACACGATGGATATCCAGAAGAACCTCGACTGAGAACGGTGGAGGCACAGCAACACTGACCACAAATCGAAAAGAAATTCACATGGACAATAGATGGGTTGTGCCACACAATCATTTTTAATGTTGCTCTTTCAATGTGCACATCAACGTTGAGGTCTGCACTTCCATAAAGAGCATTAAACATGTCTGCAAGCATATCTGCAAAGGCTGTGATGTGACTGTGCTTGAGATTCAGAGGGATCGTTGACGGGTCGATGAGGTAGAACAGTATCAAGTTGGCAGGTACGTGAGTAGCAATTAAGCAATATGGTGCTTACCGAGTTTCCAAATACACGACCACTACCCCCAAGTTATTAATCTCAACGTCAATTTGGAAAATGGCCAGAGTCGACTTCACGAACGAGACGGCACGTGAAAAAGCCGCGAAGCCACCAAACACGACATTGACTTCGTTTCTGCTTCTGTGTCTGTGTCAAAACGATGCTTTCGCAAAAACATTGCTCTGCAATGAAATTCCCCGGAATTAAACATGGAATGCATCTACAAAACAGTGGAAGCGTCGACTGCAAGGATCCCAAGTTCCGGATCATAATAATGGTATGAAGAGTTGTGATGCCTCAGGCCGAGTCTATTCAGTCCATCCAAGTCTATTCAGTCAACGCGGAATGCTACTACCTACGACTGTTGCTGGATACCATGAGAGGCCCTACCAGCTTTCAAGACTTCCAAACAATTGATGGTTCCACATGCAGTACGTACAGGGAGGCAAACAATATGTTGGGCCTTCTCGAGGACGACCAGTACTGGCAATATATAAGGAGTCCCAAAAAAAATACAACTTTTAAAATGCTTCGTTTGGTCCTAAAAAAGCAGTAATTTTGTCACTAATGCTTCATTTCTTATTGCAGAGACCCTGAAGTTTATTTTGAAACCAAGCAAGCGCCAGAAAAATGCCAAGACTGACCGTACAACAACGAACGAAAATTGTTGAACTTTGGCACCAGACGAAAAGTGTCATACAGGTGCAACGTCTTTACTCGAGACATTTCGGTATCCACTTGCGCCATGCACCAAACTTTCGGACAATAAAGTGCACCATCGCAAAGTTTACCAATGTGGGAACCATCTGTGACCTTCACAAGGGTCACAGTGGTCGGAAAAGGACAGGTCGTAATGAAGAAAATGTGGAAACGGTGAGACAGGCGGTCGTTCAGAGTCCAAAAAAATCGATTCGACGACTTTCTTCCGAGACAAACATTCATAAGAGCGCCGTTCAGAGGATCCTTCGCCAAGACATTCATGCCTTTCCATACAAAATTCAAACGGAAACGGTGCTTACTGATTAACAGAAACGCAAACGACTAGACTTTGCAAATTGGTTCACAGGAAAGTTGGAGGAAGATGCAGACTTCCTCAAAAAACTTCACATGACAGACGAATGCCATGCTGAAGGAAAACTCTTGATCAGCTGAAGGAAAACATCCACCGAGAAATCCAGAACATTCCTCAGGAAACGTTTCCCAAAGTGATAGAGAACATGACAACGCATTTGCAGGCAGTGGTCGGACAACGTGGAGCCTACGTCGAACACGTGGTCTTACTCTCTTCCTATGGTATCCAAGGCCATCTCCACTCATGACTCGCAGACTTCCTCTCCTGTCACAGTCAGCGTGTGGCCCTAAATGGAGTTCTTTCATCCCCTTTTCTTGTCAAGGCTGGAGTTCCTCAAGGCAGTGTTCTGGGCCCTGTTCTTTTTCTGGTTTTCATCAATGATCTCTCCAACTCTGGTAAGATCTCTCCACCCTCTGCCATCCCTCAGACTGACATGCAGCAGCTTCTTCGCTCTTTGCAGATCTCGATAAAATCATAAATTGGTCCAACACACAGAACATGTCTTTCAATCCGGACAAATCTCACACTCTCACGATGTCTCTCCGAAAGGACAATTTAGAACCCCCCCCCCCATCTACTTTTTCAACAATCTTCTGGAAGAAGTCCTTTCTTTCAAGCTTCTCAGTCTCACTGTCTGCCATGATCATTCCTGGGAAAGTCACATTTCCAACCTGGCCTCTAAAGCCGGTCGGCGACTGGGAATCCTCCATCGTGCAAAGTCCTTCCTTGGCCCACCCAAACTCCTGACCACGTACAAAGCCTTCATCCGCAGCCTGATGGAGTACTGCTTTCCCCTCTGGGCTGGTGCTCCTGCCTCTCACCTTTCTCGGCTTCACGCTGTAGAAACCAAGGAATTTCGGATCATTGGCATCTCCCACGATGAGGCTGAGTCTTTGGGCCTCTCACTCTCTCACCGCAGGCAGGTCGGTGGTCTTTCTGTTTTCTGCCGTCTCCTCTCCAGTCTCGCTCCCACTACTTTGTCTGTGACATATGTCCCCCTCGCCCCCCCCCCATAATTCCGTGGGGCACTGAAGGTCCGTCAGCAACCCCCTTCTGGAAAAACTACCAAAATCACGAATCACTGCTCACCTTCACTCTTTCATTACCCTTTTTGCCACCTTTGGAATAAACTCCCACATTCTCTTCAATCCCATCCTTCCCTCTAGGCCTCCAAAAGAGCCGTTCACCACCAACTATCTAACCCCATCCAAAACCACAATCTTTTCTTCCCCCGTTAATCCACCTCCTTCAAATTCCCTGCTTTTCTTCCTGAAAGCCCCTGTGGTATCCATCTTGCGTACCCCGTGTTCCCCGCCCCATCCCTCTCCCTTCCACAGATCTCCTAACGTCTCTGTTCCCCACTGTTTTGTCCTTCCTTCTCCCACCCCTCTTGTCTCCTGCCCCCTGGGAAAGTCTACTCTGGATATGTTGCTTCTGCTCTCCAAACAATGGATGAAGGTGTTATGCCAGGAATGTGTTAGCTCTCATACGAGCCTCGACAATGTATGTAAAAAATAAAATAAAATAAATTTAACGAAAAAAAAATATCCGAGAGTTTGGTGCTGTTGAAGTAGTCCAGAAGCAGTTCCGAAAAGCACCCTTATACACCACCCCATTGAACCATCATATAAATTGAAGTGCTGTGTCTGTTGTTATTATTAGCATGGGATACGTTCCTGGAAAATGCTGCGAATGTGGACGGATTGAATGTGGACAGATGGACGCATTCTTTTATTTACCTACTGACTTAGTTCCTAACATAGTCTAAGCTTGTGGAAGAGCAATGACACAGGACAAATCAGGACACAACATAAAGAGAATAGCAAGAGAAAGGAGAAAAACCAACAGCAGGGTGGAGGGAGAAAATAGACGAGACGGACAATTAAGGGATGCGGTAGTGATGAGGGGTAAGGGAGAATGCAAAGAGTGGACAATATGGATACATCAGCAAAATTGTGTTTGATCCGTTTGTGATTTTGTCATGGTCTGAGGAGAGGGTAGAAGCTGCTATCTGTCTGTCCGTCTGTCAGAAGGATGAGAGATGTCATGGCAGAGTGCGGAGTCATCAGCAAAGGGATAAAGAGGATTTTCCAGACATATGGAGAGACCATTGATGAAGATTAGGAATAAGATGGGGCCTAGAACACTGACTTGGGGTACTCCAGCCTTGACAAGGAGAGGAGATGAAAGGTTCCGTTGAGAGCCACATGTTGGCTATGAGAATGAAGGAAGTGAGTAATCAAAGCATGGAGTTGGCCTTGGATTCCATAGGCAGACAGTTTGCAGAGCAAGGCAGGACGCCAGACTTTATCAAAAGCTTGAGATATGTCCAGAGAGACGGCCCTGATCGCATGTCTTATATTGAGGGCCTCCAACCACTGTTGGGAGAGTGGAAGCAGCATGGCCAAGGTAGAGTGACCAGGTCTGAATCTCAATTGATGACCTGAAAAAAAAAAAATATATATATATATATATATATATATATATATATATAAATATATATATATATATATATATATATATAGACATATTCTCGCCCGCCGGCGTGCGAGCAACCGCGTTTAGCCAATGGCGGCCGCCTCGCCCACCGAACGGACAATCCAGTCGCGACTTTCCGGATCAACGCCGAAAACCAGCCAAGGGTGTGTTTTTAACCACACCACAACCTTGTCCGTACTCTACCCGCGCTACAGGGTCCGATCGCCAAATCTTCGATTTACCTAATTAATCGCGCGGGTAGATTTCCGAGAGATTGTACCTCAACGAGGCCTGCTTGTAAACAAGCAGCTTAAGCAGCTCGCTCCGTTTTGGGATAACCGAGCAGGGTGTTATCGCGAGCCCCGTTGGACCCGATCACTTTATCGGCTATTTAAAAACCAACTATATTCCGAGTGCAATATGGCAGTTCAATCAGGGAAAGAGGACGCAACGAACGGGTTAACATTTAAACAAGCACATTTATTTAATAAGCACACGTAAACAGTGATGCAGTGATGCAGGTATGCAATTATGCAATGAATGTGGGTAGGGACAAGATGCGAGCAAGACAAAGAGCTACCACCATCTATTTATTATGCACAGTCACTTATCGACAGTTCTACTTACGGACATGGCGCCACAACGTTCATGCAAAAGAAACCAAGGAAAAAAAAACCCCAGGACAGACGAGGGGTAGACTGGACCCCTTGGGGTCTTTATAAACACGGAGCCGTGCAGACCGCAAAGGCTCCGAGAGACCGAGCTGGCTACCTTGTCCCTCGTGGTGACTCTCCAGGGCGACCCTCGATGTCCCCTCTCCTCCAGTGACCCACGGTAAGGCACGGTACGGCAGGTCGCACGCCTTGGCTCCGCTCTCTCCAGGCGGCTACCACGGCTCCACTCACTGCCCAAAACTCTGACACGACACCCTTTTCTCCTTTCCACACACCTCCACAACCTCCAGCAGCCGACGACTCAGAGATCGAGCGACCTTGCGTTCAGCGCGCCCTTTTATTTCCATGGCGCCTCGCCCCTCCCTTTCGCCCCCCTCCCTTCCAGCACGCGCGCGAAGCTTCCAGAAGCAGGGCGTTTTCCTCGCCGAATCGGGGTTTTTGGTTTACCTTCTCCTTTTACCGATCGTTGCTTATTTTTCCTCATGTGTTTGTCATTGGGGGGAGGGGTGAGGCCGTCGTCCATTCTCCCCCGATGAATGCCAGGCTTCTCGCAACCGTGCTGAGGTGGCAACGTGGTGGTGGTTACGGTGGTTGTTGTAATGGTGGTGTAGCTGGCGTTTTGTGATGGTTGTGAGGGTGGTGTGGTTGGGCGCTTGTGGTTAAGGTGGTTGTGTGAA
This sequence comes from Eptatretus burgeri, assembly GCF_056783735.1. NCBI lineage: Eukaryota > Metazoa > Chordata > Myxini > Myxiniformes > Myxinidae > Eptatretus > Eptatretus burgeri. Next base: position 3,333,601 of record NC_140968.1, on the reverse strand, counting down.
GGCGGTGGTGGAGAAGGTGTTGGTGGTGGCGGTGGTTGTTGTGAAGCGGTTGATGAGAGCGATGTTGGTGGTGGAGGTGGTTGTTGTGAAGCAGTTGATGAGAGCGATGTTGGTGGTGGAGGTGGTTGTTGTGAAGCGGTTGTTGAGGGCGATGTCGGTGGTTGTTGTGAGCAGTTGGCCAATATAACGGTAGTAAAGAAAAACGGCTAACTGAAGATTCACAGCCTGGTTACACGAATAATTCCCTGAGACATCGGCGGGGAAATCTATCTGAACACACACTTATCGATATTACTGATCTTGGGGAAATTCTTTATGGTGTCCTGTGAATTTCCACAGCCGTAACAATATATATATATAAAATTACCCTCGTGTGGGGGTGACGGTCATCTCTATAATACCACAAGTTCTCAATGTTCAGTTATGACCGAAGACTACTGCGCAGTTCTACGGCGCAGCTCGACTGCACAGCTCGAACTGCGCAGCTTGGTTAAAGATGACTCGGCATTTTGGCACACGCGCACAAAATTATATTTTGAAAATAAATGCCGACGTTTACATTTCGGGTTTTGAAACTTTTGCACCTTCAGCAGAAAATGTATAAATATAAAAGGCTAAAAATGTGTTATATTTATATTTTATTTCTCCTTCCTTCCTTCTTTGTGAATCGCATCGGCGTTTTTGGCCATCTTCCAGATCACGTG
>NC_140968.1:3290681-3332397 GCF_056783735.1 Eptatretus burgeri | reverse complement strand
AGCTTGAGATATGTCCAGAGAGACGGCCCTGATCGCATGTCTTATATTGGGAGCCTCCAACGACTGTTGACAGAGTGGAAGCAGCATGGCCAAGGTAGAGTGACCAGGTCTGAATCTCAATTGATGACCTGAAAAAAAAAAAATATATATATATATATATATATATATATATATATATATAAATATATATATATATATATATATATATATAGACATATTCTCGCCCGCCGGCGTGCGAGCAACCGCGTTTAGCCAATGGCGGCCGCCTCGCCCACCGAACGGACAATCCAGTCGCGACTTTCCGGATCAACGCCGAAAACCAGCCAAGGGTGTGTTTTTAACCACACCACAACCTTGTCCGTACTCTACCCGCGCTACAGGGTCCGATCGCCAAATCTTCGATTTACCTAATTAATCGCGCGGGTAGATTTCCGAGAGATTGTACCTCAACGAGGCCTGCTTGTAAACAAGCAGCTTAAGCAGCTCGCTCCGTTTTGGGATAACCGAGCAGGGTGTTATCGCGAGCCCCGTTGGACCCGATCACTTTATCGGCTATTTAAAAACCAACTATATTCCGAGTGCAATATGGCAGTTCAATCAGGGAAAGAGGACGCAACGAACGGGTTAACATTTAAACAAGCACATTTATTTAATAAGCACACGTAAACAGTGATGCAGTGATGCAGGTATGCAATTATGCAATGAATGTGGGTAGGGACAAGATGCGAGCAAGACAAAGAGCTACCACCATCTATTTATTATGCACAGTCACTTATCGACAGTTCTACTTACGGACATGGCGCCACAACGTTCATGCAAAAGAAACCAAGGAAAAAAAAAAACCCCAGGACAGACGAGGGGTAGACTGGACCCCTTGGGGTCTTTATAAACACGGAGCCGTGCAGACCGCAAAGGCTCCGAGAGACCGAGCTGGCTACCTTGTCCCTCGTGGTGACTCTCCAGGGCGACCCTCGATGTCCCCTCTCCTCCAGTGACCCACGGTAAGGCACGGTACGGCAGGTCGCACGCCTTGGCTCCGCTCTCTCCAGGCGGCTACCACGGCTCCACTCACTGCCCAAAACTCTGACACGACACCCTTTTCTCCTTTCCACACACCTCCACAACCTCCAGCAGCCGACGACTCAGAGATCGAGCGACCTTGCGTTCAGCGCGCCCTTTTATTTCCATGGCGCCTCGCCCCTCCCTTTCGCCCCCCTCCCTTCCAGCCCCCGCGAAGCTTCCAGAAGCAGGGCGTTTTCCTCGCCGAATCGGGGTTTTTGGTTTACCTTCTCCTTTTACCGATCGTTGCTTATTTTTCCTCATGTGTTTGTCATTGGGGGGAGGGGTGAGGCCGTCGTCCATTCTCCCCCGATGAATGCCAGGCTTCTCGCAACCGTGCTGAGGTGGCAACGTGGTGGTGGTTACGGTGGTTGTTGTAATGGTGGTGTAGCTGGCGTTTTGTGATGGTTGTGAGGGTGGTGTGGTTGGGCGCTTGTGGTTAAGGTGGTTGTGTGAAGGCGGTGGTGGAGAAGGTGTTGGTGGTGGCGGTGGTTGTTGTGAAGCGGTTGATGAGAGCGATGTTGGTGGTGGAGGTGGTTGTTGTGAAGCAGTTGATGAGAGCGATGTTGGTGGTGGAGGTGGTTGTTGTGAAGCGGTTGTTGAGGGCGATGTCGGTGGTTGTTGTGAGCAGTTGGCCAATATAACGGTAGTAAAAGAAAAACGGCTAACTGAAGATTCACAGCCTGGTTACACGAATAATTCCCTGAGACATCGGCGGGGAAATCTATCTGAACACACACTTATCGATATTACTGATCTTGGGGAAATTCTTTATGGTGTCCTGTGAATTTCCACAGCCGTAACAATATATATATATAAAATTACCCTCGTGTGGGGGTGACGGTCATCTCTATAATACCACAAGTTCTCAATGTTCAGTTATGACCGAAGACTACTGCGCAGTTCTACGGCGCAGCTCGACTGCACAGCTCGAACTGCGCAGCTTGGTTAAAGATGACTCGGCATTTTGGCACACGCGCACAAAATTATATTTTGAAAATAAATGCCGACGTTTACATTTCGGGTTTTGAAACTTTTGCACCTTCAGCAGAAAATGTATAAATATAAAAGGCTAAAAATGTGTTATATTTATATTTTATTTCTCCTTCCTTCCTTCTTTGTGAATCGCATCGGCGTTTTTGGCCATCTTCCAGATCACGTGACGATCAAACGGGAAGGAAATTCAAAAATCTGTCCGGTTAGATACAAGATAATATTTTTTACTATCATAATCAATAAACAGTTGCCGAATATCTTGTAGAATGGCAGACGAGATAGGTTTTGAAAATGGCGATTTTTATAACTTACGTGACCTCGTGACCTTGACCCTGACCTTGAACCCGGACAAAAGTTATATCGTTGTGCAACACTCATCGACCTCTACCCACATACTAAGTTTCATCAAGATCGGAAAGAAAAATTGACGGACGGACATTTGGTCCGGCTTTACTCGGTCATCTCGGTAGAGATGACCTAATAATAAAATAACAATAAATTAATTTTTTTAATCCCACGAATACGCAAATAGAGAAGCAGGTCACACTTTATGACCCACAAATACGTGTGGTCTACAAAGAGCGACTCCATGAATAGTGGGGTCTAAAAGTTCTGCAAAACTGGAAGTTTCTGGAAGTATTATGACGGATGATTTGTGTACTGCAGTGTTTAAGTCTATAATTAAAGTTAAGTAAAATAAAGATTGTAAAAGACGTGAAAACAAATTCATTCCAAAATTTACTGCCATTTTCCGCACCGTCTATCGCACCACCCTAATCTAACCCATTACATTAGTTATCCGTGCCCGTTGTTTGTGTCCTTTATAACACCCTTAAAAACAGTATGCTTCCTGTTCGGAATGATTTTTAATTTTGTTCAACTGCCAGGCAGAGAGAGTAAAGAAATTCTCACACTCCTTTGTGCATGCGTGATCAGGACAAATTCATTGACAAAGTACGGTAAAAATGGCCGGTTTGTTTTCTTATTCACGTTCCCAATAGTATTCAAATAAACTGTTATCCAATCATAAACTGATAGACAGACAGACTGAAGCAATTGCTTCATCCGGCTTTTTGCTTCGCGTGCGGTGGAAATATTGACCATCAATTAACTGTATTATTGTACTGCAACGTATACGTTTTGTTGTTCAAGTACCGTCGGCAAGGTGACGGTTTCAATGCTTGTGATCATTGCAGGTTGGGCTGGATAACTCATAGGTGTGCACATTTGCCATCGTGCGTAAAGCCTGTGCTCTAACCTCGACCCAGACACAAGATCAGTGTGTCACTGTGGTGTTTCGCATGCAGGGCGACGTGTGAATCGATGTACATGCCATCCCTCGCATGGAGAGCTAATCAGAGGAGCGATCTGCCAGCACTAATCGTTAGTAGTCATCAAATACTAGTCTGTGTGTATTACGCAAAGTTTGGCAAGTTATCACGGCACCCTGCACAAATTACAAATCCCTGGCCCAAACCCACCCAGCATGACCAAAAGGCTGACACTCTGTAAAGAGAGTGCTCGGTATGTCGATGATGGGCAGTGAATGGTTTGTTGTTTTTTTTCATGATAAAACATTTGAATGGATAATTTTTTTTTCTTCTTTACATAGTGTCTAAGGCTTGCAGAGGAGACCTTTCTAAAATAAGTGTACCATTTTAAAATCTGCTCGAATTGAGAACCTTCTGTCAATAATCGAAGCAGATGGAGACTGAAGGAGAGCACAAAGAAGGAGATTCAAATCCAAGAAAGGAAAAAAAAAGTTAAACTAAGAGTTCCACTTTAATTACAACATAATACAAATGACGTTGTCGAATTCCTTCCGACTTGCATATCCAAATTGATATAACTTTAACTGGAGGGGGAGCACTCGGTAGAGTGCAAAACCTCCGCCGACAATACTGCTGGGTCACTTAAGTGAACCTGATATCCTATTCAGTGTAGGTCAAAACGGATCAGACTCTACTGAACCACGATTGAATAAACTCAACTAGATCGACGCGCATGTAGAAATGGCAAAAAAATAAAATCGAAATTTTTTGGAAAAAAAAAAGTTGCAAAATTTTCGAAGTTTTTTTTTTTTGGACCAAGTCCAACATCTAATGGCATGATCCTTGGACCATACCTTATCCCCCCCACCAAGTTTCGTCGAAATCCGTCCAGGAGTTTTTCCCTAATACTGTTCACAAACAAACAAACAAACAAACAGACAAACAGAAAGGGGTGAAAACAGTAACCTCCATCCATCTTCGATGGATGGAGGTTAATTAAATGTGAAAAGGAGGAATATCAATAATGTGGAGGTGGTTGGATAGTGGAGAGTTGGCTGAGGGAGGACAGAGGCACGTGGAGGAGGAAGAGGAAGACGTGGAAGAAGATTATTCATATTCTGTAAACGGTTTTTTAATTACTTTCTCAATCAATATTATGAGCTCAAAACATGACGTCATTCTCCAATCTAAACCGTGGGAACACAGCCGTGGCTGAAGAACCGACGACATGAAAATATCCGTTTCGCGACGTCCACGGAGTTTGAAGGACAAAGAACAAGTGAGAGGTAAAGGTCACCATATTGAAAAGATTTAAAATAAATTTAAAGAGGTGCCCCCCCCTCTCTCCTCCTCTTCTTCCTCACCTCTTCCAGAACGTGTGGTGGGTTTTTTTTTTTTTTTTTAATTCTCCTCAGAGCTCTTTCGGATTAGAAAATGGAGGCTCGTTCCAACATGTCTGCCCTTTCGAAGCGATTCGCAACTGCAATCACAACGTGGTCTTCATGAATCATAACGCACGAGGCGCGGTGACCTTGCACCGAGCGACCTTGCCACCACGTGCGGCCATCACGGCACGGACCTGTTATAACCCTCAGAGACACCAACCAGCCCACTAAGGTCTCAAAGGTCATTGTGAAACCAAATGAATGACACGATGAAGGTCGGTTCGGAATACGCGTCCTTCGGGGTTCATGTTAGACATGTCCGACGCGTTAAACCGCGCGACACACTCACAATCACGTCGCTGTGTCCCGTGGCAGACCGCCGGCGCCAGAAACGTTGGCGTCCTGCCTTGTAATGAGGCGACGACGTCGAAAGATCGAATGAACCGCAAGTAACGCGCCATGACCATGTCACCGGGGGAGGAACGAACACCGAGATGGACGGAACGAATTGTTTGAACCCAGTGATCGACTTCCGTCGGAAAACACTTGTGGACGTTTGGGGGGGGGGGGGTGTCACGTGGTGTCACTCGGCTCACCCTCGGAACCCCCTGACTAAAAAAAAAAAATAGAATGAATGAACGGTTGAAAGAATGAATGAAAGAACGAATAAGAAATAAATTTTCTTCTTTGTTTGAATTAATTTATTTAAAAAATGAATTTATGCGGTTTTTTGAATTAATAAAAAAAAAAAAATGAAGAAGAACGAAGTCGATGAATGACAGTGTCTTTGGGCGGTGTATGTAAATCGAAACGCAAGTTGGTGTATCATATGTTTTATAATGTCAATGGAGGCTTTTAAATGAGACAAAATATGATAAACATGTTACAACAACAAATGTGAGGGTTAAAACAAGAGAAGAGTCGATCGGATCGGAGACCGAATATCGAGGATCCTTGGTGTACTTTTACCTCAGAGCCGACTGAGGGAGGCCAAGTGGACGACCATGTCTGGGGGACCAACGGACCGCCATCCGTCCTTAACGCAGCAGCAGCAGCAGCAGCAGCAGAAGATGGTGAAACATATGTTGCAGTTTCTCTCGATGTTTGAAGACATTTTGGACTCTTACATGATTGTACGTCCACGTCGAGCGTTGAGAAGTTTTTTAAACCGTTAGCTCGACGCACGTCTTTACTACAGACGAACTGTACTCGGTTTGCACAAGCTGAATGTTCACGAAACGTCCGTACTGTGATTCGTGCAGGAGTTTTTTACGGAAAATCATTGGAAGAAGATTCCTGCTTCGTGGCGGTCGGTCCTGGAGCGCTCGTCTCAACATGAACTGTGTCGGCTGCTGCTGGATGACCGTGTCCATTCGGTGTGGTGTGTGGCCCTCTTGCAATAATCCCATCGTCGTCGTCGTCGTTCATGACGTCATTTTGTCCGTTGCCATCAGGACATGCATCATGTTTACCTTCATTAATGCCATCGAGGCCATCTCCACCATAACTCTGTCATCTCCACCATAACTCTGTCATCTCCACCATAACTCTGTCATCTCCACCATAACTCTGTCATCTCCACCATAACTCTGTCATCCTGCTCGGAATCATCATCGTGATCACCGTCATGGAGACCATCAACATGGGCAGAGCTATCGTCTCATCGAGCAAGATCACAATCACTTAAGTCATCATCATCATCATCACACTCATTAGCTATTCTGTCGTCATCATCATCATCACACTCATTAGCTATTCTGTCATCATCATCATCATCATCATCATCACACTCATTAGTTATTCTGTCATCATCATCACACTCATTACCTATTCTGTCATCATCACACTCATAAGCTATTCTGTCATCATCATCATCATCATCATCATCATCATCATCATCACACTCATTAGCAATTCTGTCATCATCACACTCATTAGCTATTCTGTCATCATCATCATCATCACACTCATTAGCTATTCTGTCATCATCATCACACTCATTAGCTATTCTGTCATCGTCATCATCATCATCATCACACATTAGCTATTCTGTCATCATCATAATCATCACACTCATTAGCTATTCTGTCATCATCACACTCATTAGCTATTCTGTCGTCATCATCATCATCACACTCATTAGCTATTCTGTCATCATCATCATCATCATCACACTCATTAGCTATTCTGTCATCATCACACTCATTAGCTACTCTGTCATCATCTTCATCATCACACTCATTAGCTATTCTGTCATCATCATCATCATCATCATCATCACACTCATTAGCTATTCTGTCATCACCACACTCATTAGCTATTCTGTCATCATCATCATCACACTCATTAGCTATTCTGTCATCATCATCATCATCACACTCATTAGGTATTCTGTCATCATCATCATCATCATCATCATCACACATTAGCTATTCTGTCATCATCATCACACTCATTAGCTATTCTGTCATCATCATCGTCATCACACTCATTAGCTATTCTGTCATCATCATCACACTCATTAGCTATTCTGTCATCATCATCATCACACTCATTAGCTATTCTGTCATCATCATCATCACACTCATTGGCTATTCTGTCATCATCATCATCATCATCATCATCACACATTAGCTATTCTGTCATCATCTTCATCATCATCATCACACTCATTAGCTATTGTGTCATTATCATCATCACACTCATTAGCTATTGTCATCATCAGCACACTCATTAGCTATTCTGTCATCATCATCATCATCACACTCATTAGCTATTCTGTCATCATCATCATCATCATCATCATCATCATCATCACACTCATTAGCTATTCTGTCATCATCACACTCATTAGCTATTCTGTCATCATCACACTCATTAGCTATTCTGTCACCATCATCATCACACTCATTAGCTATTCTCTAATCATCATCATCATCATCACACTCATTCGCTATTCTGTCATCATCATCATCATCATCATCATCATCACACTCATTAGCTATTCTGTCATCATCACACTCATTAGCTATTCTGTCATCATCACACTCATTAGCTATTCTGTCACCATCATCATCATCACACTCATTAGCTATTCTCTAATCATCATCATCATCATCACACTCATTCGCTATTCTGTCATCATCATCATCATCATCATCATCACACTCATTAGCTATTCTGTCATCATCACACTCATTAGCTATTCTGTCATCATCATCATCATCACACTCATTAGCTATTCTGTCATCATCACACTCATTAGCTATTCTGTCACCATCATCATCATCACACTCATTAGCTATTCTCTAATCATCATCATCATCATCACACTCATTCGCTATTCTGTCATCATCATCATCATCATCATCACACTCATTAGCTATTCTGTCATCATCATCATCACACTCATTCGCTATTCTGTCATCATCATCATCATCATCATCATCATCACACTCATTAGCTATTCTGTCATCATCACACTCATTAGCTATTCTGTCATCATCACACTCATTAGCTATTCTGTCACCATCATCATCATCACACTCATTAGCTATTCTCTAATCATCATCATCATCATCACACTCATTCGCTATTCTGTCATCATCATCATCATCATCATCATCACACTCATTAGCTATTCTGTCATCATCACACTCATTAGCTATTCTGTCATCATCATCATCATCACACTCATTAGCTATTCTGTCATCATCACACTCATTAGCTATTCTGTCACCATCATCATCATCACACTCATTAGCTATTCTCTAATCATCATCATCATCATCACACTCATTCGCTATTCTGTCATCATCATCATCATCATCATCATCACACTCATTAGCTATTCTGTCATCATCATCATCACACTCATAAGCTATTCTGTCATCATCATCATCACACTCATTAGCTATTCTATCATCATCATCATCACACTCATTAGCTATTCTGTCATCATCACACTCATTAGCTATTCTGTCATCATCATCATCACACTCATTAGCTATTCTATCATCATCATCATCATCATCATCATCATCATCATCATCATCACACTCATTAGCTATTCTGTCATCATCATCATCATCACACTCATTAGCTATTCTGTCATCATCATCACACTCATTAGCTATTCTGTCATCATCATCACACTCATTAGCTATTCTGTCATCATCATCACACTCATTAGCTATTCTGTCATCATCATCATCATCATCACACTCATTAGCTATTCTGTCATCATCATCATCATCACACTCATTAGCTATTCTGTCATCATCATCATCATCATCATCACACTCAGCGATTCTGTCATCATCATCACACTCATTAGCTATTCTGTCATCATCATCACTCATTAGCTATTCTGTCATCATCATCATCACACTCATTAGCTATTTTGTCATCGTCATCATCATCATCATCATCACACTCATTAGCTATTCTGTCATCATCATCATCACACATTAGCTATTCTGTCATCATCATCATCACACTCATTAGCTATTCTATCATCATCATCATCATCATCACACTCATTAGCTATTCTGTCATCATCATCATCACACTCATTAGCTATTCTGTCATCATCATCATCATCATCACACTCATTAGCTATTCTGTCATCATCATCATCATCACACTCATTAGCTATTCTGTCATCATCATCACACTCATTAGCTATTCTGTCATCATCATCGTCATCACACTCATTAGCTATTCTGTCATAATCATCATCATCACACCCATTAGCTATTCTGTCATCATCATCATCACACTCATTAGCTGTTCTGTCATCATCATCATCATCATGTACACCATGCTTATGACAACCATGATGGTCAGCAATTGCATCATTATCATTATTACCAGCATCTTTAAAATCAACATCATGATATACATCATCATCTTCATGGTGGTGAACTGAAGTGTTTACATGAAGCATGTGCAGACGGAAACCCTGAAATTTGAGATCCCCCACACCGGTACGTTATAAAATGTTTGACGTCGCATTCAGGTTTCCTGGCGTTTGTCCTCGATGAAAATGCCTGTTGGCAATCGGAAACGTCCTGGGCAAACATGATCCAAGGAGTTTTGTAAACCAACCCTGTGATGACGGTTTTTTTGTATACGTTGTCGAAGCTTGCATGAGAGCGAATGCACAACAAGGGGGGGGGTGGGGGCAGGAGACAAGAGAGGCGGGTGAGTGAAGGGCGAAATAGTGGGGCACAGAGACATGAGGAGATCTGTGGAAGGGAGAGGGATGGGGCGGGGAACCTGTGGTATACAAGATGGACACTACAGGGACTTTCAGGAAGGAAAGGGAATTTGAAGGAGGTGGGGTTTGGGGTGGATTAACGGGGGTAGAAAAGATCGAGGTTTTAGATGAGGGAAGATAAGAGGTGGTGGTGAACAGCTGTTTTGAAGGCCCGCAGGAAAGAATGGGATCGAAGAGAGTGTGAGAGTTTATTCCAAAGGCCGGACAAAGGAATGAAAGAATGAAGGCGAGCAGTGATTTTGATGGTTTTACCGGGATGGGGTTGTGTTGGCGGACCTTGAGCACCCTGCAGAATTATGGCGGAGACATATCACAGATAGAGCATGGGGGCGAGACCTGAGGTGAGACAGTAGAAGACAGAAAAACCACCGACCTGCCTGCGGTGAGAGAGTGAGAGTCCCAAAGACAGCCTCACCATAGGAGATACTAATGATCCTAAATGCCTTGGTTTCAACAGTGTGAAGTTGAGAAAGGTGGGAGGCAGGAGCACCAGCCCAGAGGGGAGAGCAGTACTCCATCAGGCTGCAGACGAAAGCTTTGTGTGTGGTCAGGAGCTCAGGTGGGCCGAGGAAGGACTTTCACGACGGATGATACGGATGATTCCCAGTGGGCGACTGGCTTTTGAGGCCAGGTTGGAAATGTGGCTTTCCCAGGAAAGATCATGGCAGATAGTGAGACTGAGAAGCTTGAATGAAAGGACTTCTTCCAGAGGATTGTTGAGAAAGTAGATTTGGGGGGGGGGGGTCCAAACGGTCCTTTCAGAGAGACAAAGTGAGAGTGTGAGATTTGTCACGATTGAAAGACATGTTCCACGTGTCGGACCAGTTTGTGATTTTACTCAGATCTGCAGAGAGCGAAGAAGCTGCTGCTTGCCGATCTGAAGGATGACAGATGGTACGACAGAGGTTGGATTCATCAGCAAAGGGATATAGAGGATTTTCCAGAGTCTGAGAGATCATTGATGAAAAACAGAAAATATCAGGGCCCAGAACACTGCCTTGATATCTAGCCTGGACAGGAAGAGGGAATGAGAGAAATCCATTTCGGGCCACACGTTGGCTGCGACAGGAGAGGAAGTCTGCGAGCCATGAGTGGAGATGGCCTTGGACAACATAGGAAGAGAGTTTAGCGAGCAGGGCAGGGTGCCAGACCGTGTCAAAAGCACATGATATTGTTACTGGGCCGGGTATTGGTGGCGAGCACGACCGCGAGAGGGAGCAGTAGAGTCGGCTCCACCGAACACACCGGAATTGAGGCCATGCCTTTTGGATAAGTCCGAAAGGCACGAGTCCCTTACTGGACCATGAATCGCCAATAATTTGACCGCGTGGGGTAGGGTCAATTGCCAAACTTCAATATACCTAATTATCCACGCGGACAAAGCTACCGGGGAATTCACACCCTTGACCGACCTCGAGCGGAACGAGCCGTTACCGAGCCCGAACCGTGTGTAACCCGAGCGGAGATTACCAAGGCCCGTCAGACCAAATGAACAATTTACGGCCTCGGTATTTCTCAATGCACACCATGCCAAGCCAATGAAAGAAACACAGAAACGAGCTGGAACATTTAACAAAAGGGATATTTATTTATAATGGGGCTGGAGAGCGCGCAAGAAGGCAGAGTTAACCGAATAATGAAGGAATAGCAATTTATGTACAAGCACCTATGCAGTTTTATTTAATAGACTGGCACCACAAATACACACACACACACAAACACACACACACACACACACACGTACACACAAAAAGAAACGGACCCGTCAGGTCTTTATTGGAGGCCTCCAGCTCGAGGAAAGGCGAGCTGGAGGTCAGAGTCTATTCTTGGACCTTTCCGCCTCATGCGGTCTTCGATGATCCGGTGTGGCAGGACTCGAACCCTCCACACAATGCCGCTCCAAGCCCAGGCAAGCGATCCTCACGGGACAGGCTCGCAGCCACACAGGCCACAAGAGAAGACGCTCTGTTGGTGGGACCCCAGGAAGGCGACGACTGGCTTCAGAAGACCACCAGACGTCCGAAGACCAGAAGACAACTACTCAACTCTCTTTCGAAGAGTCGAAGACAACCACTCAACTCTCTCTCATTTTTCCCATGCATGCTCCTCTTATCCCACACTCGCACTCCCTCATTGGGCAGAGAGAACGCTCTATGCCCATATTTGGGGCGAAGCCAGAGCGCAACGCTTGTGCCCATATTTGGGGCGAAGCCAGAGCGCAACGCTTGTGCCCATATTTGGGGCGAAGCCAGAGCGCAACGCTTGTGCCCATATTTGGGGCGAAGCCAGAGCGCAACGCTTGTGCCCATATTTGGGGCGAAGCCAGAGCGCAACGCTTGTGCCCATATTTGGGGCGAAGCCAGAGCGCAACGCTTGTGCCCATATTTGGGGCGAAGCCAGAGCGCAACGCTTGTGCCCATATTTGGGGCGAAGCCAGAGCGCAACGCTTGTGCCCATATTTGGGGCGAAGCCAGAGCGCAACGCTTGTGCCCATATTTGGGGCGAAGCCAGAGCGCAACGCTTGTGCCCATATTTGGGGCGGAGCCAGAGCGCAACGCTTGTGCCCATATTTGGGGCGGAGCCAGAGCGCAACGCTTGTGCCCATATTTGGGGCGGAGCCAGAGCGCAACGCTTGTGCCCATATTTGGGGCGGAGCCAGAGCGCAACGCTTGTGCCCATATTTGGGGCGGAGCCAGAGCGCAACGCTTGTGCCCATATTTGGGGCGGAGCCAGAGCGCAACGCTTGTGCCCATATTTGGGGCGGAGCCAGAGCGCAACGCTTGTGCCCATATTTGGGGCGGAGCCAGAGCGCAACGCTTGTGCCCATATTTGGGGCGGAGCCAGAGCGCAACGCTTGTGCCCATATTTGGGGCGGAGCCAGAGCGCAACGCTTGTGCCCATATTTGGGGCGGAGCCAGAGCGCAACGCTTGTGCCCATATTTGGGGCGGAGCCAGAGCGCAACGCTTGTGCCCATATTTGGGGCGAAGGCAGCACACCAGCGTTCAGAGAAACCCCGCCGAGCACACTGGAATCCGCCCACGTATGTGCTGACCCGCACGCGTGCAATGGTGCCGGTGGATGATGGTGGAAGGAAGCGAGGGCAGGTGTCGTTGTTGTTGGTAATTTAAATCCTAACTATCAAAATAACTCTGCGCACGTACAATTAATCACCCATTAAACATAGGATGGGACCCTAACTAGAAACACATACTGACATAGATGATCTATAGGACCTGGTTTTTTTGTGCAGTAAGCCTCCAAATTCGCAACAATATGTCTCGGGATATGACTCTGATTTCATGCCTGGCATTGAGGACCTTCATGCATTGTTGGGAGAGCAGAAGCAGCATATCCAGGGTAGAGTGACCTTGTCTAACCAAATTGATGATCTGATATCAAGCCATTGGAGAAGAGGAAGGATTTAATGTCTGAAGCGATGATGGATTCCATAACCTTGCTGATGATTGGGAGAAGGCTGATTGGTCTGGTGTTGCAGAGATCTGTTTTTGTACCTTTTTTACACAGGGTAGTAATGTTTTCTGATTTCTAAGCAGATGGCAGATGACCTTGAGCAAATGAGAGGGTGAATAGAACAGAGAGAGGGTGAGCAAGCACAGAGGAGCAGGTTTTGAGGAAACATGGGCTGATGCCGTCCGGACCTGTTGCAGAATCTGAGTCAAGATTTGACAGTAAGCTCTCCATTATGTCAGAATAAAAGGACATGGAGTCCAGGAACATTTGGTTGCGGTTGGGGGTGGGGGGGGGAAAAATTAAAAAGACAGGTGAGGGGTGGAGGTGGGGTTAGCAAAGAGAATGATATGTGACGCTTCATGACCGAACATGAAAAAAACAACTCGTGTCAGAACAGCTGTACACACAACGACACAACAGAGTTTGTAAAGTAATCTGCTGGCACATCTGCAAAAACTTTGAAATTCCAGTACCAGAAAATTTGTGGGAAAATGAACCAAAAGCAATCTCTGAAAACATTGAAATGCTGCTCACGTACGACTTCATGATCCTATCGGGCATGAACATCGAAAACAAAGTGTTGCGGTCCGATATCATACTTAGGTGCAAAAAAAAGAGAAGGCAGCATTGCAAAGTGGGGTGTTAACACCAGTGATTTTGGATTAATGAAGCAGAAATCAAGAAAATGACCAAATACCAAGACCTCAAGCATAAAGTGATAAGATCGTGGAAGCTGAAGAATGCCAAAATTGTATCAGTGATGACAAAGAACCTCAGATATATTAAAAACCATCCCTGGGAAATGGGAATATCACTACAAATGAACTACAGTTGGGAGTCGTCCTGGGCTCAGCGACGAACCTGAAGAGAGTCCTCGGCACAAAACTTTGAAAACAGAAAACTTCACAGCTTGGTCTGTGGATCGTGACCCCTTGCCGTAATGAGGGAGATACTTTGAGTCCACCTGGGAGGACTCCATTCCACATTCTGAAATACCATATGGAGAGACACACACACACACACACACACACACACACACACCGAGTTCCATTATGGGAATACAGTTTATACACACACACACACACACACACACACACACACACACACACACACACACACACACACACCGAGTTCCATTATGGGAATACAGTTTATACACACACACACACACACACACACACACACACACACACACACACACACACACACACACACCGAGTTCCATTATGGGAATCCAGTTTACACACACACACACACACACACACACACACACACACACACACACACACACACACACACACACACACACACACACACACACACACACACACACACACACGTACACACACATGCAGTAAACAAAAACGACAAACATAAATATTTGCTTTTAAACAGAGTTCTTTGAAAGAGGATTTAAAGTGTGTCATTAGCGAAATTTAATTGAAAAATATATCAAGCCACACAACACAAAATGTCCATCTCTGCTCTCAGGCTTCACAGCTCGATCATGTAATGGCAAACACTGGGTCGGATAGACCTTATTGTTTTTATGTATGTATCGATGTTAAAGTGAGGGGTGGATTATATTGTTGCGAATTCGCGCCCGCCGGTGTGCGAACGGCCACGTTACTCGAATCGCAGCACGTCGCCCACCGGACGGACAATTCTGTCGTGACCCTCTCGGACCAACGCCGGGAGCTAGTCACGGGTGGGCCTTTCGGCCTCACCACGATCGAGCCAATCCGCCCCCTGCGTGGGATAGGGTTGTTCGCCAAACTCGACCTACCTAAGTACCCACGCGGAGGGTAGACCGGGCGATCGCACCTCGCCGCAGGTCGACTCCGGACACGGGCCACTTAAGCGATCCGTTCCGTACTATCGGGATAACCGAGCAGTGTTATCGTCAGCCTCGACGGTTCCGATTAATTATCGGGCGTATTAAGCCCACTACCAACCCTTTACGTGAAGCGAGATGGAGATTCAATTAAAGAAAAGATGAAGCGAAACGGGAAAACAGTTCAACATGATGCATATTTATTCCGCGGCACACGGAGAGCACACATATACAATTAAACAGAATGCACATAAAGCAATTGCAACAAAAGAAACACAACAATGCAGATCTACAACCGACTACGCGTACACACGGCAACACTTACACATTTTTACTTCACCAGACTGGCGCCACACACACACACACGTTTACACAGAAACAAAAGAAAAGGGCCACCCTCAAAGACAAGGGGGCAGACGGGGCCTGTGGGCCTATATTTGCGCGGGACCTGAAAGAGCGGTCAGGTTCGCGAGACCGGGTGGATCCAACCCGTGTCTGTGATGAGCCGCAAACGTGGCAGCGCGGCGGTGCCCCGACTTCGTGCTCCTTCGCGGGTTTCGTTGGCACTGCTTGGAGTGGGGTGGGAACGGGGCCCCCTTTTCGCACTATCTCAGTGCGGGGGAAAAAAAGGGGGGGGGAATTGTTGATGCTCTGGGGAAAGAGGATAGCTGGCTTGCTTGGGTCCCGTGACGAGCGATTCCACCGCGACCTCGTCGCCGACCGCCGTCTTCCTTGCCTCGGACCCGAGATCCTCGGTCTCTTCCCCAATTCTCCTCAGCCGACTACAGCAAACCACCTGTACGCCCTCGCCTCCCGACTCCACTCCGCGCTCCAACCCGACTCTGCCCAAAACACTCTCCGCTCTTCCAAGGCCGACTCTCCGCTCTTCCAAGGCCGACTCTGCTCTAACCGACTCTGCCCAAACCGACTCTGCCCAAACCGACTCTGCCTTTCTGCCACTCTCCGCTCTTCTAAAACCGACTCGACCGCTCTTCGAAGGCCGACTCTGCCCAAACCGACTCTGCCTTTCTGCCACTCTCCGCTCTTCTAAAACCGACTCGACCCAGATTCGCCCTGCGCTCGGCGCTTTATAGGCCGGCAGTAGAACCCATATGCAAATTTCTGGATCAGAACGAGCTCGGGGGTGGAGCCACGCTCCCCCATTGGACGGAGAAAAAGGGGCGTGAATCTCCCCTGATCCTAGAATTTGCATATCTCGATTCTACACCGACGCGCCTGGAGGCGGTGCCAAACCGCCCCGCGCTTGCTGATTGGACGGATAAGAAGTAGGCGTGCAGCATTCCTGATCCAAATTCTCCTCGGAAAGGCCGCATTTTGCACTCTCGGCTCGGCGCTTGTCTTGTATGAGCCCAGGACAGCCTGACGCTCGGTTCGCACAGGTGGTGCGGGAATGGCCGCCGAAGGAGAGAGGTGAAGGTTGTGGAGGGTTTATGGTGGTGGTTTATGACCATGGTGCCGTTCGGAATGGCGGTGATGCGATGTTTGCGGGAGCGAGTTGTGAAGGTAAAGATCGTGGCTGTTGGCGTTGTTGTTGTGAAGCGGCGTTGTGGTTGGTGGTTGTTGTGTGATTGCGGTTGAGACGTGGTTGGTTCAAAATAAGATAGAACAGAAAAACGGCTATCTCAAAGGGTCACAGCCCGAATGAATCACATGTATTCCCTCTAAACAACGGGTTTGGGGCTGACTACACATGTACTTACAGAGATATCTCACCTACGGGACCTGAATGGTGGTTTGCGAATTTCCTCAACCGCAACAATATTAAACAGAGATCGCACAAAAAGGTAAAACAAAATTAAGGGGTGTCCTGCAAAAATAAAATTGCACATTTTCAGCGGACGAGACACCTCCCGAGGCACCAACCGCATGGCATTACGGGGCCCAACACAGGCAAAAACGTATGTCTGTCTCATCGATGTTCCATTGAGAGTATGGGTACTTTTACCGAAATGAACAACCAAGCAGCTTGGAGAGCGCTTACCAAGTGGCTTAAGCACTCAAGCAAGTGCTCAAATGAAAGAGTTGATAAGAAATGGCTCGTTTGGCACGCGATAAGAAACACATAAAACATACACCTCCCGGAGACGCCCGAATTGGACAAATGAACACTTTTCTCGGAGTCGGGACTGCTTGTCAGTTTGATTCTGGAGCTTAAATTTTGTAATTCTCCTTTGTTTAAGAGATACTCGTGATCACACGTGCGGAAATGAACTAAAGCAACGAACACTGATGTCTTCGGTGTTTATAAGCATTGCCGTGCACCCAGCGATTCGTCGCTAATATGGAATAGGCAAAGCCTGGAAGCGAACGTAGAATTCTTCTTACATTCGCTTCTGACTTCACATAAAACTTGTTCACAACTGTTTCCTTGCCAACTATACCGTGGTACATGTAAGCGCCGCACAGCTGATGATTTTGATGCAATTTCCGGTTACTTCTCTGCTGTATCACGTGATTGGGTTTTCGTATATCATGACTCGCCCGCAAGGGGTGGCAGGAATGTACATCAGAACGCGAAATAAAGCGGAGTTGCTGCTAACACTCTTGCTTCTCGTGTTCCACTGCACCTCGTACACCACAATTGGCGACGAGGATGGTTGAAAACGGACATGTGCCCGTTTTCGGCGGAGACGACCTCAAATTGTTTTCAGAGCAATTGGGATGCTATTTCCACGCAAATGATGTGGTCAACGAGAGCAAACGGAAGTCGATCTTGCTCGCCTCGCTTTCGATGGAGCATTATCGACAACTGAGTGATTTGGTGGCGCCGGACAAGCCCCGTGATGATGGGCTGGCGTTTCGGGACATTGTGCAGAATATGAAAGCACACATGGCGCCGGAGATGTCATTACAGCTCGCTCGATACCAGTTCGATCGCCTCTCGAAAGATGCGGAGGAGCACGTCGCTGATTTGGTGAGCGAGTGAAGCATTCTTCCGTGGCATGCAAGTTCACGGCGGAGGAGCGTCCAGCTCGGCTCAGAGATCGTTTTATTGCTGGTTTACAAATTGCGAAGATGGTTTCGGCGGTTCTACGGCTGAAGGGTGAAGCTATTACATTTGACTCGGCGGTCAGCATGGCGACAGCGGTCGAGCAGACTCGCGGGGATGTTCGGGCCATCACCGGCCACGCGGGGTCGCGAGCGCCCCAGGACGCACGCACGACCTTCGGTGCGGGTCGGATGTCGCCGCGCGCCCGCACGTGCGGCGAGGTGACCCCGCGGACGTGTTTGGGATGCGGAGGTCGACACCTGCGCCGTGCGTGCCCGTATAAAGCCACCGTGTGTTTAAATTGTCACAAGGTGGGTCATCTGAAGCGTTTGTGCCGTGGGGCGCCGGCCACCGTTAAGGTCATGGACTGCGATGTGCAAGGCGACCCGGGCGGAACCGACGGCCGTTGTTGAGCCTGTGTTCAATTGGCCCGGCGGCGGCGCGCCCGATGACGGTGGAAATCGAAGTGAACAAAACGCCGATCACGTTTCAGGTTGATACGGGAGCGGCTGTGTCGATCATAGGCGAACAGTCCGCGCGTAGACTCAACGGCCTGAAGCTTATCAGGTCAAACCTCACGCTGTTCACGTACACCCGCGAGAAGATAACGCCAGTCGGGATGGCAGACGTGTCTGTGCGGTACCAAGGCCAGGTCGCCGCGCTTCCGTTGTACTTCGTGTGCGGGAGGGGACCGTCTCTCCTCGGCCGAGACTGGCTGTCCTGCATCAGGCTAGACTGGGCCGCAGTTCACCTTGTGCAACCCGTGCCTAGCCGGTGGGAGGATCAGTTGGAGAAGATTCTTCAAAGACATCAAGGTTTGTTTTGCAACGACCTTGAGAAACTCAAGGGCATGGAGGCAAAGCTCGTCCTGAAGGAGGGGGTGGTTCCTCGTTTTTGTAAACCACGACCGGTGCCGTATGCCCTGCGGGACAAGGTCAAGGGTGAACTGGATAGGCTGGAGGCCTGTGGAGTGATCGAACGGGTGTCGTACTCAGATCGGGCCACCCCAGTCGTCACGGTGCTGAAACGGAATGGAGACGTCCGATTGTGCGGGGACTTCAAGTCCACGGTTAACCCGGGGCTCAGCGTGGAGCAATATCCACTGCCGTCAATCGATGAAATATATGCACGATTGGAGGGGAGTCGATACTTCACGAAGCTAGACCTGCGTGATGCATATTTTCACCTGGCGATGGATCCCGGGAGTAGCAAGCTTTTGACAATCAACACATGTCAAGGGCTCTGTCGATATACCCAACTCTGTTTTGGGATTGTTTCGGCCCCAGCCTTGTGGCAGAAAGCCATGGATCAGGATTGCATTGGCCTGCCCGCTCAGACCTACCTGGACTATGTGCTCATTGTGGGGAAAACAGCGGACGAGCACCTTGCGAACATTGCCCAAGTGCTGACAAAGCTAGAAGCGTGCGGCCTGCGCTTGGACAGGGACAAGTGCGCATTCTTCAAGCAGCGCTTGGAATACCTCGGGCACATCATCACGCCGGAGGGGCTGTTGAAAGGTCCTCGGAAGGTGGAGGCGATTCAGCACATGCCACCGCCTCGCGACAAGACGCAGCTGCGCTCGTTCATTGGTATGGCCCAATATTACCAAAGGTTCGTGCGCGGGCTCAGCTCACAACTTGCGCCGTTAACACGGTTGCTCAGGAAGGACGAGCGCTGGGCCTGGGGGCCTGCACACCAGGCGTCGTTCGACCGCGCCAAGCGGCTGCTCACAGAGGATACGGTCCTCGTGCACTACGAGCCTGCGCGTCCGCTCTTATTGGCATGCGACAGCTCTGCATATGGCATCGGGGCAGTGCTCTCCCACAGGATGGACGATGGTTCCGAGCGGCCTGTTTGTTTTTCATCCCGGACCCTGTCTGCAGCAGAGCGGGAATATGCCCAGATCGAGCGCGAGGCTCTCAGCCTCGTCTGGGGTGTGCGGAGGTTTCATCAATACCTGCTGGGGCGGCATTTCACTTTGGAGACGGATCACAAACCGCTTCAATTCATCCTGAGACCTGAACGCGGGGTACCGGTGGTAGCGGCTGCGCGAATACAGCGGTGGTGTCTGTTTCTTGCTGCGTACAATTATGATATTCAGTTCCGAAACACCGAGAAGCATGCTAACTGCAACGGGCTCTCACGCTTGCCGTGTGCGGAGGGTCCAGCTGCATCTGAGTCGGCCGACCAGGTCGATGTGTTCGCGCTGGGCCAGGTCCAAAGCGGGCCGATCACGGCCAGACAGGTCGCAGTGGAATCTGCTCATGATCCAGTGCTCGCCCGTGTTGTCCAGGCGATTTCTACAGGGAATTGGAGCGATCTACCTTCGACACCGGCATTTCAACCTTTCACGTCGTGCACATCGGAGCTGTCGTTGGTCCAACCGTGTGTTATGTGGGGAATGAGGGCGGTGATTCCACCGAAGTTCAGGCAGCGGTGTTTGGAAGAACTGCATGTCAGTCACCTTGGCGTCGTGAAGACCAAGAGTCTTGCTCGTAGCCTGTTGTGGTGGCCGGGGTTGGACAAAGACATTGAGCAGTTGGTTAAGCATTGCGCCACGTGTCAAACAGATGCTGATAACCCGCGTCGAGCCTCAGGACTATGGCCGACCCCAGACAGAGCCTGGCAGAGGGTCAATGTAGATTTTGCGGGGCCGGTTAATGACAAAATGTTTTTGATTGTGATCGATGCATTCTCTAAATGGCCGGAGGTTGTAGTATTGCAGCATACATCAGCAAACATTACAGTAGAGAATCTGCAGACGATCTTTGCTAATAAAGGATTACCGGAGATCCTGGTCTCTGATAACGGTCCGCAGTTCATCGCAGGTGTATTTGATGAGTTTATTCGACATCTAAGGTCCGCACCGTATCATCCTGAGACGAATGGGCAGGCTGAGTCGTTTGTTAAGATGTTGAAACGGGCGTTGCGCAGGGGGGGTGTTGCACCTGTGCAGACGGTGGTCGATGTCTTTTTGCTCCATTACAGGAACGCGATTCATCCTGTCACGGGTGATTCTCCTGCCATTCGTCTCTATGGACGGGCATTGCGGTCCAGACTGGATTTGCTACGACCTGGAGGATCCGGGAGTCGAGCGGTGTCGCGTCCGACGCTGCTGCGCGGTTTTGATGTGGGACAGCGGGTAATGGTGCGCGATTATTTCCACGGTTCCAAATGGGTGCCGGCTGTGGTCTCTGTGGTACTGGGGCCGGCGAATTGCATGGTGCGGACTGATAGTGGGGAGGTGTGGAAGTGGCACGTGGACCAAATGCATGATCGCTGTTCAGCGTCACCCCCCCCCCCCCGGGCCGAACGATGTTGGACCCCCACCTGTAATGTCGCCCTGGCTAGACGTTGTATCGCCAGGGCCGGATGTGCCGACGCCCACGGGGTCTTCACCTGATTCAGTCCTGCCCGAGGACGTCAGGCAGGCTGGTCGGCCGGGGGCGGTTGTTATTGCGGATGGCGCAAGTCCGGCGAGGGTGTCACCTCGACCGAGCCGGGAGGCGTCTGAGCCTGGGCCGTCTGGCGTCGCTGCCCGTCCGAGGCGGGTCAGAGTGCGGCCGCGGTACTTGGAGGATTATGAGTGTTGATTGGTTTCGGTTGGTCATGTTATGATTGTCCTTTCATCATTTGACTTGTCATTTTACGAGGGGAGGAGTGTGCTGTATCACGTGATTGGGTTTTCGTATATTCATGACTCGCCCGCTAGGGGTGGCAGGAATGTACATCAGGACGCGCAATAAAGCGGAGTTGCTGCTAACACTCTTGCTTCTCATGTTCCACTGCACCTCGTACACCACAACTTCGGCCTGGATTTGGGATCAGCGAACAAATAATGTAAATCACAATGAAAAAATATTTTTTGATGATGCAGGAGATTTCTTTATTAAAATTAACTTTGGGAAAAAATAATTGAATAAATAAACGATCACTTCTTGTCAAGAATAAAAGAAATTAAAAGTTCCAGAAAGAGTTTCAAAATCACTCCCGGTAATGTTCAATACAAAATAAACACTTCCTGTCGTGAAAAAAATCACTTTCGGAAGTATAAAATTAACTTTGGGGAAAAAAATAATTGAATAAATAAATAAACACTTCCGGTCATGATCTCCCGGCATGCATCATTCCCCATGACAAAAACCAGAAACAAAACAAAAACGGAAGCAAAATGGTCATAGCCAACGACCCGGATTCACAATTGCCAGGATATTGTGTTGTTTTTGTTGTTTGCTATTCTCTCATGTGCACGCGTTAAGTAATATTCACAAGATAGAAATAAAACCCAATCGTGTTTATACACCGCACAGCGTTCAACAACAACCGGAAGCAAAAGGTCATATCCAATGACACGGATTCCAAATAGCCAGGGGTATTGTGTTGTTGTTGTTTCCTATTCTCTCACGTGCACGCGTTAAGTATGAAGCTCACTGCATTCGCTAATTTGGAATAGGCAAAGCCTAGAAGCGAACGTAGAATTCTTCTTACATTCGCTTCTTAAATATATCAAATTAAACCGTCTTTTTGCTATGAAAAAATAAATATTACCTTAACATTACCTTCACAACAACAACTACACTGCCTAGAACAGGATCTCATCTGCAAAAATAGATATTACCTCAACATTACCTTCACAACAACAACTACACCGCCTCGAACAGGATCTCATTTAAAAAAAAATACTCGAAGTGAACGTAGTATTCTTCTTACATTTGCTTCTGACTTTACCTACAACTCGTTCACAACTGTATGCGCAATTTCCGGTTACTTCGGAATTAGCGATCAAATAACGTAAATCACGATTAAAAATTATTTTTTGATGATGCGGGAGATATCTTTATTAAAATCAGTGGAGGAAATATACACCATGTCTGATATTATTTGGGTCTTTCATGTCTCCGACGATGCCTTTATCTCCCGGCATGCATCATTCCCCTTGACAAAAACCGGAAACAAAAAAACACTAGAAGCAAAAAAAAAAAAAAAAACGAAGCAAAAGGGTCATAGCCAACGACACAGATTCACAATTGCCAGGGTATTGTGTTGTTTTTGTTGTTTCCTATTCTCTCATGTGCACGCGTTAAGTAATATTCACAAGATAGAAATAAAACCCAATCGTGTTTATACACCACACAGCGTTTAACAACAACCGGAAGCAAAAGGTCATAGCTAACGACATGGATTCCAAATAGCCAGGGGTATTGTGTTGTTGTTGTTGTTGTTTCCTATTCTCTCATGTGCACGCGTTAAGTATGAAGCTCACTGTGTTCGCTGTGATGAACAGGTCGGTATTCGATAATAAGTGAGGAAAGTGGGGGGGAAAAAAAGAAAAGCTTTCTTGTAAAGTAATCGTTGCGGCCTGTTCCAAGTCGAGGCATCGTTGAGCAGGCCAAAAAAACATGGTGGCTTCAGACCCCAGCGAGCTAACCCAGAATGCCCCTTTAGACCCTAGAGAGCGTGGTGGCCGAGGATGTGCCTGATAAAGGATACAATGAAATAATATCCTTTTTGAGGATGTTAATCTGTAAACAATATAAAAGCATGGTCAAACATTTTATGGCACAATTGGGTTAAACCCTATTTTCCTT
This sequence comes from Eptatretus burgeri, assembly GCF_056783735.1. NCBI lineage: Eukaryota > Metazoa > Chordata > Myxini > Myxiniformes > Myxinidae > Eptatretus > Eptatretus burgeri. The sequence continues at coordinate 3,308,501 of NC_140968.1, read as the reverse complement.
GCGTGCGTGCGTGCGTGCGTGCGCGCGCGCATGTGTTTTGTTATGTCTCGTTTCCTTCTTGTGACTATGGTGCAGTAATTGCTCTTCATTTTGATTTGTTCATTGCAGCTACCCGATTGTGTGGCCCCTTTCGCTGTTGGCTTTCAAGGCGACCTCAGCCGCCCTGACTCTGCCCCGATGGCCCGCATCGGGGGACAGTCTCGAGTTTAATGGCGATGGAAGCCAGAGCCGGTTGCTCGGGCATGTTTTTCGCAAGCATGTCAAGCCCAAGAAGCAGCATGAGATTCGCCGACTGGGTCAGGTATGTCTGAAAAGCAGGAAAGGGTCATCTTGATGCAGGCCTGTATATACAGAAAGTAAAGTAATTACCTATTTTCTTTTCTAAAACTACCATTTCCACTACCTAATTACGTCTTGGTTATCGGAACATCCACCTTCTGTAGTTTACCTCTCCCAAGTGTCTTGATATATCAAAATATGTTAAGTGTGACGAGCACTCCCCTGATCTCCAATGAACATGAAGTCCTACACCAAAGCATCACCTCCAATCCGGAGGCCTCGGCCCGGCGACTCCGTAAAACAGACAAAGATTACGTGGTCAACTTCAGTAAAACATCAAACGGAGCCGCCTCTCCAGATTTCAGGTTTATTTGCCCTCATCAAGATGGCATACCGATAAATATCTAACCAATGATGACCACATTCATCGTTTAAATATCAATCGTACCTACTGGCTGTTATGGTGAGCATCACCGCAGATTTTGTCTCACACGGTAAAACCACATAATCCGCAAAGGATTTCTTTGTGGTTTTTACCGTGTGAGACATGATCCGCGGTGATGCTCACCATAACAGCCAGTAGTGCGATTGGTGTCTTGATGTATGTTATTGTTTGGAAAAGTACTGTCAGGTCCACGCCGGTTAAGACTGACCTGGATGGAATTGCCAAACGATTTCTCATCGATAGTGTTGAAGCATATGTATGAAACTCGAATACCGTGGGCACTGGATGATAATCTTTTGCACCATGGATTTTATTGCAGACAGATGCATTGAGAATCAGAAAAATCATGGTGCCAATTTTTTTTTGCATTTTGGTGGCTTTTAATGTGGCCCCCTAAAATACCATTATCGCTCTTTCGGTTGCAACTACCAGTTTCAAATATTGTTATAAAGCAAAGCGTGTAGCATATCAAATTAAAGGTCTGGACATTTGTAACACAAATATATATATATATATATATATATATATATATATATATATATATATATATATATATATATATTGTTACGGTTGTGGAAATTCACAGATCACCATTCAGGTTCCCCGAAGATCAGTTATGTCGATAAGTGTGTGTCCAAGTTAGATTTCCCCACCGATGTATAACGGGAATTATTTGTGTGCCGTGCTTTGAACCTTTGAGGTAGTGTTATTCTTTTCTATCTTTAATTGAAACAATCATCTCCTCACCACCTTCTCCACAACCGCCAACATTTCCTCACCACCTTCTCCACAACCGCCAACATTTCCTCACCACCTTCTCCACAACCGCCAACATCTCACCACCTTCTCCACAACCGCCAACATCTCCTCACCACCTTCTCCACAACCGCCAACATCTCCTCACCACCTTCTCCACAACCGCCAACATCTCTTCACCACCTTCTCCACAAGCAAACGAACTTCTCCTCACCAGCATCTCCACGGCGCCACCATCTTTTCACCAACAACAACATCCCCAACAAACAACATCTCCACAAACAAACAAGATGGCATCATCGACAGCGGCAAAGTGATTTCAAACACGGCCGCGTTGTGAAAGTGATCTCAACCACGGCCACGTGTGATGGCAGAATCGGATCAGAACGGTGAAAGGGCGGAGCCAGCCGGGGGTGAAGGTTCAAAGGTGAAAGGAAAGAGGGCGCTGATTTTGGGCGATGAAGCCCACAGCAACCCCTCCCCTTGGGGCTATAAAAAGGCGCGTTTCAACGCCGAGAGCATTGTTGGTCGGAGGAGTGGAGTTTGTTCGTCGTTGGAGCCAGCCAAGTCACCAAGTGGTTGGTCGTTGTTGGTCGGAGGAGTGGAGTTCGTTCGGCGTCTGAGCCAGCCAAGTCACCACGTTGTTGGTCATTGTTGGTCGGTGGAGGCAGTCGAGTTGGAGTCGGGAGAAGTCACCAGCAAGCTACGTAACAGTCTGAGCGATTGGGCGCCGAGTCGGTCGAGTGACGGTGACGAGTGAGCGGGCTCTTAAAGAGCATCAACTCGAAAAGAACATGGCCCGTTCGCTCCTCTGAAGCATTGTCGGCCAGGCCCGATCGACCAGGCTGCGCTGCGAGGCCCTGGACCAACCAAGCCGCCGTTACAACAGCTGCCGCGTTGACGACGAGACATACAGAGGGTCGCCGACCAAAAAACCCATCGAGTCGCCTCAAGGGCGACAAAGGTAACCTGCCTGGCCTCGCGGAGCTCCTTCGGTCATCCCAGCTCCGAGGAACATTAAAGACTTACAAGCCCAGTTCTTTCTTACTTTCTGGGGTTTTTGCATGGAAGTCTGTGGCGCCTTGTCTACCAAGTAGAACTGATTCAGTGCATGTTCGTAATAAATAGATATCGGCTGTAGGTTTTTACTCGTGTCTTGCCCCTACCCCCATTCATTGCATTGCTGACGTGTGCAAATAGATGTTCCCCATTTTTGAATGTTACCTGCTTGTTGCGTCCCTTCCTCCATTGACTGCCATACTTGCGTTCGGAATATTTAGCTGGTTGATTATAAGCCGATAAAACGTACATCTGGTCAGACGGGGCTTGGCGATATAAAACCGCTCGGCAACCACAAACGGAATGAGCTGCTTAAAGCGGCTCGTTTTCGTGCAGGCTCCGTTGAGGTATAAATCCCCGGCATTTCTGTCTGCGCGAATAATTAGGTACATCGACAATTCGGCGATCGACCCTGTAGCGCGTGGACAGAAGAGTTGGCTGGTTTATGGTGTGGTTAACAACACCCGTAGCTGGGTTTCAGCGTTGATCCGAAAGCTGCGACTAGATTGCTCGTTCGGTGGGCGCGCGCGGCCGCAATTGAGCTAAAGGCAGTCGCCCGCACGCCGGACGGGTGAGAATCCACAACAATATACAGTAGTACCTCTACTTACGAATTTAATTCGTTCTGGGAGTAGTTTCGTAACCTGAAACCTTCGTAAGTAGAGACGCCTTTTGAATGTAAATGCGCTAATCCGTTCCAAGCCCCGCAAAATTCGGACATTTTTTTTTTAATAAATCATAAAAATGCATCAGAACATGAAACAAATACATGTTAAAATTAGATTACCGCACAATAAACATAAAACGAGAGGCACATAATGTAAAAAACAAAGAATAAAGGAAATAATAAAAATATTCATTTACCTTTTAACTGCTATTCTCGTTACTTTTTGGCCTCTTTGTTTACTGGTCCTTATCAGCAGTGTTTTTTGCCTCGCGTTTCGTGAAGAATTGATCCAATGACGTCTGCTTTAGCCGACTTTTAACAATCCGTCGGAAATGCGCGAGGCAGACATCGTCATAGTGCGCGATAGCCCGACTTGTGAACACTTTTTCCGGGTGATTCTTTTCAACAAATTCCGAGACTTCATGGAATTTTCCTAAAATGTCTTTGATTTGGGCTGATGGAATAATGGCTGCCTCCTCCTCCTCCTCCTCGTCCTCTTTGAACTCCTCCTGCACCGCGGTGTGTTGCATCACCTCCAATTCCTGCAGCTCCTTCGTCGAAAGCTCCTCGTTGTACTCCTGAATCAGCTCGTTGATGTCCTCGTCATCCACCTCAAGACCCATGCCCTTTCCCAGCGAAATAATTTCGCCATGGCGAAGAACAGAGTGAAGTCCAGTCCTCCTTTTAAACTTCTCGAACCACCCACGCGATGCCTTAAACTCCTGGTGTAGTCCTTGCGCCGAATTTCCCTCGCCTGTATCCTCCTTCACGAGGTCAGTGAAGATGGCGGTTGCCTTTGCGCAAATTATGGCCTCTGTCACTGTGTCACCAGCGATCTCTTTCTCCTTTATCCACATGAGTAACAACCTCTCCATCTCATCGTTCACTGCCGACCTCCTCTTGGAAATGACAGAGAGGCCTTTGGAAGGAGCCGTAGCTTTTAGGGCTTCCTTTTGTTTTATTATCGTGCCGATCGAAGATATATTACGGCCATATTCTTTTGCGAGATCAATCAAACGCATCCCCTTTTCATACCTTTCTATTACCTCTTGCTTTGTTTGTATGGCCAGAAAAACTCTCTTCTTCTTCTTTTCTCCTTGTCCACTTTTCTTCATTGCTTTCTTGGGGTCCATTGTGAATAAAAGTTACTGTAATCCACATGCGTACTGTACTGTAACACTGTCCGAGCACTTCGTAGCGGGACCATAGACTGTATACAGTATAACTATATTTACAGAGCGGGACGGGGACGCGAAGAACATGCTAGGATACACGCATACGCAAAGGGTTGCCAGGCAGATTTTAGGCGATAGCCAATGGTAGAGCAGCTACAAGTTTGTTTACGTTCAGGAAACTCTGGGAGCAGCGAAAAGCAGCGCGTACTGTACTGTATTTTTGACTTCGTATCCTGAAACGCCTTTGTAACTAGAGGCAATATTTTCCCGTTCAGGCGCTTCGTAACCTGAAACATTCGTATGTAGAGACATTCGTAAGTAGAGGTACCACTGTATACTGATTTTTATTGTCCACAGATATCTATGCCAATTTCCCTGGCAATAACAACCATAACGGAGCATATATCCATATGCAAATGTTCTTGTATAAAAGTCGATCAATTAGAGAAATGTACCGTTTATGCTTTATGTTATGTTTGGTGGTTCACATAAAGTATATCTGTTCTATGGTATACATTTAAGTAGTCAAAATATTTGTTGAAACAAAAACTATCAAGTTCATAGTAATGCAGTGTCAGATAAGTCATCTTCATCCATGCTGTCCTCATGATCATTTCCTCTGAGTCTGTCATTGAGCATGTTTGATGACTCCCTCCTGTTACATCTATGTTATCCTCATTGTGATGTGTGCTTGCTGCCTCTGAGTCATGTTCATTGGTTGTCTCCGTCTCATCTTCGGTCTGATCAGTACACTCCTCAGTGACATCTGCTCGCACCTGGGCTAGAGTTTGAAATCCATTTGGTATCCCACGATGATATGAACGCAAGAGAAGCCAATATCGGTCCTCAGATCTGTAGCTTTTCAAGATGGCCTCATTCTGGTTTAGTGTGAATTCTACATACTTTACGTTGGATGTGGGTTTATGTTGACTATTGATACTACATGGAAGGAGCTGCGGTTCTGTTGGTGCCAGACTAGAAAGGAATCACTCAGTACACGGTTGCTCTATGGCGATTGCGTTTTGGGTGTTTGTTTCGTTTGTGTCATGGAACTGGAAAACGGCAGTGGCATGTAATGTCCCCTTTCCATCTGGTGTATCTTCGGCGAAATCGACGTTGTCGATTGCAAAGAAGAGGAATCTTCCCTTCACAAGCATTTTAGGAATATACAGACCATTGTTCTGTACATCACGCTTCAGCACTGCATAGCATGAGCAAGTTGCGTCTATATGCGAAGGACATGCTCGTAGTTGATGGAGTACCCAAACTTATGAAGAATGTTCACCTCGGTCTTACTCCGAGTGGCTTGATGAACTTTCAGACCAATTCAAACTACTAGTGGATTCTCATTGTGATGTCGAAAGCCTGCTTCCTCATGCTTTGGCACATAGGACACCTGACGATCAGACTTGTATGCAAACATTATAGTCTGTGCTTTGTTCCGTGTTACAAGTTGAATGCTATGCTCTCTTTGTGTTGACTCAAGTGTTAACATTGGCCCTATTAGGATCCAGCGGATGAATGCCTCCAGCAATTTGGGAACTTGATTTTCATCTAACAGGGAACCCTGAAATTTCCACGGCTGCTTTAGAGCTTCAGCAATGTCCCTTCTTATTACCTTGGCACTTTCGAAGACTGCTTTCATGTTGCTACTCGCATCGCCAGCTGCCTCATCCAGGTTGTCAATTGTGGCTCATTTTGTTCTCGACGTGTACATCCGATCTGGTTCATTCATATGCGTAGAGTGGAAGAACTCAACATCATCAATATTTTCTACAAGCTTACGCTTCAAACTTCTCCTTGATATATGCGTATCATTTGAACCATTGATTCTGAGGACATTTTGATAAGCTGCTTCTACCTCACCCATGTCCAGGATAGATCCTGATTTCAGCAGGCTGCTCATCAAGTATAAGAAATAAATGTCTGCTGAAACCTTGGTTAATACTGCTTCATCGTCTGCTCTCTCCTGCTGTACCTGAGTTCGCTGAATGTGCTTCACCCAACAATACAGATGGTATTTGATGTCAATCGCATGGGCATCATTTGGATCGATTGCAGCACTCAGATTTACTTTCCACTGCTGGTTATTGCTGTACTCAACAGCCTTTCCGAGCTGTTCCCCGGTGTTGAACTCACTGATCTGGTGGAGTGCTCCTTTCTCTGAAGATCCATGACAGAAGAAGCAGTTGTTTTTTATTGCATTGTTTGGCACCAGATCGCATGTAACGTTCTGTTGACGATGGGTTCTCATGTGGTGGTGGTGGTTGTGTTTTGAGGTTCGTCCTTTCTGATCGTCCAACTTTCGTTGGTTTAGGTGCTTCGCCTGCTTCCAGTGCAGCTTCCTATCTGTTTTTCAGCTGCTCAATATGGATTTTGTGCACTGCAATTTTGTAGCATTATATATGCCATGTGACACCTTTCTGTGATAGTTCATTTGCCGTCACATCACCAAGTTCTTCTTGGATGGATATGTACTTATTATCCCCATAGAGCGACCGGGTATTCACACTCTGGATAAACAGCTGATATGATTCTGGTGTTGGGTGTTTTACGAGTTATCCAGATGCTTTGCAAATGCAGCATATTGTTGCGAATTCACGGCCGCGTCACTCCAATCGCGACCGCGTCGCCCACCGGACGGACAATTCAGTCGTAATCCTCCGGGAACTATCACCCGGAGCCAGTCACGGGTGGGCCTTTCGACCTCACCACAATCGTGCCAATCGGCCACCCGCATAGGATAGGGTTGTTCGCCAAACTCGACCTACCTAAGTACCCACGCGGATGGTAAACCGGGCGATCATACCTCGCGCAGGTCGACTCCGGACACGAGCCGCTTGGGCGGCCCGTTCCGTACTGTCGGGACAACCGAGCGGTGTTATCGTCGACCTCGATGGTTCAGATTATTTACCGAGCGTTTTGCACCCACTACGAACCCTTTACGTGAAGCAGGATGGAGGGTCAATAAAGAAAAGATGAAGCGAAACGGGAAAACGGTTCACACAAAGCACATTTATTTCCCGGCACACGGAAAGCACTTATATACAGCCATACACAATCAAAAATGCACATATAGCAATTAAAACAAAAGCAACAATGACGCGGAGTAACTACCGACTACGCGCACACACGGCAACACTTGTACAGTTCTACTTTACAGACGGCGCCAACACACATTTACTCAAAAGCAAAGGAAAGAAGCCACCCTCATAGACAAGGGGGCAGACGGGCCTGTAGGCCAATATGCGCGCGTGACCTGAAGGAGCGGCCAGGCCTGCGAGACCGGGGGGGCCTACCCGCGTCCTCGTGACGCGTTGGCGGATGAGCCGCAGATGTGGCCGCGTGGCTGTGCCCCGACTCCGTGCTCCTTGGCGGGTTTCGTTGGCACGACGTTTGGAGTGGGGTGGGAACGGGGCCCCCTTGTTGCACTATCTCAGCGCGGGGGAAAGAGGGAATTGTTGATGCCCTGGGGGAGGGAGAATGGCTGGCTGGCTTGGGTCCCGCGACGAGCGATCCTACACCGCGACCTCGTCGCCGACCGCCGTCCTTCTTTCCTCGGACCCGAGCTCCTTGCCTCTTCCCGCAACTCTTCTCAGCCGACTCCAGAACCCAACTCGATGACACACCGATGACTTCGCCACCCGACTCGACTCTCTGCCACACCGATGACTCGACTCACTCTTTCTGCCCTGATTCGCCTTGCGCTCACCGTTTTATAGGCTGACGGGAGCAGCTAATATGCAAATATCCGGATCAGGATGACCTCGGGGGGCCGAGCCACGCTCGCCAATTGGTCGGAGGAAAGGGGGCGTGAATCTCCCCTGATCCTAGAATTTGCATATATCGATTTCCTACAGACGCGCCTGGAGGCGGGGCCAAGCCGCTCCGCGCTTGCTAATTGGACGGAGGAAAGTGGGCGTGTAGCGTTTGTGATCCGAATTTTCCTCAGAAAGGCCGCTATTTGCGCTCGCGGCTTGGTGCGTATCGCTGAACGAGCCCGAGACAGCCCGACGCTCAGTGTTCACAGGTGGTGCGCAGCCCGTCGTTAGGGGGGGCATTTGGGTGCAATACCCCCCATGGCGCATCTGGTGCCCCCCCCCCACACTTGTACGCCACCCATTTATGCCCTCTTGCACCCTGTGAACAACTTAATATTCAAGGATGAGCACCCACTGTGAACTTGCTGTTTAAGAGTTCACCTGTGTGAACTAAAACCCTTATTCCAGATGTTCAACATGGTGAATAAGAAGGCCTTCTTGGATAACCTGTTCTTTAATAATATCCTTCTTTGAATAACAGTCAAGAGATAAGTGTGCGCTTCCCAGCGCATCTCCAAAAGCAATTGGCAAGACAATACAGTCCAAGACCACAAGATAAAAGATAATAACGCAAGCACCAACGCCAGCAGCCAAGACCTCATGTCGAATGTCGATGTTCTTCTTCTTCTTCTTTCGGCTGCTCCCGTTCGGGGTCGCCACAGCGGATCATCCGTATGATCCGCATAGTGATTTGGCACATGTTTTACGCCGGATGCCCTTCCTGACGCAACCCTGGTCGCCTCTTACGACACAGGGATATTGTACACCTATTTTAACCGGGGTATACACCAGCCCAGTATACTGGTACTCATTTTGCCGACCTCGGAAGGATGACAGGCTGAGTCAACCCCCTGGTGTATTAATTCAGTGGCCCAACGGGGCTTGAACTCAGGACCTTTTGGATCTCAAGGTGTTGAATGTCGATGTTGTGGGTGGTTATATAGATAGATAGATATATATATATATATATATATATATATATATATATATATATATATATATATATATATATATATATATATATATATATAAAAAACCGTTTTTACAGCCATTTTTCCCTGCTGTGCAGGGGTTTGGCTTTTTCTTGAGGCAATGTTTTTTTTTTTTTTATGGCCGGATGCCCTTCCTGACGCCAACCCTGGTCGCCTCTTACGACACACAGGGATATGGTACACCTATTCTTACCGGGGCATACACCGGGACCAGTACACTGGCACTCATTTCGCCGACCTCGGAAGGATGACAGGCTGAGTCAACCCCCTGGTGTTAATTCAGCAGCCAACGGGACTTGAACTCAGGACCCTGGGATCCCAAGCCGCCACCCTAACCACTAAGCCAACACCAGGCATGCATATATATATATATATATATATATATATATATATATATATATATATATATATATATATATATATATATATATATATATATATATATATATATATATATATATATATATATATATATATATATATATATATATATATATATATATATATATATATATATATATATATATATATATATATATATATATATATATATATTGTTGTGGTTACTAAATTCGCAAACCACCATTCAGGTCCCTTAGATGAGGTATCTCGGTAAGTGCATGTGTAGTTAGGCCCAAACCCGTTGTCTAGTGGGAATACATGTCATTTATACGTGCTGCGACTCTTCAGGATAGCCGTTTTTCTTTTACTATCTTTATTTTGGACCAATCGCCACCATCACAACCACAACATCAACCACCAACCACAACCACCGCTTCACCACAACCGCCATGACCTTTACCGTCACAACTCGCCACCATCGCATCACCGTCATCTCGCGCCACTCATGGGCACCGATGCTGGACTCGTGTAGGGCGCACGTTGAACAGCGTGTACAAAATCACGGATTTTCTGCTTCAAAAACGGATCCAAAACGACACACGCCCACTTTTTGCCGTCCAATCGGTGAGCGAGGGGCGAATTGGCCCCGCCCCCAGGGCGATCGATATATGCAAATTTGTGGATCAAAAAGCCTTCACGCCCACTTTTTGTCGGGCCAATGGGGAGCGAGTTGAAAGGTAAAAAGGGAGGGGGTCAAAGGCGAAGTGACGGGGGGATAAAAGGACGGTGTTCGTCAGACAAAGGAGTCGTAAAAGTCGGAGCGAAAGAGTCAGCAGAACGGAGGCGAAGGAGTCGGAACGAGGCGAAGGAGTCGGGACAGAGAGTCAAGACTTCGCGGGCGGTGGAGCTGCTCGTCGTGTGCGTTGGAGTCGGAACGGAGGGGACGAGCTGTGGAGAGGCGGCGAGTCGGACGAAGGGTGCTCGCGTCGTGCAAGGAGCTGCGCGCCCGAGGGAGGCCGGCAGCGCGACCTGGCCGAGGTGGAGACGCTCGTCGCACATAATAAAGATCCTCTATACCCCGAGCATCAGCAACCACCCCCCTGCGTCCCCCCGCGCGGGAGATAGTGCGACCAAGGGGGCCCCTTTTCCCACCCCCTGCCTGACACTGTCCGCGAGGCCCGCGGAGTGAGGCGCCATCGCCGCTCCGCGTCTCATCACCAGACGGGTAGGCCCGACCAGGTCTCGGCCCCAGGCCTACCTCATTCTTGAGGGTATTTCTTTTCCTTGGTTTTGGGTATGTGCTGTCGGCGCCGTCTGTGAAGTAGAATTGTATAAGTGTTGCCGTGTGCTCGGTAGTCGGTATTAGCTCTGCACTGTGTTTTCACTTTTATGTTTGCTTTTTGTGTAAATGGAATTGTGTTTTCTTTTTTGTGTGCATTTGGTGGAATTGTATTTGTGTGCTTCCCGTGTGCCGAGAATAAACGTGCTTTATTGTTGAACTGTTCTCCCGCTTCGCTTCGTCTTTCCTCCATTGAATCCCCATCTTGCTTCACGTAAAGGGTTGGTAGTGGGCTGAATACGCCCGATAATTAATCGAACCGTCGAGGTCGACGATAACACCGCTCGGTTATTCTGATAGTACGGAACGGGTCGGCCATGGCCCGTGTCCGAAGTCGACCTGCGGCGAGGTGCGATCGCCCGGCTGGCCCCCTCCGCGTGGGTACTTAGGTAGTTCGACCGGCGAGCAACCCTATCTCCCACGCGGGGGCTGATTGGCTCGATCGCGGTGAGACCGAAAGGTCCACCCGTGACTGGTTCCCGGCGCAGTCCGAGAGGGTCACGACTGGATTGTCCGTCCGTGGGCGACGCGCCGCGATTCGAGTTACGTGGCCGCCGCACGCCGGCGGGCGCGAAACCGCAACACTGGTGTCAGGAGTGGGATACAAATTCATCGCCCTCGCGGCACTGGTATCGGAGAACAGGAAAACGGGCTCTCCTGTCTCCGGCTAAATTTACGGGAATCGGTCCAGGGGTGAGAGAAGCGACCCCGATTCCCCTCCAAATTACGAGCGAGCAAATTAACCCCTTCACGAGAAGCAAGATGGCGTCTCAAGGCGAGCGGGAGTCGGGGGTATTAGAAATGCATATGTGTAATAATGTAGAGTCCATGGCCCAGGATGGAATCCCCGAGCAGGAAATGTTGATTGTGCAGGAACACGGACTCGCCCAACTGAACCCAGGGCCCGAGGTGTGCGGCCGCGGTGTATGACACCTCCCCCCCTCTCCACCAAAACCCTTGCTAAAACGGTTCAGCTGAGTGCATCCAACATGGCCCAGCTATGACAGCCATGCTGGCGGCAATGAACGAAAAGATGAATGCGAAAATGATCGAAAAAATGGATGCAAACACAAATGAAATGAAAAACGAAATGAAAGGCATGAACGAAAAGATGGATGCGAATGCACAACAAATAATCGAAAAGATGGATACAAACGCAAATGAAATTATAAACGAAATGAAAGGCATGAACAAGCACATGAAGGAAGAAACGAAAAAGCTCCGGGGTGAGACGCAGAACATGGGCCGATGCCTGCAGGCGGGCATGAAGGCCGTGAGCAGGGAACTTAAAATGGCGACTCCACGTGTCGGAACAAACGAGCTGGAAGGGGGTGCAACGGCTGACAGGCCCGCGGTGGAGGCGGGTGAAAAAATAATTCGTGGAACGTGTTGGGCGAGGGTCGTGACGATGACCGAAAGGGAAAAATTAAATGGGGAGACCAAAACGTGTGAGACGAGACACGAGGTGACGACAACGGAAATAATAGTTGAGACAAGGGAGGTAAAGGGTGAAGAGTTGGCAGAGACACGGGAGACAGAAAAAATAGAGGGAAGACTACACGATGAAGACGGGGTAAGTGACGCGCACGCACACACGGAGGTAGTGGAGGACAATGGGGGTGAGCTCGCGGAGCGTGTTGGGACCCGGTGCGAGCAGCGAGATGGCCTCCTCCAGGAACGAGGGGAGGGAGTATGCCCCCTTAAGGCGAGTCACGACCAGGTGAGTTCGGTCGTGCTTTGCGAGGTTGAGGGGACGAGTGCTGTGGACGGGTGCACGGAGAGCTTGGGGGGTATAGAGGCCCCGGAGACCCTTGTGGGGATACGAATCCCCAGTGTAGTTGTCCCTGTGTGTGTGTGGTGCAAGGCGTGAGTGCGTCCCCCGTGAGTGGAAGCGACCCCGTGTGTGAGTGGTGTGGTGGCGATGGTGCTGGAGTGCGTGCTTCCCAGCACGCCGTGTTTGGATGAGGCACCGTGTGTGGATGAGGAACCGTGTGTGGAAGAGGCCGTGTCTGTGAGTGAAACGGCCAGTATGAGTGAGGAACCGCGGGTGAGTGCCCCCGCGTGTATGAGTGAGGGACGTTGTGTGGAAGAGACCGCGTGTGTGAGTGTCGCCGTGTGTATGAGTGAGGTACCGCGGGTGAGTGCCCCCGCGCGAGTGAATGGAGCACCACGTGTGAGTGGTATGGTTTGTGTGAGGAAAATGGCAAACGTGAGTGAACGGCCGTGTGCAAGGTCGCTGTGTGCCAGGGAGACCGTGTGTGAGAGAGCGGTATGAGAGGGAGATGTCGAAGAGGGCGGGAGCACGCAGCCGCGTCTCCCGGTGTGAATGTGATGGTGTGGACTGTGTGCGTCGTAACACGCAGGTGTGCGTGGGTTGAATGGAGACGACGACGGCGACAGAGGAGAGAAAGCCGTGTAGCGGCTGTAGCTGTTTCGGAGACCGTGCCGGGTTCACCCAGCAGTGAGCACGCGGTTCGTGCTGTGCAACGCACGAGACCACCACGTGCTCGCTTGCGAGAGTGAAGTCCCGGTCCGGAAACGCACGCGGTGGATTTGCCGATCCCGCGGACGGACAAAGTTTAGGCAGGTAAATGGATTTGGACCGGACGGGTTCTCCACGCGATTGTGTGTAAAGCTCCAACGGGCAAAGCACATGTGTTCGCGTGGGGAACCCCTCGAGACTTGGGGCTTGTTTTTTTTTCTGCGCACGGTGACGTCATGGCTGCACGTGGGGTTGGAATCCGGCAGGAGGGGTATCTCTGCCGGATGGCACCGTCCAAGGAGGGACGAGGAACACGTGCAGCTGCATGACGTCACGGCCAGGTGCAAAGTGCGCGAGCTCTGAGTTGCCGCGCAGGTGCTGCGCATGAAAAAAAAAAAGCAAGCCTCACTTTCGGGTGTACAGGGATTCCTGGGCAAGGGTGAAAGACCCCTTACCTGGGGCACAGGATGGAAACTAGTTAGGGGGAAGGGTTAGCTTAGTTAGACCGACTTCATGGGGCAGGGGTAAGTCCTCATGGAGTCCGTGGAATGGATTAGGTAGAGGGATTGTAGCCAGATTTAGGATGGGAAAATGGGAAATGGGAAATAAAATGATTTGTTAGGAGACAGAGACAGACTGGTGAGTGTGTAGAGGGGACGTAGTTTAGCTACGTAGTGTTAAAAGGAACGTGCTATAGTTTATGGACGACGTGGGAGCACGAGTTAGTTAGGGGATGTAGTTAGAAGGATGGCAGAGTTCAGCGGTGAGTGTGTTGAAGAGTTGGTGAGTTGTGAGGTGAGTGCTTGTTGAGTGAGTGAGGCCAGCGGGTCTGTGTGTATGGAGGAATGGGGAATGCATGGTGCGATGAGTGATTGGGGGAGGAGTGACTCGCCTCAAGGGACCCCGGGGACAGAGTAAAGTGAGTTAGTTGGGTTAGTCAAATTGAAAAATGGAGGTCGTTTGTTGTTGGTGGGAAAGTAGGCTCGAGACCCATTTGGAGGGGTGCAGGAGCCCTGTTGACGGGCTTGGGAGCGTGGCTGCGAAAGGTGAGTATCGCTGAGTGGGTACCCGGGCACCAGGCTGGTCGGCCGCGGTAGGCCAAGGGCCCATGGGGGGCCGGGATAGAGTAGTGGGCACGGGTGCGCCTGCTTGGTGCGGGGCCCGGGGCGCCATTAGCCGCGTGGGCAGTGTAGTGGGCACGGGTGACCCTCGGAAAGGGACCCGGGAGGCCGGCCTGCCACGTGTGCGTTTCAGGGGAGGTGCCATGGGGGGCACTCCCGGTGTTAGGGAGCTGGTAGGCTCGGAGGCAGTGTAGTGCCCGGGGTGCCATAGCGGGAGATTCGGCAGAGGGTCGTGCCTGCCAAAGGGAGCCACGTGTCCCAGCAGGAGACCGTGTGAGGGCACGGAGAGAAAATTGGGCGAGGCCCGAAATTGTGAGGACACCAACACAGGCGACGGGAATCTGGGTTGTTAGAACCAATAGTTTAAGCGAAAGGCGCTTGTTGAAAGCCCCGGGGTAGTTTAACAGTTAAATGGTTAGGGTAGATTAGGAGATGTACCCTCCGCACCATCCATCCCCTCGCTGTCGCTGTGGGCCGCTGGACCCACTTGGTGTTAAGATCGCCGAACTCTGGGGAGGCCATTCTGAGGCTTCGTTGGGCCTCGGCACAGGACGTTAGCTCTCCCTTATTCCCCTCCGGGAAGGGAACGTAGGGGTTGGGAGTAGGCTAGGTGACAGGATAGGTTAGCCGAACAAGGACGATAAAGGGGGTTAGGGGACGATTTATAGTGGGGAAGTAAAAATAAAAACAATAAAAAAATAAGTTGGGGCTAAATTGGGGTTTGACAAATTAAGGGAGTGGGTATGGACAGTGACAGGCAAAGGCGATAGGTGGGAGGGAGACAGGTAGGTAGGTCCGAGCCCGCCTTCCAAGTGGCCAGCACCACCGCACTCCCTCCACCAACCTCCACTGAACGGCAAAGGCTGGCCAACTTCATCGGCAGCTGTTATTTTGCTGCAAGGTCTGTGCCGGCTGGATCGTCTGCAGCTGCTGTGCTGCAAGGCCTGTGCCGGCCAGTTCATCTGCTGGCTGTTTTTCTTCGAGGCCTGTGCCGGCCTGGTTCTGTGGGCTGAGTTTGCCTGCAGCGGCCTTATTCTGCGGGCTGAGTTTGCCTGCTTGCCTTTGCCATGCCATGCCCACTGCCCATGTTCACCGCCCCGTTCAATTTTGCTTTGCCCCCCCCCCCCTGTTCGTTTCCATGTGCGCCAGGATCAGAAAGCAACAGTTTGCAAGCTGCAAGAACTGCCCTGTTGGCAGCTACAACACGGGCCTGCAGTGGCGGCCCGTGCACCGTGTTTGCGTTCATGCATCCATTCGTTGTGCTCATTGCATGTGCCACTTGAGCTGGCACGGAGACTGCGTTTGTGCAGCCCAAGCACCGTTGTTGTTCACTGAGTTCAGTTCAAAAGGGAAGGCCTTGGACTGCGTGTGAGCAGCCAGCCACGTTCCCTGTCACCTGCATTGTTTGAGCCAGAGACTGCCATGTGGGCAGCCTGGCTCCCTGCTAACTGCTTTTCTTTGCAGAGTTCAGTGATCCTGGGCCATGGTTTAGTGTAAAATTTGTAAGTTAAGGTAAGATGTACTGTAAATATGAGTGCGCCCCCCGGCATGTATGTCTTAGCGCCGGCAATTTTATTTAAGTCGTCCGTGTGAGTGAGTTTGTTTAGGTAGTTACGCAGCCCTCAGGTTATTTATTTTGGGGACACGAATACCATGAATGTCGCACTCAGGGATCCGTAGGTAAAATGTACTAGGGGAAAACTACACATGATAGCACACGAAAATTTGACGACTCGGGACGAGTCTGTAAAAAGGAAGGGTAGTGTTGTGCTTACCAAATTCGCAAACCACCATTCAGGTCCCTTAGGTGAGGTATCTCGGTAAGTGCATGTGTAGTTAGGCGCAAACCCGTTGTCTAGTGGGAATACATGTCATTTATACGTGCTGCGACTCTTCAGGATAGCCGTTTTTCTTTACTATCTTTATTTTGGACCAATCGCCACCATCACAACCACAACATCAACCACCAACCACAACCACCGCTTCACCACAACCGCCATGACCTTTACCGTCACAACTCGTCACCATCGCATCACCGTCATCTCGTGCCACTCATGGGCACCGATGCTGGACTCGTGTAGGGCGCACGTTGAACAACGTGGACAAAATCACGGATTTTCTGCTTCAAAAACGGATCCAAACGACACACGCCCACTTTTTGCCGTCCAATCGGTGAGCGAGGGGCGAATTGGCACCGCCCCCAGGGCGATCGATATATGCAAATTTGTGGATCAAAAAGCCTTCACGCCCACTTTTTGTCGGGCCAATGGGGAGCGAGTTGAAAGGTCAAAGGGAGGGGGTCAAAGGCGAAGTTACGGGGGGATAAAAGGACGGTGTTCGTCAGTAAAAGGGAGAGTAAGAAGTCGGAACGAGGGAGGAACGAGTAGTAAGAAGTCGGAACGAGGAAGAAGGGAGTCGTAAAGGTCGGAACGAGGCGAAGGAGAGTCGGAACGGAGGGGACGAGCTGTGGAGAGGCGGCGAGTCGGACGAAGGGTGCTCGCGTCGTGCGTGGCGAGCTGCGCGCCCGAGGAGGCCGGCAGCGCGGCACCTGGCCGAGGTGGAGACGCCGTCGCACATAATAAAGATCCTCTATACCCCGAGCATCAGCAACCCCCTCCTGTTTCCCCCCCGCGCTGAGATAGTGCGACCAAGGGGGCCCTTTTCCCCACCCCCTGCCTGACACTGTCCGCGAGGCCCGCGGAGTGAGGCGCCATCGCGCTCCGCGTCCCTCATCACCAGACGGGTAGGCCCGACCAGGTCTCGGCCCCAGGCCTACCTCATTCTTGAGGGTATTTCTTTTCCTTGGTTTTGGGTATGTGTTGTCGGCGCCGTCTGTGAAGTAGAATTGTATAAGTGCTGCCGTGTGCTCGGTAGTCGGAATTAGCTCTGCACTGTGTTTTCACTTTTATGTTTGCTTTTTATGTAAAATGGAATTGTGTTTTCTTTTTTGTTGTGTGCATTTGGTGGAATTGTATTTGTGTGCTTCCCGTGTGCCGAGAATAAACGTGTTTTATTGTTGAACTGTTCTCCCGCTTCGCTCGTCTTTTTCCCCATTGAACCCCCATCTTGCTTCACGTAAAGGGTTGGTAGTGGGCTGAATACGCCCGATAATTAATCGAACCGTCGAGGTCGACGATAACACCGCCGGTTATTCTGATAGTACGGAACGGGTCGCTAAGTGGCCCGTGTCCGAAGTCGACCTGCGGCGAGGTGCGATCGCCCGGTCTACCCTCCGCGTGGGTACTTAGGTAGTCTCGGTGGCGAGCAACCCTATCCCACGCGGGGGCTGATTGGCTCGATCGCGGTGAGACCGAAAGGTCCACCCGTGACTGGTTCCCGGCG
>NC_140968.1:3233181-3285681 GCF_056783735.1 Eptatretus burgeri | reverse complement strand
TCCTCAGAAGATTCCACACCGAGACACGTCGCCTGCAGCTCTTCTGACAGCGAGTACAGTGGTATAAAAACTATACGAGGAGTTCAGAATGTGTGTGTGACTGCTGGTGATGCGTGTGTGGTTGTGGTTGCAGTGTGGTTGTGGTCAGCACCCGCCGTGGTCGGCTGCTTTGTACTTCTGATGTTTCAGCTAAATGTTGTGTTTGGTGCTTTGCATATCCCATATCTAGTGCTTTGTGCATAACCTTACCTCTGTGTAATGGACTGCTTTAAATGCGGACTTTGTGGTATCTTCAGGCTAGTCGTATTTGCTGTTGATAGTTTAACGTGATGATTGCAGGTCATAGCCTACTGTATCTTATTTCAAAGTGTACTGATTCTGGTGCCAACCTCCCCCGTTTAGTCATTGTATCTCTGGTATATTAATTTTTCTAATGCCAATTCTTCACAACACCTTGTATAAGTGCACCTGAATTGGTGCCAATTGTCTAATCATTGAATATTTGCATTGTGAATGTGCCAGTTTGTTGTGGCTCTCCTGCGTTCGAATAATTTTAGGCCAAAAACATCGGAACATATTAAATCGAGCTGAGATCAATTTGGTTAGTATGCGACGGCAACCTCAGTATAGATGTGTCAATGTTGCATGAATACAATAGTATACCGGGTTGTCAAAAATATTAAATATAATAATTGTGCCCCCCCCAATCCAGTTCATATGCCCCCCTTAATACTGAGCCCTGGTGGTGCGGGAATGGCCGTAGAAGGAGAGAGGTGAAGGTGGTGGAGGGTTTTCGGTGGTGGTTGATGGTTATGGTGCCGTTTGGGAATGACGGTGATGAGATGTTTGCGGGATTGAGTTGTGAAGGTAAAGGCCGTGGCTGTTGGCGTTGTTGTTGTTTGAGGGTTGGAGCGTCGTTGTAGTTGGTGACGATGGCTGGCGTGGTGGTTAAGGTGGTTGTTGTGTGATGGTGGTTGAGACGTGGTTGGTTCAAAATAGAGATAGAACAGAAAAACGGCTATCTCAAAGCGTCGCAGCCCGAATGAATCACGTAAATTCCCTCTTGACAACGGATTTGGGCTCACTACACATGTGCTTAAGGGATATCTCACCGACGGGACCTGAATGGTGGTTTGCGAATTTCCACAGCCGTAACAATATATTCAAACCTGCCAAAGATGTAGTGCCACTTGATGCTTTTGTGCTGGAACTGTAAAGACTTGGGGATGATTCATCCATAACGATAACTTGAGAACAGTTTATTTCAATGTCCACTCGACATAAGTTCCTTCACCCACAAAGCTTGGAAGTGAATCTACAACTACATCTACGACATCAGTCTTTTAGTCTGGAACCTTGACCACTTTTGCTATTATCATCGCTGACCTGAAAGGCAAAAAAAATTAACATGCATTGTATGTAGAATTGTAGCATGTCATAATGTTTAGAAAAATTAATTATCTTGGTGACGTTGCAGTAATTGATTTAATATAGGCTGCACAGCATCTGAAATGAACAAAAATTCAGATAAGTCACTATGGTTATGTTCAATGTCATTATTGATATTGTTACGGCTGTGGAAATTCACAATACACCATAAAGCGTGCTTAGATCAGTTATGATGATAAGTATATGTGTAGTTAGATTTCCCCACCGTTGTTTAGAGGGAATTTCCATGTTCACAGGGCTGCGATCCTTTGAGTTAGCCATTTTTCTTTTCTCTATCATTATTTTGAACCAATCATCCCCCAACAACCAAATCGCCACTACCAACATCATTCCCAAACAACTACAACTCAAACACCACCACCTTCGCCTCTTTACCTCCACAACTCCACCCCGCAAACATCGCTTCACCGCCATTCTCAAACGACGCCCAGCAACCAAATCGCCACCACCAACACCCTTCCCAAGCCACCGCAGCAAACTCCCACCACCTTCGCCTTTCTACCGAACGTCGTGCCATGGGTTGTGAATGAGTTCCTTTCGCCTCGAAAAGCGGATCAGGAATGATTCACGCCCACTTTTCCTTCATCCAATGGCTGAGCATCAGGTGGTATAGCCCCGCCTCCGAACCCGCTGTGATCCACAAATTTGCATATACGCCCCTCCCTCGGCCTATATAAGCGCAAGCACAATGCAGCTCGCGGCAGAAAAGTGGGAGCAGTGGAGTGGCAGCAGCAGTGTCGGCAGTCAAGTGGCAGTCAAGTCTGGAGTCAGTGGAGTGGAAGTCAAGCAGTATCGGTGGGGCAGTCAAGTCGAGTGCAGTGTCGGCAGTCAAGTCAAGTGTGTCGGTCGCGGCAGTCAAGTCTGGAGTCGGTGGAGTGGCAGTCTGGAGAAGCGGGAAACGGGGCAGTCAAGTCTGCAGTGTGTCGGTGTCGGCAGTCTGGAGAATTGGGAGACGGGGCAGTCAAGTCGAGTGCAGTGTCGGCAGTCAAGTCGAGTGCAGTGTCGGTGGGGCAGAGTCGGGAGACGTAGCTCGAAGCCGACGGGAAAGGCAGACGGGGAGCACCGGAGAGAGCTCGCCGGCCACGCCAAGGGCACGAAGCCAGGCGCAGCTACGCTGACATCGCGGCTTGCCCGCCATCGCGCCACGAGGGCGTGGGTAAGACCCTTCGGTCTCATGGACCTGGCCGCTCATCCAGGTTCCACGCACATTTGGTCCACAAGCCTGTCTGCCACCCTTGCCTTTGAGGGTGGCTTTTTCCTTTGCTTTTTGTGTAAATGCATGTGGTGGTGCTGTCTTATAAGTAGAACTGTCTGAGTGTGCGTGCGAATAAAGACTTTATTCAGTTGTAATTCCTGCTTTCATTGCTTTGACTGTTATACGTGCATGATTTTCTGTATGGCTGTAAAATACGTGCTTGTCTGAGTGTGCATTAAATGTGCTTGTCGAACTGTTCACCGTTTCGTTGCGTCCTTTCCCTTGTTTGAAAGTTCCATCTTGCATCACGGAAGGAATTGGTAGAAGGGTGTAAGCACCCGGTTACATAATCACGTCCGTCGGGGCTGGCGATAACACCGCTCAGTTATCACTGAAGCACGGAACGGACCGCTTTAGCAGTTCGTGTCTTCGGCCGGCCAGCGGCGAGGTACGATCGCCCGGTTAACTACCCGCGCAGGTACTTAGGTAGGTCGAGTTTGGCGAACAACTCTATCCTGCGCGGGTGGCCGATTGGCACGATTGTGGTGGGGTCGAAAGACCCACCCGTGACTAGCTCCTGACGGTAGTTCCAAGGAGGGTCACGACTGAATTGTCCGTTCCGGTGGGCGACTCGGTCGCGATTTGAGTTACGTGGCCGATCGCACGCCGGGCGGACCGAAATTCATAACACTGGTGTACAGGAGTGTGGGATTCAAATCCACCTCGGTCTCCAACTAAATTCATGGGGATCGGACCAGGGGTGTGCAAAGCACCCCCCCCCCCCCCGTTCCCCCCAAATTACGAGCAAATCTAAATTAATTTCTTCCGAGAAATAAGATGGAGTTTCAATGCGAGCGGTTGCCGGAGGTAGAAATGAATATGTGTCGTAATGTAGGATCCATGGCCCGGGACGGTACTTGTAATTTTAATCCATGGGGGAGCTCACCCTCATATTCTGAGCACGAACTTTGCCGGCAAACGGAGTCGCAAGATGGCGGCGCGGCCGCACTTCAGCGCGGCACGAGGCGTGAGCGAGCCGCTATTTGTAGCGCAACGAACGGCACGACATGAGGCGAGCGCTCCCAACAACCGTTTCAAACCACGTGGGCAAGGCAATCGAGGCAGGCAGACATTGTCGGGCTTCAGAAACAATTAAAGGAAGAATGGACAACCGAGCTCAAGAAAGAAAAATGGAAGCACGATTTGGAATTAAAACAACGAAATGAAAAAATATTGGAAAAGTCAAGACAGGTCAAAGAACTAGAGGGAAAAATGGGGAAAATAGAATTGAGTATCCATAAATTGGAAGAAAGAGAATGCAAACACAATTTGGAAGTCAAGTAACTGGAGCGTGAGGGAGAACAAGGCGTTCGGGACAGTTAAAGACTAGAATAAGAGGTAAAAAGAGAACAGGAAGATAGGGAACAATTGGAAGAAGAAGCAAAGTTGAAGTATGATAAGATGTGCAAGAAAAGGAATGAAGAGAGGGAGGAAAAATGGAAAAAAGTTTATGAGATACTGGAACACGAAACCAAAGAGACAGGATTACAAAACGAACTGGAAAAGTTAAAAGAGGAAAGGAAGAGAACGGAAAATGAAACGTTGAGGAAACACATTCTACAGATCAAACAGTTGGAAGCCAAAGCAAGGTTGGAGTGTGCGGAGATGAGAAAGGAATTAGAAAAGAAAGCTTCTGAGTTACAGAAACACCAAAACAAAGAGAGGGAACTACAAAACGAGCTAAGGATGTCGAGGGAGGAAAGAACGACAGCAGCGAATGAAACATTAAGGAACCACACTGTACAGATCAAACAGCTGGAAGCCAAGGCCAGATTAAAGAATGAGATGCAAGAAAGAGTAATGAAAGAAGAACGAATGAGACAGGAGAAGGAAATTAGGCAAGTGAAGGAAATAACAAGATTGCAGAATGAGGAACAAGAAAGACAGTGGAATGAAGAACACAAAGAACAAGGAATGAGACAGGAGAAAGAAATCAGTCAGTTGAAGGAGATAACGAGATTGCAGAAGGAAGAACGAGAGGAACAGTGGAATAGAAAACAACAAGAACATGAATTTGAGGTTAACCAATTGAAGGAAATATGATATTGGAGAATGAGGGACAGGGGGGTGAAAGAAATTAAAAAAGAAAGACAAGAACAATTAAAAAAGAAAGCAAGGTTGAAGTACGCAGAGAGAGTGTAAGAACCACGAACGAAACAGGAAAAAGAACTAAGCAAATTGAAAGAAACGATGAGATTGGAGGCTGAAAAGCATGAGGAACAGTGGGAGAGAAAACAAAAACTATACGAGTTTGAAATTAACCAGCTTGAGGGAAGAGCAAAGCTTGAGTCCACAGAGATGGAAAAACTCCGGAAAGAGAACGAACAACTCAAAAAGCTCTGAGAGGAAGAACGACTCAAATGGGAAGGAAAATGGAACCAGGAAGAAACAGAAATAAGGAAGAAGGAGAGAAAATATATAGAGACGCAGGAGATAGAAAAAATAGAGAGACTGCACGATAAAGATGGGGTTAAGGACGAGCACACACACATTAAGGTAGTGGAGGACCATGAGGGGGAGCTGGCGGACTGTTTAGGGACCCGGTGCGAGCAGCTGGATAGCCTCCTTCAGGAACGGAGGGAGACACTATTCTCCCTTGAAGCTGATCTCGACCAGGTGAGTTAGGTCGTGCCAAGCGGAGTAGAGGGGGCGAGTGCTGTTGACGGGCGCACACAGAGCTTGGGGGGTATGGAGGCCCCGGGAGCCCGAGAGGTGACCCGATTCCCCAGTGTGATTGTCCTGGTGTGTGTGGTGAAAGGTGTGAGTGCGCCCCCGTGTGTGAGTGGTGTGGTCACGAGTGTGCCGGAGTGCGTGCCTCCCAGCACACCGTGTGTGAGTGGAACCACGCTTGCGAGTGAAAGGGCATGCATGAGTGAACGGCTGTGTGTAAGAGGGACAGCGTGTGTGAGGGAGATGACTGTGGGCATGCGGGAGCACGCAGCTGCGTCTCCGGGTGTGAGTGTAATGGCGCGATGTGTGAGTCTCGTGACACACAGGAGTGCGTGTGTGGAATGGAGCTTGAGCGCGAGAGTGCGACGGAGACGACGGCGACAGATGCACAAAGGCTGGGTGGCGGCCGTAGCTGTTTTGGGGACCGTGCCGGGTTTGCATGGCAGCGCGTGCGGGGTCCGTGCTGTGCAACGCACGAGGCCGCCACGTGCGCGCTTGCGGGAGTGAAACCCGGTCCGTAAACGCCCGCGGTGAATGTTGCCGATCCCACGGACAGACAAAAGGTAGGCTGGATAACGGATTTGGACCGGATGGGTTGTCCACACGGGCGTGTGTGAAGCTCCAACGGGCGGAGCACATGTGTTCACGTGGGGAACCCCTCGAAACACGAGGCTTGTTTTTTTGATGCACAGGAGCGCAGGTTGCGAGTTGCCGCGCTGGTGCGCGCGCATAAAAAAAAAAAAGCAAGCCTCGCTTCGGGTGAACAGAATTCCCTGGGCAAGGGGTGGAAGATCCCCTTGGCTTGGGCACAGGAATACCACTAGTTAGGGGGATGGGTTAGCAGAGTTAGACCGGCTTCATGGGGCAGGGACAAATCCTCATGGAGCCCGTGGAATGGATTAGTTAGAGGGATTTCAGTTTAGATTTAGAGTATGGAAAATGGGATTTTTGGAGACAAGGACTGACTTTGAATGTATTGAGGGGACATAGCTCAGCTACGTAGTGTTAAATGGATGTGCTATATTGTAAGGGATGACGAGGGAGCACGATTTAGTTGAGGGATCCAGTGAATAGGAATGGCAGTATTCAGTGATGGGAGCGATGAAAGGAATTGAAGAGAATGGAAAATGTACTTGATGAGTGAGTGAGGGCCAGCGGGCCTGAGTGTATGGAGCGAATGTGGTATGCATGGTGCGATGAGTGGTTGGGGGGAGGAGTGATTCCCACCCAAGGGACCCCGGGGTCAGTGCAAGGTGAGTTTGTGGGTTAGTCAAATTGACAAAATGGAGGTCGTTTTGTTGTTGGTGGGAATGTAGGCTCGAAACCTGTTTGGAGGGGTGCAGGATCCCTGTTGACGGGCTGGGAGCATGGCTGCGAACGGTGAGTATCACTTAGTGGGTACCCCGGGCACCGGGCAAGTCGCGGCCGCGGTCGGCCAAGGGCCCATGGGGGGCCGGGATAGCGTAGCAGGCACGGGTGGGCCTGCATGATGTGGGGCCCGGAGCGCCATTGGCTGCGTGGGCAGTGTCGTGGGCACGGGCACCCGGGGAAGGGGCCTGTGGCGCCAACCTGCCATGTGAGCATCGAGGGGGAGTAGCTATTGAGGGCACTCCCCAGGTTTTAGGGAGTTGGTAGGCTCGGAGGCAGTGCAGTGCCTGGGGGGTGCCATTGTTGGAGAATTGGCAGAGGGTAGTTCCTGCCAAGGGAGCTACGCGTCCCAGCCGTGAGAGACTGTGTGAGGGCACGGGCGGAAAACTCGAGGGCATGGCCCGGAATTTGCGAGGACACCAACACAGGCGACGGGAATCTGTGTTGTTGGAACCAGTAGATTAAGCGAGAGGCACTTGTTGAAAGCCCCGGGGTAGTTTAAAGGTTTATGGATAGGGTAGATTAGGAAGTGTACCCCTCCGCACCATCCCTTCGCTCTCGTTGTGGGCCGCTGGACCCACTTTGGGTAAGATCGCTGAAGTCTGAGGAGGCCATCCTGGGGCTTGAGTTGGGCCTCGACACAGGACGCTAGCTCTCCCTTATTCCCCTCCAGGAAGGGAACGTAGGGGTTGGGAGTAGGCTAGGGCAGGATAGGTTAGCCGAACAAAGACTGTAAAGAGGGTTAGGGGACGATTTATAGGGGGGAAGTAAAAAATAAAAATAAAAACAAAAAAATAAGTTGGGGCAAAATTAGGTTTTGACAAATTAAGGGGGTGGGTATGGACAGAGACAGGCAAAGGCGATAGGTTGGGAGGGAGACAGTCAGGTAGGTCCGAGCCCGCCTTCTGAGTGGCCAGCACCACCGCACTCCCTCCACCAACCTCCACTGAAAGGCAAAGGCTGGCCACGTCATCGGCTAGCTGTTTGCTGCAAGGTCTGTGCCGGTCGGATCGTCTGTCGGCTGTGTTTGCTACAAGGCCTGTGCCGGCCATTTCATCTGCCGGCTGTGTTTGCTACAGCAGCCCTGTTTTGCCATGCCTTGCCTTCCCACCTTTGCCATCCATGCCTACTGCCCATGTCCACCAGCCCTGTTCTGTTTTGCATCCCCCCCCCCTTTTTGTTCATTACCATGTGCGCCAGGATCCTCGCGCAAATTGCAGGGACTGCCCTGATGGCAGCTGCAACAAGGGCCTGCACCGGCGGCCCGTGCACGGTTCATTGCGTGTGCTGCTTGAGCCAGCACGGAGACTGCGTTGCGCAGCTCATGCGCCGTTGTGTTTGCTGCGTTCATTTAAAAAGTGGGGGGGGGGGTCCTGGACTGCGTGTGAGCAGCCGGCCACGTTCCCTGTCACCTGCATTGCGTGAGCCAGAGACTGCGGGCGAGCAGCCTGGCTCCCTGCTAACTTGTTCTCTTTGCAGAGTCCATCGATCCTGGGCCATGGAATAGTGTAAATTATAAGGTTAAGTTGTTAAGTTGTGTATTGTATATGAGTGCGCCCCCGGCATGTATGTCATAGCGCCGGCATTTTATTTAAGTCGTCCGTATGAGTGAGTTTGTTTAGTTAGTTACTCAGCCCGTAGGTTATTTATTTTGGGGACACGAATACCATGAATGTCGCACTCAGGGATCCGAAGATAAAACGTACTAGGGGAGAACTTACACATGATGGCACACGAAAATTCGGCGACTCGGGACGAGTCTGTAAAAAGGGGAGAGGGTAGTGTTACGGCTGTGGAAATTCGCAATACACCATAAAGGGTCCTGAGATCAGTTATGACGATAAGTATATGTGTAGTTAGATTTGCCCACCGTTGTTTAGAGCGAATTTCCCTATTCACAGGGCTGCGATCCTTTGAGTTAGCAGTTTTTTTTTCTCTATCATTATTTTGGACCAATCATCCCCCAACAACCAAATCGCCACCACCAACATCATTCCCAAACAACTACAACCCAAACACCACCACTTTCGCCTCTTTACCTCTACAACTCCACCCCGCAAACATCGCTTCACCGCCATTCTCAAACGATGCCCACCAGCAACCAAATCGCCACCACCAACACCCTTCCCAAACCACCACAGCAAACTCCCACCACCTTCGCCTTTCTACCGAACGTCATGCCATGGGTTGTGAATGGGTTCCTTTCGCCTCGAAAAGCGGATCAGGAATGAATCACGCCCACTTTTCATCCATCCAATGGCTGAACATCAGGTGGTATAGCCCCGCCTCCGAACTCCGCTGTGATCCACAAATTTGCATAGACGCCCCTCCCTCGGCCTATATAAGCGCGAGCACAACGCAGCTCGCGGCAGAAAAGTGGGAGCAGTGGAGTGGCAGCAGCAGTGTCGGCAGTCAAGTGGCAGTCAAGTCTGGAGTCGGTGGAGTGGAAGTCAAGGAGTATCGGTGGGGCAGTCAAGTCGAGTGCAGTGTCGGCAGTCGTCAAGTGTGTCGGTCGCGGCAGTCAAGTCTGGAGTCGGTGGAGTGGCAGTCTGGAGAAGCAGGAGACGGGGCAGTCAAGTCTGCAGTGTGTCGGTGTCGGCAGTCTGGAGAATCGGGAGACGGGGCAGTCAAGTCGAGTGCAGTGTCGGCAGTCAAGTCGAGTGCAGTCTCGGCAGACGGCGGCAGTGTCGGTGGGGCAGAGTCGGGAGAGGGAGCTCAAAGCCGACGGGAAAGAGAGACGGGGAGCGCCGGAGAGAGCTCTCCGGCCACGCCAAGGGCACGAAGCCAGGCGCAGCTACGCTGACATCGCGGCTTGCCCGCCATCGCGCCAAGAGGGCGCGGGAAAGATCCTTCGGTCTCGTGGACCTGGCCGCTCATCCAGGTTCCACGCACATTTGGTCCACGAACCTGTCTGCCACACTTGCCTTTGAGGGTGGCTTTTTCCTTTGCTTTTTGTGTAAAAGCATGTGGTGGCGCCGTCTTATAAGTAGAACTGTCTAAGTGTGCGTGCGAATAAACACTTTATTCGGTTGTAATTCTTGCTTTCATTGCTTTGACTGTTATACGTGCATGATTTTCTGTATGGCTGTAAAATACGTGCTTGTCTGAGTGTGCATTAAATGTGCTTGTCGAACTGTTCCCAGTTTCGTTGCGTCCTTTCCCTTGTTTGAAAGTTCCATCTTGCATCACGGAAGGAATTGGTAGAAGGGTGTAAGCACCCGGTAAATAATCACGTCCGTCGGGGCTGGCGATAACACCGCTCGGTTATCACTGAAGCACGGAACAGACCGGTTAAGCGGTTCGTGTCCTAGGCCGGCCAGCGGCGAGGTACGATCGCCCGGTTAACTACCCGCGCAGGTACTTAGGTAGGTTGAGTTTGGCGAACAACCCTATCCTGCGCGGGTGGCTGATTGGCACGATTGTGGTGGGGTCGAAAGACCCACCCTTGACTAGCTCCTGGCGGTAGTTCCAAGGAGGGTCACGACTGAATTGTCCGTTCCGGTGGACGACGCGGTCGCGATTTGAGTTACGTGGCCGATCGCACGCCGGTTTATACTCGAACCCACAAAAAATTGATAAACACAAGCAATCTTAAAAAATAAGGGTTTAATGACATAAATCAAGTATTTATAATGGAAATAAATCAAAACAGGATAATAATGAAAAGTAAGGTAACCTAAATTCCGATTTTAAGCGCCTCCACACACACTTTAATACAGACAAGGGGACAGAATGAATAAAAGAATAATCCTCCCTTTCTCCCAGCACTTAGCTGTGTGCCCAGAGATGAGTTTCTGAAGCTTGGGCTTCACCAAACCGCATCGTCACTGCACAGGAAAATGCGCCCAAAATGGCGCCAAGCCGGTCTCTGTGTGGGAAGCGTAAGGGATGTAGTTCGTGTGGATGGTCCCTTCGTTAATGGCCCAGAAGCTGTCGTGAAAGTTCCTCATGATTGAGATTGATGACGCCACTGCTCTCTGCAAAATGGCACTGCCTTCTTCCCTGATGATAACATGAGGCTCCGAGGCGTGGTCTCACACGACCCAGCCGAACAGTCAATGGCCACCGTCTTGCTCCATTACGCGAGCAAATTCACACAATTGAACAACGGGATTCACACTGCCTTTTCTGTCGTGTCAAAGGCAGCCAGCCAGAACCTCTGTCTCAATCGCGTTCCTCACAGAACCCTCCTTTTTTTGCTCCTCGTTCGTGTCCCGACTGCCGATCCTGACTCAATCTTCTCCTCTCTCCTCTAACGTCACCCCATCTATCATCCACCCCAAGGGCGTGGTCTCGCTAGTTGGCATTTCTGGAGGTGGGGTTTTCGCATGCTTGGAAATGTCCGGCTTGGTTGTTGTTCTAAGGACGCGATTCGTTTTTATCGCCAGTCTTCAAATGCAAAAACATAAGAAAAGGTCACGGGGAAATCACATACTGGGAGAAATTTGCCTTCGACACGACATAATTTAACACAGCTCCCCCCCCCCCTCGTGTGGTGACACGTAACACTTAAGCTCACAGTTTCCCTTCTTAATTTACATCAAGATATCTCCTACACGTCCACGGGCCATGCTACTCAATACACAATCCTACTTTCTTTACTATGAAATTACTCCATCTATCCCACAAACATAGTAATCTTCCCAGATGTTTAAACGGGCAAAACTATGAAGGGAAAAAGTTCATTAGTCAACCAATTCCTACTGTGGTAGGAAAGAAGTGATGCAGCCACCGGTTGATTGCTTTCACCATGAAGTCATTGTGATGTGACATGCACATCATACATATGCCAAAATGCCATGCTCGATGAAGCTGACATTTTGTGTATAATGCTTCAAGCTCATCCAATAATGAAATGAATGGGTTTTGTTTTTGTGTAGTGTCAAGGCTCGTATAAGAACTAACGAACGACTTCCGGTTCCGGTTCTTGAGTTTTCCGGTGGTGTCCCTCAAGGTCTTTGACGACATTCTCAGAGATAGGTTTCCTGGTCATTTTTTGTTGCGTTTTTGCTGTTATTTTGTTGTCTCTGTGTTTACTGTGTGTTTGTAGTTAATTTTTGTTTAAAAACTTGCACTAATTGGTGAGTGTTCGTCGATCTTTTCAAATCAGGTTTGTTGAGGCCTACCCTTTCCTTTGTATGCATTCTCATGTTATTCTATTTCTACTTTTTACCTTCAGGTTTTTTTTTTACCACAATTCCTCCACTCTTTTAATACCCTCTGTTTCATCTATCTATAATTCCAGCTGTGTGTGTGTGTGTGTGTGTGTGTGTGTGTGTGTGTGTGTGTGTGTGTGTGTGTGTGTGTGTGTGTGTGTGTGTGTGTGTGTGTGTGTGTGTGTGTGTGTGTGTGTGTGTGTGTGTGTGTGTGTGTGACCGCTGTTTCTCGACAACCACTGGTCCGATCTAATTGAAACTTGCCAGGTATATTGCTGGGGACCTGAATATGTGCCTTTTCAAGGTTTGATATTAATCGGACAAGTGGTTCCTAAGTTATGGCCATTTATTTACCAAACCAATGACAGGACACGTTACTGCGGAGGCGTGGCCGTTGGGGAAGAGATCCTCAGTTACCAATGACAGGACATGTTGCTTGGCGTTTTGCACCCACAGTATCTATCTTTTATCTATAATTCCAGCAATCTCTGTTTGTTTGCCTTTTCAAGGTTTGAAATTAATCGGACAAGTGGTTCCCAAGTTATGGCCAAGTAAGAGCGCGTTCCCCATTCCGGGTTACAACATACGGACTTCCGGATAGTGATGACTTACTGTATTCTAGTAATTTCTTATGCGCATTTATAGAAAAACACAATGCCCCAATCCAGTCGTCGTTTACGATAGCGAAGGAACAGCCTGTGTGGTTGTTGTTTCTGTCACGTGGGTTGAGTTTATTATTTATATATTTTTTTGCATGTACGGCCACGCACGTACGGTCAGGTCAGGTCAGGTATGGGAGCATGTGCCAGAACAGCGCGTCGCTGCGTCCACTTTCCGCCGGTACTCCAGGGGCCTCCAGGGGCCTCCGTCTGAACATCCCCCAGGCAGATTCCAGGCCCATCCCCATCTCCTTGAGATGATGGTCAACCTGCTGCAACCATGAGGCACGTGGTCGGCCCACTGGCCTCCTCCACTCATGAGACTCCCTCGCTGAGAGAATCTGGTGAGCAGGATCAGCGTCAGGAAAACGAGCCACATGTCCATACAGCCGCAACTGATGCTCACGGACTATGCAGGTAACAAATCTCATCCGAGTCTCTCTCAGCAACCGCTCGTTGGACACAAAATCCGACCAGCGATAGCCAAGGATTCTCCGAAGAGCTCTGGTACCAAAGGAATTAAGTCTCTGTCTCAGATCCTTGGTCAGAGTCCAAGTCTCGCACCCATAGAGCAAGACTGGAAGTACCAAGGACCTGAAGACTCGGACTTTCGTCCTCCCGCACAGGTACCGGCAGCGCCACACCCCATGATCCAGTGAATCCATGACTCCCCAGGCCCGACCCAGACGTCTATTGACCTCTGACTCGCAGCCAGCAGAGACATGAATATCACTGCCAAGGTAAGTGAATCTCTCCACGACCTCAACATCCTCACCACAAACAGACACAGACAGGACAGCAGCATCCAAGATGTCACCGAAAACCTGGATCTTAGTTTTGACCCAAGAAACCCGTAATCCCAATGGCTCCGACTCCTCATTCAGCACCTCGAGGGCCCCCAAGAGGATGTCTAAAGTCTCCGCAAAGATGACTGCATCATCTGCAAAATCAAGGTCCGAGATCTTGACATTGCCAAACGATGCACCGCAACTTGATCTCTCCGACATCCTCCCTAAAATCCAGTCCATACAAGTGCTGAAAAGTGTGGGGGCAAGTACACATCCCTGACGAACTCCAGTAACAACTGGAAATAAGTCAGAGATGGTACCACCACACTTCACAGCACTCTCAGTACCAGAGTAGAGTTCAGACATCAGATCGATCACTTTTGGTGGCACCCCACGAAGACCAAGAATCCTCCAGAGGACATCCCGATTCACTGAATCGAACGCTTTACAGAGATCAACATAGGCTGCAAGCAGCCCCTGCCGAAACTCTCGTCTGTGTTCGATGAGGACACGAAGTGCAAGGATACGGTCAATCGTTGACCTCTTTGGTGTAAAGCCTGACTGCTCTGGACACTGGTGCTCAAGCAGATGGTGGCGAACCCTATCAAGAATTATCCGAGCAAAGACCTTGCCCGACACTGAGAGCAGCGTCACCCCTCGGTAGTTGTTGCAGTCTTGGCGATCACCCTTCCCTTTCCAGAGAGGGACAACAAGGCCCCTCTTCCAGTCAGTTGGGATGATGCCTGTGTTCCAGGCAGAGCACAAAACTGCATGCAACGACACGAGTGCAGCATTTCCACCAGCCTTGAGAAGTTCAGCATGGATGCCACAGATCTCTGGAGCTTTGCCGCGTTTCAACTGGTTCACCGTAACCCGTGTTTCCACAAGCGAAGGTGGACCACAGTTTTCCACAAGCGAAGGTGTGTCCACAACCGTGTTTTTCCACAACCGTGTTTCCACAAGCGAAGGTGCTGACCACATTCGAGGGTCAGCAACAGGGATTGTAACACCCTTGACGTCCAACTCGACAGCTGGGGGATCAGCCTGGTACAACCGCTCAAAGTAACCGGCCCAGCGGGCCTTCACTTCAGACTCCTCTGTCAAGAGCCTACCACTCTGCTCGAACTGCAGTGCTCCGAGGGATGGGCTTGGATGAACGTAATGCGCGAATTCCCCTGTAAGCGGGACGACAATCACCTGTCCACAGGTGATGCTCTACCCCCTCACAGATTCCTCGCACATAGGCCTCCTTGTCCACCCTCAGTGCACGTACAGTTTTACGCCTCAGCTCCCTGAACAGCTCAGCTCTGCCATTCAGCCTGGCCCTGCGACTCTGGTCAATGGTATCCAGTGTCCCTTGAGAGACAAAATTCTTCTTTGCCCTGCGGTGAGCTCCAAGGCATCCACCGGCAACATTAAGGACGGTGGTCTTGAAGGCGCTCCACAACTCTTCAGGACCCCCCAAAGCACCCAGACTCCCCAAGTGTCCACTCAGCCTGTTCGCAAACTCCTCAGCTACTCTCTCATCCCTGAGCTTGGCAACATCCAGCCTAGGCTGGAATGGTACCATTCTCCAGGATTTAAGGTGCAGCTTTAGAGTTGCTACAACAAGCCTGTGGTCAGTATTGAGGAACTGAGCACTCCGGTAGACCCTGCAGTTCTGGATCATCCTCCAACGACCGTCAATGAGGACATGGTCAATCTCCTTTGCCACACCGCCAGCGTTGGAATACCAAGTCCAGCGATGAGCTTGTGGGCGCTGAAACCATGAACCAGCCACCCTAAGTCCATGACTTCTTGCAAAGTCAAGGAACTTAGTGCTCTTCTGGTTCATAGTTCCTGACCCATGGGGACCAACACACACCTCATAACCATTCCTATCAGTTCCAGTCGATGCATTGAAATCCCCCAAGACTAGAAGTGTATCTCGTCTGGGGCACTGATCAACCACAGACTCGAGTGTGGCATAGAATGCATCCTTCACGGTAAGATCACTCGCCTCAGTCGGGTACGGGCACGTACGGGCACACACTGGTATTGATAATTATGAAATCATAGGTGATGTGGTGTGGCAGCCATTGTTGGGAAAAAAATTTTGGACATCTGTATCTCTGAAACCGCACCAAGGAAAAAATTTAAATTTAGCACACGGCAAGGACTCCTCAAGGGGAATGAGTGTGATATATATATATATATATTTTTTTTTTTATGACATCACAGGTGCCTCCTTTATGATGTCATAATTGCATATTATGTAGAACGCTACATCTGATCAGTATGAAAATTTTTGAGGGTCATCTCAGGATAAAATGGTCCACAGAAAGAAAGAAAAAAAAAGATGACGTCATCAGTCGTGTGATTCGACAGCCATATTGTTTTTAAAATAAACCCTTCAAAAATCTTCTTCTCTGAAGTGGCTGAACAGATCAAGGTAAAACTTTATACATGAGGCCGCCGATGCATGAGGAACAAAATTAACACACATGATGTCATAGGTCACATGGTTCGGCAGCTATATTGGATTTACCCTGAAACCTATAAAAATCTTCTTCTCCAGAACGGCTGGACACATCGAGGGGAAACTTCACACAAATGTTCCCAAAGCCTTGGGGATACCAGGGTATTCATGAATAATTGATAAGTTACAACGTCTGGCAGCCATATTGGATTGAGCAAAAATCTTTTTAAAAATTCTCTCTTGAACCGCTTAATCAGTCGATGTGAAATTTCACAATTATGATCTAGTAGTGATGGGGAATGTTTTTTTTTTTATTTCAACCTGATTGGATGCATGGTCTGGTAGCCTGAATTATTAAATTTTTTGATCTTTGTTTTTTAAATTTTTTTTATTTTTAAGCTCGCCTGTTCGAAGAACAGAGAGCAATAGCGATACCCCCGGTGTGAGCGTGAAAATGTTAAAGTTTTTGGTGCAAGTTATTTAGAAGCTTGCCATTCATTTAATATGTGTACTAGGATGCTGATATTTGGCATGGAGGTTCCTTTGGGGTATACTATTGGTGTAGTGAAGTTGAAATTAAAAAATAATTTCAAATGTTTAAAATTTTTGACCTGTTTTGAACTTAACTTTTTTGTAGCACATCAACGTTAAAGTTGTTGGTGCAAGTTATTTAGAAGCTTGCCATTCATTTAATATGTGTACTAGGATGCTGATATTTGGCATGGAGGTTCCTTTGGGGTATACTATTGATGTAGTGAAGTTGAAATTAACAAATGATTTTAAAAAAAATTAAATTTCCACCTAAGATGGTGTCAAAGCCACCCAATGCTCGCCTGTTTATACAAGACGCTTTCCATTCATTTAATATGTGTACTAGGGATGCAATGAAGTCTAAATGAAATAAATTTTGTTGGTGCACCTTTTTCAGAGACTCAATATTTGTGAAGTCAAAACAGTACATATTACTTTTTCTTATAGATGCATTTCTCATGGCAAGGCAAGTAGGTAATGTATTATTGCATAATCTTGATAAATACCATTGCACATTTACTGTTATAATTGTGATGCCATCAGAATTACAAATAAAAAATGATACTACATGGTAGTTCGACTTATTCTTGCTTGTTTGGGTTCCTTCTGATTACTCCAATGCAGGACTGTACGCACCTACAGTATTTGGTCTTCCATTTGATTTGATTTGAATTTATTTTAATCCCATTCTAAATTCAATTGAAAAATAATTATAAAAACGTCATGGGTCAGGTGTCCGATCAAAGTGGGACATCTTGGTACCCGGTCATCACTGTCGGCGGTTATAAAGTGGTAGTTCTAGTTATGTTTATTATTAATTACGTAACACACCATACAAAAGACACCACACAAAAGTCCTGGTGAGGGTCTGCATTCTCTGATTGCTCTTTTTCTTGTTTTGTCTTTTGCAGCTTGTGAAGGATCTTTGCAATGATTTAGGTTGCACGGAAGTGGTCGACGTTGGCTCTGGCCAGGTGAGTTGCTGTTTAGTATGCTGTTTTATATTTTAACTCTTTTACGAAATCTTTATGAATTAAACTGGTACATTATTGCATGCCAGGCCTTCAGTACTTGAGTCAATGTTGGACTTTAGTCAACTGGAGGCCAGTTTTGTATGATTCGTACCTCAACTCAACATGTTGGAGATTGACGACTGGAACAGGATGCGGGACTCAAAGTTTTAGACTTATCCTTACATTTGCAACTCAGTTGAGTTAGTTTTAAGATTGAAATTTAATTGTGCACATGAAATAAAATCTCTCTACAAAGGAGCACCAAAGTCAATAATAGAGGACACAGAACAAACAAACTTATTCTTCATCATGAAGGCTTGTGTCATCCTGCATCACTGGACAGGGAGAACAAAGGATGGAATGAAGAGAGCATTGATCAAAGCGTGCTAACCACCGTGGGAAACGAGGACGAGCTAACATTTCAAGTGTTAACACTTGCTTTCCATGGTGCTTCGTTAACGTTCTGTTGGTTTCATACATTGACATCATCAGGTTCGCATCATCAGGACTGTCTTGACCTGTGAGACCTGAGATGCATTTCAAGATTGTTATAATCATCAGCTATCGTACTGGTCTTTCATCTGACAGATTTCAATTCTTCAGACCCCAGGTCTGCTTGATGT
Organism: Eptatretus burgeri; assembly: GCF_056783735.1. NCBI lineage: Eukaryota > Metazoa > Chordata > Myxini > Myxiniformes > Myxinidae > Eptatretus > Eptatretus burgeri. The sequence continues at coordinate 3,267,711 of NC_140968.1, read as the reverse complement.
GACTCATAAAACAGCCAATTACAGAGAAAAAAAATCCCGATCAGCTGATTGATCCATGACAGACTGCCTTTGAATAACCTTTTCCAATGTTGCAACTTTCATTTTAAAGTTCATAATAATTAGTCCACATTATGTAGAGGCTATAGTAGTTATAAAAATAGGACCACGCGTCCTGAAGCTCACCTGGATCAGGCGTAACAGTCACTCAAACCCCCCACACACCCCAATCTATCCATCCTTCCATCCATTGGGACCACACTCTGTGCAGAGCGTTGGAGCTGCCTAAGCAGTCTCCTTGGCTGTTGGACACAAACCTGGATGGGTCGCCACTCCGACACAGGGTGCCAGCAAGCTGGCACTCATTTTGCCAACCCTTGGAAGGATGACAGGCAGAGTCAACCCCACCTGGTATTAATTCAACAGCCAAGCAGGGTTTGAACTGAGGACCGTAGGATCCAAAGACCACCTCCCGAACCATGAAGCCAACACCAGGCATACACCCCATATAGACCCTTTTTAATGCCGTGAACAAACTTTGGTACATCATGCGTGATGAAGGTTGTAGTCAAGTTTCATCGATATCGTGTGTGTAGTTCTAAAGAAGAGAGCAAATACCTATTTTGGGGGGGGGTCAAAAAAATCCCCCGCAGACCCCCTTTATTGAGCGTAGATTTCAATGTGGTCAATACACCTTCGTTAGGCTTTAGATATGAAACTTGTGGCCACGTTTCATCAAAACTGTGTGTTTGGTTCAAGCGATAATGACTGAAGTGTTTATGGATTGACTGACACTGACTCACTCACTCACCTCCAGACACTGCTCGATCCCATAAGCTCACCTGACGAAAGTCCAGGTGAGCTAAAAATTAAAAGTTCAGCCAGTTAATATCCTTTTACCAACTTTGTCCAGTTCGGGCAGCTTTACACGGTAAGCCCTTTTATTCCGCCTTTATGGCTTCATGTTGCTCCCAGGGCCACCTGTCACGTTACATGGCAGCTGCACTCGACTTAACAGTCACCGCTGTGGAAGCGGATCCTCAGCTCGTGGCAATGGCGACCAAGTTTGATCAGCAGCTTGCTGAGACACATCACAAAAAGGTCACCATTTCAGCTCGAGGCTCGTATTTTAGTATTTTGCATAATGGTAATTAAAATATATAACGGTAATTAATGGCCTGCATATGTACGCAAAAAAAAAACAACCTTGTGATGAAATGTTGGACGTTCCAGTAAATAGTAACTCATAAAGTTATGTGACGCTTCTTTTCAGGTTGGATCAGTGGCACTGAAGCTGCCGCGTCATGTGGTCGGGCGTGTGGAGTCAGATGCATCATGGGAAGAATTTGTTTCCATGGTGTGGCCAGAACACAAAGTGCATAACTCTTTACACCATCTTTCAGTTAAACGGTCTTCCAGTGGACACGGGTCTTCCGATCAAACAGACCGGCATGTTTCTGAAACTTCTTCTTTGGCAGACGATGAGACAAAAACAGATGCTTTGACTCATCCATTGTCCCTTCAGCATGCTGCAGACGCCAGAGTATTTAACGGTCTTCCTGGAATAAAAAGTGCCGCAGAGATCGATGAGGTTCGTAACCGCGTGGGCGGGCATGCTTCGGAAGGCTTAGAATCCGAAGAAGTTTGCAGAAGGCGTGCCCAAGATGGATTCGTGCTGACCGGCTTGCATGCCTGCGGTGACCTGAGCGTCGCCATGCTGAGGCTGTTTGCCCAATGCCCGATGGCACGAGCACTTACCTCCATTTCTTGCTGTTACATGAAGCTGTCCACGCATTCGCAGCCCCGTCCACCCGGCACAACGGAGTCACTCGACAGAACGCCCAAGAGTATGAAGAGTACACCCCTCTAGTGGGTGTGAAGTTTTTATCCTTGTAAAACATTCGTGAGACTAATGCTGTTGAAACATTTATTCGAAACATTTTTTACTGCTCAAGGAGTTTGATGTAAGTAAATCACGGAACATCGTGTGTAAGTTTGTGTGTGCGGTTCACATTTGACTCTCACTTCTGTGTATGCAGTAACAGCTCGCCACGGCCTCACGCTGTTTCTCAACATGCTCGTTATACATTATAAAACTGTATCTCGCAATCCGTTCGCTCGCTTCGGACATCCGTTCCGACAAAACATGGCCGAAACGTGTGCGACACACCGTGTGGGAACTCTCAAGTGACGACGCTCGCCTCAAGCCCACGTCCAGCCCAGCGTGTTTGAGAGCGAGGTATAGTTAGCCCGCCAAGGTGACGACACTTTTCATTTCCATTTAAATTTGCCCTTGTACACCGTTTGTGCTTAAAAGGTCAAAATGTCAAAGCCCAAGGAAATTAAAAGAAGCTTCTCCCTTCAAGTTAAATTGGACATCTTGAAACGCTTTTGAGAGTGGACAAGGCCACGCTTGTACAATTTACTTTGTACACTTTTATCTATCGTCACGGATGTTATTAATTGTTTAATATAAACACAAATTTTTGCTTTTTACAACTTTTATTTTGAGAAACACCCTGGTTTCTGGCGTCCTTCAGGATCTCGTCTCCAATTTATAAGACTATTGTGACGGGGAAACTTGTTTCGCGTCACGCAGATTCGCGATACGCCCGGTTCTCTGGAACGCGTCCCGAGCGGATAGCGAGATACTCGTGTAAAAAGCCACATAACCAATGAAAATTAATAATTTTTGGAGGAATTTGTTTTTTGGTGTTTGTAACCAATATCTATCATTATGGGGCAAGAGCTAGCTGAGATTTAATTGACATGGGAGCTGCAAAAGCTTTGACTGTTTGGTGGGGTACAGGTAGCCTACCTGACCACAGAAACCCTTGTCTTAAGTGCAGTCAGTGGTGGGTGGGGTAGGGGGGGTCTTTCTAATTACCCTCAAATACAACTTTTTTTGACTTGGTGCCTACAAGGCTGACACCAATGCTACATCGTGAGGAATGCCATACTAATTATGAATCTGCAACTTAAGACAAAATTTTGTGGTGGAAAGGTCACTTAAGACAGACACTAATTAGGGATTTATTTGATGTAAAAGCTACAACATTGAAACCAGATGGAAAATGTTGAGTAAAGTCTAAATATCAAGAATCACCAACTTAAGACAAGATTATGTGGTGGAAAGGTCACTTAAGACAAGGTCAAAGGTCAATTTGCACTGAATGACCTTTGATTCTACTTTAATTGACATAGAACCCACAGAACTGAAAACTGGTGGAAAATGTAGAGTTCGATATCTTCATCAATAATCACCAACTTAAGACCACTTTATGTGGTGGAAAGGTCACTTAAGACAAGGTCAAACTCAATTAGCATTTAACGATGCAGCATTGGTTGAATTTGGGGGTAATTAGAAAGACCCCCCCTACCCCACCCACCACTGACTGCACTTAAGACAAGGGTTTCTGTGATTAGGTAGGCTACCTGTACCCCACCAAACAGTCAAAGCTTTTGTAGCTCCCATGTCAATTAAATCTCAGCTCGCTCTTGGACTATTACGAGTTTCCCGCTTGAATGCACTTGCGAATGAGAAGCTCACTCCGTAGAGCGCACACCTCCGCCACACAATGCCCGATCCAATAGAACATATCAGGCCCAATAAATATATCGTTTTTGGCCCGATCTCTCAATGGTGAAGAATCACTTTAGAAATTAAATAAGTCTCGTATCCGGATCCGGATCTTCACCCATATCGAATCGATTCGTCCTTGTCACACACCCAAAGTATCCATGAAGTTTTGTCTGAATCTGTCCACAACTTTTTGAGACATCATGCTATACATGAGTTTTGCACTATCTCTCAATGGTGAAGAATCACTTTTAAAAAATTATCGGATCTGGATCCGGATCCATGACAGAAATCCGGATCTTCACCAAAATTGAATCAATTCGTCCTTGTCACACACCCAACGTGTCCACCAAGTTTCTTCCGAATCCGTCCGCAACTTTTTGAGATATCATGCTATGTCGTTTTTATCCCCATCTCTCAATGGTGAAGAATCAGTTTTAAAAATTCTCAGATCCGGATCTGGATTCGGATCTTCACCAAAATTTAATGCTGCCATCCTTGGCCGGTCTCCTACACACACACAAAAAATTTCAGAACGATTGCTTGAAAACGGTGGCCAACAATCGTGTAACAGACAGACAAACGCTACGGACCAACATACTTGGCAAAAAATGTTTTATCACCAAGTAACAAACAAACAAACAGACAGACAGGGGTGAAAACATAACTTTCCATCTTCGGTGGCGAAGGTAAAAATGAATATGGCGGAAAGTGAAATATCAGAGATTGGAACAGATGAATGTGACATTTCCGGTCAATGGAAACATCAAGCATGTTGACCATTCGCAGACGATTGGCTCGCACATGATTGTCTGTCAAGGACATCTCCGGCTCGTGCAAGTAATTTAAATCTGGACAACAAAGTGCTGACGATAAAGAACCACTTGTTGCAAGATGAAGAAAACAAACATCCAGTGATTTGAGGATCTCGTTATGACGGAACAAAAGTGGCCGAAGCTCAAGAGTTCATTGAAAAATTTCTGTACGAGTCAGTATTGTGTTTTGAAACTGACTATTTTTAAAGGCTTATCTGATAAACAAAAGTGCAGATCAAATTCGAACCACCTTTGTAAATCCTCAGAGAACAGCAATCTGGTCTGTGGCAGATTTTTGCAACTTCACAAAGGACGCCGTGGGATCTCTAATGTCCACCAAGTGATGCCAGAGGACGGGACGCCTGGTTTAACGTCCGTCTGAGGGACGACACACCCTCTGATGAATCACCTGCCTGTAAAACACCGACCAGGATGACAGTTTGTAGCTGGTCAGGATTTGAACACGGCCGAGAGAGCTTAGAGGCGATCTTGCGTACCTCCAGACCATCCTGCCATCCCGATGTGTCGAATTACCTTTGTATATACATTTCGCATCAAATGTGCTTCTGTTCTGATATTATAAATCACAACTATAATCAATGTGTTCGACGTGGTACTCGAACTACGACCCGTAACCCTAAACTATGTCCTGTTTTCCCAACGTCTTACAGTCTATGGCTTTCCACTGAGCAGCTGGCTGTCATCCCAGCATCCTGATCCTGCTTGCCTGCTCACGTACAAAGCTCGTGAGTTGGCTTGTCACGCACGAGAGGCATATGGGCGTCGGGCACATGAACAGGACGACGCACCCCGAGCGCACGTGTACCGTGCTGCCCTCGAGATCGAGCTGAGAAGTCGTGCACCGCCATCTGCTGCTCGGCTCAATGTGCCAGGCTGGGGGATGGCCCAGAAAATGTCGTTTGAAAAGTGAGCACAAAGCATCATCGAGCAATTGAAATCGATGTAATAATATTGTTATGTTTGTGGGGTAGATGGAGGGATTTCATTGGAAAGATAGGTCCGTGGACATGTAGGAGACATCGCAATGTAAATTAAGTAGGGAAACTGTGAGTTTAAGTGTTACGTGTCACCACACGGGGAGGGGGGGGGGAGGGGTGGTGCTGTTAATTAGGTAGGGATTAAGGATAATTCCCCCCAGTATATGATCGCTTCCTGTGACCTTCTCCTACGATTTTGCATTTCAAGACCGGCGATAAAAAGGGATCATGTCCTTAAAACAACAACATCCGAGCTGCACATCCAAGCAGGCAAGAAACCCTGCCGACAGAGGTGACGACGAACAAACCACTCCCCCGGGAGTGCATGATTAATGGGCGTGATGGCAGAGAGCCCGTAGGAGGGAGTGAGGATAGCGGTCGGAGAGTCTCGTGTTGGGTGCCAAGAAGGCATGGAGTTAGGTATGGAGCGGGACATGTAGAAGGTGCGGGACAGAGGCGAGTGAGGAGATGGCGGTTGGAAGAGAAGGGCGTTATGATTGGCTTTCCCCTTGGCACGGTGAAGAAGGCTGCACGATTCTTGCGTTCGTGCCGAGGCGAATTTGCTCGCATGATGGAGCAAGACGCTGGCCATTGACTGTTGGCTGGATCGTGTGAGACCAGCCTCGAAGCCTCATGTTGTGCCATCGGGGAAAGAGACGGCGCCATTTTGCAGAGCAGCGACGTAGGCAAGTGCGCAATCGAAGAAAAAAGTTGCATGGCGGTTCCTGAGCCCTGGAGTTGAGTATCACCGCCCGAATTGCCTCCTGCACATTTTTTTGCCCACAGAGCGGCTGAGCGCCATTTTCCCACACAGTGACGAAGCAGTTTGGTGACCTTCAAGCTTGAGAAGCTCATCCCTGGGCACACAGCGAAGTGCTGGGATAAAGGAGATATTTATTTAAGTTGCTTGTGTTGTCTATTTGTCTTGGGTTCGAGATAAACCCCCTTGCTCTGTGCTTCCGTCTGCTCCATCCATTACGTGCATTTGCCGCCCTCCCATCCCGCGCGCGCCATAATCTCCGAGAATCTCGACTGTTCGCCTCCAAGGGATACCGCTCGGCGTGTTCGTCCAGGTGGAGGCAAACCTCTCGGACACAACAATATTTACTTTGAACCATTGCCATATGGTGGTGTGAGCAACACGGGAAGCTTGAGCAGCAGTTTCATGGGAGGACGATGATTTTGAAAGCGCTTGACGAGGTGGATGGGCTCTTCAAATTGGGAGAATTGATGTTTGTGAGGTGCGTCGGTCGTGAGTCAAGTTTGAGTGTTGATATATTTTCCTGTTCCAGGTTCCTTAAGTCATGAACTCTTGAGATTGATGCCAAAAGTTTCACTTGTACAGTGCTGGACTCCTAGTTTATAGTTATTCTTTCATTTGGGTCTGGTGATGACGTCCTCGACTCCGAGAGGATAAATTGGTCCACATAACGTCGAGCCGTTCACATGGTTTGGTGCTCTTGTTAAAATTTCCTCTCCACAATTCACTGGACTATTATTATTTTTATATTCAACTCATGAGGACCGGTATCCATGAGGACCCTGATACCAATCCTCTTTGTCTCCATCCTTGATGTTTCTGCGTCCCTACATAGCCTGGTGTCAGCTTCATGGTTAGGGTGGTGGCTTGGGATCCAAGAATCTTGAGTTCAAGCTATTTTTCCCACTGAATTAACACCAGGTGGGGTTGACTCCGCCCGTCATCTTTCCGAGGTCGGCAAAATGAGTACCAGTGTACCGGTGATAGGGGCACTGCATCAGCGGCATATCTGCGCCCCTAACCAATGATGCAACCAGCAGCCAAGAAGGCTGCACATGAAGCCGACAAGCGGACACAATACCGGGAGATGAGTGGGATTAATGGAAGTAGAAGATGGTCTTGGATGAATACGGGGAATTACACTAGAGACCTCCAACTTGCCCACACGTGAAGCAGGAATGCATGTGTGAGGGAAGGCGGCGTGAGTTGGTCAATACAATCCCGCTCTTCCCATGGATCTTTCAGGACTGGTGATGCAATGGAACCTTGTCAAGGCAAGACACTCGAGTGACATCCTGGAAATCCATGAAATAACTCGCTTCAGATTCCAGCACACGACAGCGGACAAGCGAAACGATAGGTTGCATCAACTGAAAGCCAAGAAGGGCAGGTTAACTGCCGTGGGAAGTGTCGTGCAGCTGATGTTTGAAGCGTTAACTTAAGCATTCGTCAGATTCAACGAGTTGGTGAATGAATCCCACGATGGTGAACATACTCTGATTCGATTTCATTTGATACAATCTCATGTTGGCCCCCATTTTTCTCTTTTTTTTTTTTGTTCTTCCTAAGGTTGTGTGCATCTTTTAGCTCTTCCACGAGGTTGTCCGGCACTAATCAAAATTAACTTTGAGACTGGTGTGAAGACGAGGCTTTTTTCCATTTGCTGTAGATATGCGGAGGAAGTGCTGAGGAGGCTGCAGCTTGGCAAATCGGATGGATTGGAAGCATGCACAGAAGGAAGCGAGACGGGGGATGAACGGTGGTGTGTGGGGGACGCAGCAAAGGCAGCAGCACGGGAAGGCGGGAGGGTGGCAGCATTCTTCGCCCTCTGCCTGCTCCTTGCCCCTCCTGCTGAAAGCCTGTTGTTGCTCGATCGGTCGTTGTGGCTGCACGAGCAAGGTAGAGCACAGTTTTCTCTGCTCTCCTTCTTTTGACTCTGTTGTTTTTGTTATTTTTAATCATGCTCCCAAATCACCCAAGCATGTGCCACACCTGGCTGTTGGTTGAATCATTTCTGGAGGGGTAGAGCGATGCTGGTGATGCAGGACCAAGTTGATTGTGTCAGGAATTTTTAACTTGGCTTCGAAGGTGCAGTGGGATAATTAACATCCACGAGCGAATGCCAGCAGATTAGACAGGCAGTTTAACATTCCCTATGATGTGATGGACAACATACTCATTAATGCAACACCCACCCTACAAAGGACGACAGTTTATACTTGGGTTGAGAATCAAACCGAGACCATGGAGCTCAAAGGTGAGTACACACCACCTCCGGCATATCCCTTCAGCCCATGTTCATGAATGTTCACACAACTGGTTCTTTTGTTTTTGCAATTCGATGAATATTCACTTTTGTGAAACTCTGCCCGTTCCGTTGCGTCCTATTCCGCAGGTTTTGACAACGTTCTTGTTCCAGTCTTCAACCCATTACTCTCTCCTCGAAACCTGGTCCTCATTGCTCGCAAAGGCAAGGCACTCGAGTGACATCCTGGAAATCCATGGAACAAGCCTCCACACACAAGGTGCAAAGGTTGAACATTAAATATAAAAAAAAAAGTCTGATGCTTCATTCAGTCTCCACAACACCTTTGTTGCACCACACTGGTTTTTATTACCTTTATATATTTCCTTATTCATATGCAAGGTAAGCAGCATTTGTCATCAAAAATAAAACACTTTGTCACCAGAGGGAGACATTCAGAAGGCAACATCAAATGCACAATCAACAATATGATTCCTGCAGCAGGCAGGAAGCAACGCGGTTTCAAGAAGCACTGGTGGTTCCGCACGTCCCCCTTTGTGCCAAACACGAGTCGAAGCACGTTCGCGCAACATTATTGTATTTTGTTTATTCTGACCAGTTTGCGACAGATTGACGATTCACCACGTGCGACAAGGTCACAGTCGGAGGGTATTTAATAAGATTCATTCCGGATGACGCGATGGGAGATTCGAGATGGCGAGATGGACACAGCACCTCAAGAACCCTCTTCCTTATTTTAAAAAAAAAAAAAATGCACACATTGCTTCTGCTCTGTTACGCGTGGATAAACTACCTGGAAACTCGTCACCATCATCCGAGGGATTACGGGAAGTAAGGGTTTGTGAACCTTTTCCTTTTCCTGTTTTTAACTTTACATTGCCAGGTGTAAAAAAAAGGAAACCTACAATCGGTACACCTGGCGTTGGATTGTAACGACGTTCACACTTTCACTCGATACGACATGCGGAGCCATTGGGAACAGCTGGAATATCTTTAACCGTCTTAAGACGTGCAATTTTGTGGCTTTTGTAAGAATGTTCATTTTTTATTTATCAATAGTTGACAAGATGTGCATCACAGTCATGTAAAATAGCATTTTTGGAACGATATCCTCGATTAAAGTGCATTCAGCCTGGATTGTCCTCAGGGAGCTACTCTTGTATAAAGTTTGTTTGTTTTTCCTGGAAGTTTTTTTTATTTTTTTATTTTTTTTTTTCCACATGCTGTGGAAATAAAATTTGTCAAACGTCTTGTAAGAGATATATCAAATGAAACCAACTTCCGGTTCCTCCGGATGAAATGCCACGACTTTACACATTTATTAACGATGAAATATTGATAACGCAGATTTCTGGTTCCTCTGTTCAGAGGAGAGTCTGAAGTTTTGGCTCACGTTCCACTTTGGGCTGGCAAGATGGCCTCGAGGTACGCACACTCTCCTCTGAGCCGTCTTTCCTGGATTTGGATCTATAAGCTGACATCCTGGCGCTTCGCAAGCAAGGTGAGTCGTCAATGCGTGCGTCCCCCCCCCCCCCCCAGATGGACGTCCTTTCTGTCGGCATTAGTTGGTGGATGTTAGAGATACCAAGCCCTTCATGAAGATTAGGTGAGCTCATTTGCTGGCCCCCTGACCAAATTCCTGCTCCAACTAACCTACAGGAGACCAATGGTTGTAACAGGATGTGGTACACCCACACACCTTGGATGATGTCTTTGATTACCTCCTTTCTCGACTCGGTGGTTGGATTAAGCTATTTCCCTGCGTGCGTTGATGACGGTCTTCCCTGCACACTGACGAGCCGGGAGCTGAATACGTGCGACTTATTCCTATAATGGGAGTTCCTGGAGAAGATGATCTACCAAAGGACTCCCAGAACTGTCGACAACCTAGAAAATGTGATACGGGAATGCACCTGTCGTGCGTCTCTACCATCCCGGACACTTTTGGGAAAATTTAGACATGTGCAAACAGATAGGCTATGGTTAATCGGAACTGCGATCGTATTGAACATATCCGAACATGAAACAAAGCTTTACGCTTTCCTTTCTATAGTCCATCCATCCATTGGAACCATACTCTGTACAGAGCGTCGGTGCTGCCGAAGCAGTTTCCTTACCTATTGGGCACAATCCTGGACGGGTCGCCACTCCGACGCAGGATACTCGAATGACTCGATCATCCCCAGCAAGCTGGTACTCTTTGCCGACCTCGGAAGGATGGCATTCTGAGTCAGCCCCCTGGTGAAGTAATTCAGCGGGCAACGAGGCTTGCACTCAGGACCCTTGGATCCCAAGCCACCACCCTAACCACTGAGCCAACACCAAGCTTCCTTTCTAGAGTAGTACCAGTTTTATCAATAGATCACTATCCACAAAGGTGTAACATCATGGCATACCATCAGGAACACCCTGTACTAATTCACTGCAGTGAACATGATGTCCTTGGTTTCAGGACTGGAAGCTCATTCACAATAATTTGTTCGATTTTTTTCACAATAATCTTTTGAGTTTAAAACCTGTCAGCACTCTGTGGACTCGCAAATGAACTCTGAAGTCTACAACAGAATGCGTTTATGTGATGTTGTACCTGTCAGACCCAAAACCTCTCCCGTGAAGCTTTGAACCTTGTCCACTCTGAGTCCGGGAGCTTGGCAGTTCAAACCCCAGCCGAGTCATGTCGAAGATTTTAAAATGGTACACGCCGCTTCTTTCCTTGACGTTCAGCATTTAAAAGGATAAAAACACAGACAATCCATAAAGGTTGGCTTCCATGGGGAGGAGGGAATTTCTCCTTGGGGAAATGCCCTGCTGAGTGCAGTGAGAAAGGCGGAGCCATTGTTGTGATGTCGCTGGCACCCAGAGTGCCCCGGGAAATGACAGCTCATCCTCCAAGCTCAGTGGATGCTTGTCTTGTCTAAGTGTGTGTGTGTGTGTGTGTGTGTGTGTGTGTGTGTGTGTGTGTGTGTGTGTGTGTGTGTGTGTGTGTGTGTGTGTGTGTGTGTGTGTGTGTGGCTTCGGATGACACTTGGTGGACAGATTGGGTGTGTGACAAGGAAGAATTGATTCGATTTTGGTGAAGATCAGATTTTTTTCTTTTTTAAGTGATTCTTAGAGAGACAGAGATATATATATATATATATATATATATATATATATATATATATATATATATATATATATATATATATATATATATATATATATATATATATATAGCATGATATCTCAAAAGGTTGTGGACGGATTCGGACGAAACTTGGTGGCAAGGAAGAATTGATTCAATTTTGGTGCAGATCGAAATCTGGATCTGGATCTGGATACGAGAATTATTTAATTTTTAAAGTGATTCTTCACCATTGAGAGATCGGGCCAAAATGATATACAGCACGATGTTTCAAAAATGTCCTGGGCCCGAAATGTTCTCGTGGATCAGACATTGCGGGACGGAGGTGTGCGCTCTACCAAGTGCCCTTCTAGTTTTATATGTATTGCATGGCTATAAATGATTCTCGTCATCTACAGACTAATTTTTGTGGGTTACCATTTTCACAGGAGTATAGTGCCAGTTCCAGACCCTAAATCTACTGATCGTTCTCATACGATGTTCAGTGGAGGCAAAGCTTCACCACAAACCCGTGTGATGATGTTTACAGTAATCCAATGGAATGACAACATATTTAAACTTTCAGATTGCGTAACGACGATTCACTTCAAATGTAAATATCAAACCCTTAGATGTTTCCTTGACCTGACATAACATATAAAATGGACAAATCATGTGTGCCACATTCGTCAAACAGGGGAGGATGCCGATTAATCATCACACTGTATCGTGTGCAGTGAATCTGCTCCAGTCTGCTCACAGAGGCCTGCTTGTTAACCCTACCTGTCGATACACATTTATTCGCTCACATCCTCTGTAGTCGCATTCTGAATATTGCAAATGCAGGTACGTTTGTTACCTGTGTTTCTATGTGGTTTTGTATCGAATAGGAAACTCAAAGCAATATAAACCATCCTTTAATCCTTCTCTTCTGTATAATACAGTATTTGGTTATCAGACCTGTGAATTCGTAAAAATATGGATGGACAAATTTGATTAAAATTGTGTTCAATTGAAACAGCTGGAATTGCCACCCCTGTATTCATAAAAGGTACGATTCTACAATGGCTGGACCAATCCAGATAATCCTTCAGATATGACAGATGAATACCATTTCTGCTTTTTAACCCTTTGAACTCTAGAGGCCATTTTACCAGCCACTATTCCAACCTCCATATACCTGAGTGGCCGGTTTACCACTCGCTATTCAAACCTCCATATACCCGAGTGGCCGGTTTACCACTAGCGATTAAACCTCCATATACCTGAGTGGCCGGTTTACCAGCTGCTATTCAAACCTCCATATACCCGAGTGGCCGGTTTACCATTCGCTATTCAAACCTCCATATACATGAGTGGCCGATTTACCAGCCGCTATTCAAACCTCCATATACCCAAGCGGCCGGTTTACCAGCCGCTATTCAAACCTCCATATACCCAAGCGGCCAGTTTACCAGCCGCTATTCAAACCTCCATATACCCAAGCGGCCGGTTTACCAGCCGCTATTCAAACCTCCATATACCCAAGCGGCCGGTTTACCAGCCGCTATTCAAACCTCCATATACCCAAGCCGCCGGTTTACCAGCCGCTATTCAAACCTCCATATACCTGAGTGACCGGTTTACCACTCACCATTAAACCTCCATATACCTAAGCGGCCGGTTTACCAGCTGCTATTCAAACCTCCATATGCCAAAGCGGCCGGTTTACCAGCCGCCATTTAACCTCCATATACCTGAGTGGCCGGTTTACCACTCACTATTCAAACCTCCATATATCCGAGTGGCCGGTTTACCACTCACTATTCAAACCTCCATATATCCAAGCAGCCAGTTTACCAGCCACTATTAAAACCTCCATATACCCGGCCGGTCGGTTTACCAGCCACTATTAAAACCTCCATATATCCGAGCGGCCGGCTTGCCACTTGCTATTCAAACCTCCATATATCCGAGCAGCCGGTTTACTAGCCACTATTAAAACGTCCATATATCCGAGCGGCCGGCCGGTTTACCAGCCACTATTAAAACCTCCATATATCCGAGCGGCCGGCCGGTTTACCAGCCACTATTAAAACCTCCATATATCCGAGCGGCCGGCCGGTTTACCAGCCACTATTAAAACCTCCATGTATCCGAGCGGCCGGCTTGCCACTTGCTATTAAAACCTCCATATATCCGAGCAGCCGGTTTACCAGCCACTATTAAAACGTCCATATATCCGAGCGGCTGGCCGGTTTACCAGCCACTATTAAAACCTCCATATATCCGAGCGGCCGGCCGGTTTACCAGCCACTATTAAAACCTCCATGTATCCGAGCGGCCGGCTTGCCACTTGCTATTAAAACCTCCATATATCCGAGCAGCCGGTTTACCAGCCACTATTAAAACGTCCATATATCCGAGCGGCCGGCTTCCCACTCGCTATTCAAACCTCCATATATCCAAGCAGCCGGTTTACCAGCCACTATTAAAACCTCCATATATCCGAGCGGCCGGCCGGTTTACCAGCCACTATTAAAACCTCCATATATCCGAGCGGCCGGCCGGTTTACCAGCCACTATTAAAACCTCCATATATCCGAGCGGCCGGCCGGTTTACCAGCCACTATTAAAACCTCCATGTATCCGAGCGGCCGGCTTGCCACTTGCTATTAAAACCTCCATATATCCGAGCAGCCGGTTTACCAGCCACTATTAAAACGTCCATATATCCGAGCGGCTGGCCGGTTTACCAGCCACTATTAAAACCTCCATATATCCGAGCGGCCGGCCGGTTTACCAGCCACTATTAAAACCTCCATGTATCCGAGCGGCCGGCTTGCCACTTGCTATTAAAACCTCCATATATCCGAGCAGCCGGTTTACCAGCCACTATTAAAACGTCCATATATCCGAGCGGCCGGCTTCCCACTCGCTATTCAAACCTCCATATATCCAAGCAGCCGGTTTACCAGCCACTATTAAAACCTCCATATATCCGAGCGGCCGGCCGGTTTACCAGCCACTATTAAAACCTCCATATATCCGAGCGGCCGGCCGGTTTACCAGCCACTATTAAAACCTCCATATATCCGAGCGGCCGGCCGGTTTACCAGCCACTATTAAAACCTCCATGTATCCGAGCGGCCGGCCGGTTTACCAGCCACTATTAAAACCTCCATGTATCCGAGCGGCCGGCTTGCCACTTGCTATTAAAACCTCCATATATCCGAGCGGCCGGCCGGTTTACCAGCCACTATTAAAACCTCCATGTATCCGAGCGGCCGGCTTGCCACTCGCTATTCAAACCTCCATATATCCAAGCAGCCGGTTTACCAGCCACTATTCAAACCTCCATATATCCAAGCAGCCGGTTTACCAGCCACTATTCAAACCTCCATATATCCAAGCAGCCGGTTTACCGCTCGCTATTAAAACCTCCATATATCCAAGCAGCCGGTTTACCAGCCACTATTCAAACCTCCATATATCCAAGCAGCCGGTTTACCAGCCACTATTAAAACCTCCATATATCCAAGCAGCCGGTTTACCAGCCACTATTCAAACCTCCATATATCCAAGCAGCCGGTTTACCAGCCACTATTCAAACCTCCATATATCCAAGCAGCCGGTTTACCAGCCACTATTAAAACCTCCATATATCCAAGCAGCCGGTTTACCAGCCGTAATTCAAACCTCCATAATAATTCCATTGAAGCCAGAATTCTAATGGCTAGTCTACCTTTCACAGGTGTAGTTTTACAGGAGTACCTAAGCTATACAGTCATACTGTTTTCAGTTACCTTGGTTTAAGGCCCTTGTTACCTCCGCCACCGAAGGGTCGATGGAGGTTCTGTTTCTACCCCTATCTGTGAGCAGGATATTTCAAAAAGTTTTGGACGGATTCGGACGAAACTTGGTGGACACATTGCGTGTAAGACAAGGACTAATTTGTTCAATTTGTGTGAATATCCGGATCCAGACATGAGAGTTTTTAAAAGTGATTCTTCATAATTGAGAGTAAGGGACAAATGCGATACATAGCATGATGTTTTAAAAAGTTTTGGACGGGTTGGTTATGATAAAACTTGGTGGATAAATTGGGTAGGTGACAGGAACAAGCCGATTCGATTTTGGTTTACGTCCGGATTCAGATCCGGCCTATCAGTGAGATACAAAAGGTAAACTGTTCAGCCTGGCGGAGGTATGCGCTCAACTGAGTGCCGTTCTAGTTTGTTCGCACGATTAGCGGTTTTTACCTCCCTCTCAAAAGTAATCTATTGAAGTCATTGTTCACAACGAGGGACCTTCGATAAAGCACAATATTTTGCCGATAATTTTGCTCTTCCCAGTGAAAAAAACAAACACATTTCTCGATCCGTCTTCGCACAGGAAGATCCGTTAACACAATTTCTGAAAGTTGGAAATGCAGCCGCGTGCGCTTCGCCGGACTCCAGTCGATTCGAGAATTTTCCTGAAATCTATTTGAAGATCATTTCTAAAAGACAGTTGAGGACAGAATACGTTGCCGGTATGTTTGCCGTTATTGAGGTTTCGGATGCATGTTTGCATCCACCAGATGTAAGCTCGTGTGCGTTCCAGTAATAAACAAGACAAAATATTTTGAGTCTGCTTGAATCTAAAGCCTCAATGTCATTCTGTGAACCCAAAGTTATCTTGAGTTTCAAATAGGAAGAGTGAAATAATTGGACTTGCGTCTCGGTGAACTCCTGTCTTCAAAACTTTGTTATTTCATGAAAAGGATGTCGTTGAGATTAAAGTAAAAGACTTACAGTTCTTCCGTCCTTCGTTTCATATGTTCCAAACATCCATGTCTGTTGCTTCCTGGATAATTTGGACTTGCTTTATACAGGTCTGCCATGTTTGAGATACAAAACGTCATAACAACAGGCCACATATTAAACTGGGCAATAGGTTTCTCCTGATACTCTCCATGTTTTTGTTGGCTTTCCTGCTGTCGCCTGTCAAATGCAAGGCCATCCTAACCGCCTTAAACCTGCAGAGCCCACAAGCTGGTGCCGGCGTGGCCGAGGTTTAACAATCACATGACAGGTACAAACACAAAATGCTCACACGAGGATTACCAACTGTGCGAAATATTGAGCGATGTGTTTTTACTTTTAATAAATCCTTCAAAACACCATCTGCCTTATCGTGACTATGCATTTAGAGGCCATCACCGGACGCATCTCATCATTCTTTGTAAAAAGTAAGGAGGAAGAAGTTGTTAACCCTTTTACTGGTGCAATATAGGAATGGAGAGAAGCTTACTGTGATGCAATGTATACGTGCGTATACCCAATGGGTATGAAGACCCGCATCTTTCGGAGGATAAGGAAAGAGACCATTATACACAGAGGACCGTAATTTGGCCAAACAGCGGCCGAACTTCTTCAGCATGAATCGTTTAGCGGACCCTCCGTTGGACTCAAAACTCAATTTTGCAAGCTGGAAAGGAACCACCCTGGGTAACCACAGTGCTGCTGCTTGCCAGGAGTGTGAGACCCAGCTTTTGTTGTTCCCTGCTGGTCTCTTGATACCACGAGCGAAGTTCTGGTGTATCGTACGTAGGTATGAGGGTTACCTGCAGACCGCAACCTGGTTAGTCTTGATGTTTCCACCACTGGCTCTTATTCATTAAAATTACGACAGGACTCAGAAACGTGCTTGAGAAATCCAGGAAAATACATTTCAGCTGAACAGCAAAAGTATCGAGCTTTTCATATTTGGTTTACAAACTGATCTCACCTGCATGGGAGTTTCCCAAGCTGCTATGGCAGCCAGAAGAGCATCCAGAGTGACTCTGCTAGGCTCGCTGCGATTGTCATCGTTTGCACTGAGTACATAGTGAGCGGCTCTCACTCGCTGGAAGAACCTAGTATCGGCTCGGCCCGGCCCACCGTGCCCTGGCACGTATGCCAGATCCAAGTAGGAGATGGATGCTGGAGACCCTCTGGCAGAACTGTTTCCTCCTGATGATTTGGACCCTGTAACAAAGCATAGCGTTGAGTTATGGGGAGGGAGTATTATGGAGCACCCATGACATACGGCATGCTTGTATTTTTAATGTGTGTCGATCGAGAAACGTTACTTTTCAAACTTTTTGAACATATATATTTTAAGATCCAGCAAATTATTGTTTGAACTTTTTGGTCACCGTTGATGGTTTAGCTAGTGAAGAATGAAGTACCCCTTCAAAATAAAAGGACTTAAAGCCAAAGAGAAGACAAGAGTGCAAAAACAAAAATGTTAAATTGCTTACCCTTTTTCGATGGCGTCGGTGTCTGTGCTTGTCCACTGGGTTTTCTCCCAGAATTATCTTTGTTTCCTGAAGTCAGTTTGGGTGAAGGCTTTCCAGCAAGGTGGGCTGCAGCTGCCTGGGTCTTATTTGCTTTTCCAGGCCCTTCGACTTTGGATTTCTTGTGCATATCTCGTCCACTTGCTACTGTGCCTGCCCTCCGAGGTTCCACCATGCCAACCTGGGGGTCTGGAGGAGCTGGCGGACGGTCAAAACGGTGACCGACGAATGAGGTGCCTGCCTGCCTGTCCTCCAGTTGCATCATTTCAGGGGGACAGTCTCGAACTTGAGAAAAGCACGTCGTATCACCTTCCATCTTATTCTGGCCAATCATGGCTCGGAATGACGAAGACGGGTAGTATGCAGGACTTTCTGAATTGGGGTTCGTGCAAATGCCGTGCCCATCAGTGTTCCAAACAGTTGTGACAGCCATACTATTCATAGGACCAGTAGGAAACAACTGGCCTTTGCCGTCCAAGCTCCCCGAGGACTGTTCATCAAGCCGAGGAGATGTGAGCTGTTCTGGGGATGCTGAGAGAGGCCGCGATGAGTCATCCTTACTGCCTGAAGCCTGCTCCATGGAGACCGACAGGGATTCATCGACCTGCAGTTTCGGTGAAAATAAATAAATGAAATGCATCAGTAATATAAAATGTTCAAGCATTGAGAACATAATGTGCAACAATTAGAAAGAATGTAGACATTTTAAATTTTCAATATGACAAAGTAATAAAACATTAATACAATCCGATGTGCCATACTCTGTGTTAAATGGCGTTGGTTCTGTCAAAGCAGTTTATTGGCCAGGGTCATGCTGGGCGGTTTGCCATCCCTCTCCCAGCAGTAGTTAGGGCAGGAATTTGGAATTTGTTCCATGGGGCCGGTGATAGCTCACATACTCTTTGTGAAGGACACCGTGGGACCTTTAATCACCACCAACAAATGTCTGCAGACGGAACACCAGCTTAACGTCCATCCGAGGGATGGCACACACATCGGTGAATCACCCTGCCTGTGAAACACCAGCATGACAGTTTGTAGCTGGATCAGGATTCAAACTCGGGCTAAACAGCTTGGAGGAGAGTGTGCGTACCTCGAGAGTCTCGGCCATCCTGTCAGCCCAAAAGACAACATTGTTTTAAAATGAACTCCCCACAGGTTGCAGTGCACTGCAGTTAGATAAAACAAGTGTGAAGTGCTGTGTGTCTCAAACGGTAGGGATAACACATGTACAGGAGCTCAGACACGTGCACAGGGTCTCCTATTACAAGGTATTCTATGATAATATACAGGGTCTCCTATTACAAGGTATTCTATGATAATGTACAGGGTCTCCTATTATAAGGTATTCTATGATAATGTGCAGGGTCTCCTATTACAAGGTATTCTATGATAATGTACAGGGTCTCCGATTACAAGGTAATCTTAGATAATGTACAGGGTCTCCTATTACAAGGTATTCTATGATGATGCACAGGGACTCCTATTACAAGGTATTCCATGATAATGTACAAGGTCTCCTATTACAAGGTATTCCATGATGATGCACAGGGACTCCTATTACAAGGTATATTTTGATAATGCACAAGGTATTCTAAGATGATGCACAGGGACTCCTATTATGAGGTGTTCCAAGATAATGTACAGAGTCTCCTATTACAAGGTATTCTATGATAATGCACAGGGTCTCCGATTACGAAGTATTCTATGATAGTGCACAGGGTCTCCGATTATAAGGTATTCTAAGATAATGTACAGGGTCTCCTATTATAAGGTATTCCATGATATTGTACAGGATCTCTGATTTCAAGGTATTCTATGATAATGCACCGGGTCTCCTATTATAAGGTATTCTATGATAATGTACAGGGTCTCCTATTACAAGGTATTCTATGATAATATACAGGGTCTCCTATTCCAAGGTATTTTATGATATACAGGGTCTCCTATCATAAGGTATTCCATGATATTGCACAGGGTCTTCTATTATAAGGTATTCCATGATATTGCACAGGGTCTCCGATTTCAAGGTATTCAATGATGATGCACAGGGTCTCCTATTATAAGGTATTCTAAGATAATGTACAGGGTCTCCTATTGCAAGGTATTCTCTGATAATGTACAGAGACTCCTATTAAAAGGTCTTCGATGATAATGTACAGGGTCTCCTATTACAAGGTATTCTATGATGATGCACAGGGTCTCCTATTACAAGGTATTCTATGATGATGCACAGGGTCTCCTATTACAAGGTATTCTATGATGATGCACAGGGTCTCCTATTACAAGGTGTTCTATGATAATTCCAACTCCTCCATACCCTCTCATTCATGATGTAGATAATGATATTTTATATGAAGATTTCTCTCCCTTTTTATTCATTTTCATCTGGTGTTTTACTGATCCTGAGTAACATATTTTCTGTGTTAATAATACTACACATTCCATCAAAAAGTAACTTGATGTATGGTAATCCGCTCCTTTATCAGACGGCAACTTTTTTACACAAGTTGGTGAAATATACTACCTCGGTTGAGTGAGGTGAACTCGTGTCACGAGGAAGCGAGGGCAAGACATCGTCCATTGTTCCTGCTGTGGGTTCATTCAGGACAGAGCTGGTAGCTAAGGATCCAGTGGATGCTGACGCTGCTCCAGTATCATCCGATGGAACATCCATTACCCCAATCCCAGAGGGTGTGCTCCTGCTGCTGTTACCATTGAAAGGAGGGCCCTTCGTTGGAACACGAGCCCATTGTGAGGTCAGGTGATTTGAAGACATGCAACCTTGTGGTGATTGTGGAAATGTTGATGGTGGTGGCGATGTGGGAAGAGATAACGCGCTTGTGTCAGTAGTGCCATATGAAAAGACTTTTCCTTCTGTT
This sequence comes from Eptatretus burgeri, assembly GCF_056783735.1. Taxonomy (NCBI): domain Eukaryota; kingdom Metazoa; phylum Chordata; class Myxini; order Myxiniformes; family Myxinidae; genus Eptatretus; species Eptatretus burgeri. The sequence goes on along the minus strand of NC_140968.1, from coordinate 3,247,009 downwards.
GGCGAAAGGTTGTATGGAGTGTGTCCGGCACTTGATGGTGGTGTCCCGACAAAAAGATCCATCTCTGTTCCTCCATCAGCAACACTCGCACCATAACCAGACCAAGGAGTGGCCATTGATTGGCATATTTCGATTGGTTTCAGGTCAAAGGTTACACTTAAGTCTGTTGAAGGAGCTCGAACCCTTTGTGCACCCCCTGAGGTCGTGCAAGTGGAGAAATTCTTGTCCTTTGTGCTTTCACCGAAAGAGAGTTCAGCGTGCTCTGCTATTTGCTTTGCAAAAACATCAGTCATGTTTGACGCTGTAACATGAGCATTGATGGGAGTAGGATTACTTGGTAGAACTTTTGAAATTGAAAAGTGTGTATCACCTGTTGAAGTTTCTACTTTGTCTTTCGCCACTGGAGAGTTATAAAATCCTGCGAGCTGTTGTTCCATTGGTGCTTGTACATTTGGCTGGAGCAATGATCCGGTCACACAACTGTCCTCTTGTCCCACACACACTGTACGCGGGTGACTAAACTCAATGTGTGATGGGCTACGTCCATCAGGGGCTGCTCGGAGATCAAGTGGAGGAGAAATGGTTGTGGGCAAACCCCAAGCTCGAATTTCAGGCCTAAGCTCAGCGGAAGACACTCTTGCACCACTCATGAAACTTTCGTCCACATCCCATTGTTCTGATGGTGTCAGCTGTGATGTTATCCCACCCTCCACGATACGAGCTTCCACTCCAGAGCTACCATGCATTGCGTTTTTGGCAAATCCTGAAAATGAGGGTGTCGTAGAAGAGATCTGTTTAACCTCTGCATGCCCACCCATAAGATTTTTCATCATTGAAGAATCATGAGAAAGTAGAGATTCATTTGATTTCTCTGATGGACCCGGACTTTCACTTGTTGCATGATGACCAGCCTTACTGCTTCTCGGAATGTGTTGAAGCAGAGAATGGTCCAAAAGTCTTTGAGCGTTGATGCTGCTGACGTGCATTCCACATTGCTTGCTCATCATTCCAGCTGAACCTACTATCTCATTGCTGTAGCCCAAGATTGCTGGTTCGTGATCAAAAAGAGACGACTCTACGTCTCCCTCAGCATCTGTGGAAGTGATTCCCTCATCAGGAGAAAGCAGGGAGCCCCCACCAGCACCGCCAGCATCATCTTCTGATGACGCAGGTGTTCCACTTGCATCATCGGGACTAGGGAGAATTTTTGGCGCAAAGCGCTCTTCAGAGGTGAAGATATCATTGGGACCACGACCAAAAGATGTCTGCAATTCACGATGCCTCAGTGCTTCGAAGTCTTCACTCAGATCAACTGGTGGAGAAACTGGACCTGACCCACGACTGTTTCCCCTCGGGGGAACCTTGGTACCTCCGGTTGCCCCTCTTCCTCGGTTGGTTGTGTTTTTTGCCGGATTTCTTGTCGTGCTTGGTGTGCGTAGGTCTGCGGTCTCCTTTTTTGGAGGCTGTCCTTTGGGGCGACCAGAAACTTTGCGGCTATCTACGAAGGATTCAGCCTTCGCAGGCTTCACTTTTCCAGCTTTGGGTCTGACGGAAGGTTTGTCCTCTGAAGTAACTTTACCTCCTGCCTTTCCAGCCTTTGGACCACCATTTCGCTTAATCTCACGACCTGCTTTTGGCAATGCATTTTTTTGTTCTCCAGCTTTATCGCCACGGTCTTGACTAGTTCCCTTGTGTCTTGCCACACCAGCCTTTGCCACCGACGCTTTCTTTTTTTCCGCTGCAGTGGTCTTGGGACCTGGCTCTGAAAACTGGCTTACTTTAGCTAGTGGCTGCTTAAGCCACTCAAGATGACACAAATTGTCTAAAGCATCAATAATACATTCTTGTGATGCAGCTCCTGGAAATAAAATGCGTACAATTCTTCCACCTGGTTCAGATGGATGCCAGGCGAGCAAAACAGCTACAGATTCACTGCCTTGTACCGATGTGCAGTCGTCTGCAGAGGAGCACAGCACGTACATCTCCAAACGTCCGACACCCAACTTGTGGTAAAACACGAGCGGAGACTGCGGTGGCCGACTCATGAAAGGAAGAGGTTTTGTGCCAAGGCAGGCAAGAAGAGCCAGGGTCTCTGCAGCCTCAGAAGAAGCCCCACAACCAGACACAGTCTTCTCTCCAAAACGTGCATCAAAAAACACAACTCCCAGTTCCGGTGACACCAGAAGATTGGTGGGAATCTGGAAAAGCAAATGTGATCACTTTCAGGTCAAAATAATTTCACACTTTGTAGAGAGTCAAACATAGTAAGTTAGAGGGGCACTCGAGAGAAATTCTCGGATCAAGATCCAGATCTTCACCAAAGTCGAATCGATTCTTCCTCGTTACACCCCTAAAGTGTCCACCAAGTTTCATCCCAATCCGTCCACAACTTTTTGAGCTATTTTGTTTACAAACAGACCTTCAGGGGTGGAGGTAATAATGAAGCAAATATCCATGTATGTGGAAGATCAACTTTGAACTGAATAAATACTGTCGGGTGACAATGTTGGGAATATTATGTTTTGTTAAATAAGAAAATACAGCTCCAAAGCTGGGACAATTTGTTTATCATGCGAATCATTTGATGTACACACACGCGCAAAACAGAAGAGATTTAAAACTTTTCATGAAATTCATCATTCACCTAAAATGAGACTTATCATATCCACCGAGCTGGTGGATAACCTACTTTTATAATCGACTAATTTTGAGACAAAAAAAGCACAAATTGCCAGAAGTTTGACAAATACGATACAATCGATAATCTATATATAATGGAGCAAGTGTATGTGATTATGGATGTATGTACAATATGTTTATCTGTTCTTCACCCATTGGTTGGACAGCTGACCTGACGTCACCCATAATTGTCACCTGAAACACTTAACTGTAATTGCCCAGAGACCCAAAAGCCCCTGCCCCTGAGGACCCAAATGACCCTGATGACCCAAAAGATGCCGAAAACCCAATGAAACACAAAGACCTGAAAGGCATTGAAGACCCAAAAGACCCTTAAATACCCATAAGACCCAAAATGCCCATAAGACTCAAAAGATCCACAGGACACAAAAGACCCAGGGGATCCAAATGATCCGAGGACACAGAAGACCCAGGGCATCAACAAGACTCCGAGGACATAATAGACCACGAGGACCCAAAATACCTGGAGAACTCAAAAGACCCGATGGACACAAAAGACACAACAGGACGATCACGGACCCATGGAAATTCTGCATAATGTAAAATACAACTTCAGGTCCCTAACAACCTCCCCCCTCCACCCACACACAATCCTGTGTCCTTAACCCCCAACCACACCCAAACTCTGTGCTCCCCTCCCACCTTTCTTGAAATACTCAAACCCCCTCCCAACCCAATGTCCTCAACTTCCTCCCACCCCCAAACCTCCTGAAAAGCCTCGATCCCAACTCTGTCCCCACCCTGCCCTCCCTCCCCCAAGCCAACTCTGTGATCCCTCCCCCTTTCTTCTTCAAGTCTTCAACTGCCCCAAACCCCAAGTGCTCAATCCCCCTTCCAATCCCAAGTTCACCCATTCCCAACGTCTCCATCTTCCAACTCCATGCACCCTCACGCGCAACTCTCTGTCCTCCCCTCCCCATTTATTCCTGTTCTTAACAACGTTACACAAATATACACAGGGAACTTTGGTGCATGAGAAGGCCAGTCGGCCCATCATGCCTGCGCTGTTCCTGTTCCCGTTTGATAAGAACAATGTTAAAAGTAAATACTGATGGAACGTTAAATTCACAATCGCTTCCCCCTTTCTACCCTTATCCTCACTATAATTCATGGAGCAATGTTTGTGTGTTCATTTGTTTGTCGTGCTACTCCGACAGTTGTGGGCTGATTCCATCCAGATTTGGATCAGCACGACCCCAATTCATGTATAGGGGCATTTTTATCTTTGCCAGTGGTCTTGGGGGGGAGGGGGAGGGGGAGATGCTAATTATCTATGTTAATGTGTATCATGTTGCGCCACTTCCATGTGAGGGTGGTATTACAAGTCTCCACCATTTACAGTATTCCTGTCTCTACGTTTTCCAGTACAGTGATGTGTTTTGAAGCAGTAAGTATGTTTTTTCTTCATGCACGTAACTTGGGGGGGTTTTTTTTGCCTCGACAAAGCTGTCAGTTGCCTATACACCACCCAAATGAAAGTATGCGTTAGAAGAACATGTTGCATGCTTGGAACAAGACCGCCCACGGGGTGGGTACTCTGCTAGTCACAATAACAACCCATGAAATTTTGTGCATAACTCAATTTCCTCAGGGTTAGCTGTCAACAAACCTAATCAAGTGTAAACCAAACGAACAAAATACTCACCTGTCCTTTCTTGCTATTTCCTGACTGATCATCTTCAACCAAAGTTGCTGCAACTTCTCTTTCTGCCATCTTCCTTCGTAGGAAAGAGTTCACCCCAGGAAGGCTATCAGGACCAGGCTGCGTGATGAGCAAGGCATCGAGTCGATCCAGGTGGCGTGCTAAGTTCCAGAATGCAGGCCGGATATCAGCACCCCCGTCGGCTAGCAACGTGAACCCAGGCACAGCTAACAAGGCGGAGTCTCCACGTCCGGCCGGGAAGACATAGCAGCAAGGCTGTACGATGCGCAGGAATCCTCTACAGGCTGGAGGTTCGAGAAGAGAGAATGGAGACATCGATGATGGTCTATTGTGGAGCCCCTGATTTCCACCCAGCTGTGTGTTACAACTATCATTACTGCCTGCCAATACAGGTCCATCTCCTCCACCACCTGCATTGTAGTTTGGTCTCTCGATACCAATGTTCCTCCTGTGAGCAATACGGCTGGTTTCCATTGTCTTATTGGTAGATTCTGCTGCCTCAGTGACATGTCCCGTCATTCTCTCTTCAGGAGTTACGCCATGCTGTCCTGCTCCGTTCCTCTCCATGGTTGCTACATTGCTCTCTCCAGTATTTCTCACAAAGACAGCGGAGTCAGTTTTTACTTTGCTTCTGTCAAAATTAGGGTCGCTCTGTTTGAATCCTGTAAGCAAATCAGTAGCCGGGTCTACATAACGAATCTCACCACAAACCTCAGGGTTTGGGTAGCTTGGTCTCATTATACTGCCAGCTCCAGCAGCTGGGTAGTTCTGCCCAATTCCTCCAACTGCTTCAGTCGTGGGATAGCTTTGTGCCATGCCACTGTTGACTCCAGTGAGTTGGTCATGTGGTTCCATCACGTGCACAACCTTTGAAGTGGGGCAACCTTGTTCTGATTTGTTGTAAACATCATGAGCAGAGTAGTAGCTTCCTTTGTTGCCACTATTTGCATCAGCATTTGTGGAACTTTGTCCAAGTGTACCACCACCCAAATTTAGTGAGTAGTTGTATCCCATTTGGTTCCCAACAACATTGGTGTCATAGCTTTTTGTCCCCATGACCGCTTCGCCTCCACTCCCCACAAGTAAAGCCCTGTGCTGTTCCATCGCACCCCAACCACTTCCCTGCCCCATATGAGGGGAAAGTCCACTTGGAATATTAGGGAAAATATTTGTAAAACTACCACCATCCTTGCTTACAACAGTATTAATAACATCCTTGCTGGTAGTTGTGCCATGACCGGTTCGACCGATGGCTTCCATTCTGCCAGCACTGTCCTGAACAACTGTCCTGTCACTATTGTCCATAGCACCCATGTGAATCCCAACTGCTGCAGTTCCATGTCCCTCGATGTTGCTTTCAAAACCAGCAGGAGCGTTGCTGTTCCTCTCCATAGGGAAGCAGAAGGTGCCTTGGGTTGGAAGGGAAAGATGGCACAAAAGGGAGAAGCAAATTAAAAGAGAGATCGGGTGGGTGGTGGAAAATAAAGACAGAGATATGTCAGACGTGCAGAAAAGGTGAGAATTCAGAGGCAGTGAGCAAGGAGTGTGAAAATACAAGCAAATAAGCAATTATGGCAACGACACTGATCAAGATTCATGGAGGAGCTTGCATATACATTCACATGTAAAATAACATTAGGAGGGATCATTGTACTTTTCCGCAAATTATAGGATTTGTAAACAACACATAAATCAACAAAATTTATGGGATTTGAACCTGGGATCGGGGCGTCACGAGCGACGTGCTCAGGTGGGAATGAATGCTCAATAGACCGGCCCACGCAAACAAAGACCGGTGCAAGATGAGGGTGAGACGTCGGATGGTCGGGACACATAAACTTGAAAATGATGGGAGAGATGTGAGCAGGAGGAAAAGTATAAGTGAAGGTGGTCAAAGGGCAAGATGAAAGGGTTTTTGTGAAAAGGGCCCCTTTGATGTCGAGCAGTTTTGAATGTGCACATCAAAACAGTGGCTTCATTGTCTGCACAAATCAACCCAACCTCCTGCGTGAGCACAAGGGCCAAATGTTACAGCAACACCTTTCCAGGGCTGCGTTCTCTTCTCATGCCGAATGCCACCAAATTGAACCTCTGAGGTCATTGTGAAACACCCTTGGTGAACAATTCAACATCTGTCCTTCACCGTTCCCACAGAGGATCCACACCACAGGCATGCTGCTGCACGCACCCTGCAATCTGCCAACAAGCCATAAATGACCACCGTGGTTTGCGCAAACATGGAAAAGCAATAATTACGTCATCATCGCACCATACCCTGCAAGGCGGGGATGACAGTTCTACCGAAGCAGTCTCGTGGCACAAAATGCATCTTGGGTTGTTTGCCATTGTCTTCCTCTCAATTTTGATTTAAAGAAAAACTCGATTTTGTTTCAGGTTACTAGCAGTAACTTGACTGCTCTCCACGAGGCTTTGATGGATGTCAACGTCCACTAACTAACGCTCGTGGATGCGACACCCAGCTTAACGTCCATCCATGAGAAGGAACACTTTGTGATCCAACAGCCAGCGCACGAGACACCAATCCGACAATTTCTAGCCGGCTCTGGAATCAAACTCAGACCTGTTAGCAAAAAGGTTAGTGTGTCACGTGCGCATCATCCTGCCCAACAATAATGATGTGAGATCCAGAAATTTTAAATGTGAACCTTTTACAGAAGGGCAAGTTTTAAATCATCAGTGGGGCTTTTAAAAACAAACTGTAGAAATTGTCAGTGATTTTTATAAAAGAAAAAAACAATGAAATTGCTTCAAGCAGCGTATGACCCAAACCATATACATATTACATCAGCAAACGTGGAAATTTAAGCTTCTCTCCATCCTATTCTTCTGTCAACAAACTCGTTTCCCTTTCTCAATCTCCCCTCCCTCTTTTGTTTTTTCTGCAAGAGCGAGGCTCATGGAAGAGCAAGTTTAAATTGACAGAAGGGTGGCGGGGCAACAACTGGGCACAACCGGCAAAGGGATAACGAACAGGAAAGGAGGAAAGACAGAGATAAAAAAGGGGAGGAAACACTGAAATCAGCAGGTAAAAGGTTTGAATTAGGACGGGTTAATGTGGGTAATAAAGGTCATGGTTCAGGATGGGGGTGGCAGTGCACTCACTGCCTCTTTAACGCCCTGGAGGGAAGAGTGATGAAGATCGGCCTCTTCCTCTGTGTACTCTTTCAGAACAGTATATTAATTTGATTGTGCTTGGAAAAAGGATACATTTGCTGTTTCATTTCTTCTTAAGTCACAACAACAATAACAACACAGGAGTGAAAAGAAAACATCAGTTTTAGAACAGAAAGAGAAGGGGAGAAGGATGATAATGGAGAGGAAGGTGTGGACACGTTCCCTGGAGCTGCCACGCTCTGATTGGAGAGGAGCACATCCTTTTAAAACCGACATACCCAGTAAAGTAGGAATCGGGGTCTTCTGTTGGTGAACCCGAGGAGGTTTTAGCCTTCCCATGACGGGTCCACGTTAACCTTCTGTGCGTTGGTCGGTGGATATTCAGCTTCTCTTCTTTTACATACCCTTGGAGGTATTCATTGCAGCTGAAATCCCTCAACTATTTGTGGGACCTCCCTGTCAGACATTGCACTCCTGTTATCTTGGTGACAATTCCAATGCTGCTCCTTATATTCCCTCGTTGGTGCCATTCTGGGTGATTTTCGTGCCATTTTGAGAAGGCACTCAGCGTGTTGACCAGTGCATATCCTTGGAGATTATTCGTCCCTCAAACATCTCCTGTCCTTCAACCAGCATATCGTTCTTCACTTGGAGTTCCCTTCTTCCTTGTCTATGGTGCAGCTTTGCTGGCTGACTCGGGTTCTCCTCTATGCTTTGGTGATTCACCTTCTGAGCACTGGTTGAATGTGACGGATGACTGCCTGTGTCGGCTTCAACATTTGTGCGTGCCATCCTGACTTGCATCCTTCAAAACAGGGCTCACCACTGACCCTTCACCCATTTATAACCCTCTGGGGTTTAATGTGCAAACTGCTTGATTAAGCTGAGTTGTCACGTCGAGAGTCATGCGTTCACATAAGCTGCATTGCTGTATGTAACGTTCGTACTTGTATAATTTGAGGATTCTTTGGAAATCCATAAATTGTTTCATTTAATTAATATCATTGCGTTTCAGATAGACATTAGGGATTAATAAATATTTATTTTAAAATTACCCTTCTGTCTCTTGTCGTCTGTTGGTTTCACCCTTAAAACGACGCTCAAGGCACATCAGTGTCTATTTATTATCTGCCGTGACGCCATCCAAGTTACCAGTGCACTTGCTCCGTCCATCTTCAGTGGCGAATGCGGTGCCGTGCCCTGAGGACTGAGGTCGACATATAACAGAAATTGGGGGCTTGCCCGGGATCTGAAACCAAATTGCCAAGAATAATAAATTGACAAAAAGAAAGAGAATGAAACCAACAAATGTTTATAAGGCTGTTTAATGTAAATAAGTTTGTTAGGTCACCAGATGAGGAACAACTTGGCATGTTACAAGGGGAAAGACAACAAGGGGAAAGATGACACCAATCAAGGGCAACACGATCTTGAGTGCTCTGTTTATTTTACTTTTTTATCAACTTTTATGAAGTACTCCAGTGGACATTGGTGTTACAGTAAGGAGGAACTATCGATGCTTCGTAATAATTATGGTGAGCTCAGTCTGAACACTATACTACATTTGAAACTTCCTCAATAAATAATAGCCGATTTGAGCTATAGGGAGGAAACAAAACGCCATGTCACTCGACCAACTGTAAAGGGCGGAAGCGGGGTAGAAGAGTGGATGTTTTGACAAGACTGCAGAAGTGTAACAATCGCCCACCTCTACCCAGTATCTTCCTGACCAATGTACACCCTTTACATTACAAGATGGATGAGTTCACATGCGGCATGCAAGCTTGGCAAGATTTCCGTGACTGTACTGTTTACGTTTTTACTAACAATTGGCTTGACTCCATTGTACTTGATGCTGTTAGCAGGATTCCCGGATTTATGCTGCAGCAGCCGGATCGTGCTTTCAAAGCCGTGAGTGAAAGGAAAGGTGGAGGACTGTGTTATCTAGTCAATGACATGTGGTATACCAATAAAAAGGTGTTGTCACATTCCTTCACCGCAAAGCTGGAAACTTTGGTCATAAAATCTCATCCATTTTATCTTCCTCGTGATATTTCATGACTGGTTTCCTCGCTATATATATCCTCCTGGACACTAATGCTGCATCTGCCATTGAACAACTCTCAGATATCATCACTATCCATGAAAATGCGATTTCAGGGGCATTTTTTGTGGCGTCAGGAGACTTAAATCACACTAACCTAAGGAAGGGTCTCCCCAAATACTACCACCATGTCACCTGGTCAACTCACCATGATAAGGTTTTGGATCATTGTTTCACGATTAAAAAAGATGCATATGGTTCACTACATTGAGCCCCTCTTGGTGAATCAGATCAAAATATGATCCACTTAGTACCCATGTACCATCAGCGATTGAAGCACCAAAATCCAGTGAAACAACTTGTCCCACAGTGGACTCCAATGGCTGTCGATACCCTACGTGTCTGCTATGCACGTACGGATTGGAACATACTCACGTGATCTTGGGTTATCTGAAATTCTGGGAGGATATTTGTATACCGAAGAAATTGGTGACCATTTATGGAAATGAAAAACCTTGGTTTAACAAATCATCTATCTGGCGAAAGTTGGTTCAGCGGGAACAGGAATTTCTTAGTGATGATTATGACCGGTACAAAAGTGCTAAATATGAGACACGAAAGGCAATTAAAGCCACAAAAGATGCTTACCGGGATAAACTAGAAATTAATATTTCTTCTTCCAATCCAAAACGACTTTGGCAGGATATTAATGCGATTACAGGGTTCAAACCAAGGACCCAAGGTTTGCCTATGGATGATACAACCCTGCTGGACCAACTCAATTTTTATGCCAGATTTGACCGCCATGTTGTCAGTGAACGGAAGAAAAATGGCAATCTTCCCCAAGCATTTGTGATCCGGGAGCATGATACCAAGCGATCTCTTTCTGGTCTGGAAGTTTGGAAAGCGGTGGATCCAGATGGCATATCTGGCCGTCTCATGCGATCATGTGCAGATGAACTCTCATATATTTTTATGTTCATTTTTAATTGATCATTGTGTATTTGTCGTATTCCGAGGTGTTCTAAACCAGTGCTACTCAAAGTGGTGGTACGCTGACCGGTGCCGGTACGCGAGTGATCGACTGCCGGTCTGCAGCGAGTTTCCAAGATCGATGGACAAAAACGAAAGCTATAAGCATGGAAGAGTCGAGTGTCAAGAGATTATGACATGTTTCACCAATTGGCGGCAGTCAGCGCTGATGCAGGAGAAGACCTTAATGTTACATCTCTCCGAAATGTCATCAGAAACACTTGACGAATTTGGCAGAACGTTTTCAGCATTACTTTCCAGAAGAAGAACATCCACGGAAAGGGAATGAATGGATCCGAAATCCGTTTATGCCATTGAGAGATAACTTAGGTGTCACTATGGAGGTTAAATTGTTGGAGCTGTCTGCTGACGAAGGATTGAAGAGGAGTTTCGAAATGACAACAGCACTTGCTTCTTTTTGGATAAAAGTGAAAGCAGAATATCCTGAGCTTACTGAAATTGCTCTGAAAACTCTTCTCCCATTTCCTTCAACCTACCTCTGTGAGACTGGCTTCTCAACCATTAGCATCATTAAGACAAAGTACAGGAATAGTGTGGATATTCATTCTCCATTGCGCGTGGCACTGTCCTCAATTGAACCACGATTGGATAAGTTGACAAAGAAGAAGTAGGTTCACCTTTCACATTAGTAAAAGTTAAAGATTTAACATGCCTATATCATCAATTTCATATTTTAACATGACGACATTTTCAAAGTTGTCTTCAATGTAATATTACCTATTTCCTTTCAATCTTTCTTTTAATGTCTTTATTCACTGGAGTTTAAGATAACTAAAATATTGTTACGAATTTCGGTCCGCCCGGCGTGCGATCGGCCACGTAACTCGAATCGCGACTGCGTCGCCCACCGGAACGGACAATTCAGTCGTGACCCTCCTTGGAACTACCGCCAGGAGCGAGTCACGGGTGGGTCTTTCGACCATACCACAATCGTGCCAATCGGCCACCCGCGCAGGATAGGGTTGTTCGCCAAACTCGACCTACCTCAGTACCTGCGCGAGTAGTTAACCGGGCGATCGTACCTCGCCGCTGGCCGGCCTAGGACACAAACCGCTTAAGCGGTCCGTTCCGTGCTTCAGTGATAACCGAGCGGTGTTATCACCGGCCCCGACGGACGTGATTATTTACCAGATGCTTACACCCCTCTACCAATTCCTTCCGTGATGCAAGATGGAACTTTCAAACAAGGGAAAGGACACAACGAAATGGGGAACAGTTCAACAAGCACATTTATTGCACACTCGGACAAGCACGTATTTTACAGCCATACAGAAAATCATGCACGTGTAACAGTGAAAGCAATGAAAGCAAGCAAAGGCAGAGTTACAACCGAATAAAGTGTCTTTATTTCACACGCTCACTTAGACAATTCTACTTATAAGATGGCGCCACCACATGCATTTACACAAAAGCAATGGAAAAAGCCACCCTCAAAGGCAAGGGTGGCAGACAGGTCTGTGGACCAAATGTGCTTGGAACCTGGATGAGCGGCCAGGTCCACGAGACCGAAGGGTCTTACCCGCGCCCTCGTGGCGCGATGGCGGGCGAGCCGCGATGTCAGCGTAGCTGCGCCTGGCTTTGTGCCCCTGGCGTGGCCGGTGAGCTCTCTCCGGCATTCTCCGCGCAGGCACGTGTTTCACCGTCGGCACCACGGCTGGGGAGAGGAACAGACGGGGTTACCGGCGCTTTCTTAGCGCGGAGCTCGGTAAGGGAGAGGGGAATTGCTGATGCTCCGAGCTCCTTCCTCTCCGTCTCCCGACTCCCGTCTGCCTTTTCGAGCTCCGTCCTGCTCTCCGACCCCTCCAGACCACCACTCCACCTACTCCAGACTGCCACTCTCCAGACCTGACTTGACTGCCGCTCTCCAGACCCGACTTGACTGCCGCTCTCCAGACCCGACTTGACTGCCGACTCACTGCTGCGAGCTGCATTGTGCTCGCGCCTATATAGGCCGAGGGAGGAGCGCATATGCAAATTTGTGCATCACAGCGGGTTCGGAGGCAGGGCTACACCACCTGATGCTCAGCCATTGGATGGAAGAAAAGTGGGCGTGAATCATTCTTGATCCGATTTCTCCTTCAAAAGGATCCCATTCACAACCCATGGCACGACGTTTGGTAGAAAGGCGAAGGTGGTGGGAGTTTGCTGCGGTGGTTTGGGAAGGGTGTTGGTGGTGGCGATTTGGTTGCTGGCGGGCATCGTTTGAGAATGGCGGTGAAGCGATGTTTGCGGGGTGGAGTTGTGGAGGTAAAGAGGCGAAGGTGGTGGTGTTTGAGTTGTAGTTGTTTGGGAATGATGGTGGTGGCGATTTGGTTGTTGGGGGATGATTGGTCCAAAATAATGATAGAGAAAAGAAAAACGGTTAACTCAAAGGATCACAGCCCTGTGAACACGGAAATTCCCTCCAAACAATGGTGGGGAAATCTAACTACACATATACTTATCGTCATAACTGATCTAAGGTCCTTTATGGTGGTCTGCGAATTTCCACAGCCGTAACAATATATAATTTTTTCAACCTCCTTTATTCATTATAATTTTTTATTTTATTACTTATATACTGGTATACATAAGTTTATAATAACTATGTTTGAAGGCTTTGCTAGTTTGATTTTTTTTTTTTTAATTGTAATACTGTATTACTCGTTCACAAAATATATATTAAAAAATGTGTCAACTTTTATTATATTGGGTGGTCACTAGACTACCGTTATTCTCAGGTTTTCCGTCTGTCTGTCTGTCTGTTTGTTTGTATGTAATGGACAGCTCTGGAGGCCAGAGAAGTCAACCGATTTTGATGAAACGTGACTGGTAGGTTCATACCAGGATCTAGTTGTAGGCCTTTGAGCACCGTTGCGATGGATGCCACCGTTGCCCAGCAACGGGACTTTGAAATTTTTGAAAAAATCCAAATAGTTTTTTTTTCGAAAATCAAAAGTCGGCTTCCGCGCTTTTATGCGCACTATAATCAACCTCTGTCAAAAATTTTCAGCCCGATCCGTCAAAAACTGTATTACTCGTACGCAATTATATGGCGACCACCCATGTCGCCTACCGGCTTGTTCATTTTATTTTTATATTTTTCCGGTGTAAATTAATATTACTACGGATGTTAAAACAATATTTTCTCGGATCATAAACAAATAATAATATGGCACAAATATGGTACCGGTCCCTGGCACATTGGAAAAAAAACCTGCCGGTCCACCACATCAGATAGTTTGAGAAGCACT
>NC_140968.1:3160681-3228181 GCF_056783735.1 Eptatretus burgeri | reverse complement strand
CATCTTCTTGCGTGTGGCAGCGATCATTTTGTCCTCGGAAGGATGACAGGCTGAGTCAACCCCACCTGGTGTTAATTCAGTGGAAAGCGAGGCTCGAACTCAGGACCCTAAGATCCCAAGTCAGCCACCATAACTACTAAGCCAACACCAGGTTAGTTTGGCACATGAGACGCCGTTGGCATGTCACCCACTAGTCAACAAAACACGTGACATTTCTACACGTTTCTTTTGGCCGGGTTTGCGATGTGATGCGGCGGAGTTTTGTAAATCTTGCCACTCATACCAGATGGTGGGAAAACTCCAATTAAAAAAAAAAAACATTCCTTCTGCACCATTAAAATTGATTCTGGCTTTTGATGAACCCTTCAATCAGGTTATCATTGATTGTGTAGGTCCCTCACCCAAGACTAAGGCAGGTAACCAATACATGCTGACTATTATGTGTGCTTCCACAAGGTGAACAGAGGAGATACCTCTCAGAAAAATTACGGCCTCAAGCATTGCTTATCCGTTCGTGAAGTTATTCAACCTTGTTGGCCTACCTCAGGTGATGCAGTCTGATCATGGATCAAATTTCATTCCAAGGAAAGGGAATTCGGTCCTGGTGAAAATGTTTTGGTGTTGTTACCATTTCTGGGTCAGCCATTCCAGGCCAGGTATTTTGGCCCTCATCTCGTTGAAAGAAAAGTCAGCAAAGCCGACTACGTCGTCGTCGAAACTCCTGGTCGACGCAAACAGAGACGACTGCGTCACATCGACATGATTAATTAATATCATGCCAGAAAGCAACCAGAAAGTGTGGTCTCGGTCTCACTTGCAATACCTGCAGATGGTGCACAGCAGCAAAATGATTGTTGCAAGGAGGTGAAGCTTGACCACGTTCGTGACAACGCTTGCCGGAGTCCCACCAACACTGAGGTGTTATTACCCCTGAGATCAGAAATGAGGTCATTTGACTTCAGAACAGCAGGATCAAGTCCCAGACCTAGTATATGACTTTGCCCACTTGTTCACCGATGTTTCTGGATGTACCGACTTGGTGTACCATGGTGTGGATTGTAGAGGTCGGTGATGCCATGCCAGTAAAACAGCACCTGTACTGAATGAACCTTGTCAAGCTGGAACATCTTCAGAAGGAGGTTGAATACAGGTAGACAGTCTGGATTAATAAATATTTTATCAAGTTACCCTTCGTCCGGGTTACCGGTGCACTTGCCGCGGTATCCTGAGATCATATACATACATGTCCCCACATGGAAAACCCGAGACGCTGGTGATCAAGGGCTCAAGGCTTCAACAGGGACACAGATATATTCGGCTTTTTCGAAAACAAATTACAGAGGTTGAGGCTCATGGAAGAGACCCCTGCAAACACTAGAAAACGGTTTGAACGTGCAGTTGTCGGTGCTAAAGAAGTTGAACGGTCGTGCTCTGTGATACACAACATACAACGAGACACGCGTCGCCTGATTATTTCTCATCATTAAACTTGGCCGGACCCTTCCGCTCTTCAGCAAATGCATTCACCTGTGGCCAGGTGCCAAATGGTGCAGCCGTTCCCCGAGTGCTATGCTGTAAATTTGGTGCCAAATCAGTGTGGCCAAGTTAGCGATGTCATCATTCCGTTTGAGTGAGAAGACAATTCAGATTTAACTTGAACAGACAACTTCCTCGATTCCGATCAAATGCTCTTCACACACACTCAATGAGCCTGGTTGTGTGAAGTGGTTTTGGGTAGTTTCGTCTCACAATGGCACACGGTGTCTCACGTGATCTAAACCCTTCATTAACACCTTGGCAATCCGTCAAGATGCATCACAGGCCAGGTGGCTCCAAAAAGAAGGGATTACAAAATGCAATGGGATGCGCCATATGATCCAAATCTGAACGTTTTCGACAACTCGCCTTTAACATCATCGCACTACAATCGATGCTAATAGTTACCAACTGTTCGTTTTAATGACTTCATGTCACACCGAGTTTTCAATAACCAAGTAATCAATTTACTGTACTGAAAACACTCTGCTCCCTTTGGAATCATTAGAAAGTCACTCCCCCTTCCCTAGTGAGGAGTGGGAGGATTTTTTTATTATTTTTTTTTTTTTGTATACCTTGGTCGAGGCTCGTATGAGAGCGAACACACAACTCACAGCAAGGAGGCATGAGACAAGAGGGGCGGGAGTGGAAGGGACAAAACATTGGGGAACAGACACAGGTGAACTGTGGAAGGGAGAGGGATGGGGATGGGACGGGGAACATGGCGAGGAGAAGATGGACATTAAAGGGACTTTCAGGAAGGAAAGCAGGAGAATTGAAGGAAGTGGGCTTGGGTGGATTATCGGGGGTAGAAAAGATCGAGGATTTGGATGGGGGAAGATAAGAGGTGGTGGTGAACAGCTGTTTTGAAAGCCTGAAGGGAAGAATGGGAAAGAATAGAGTGAGGAAGTTTATTCCAAAGGCGGGAAAAAAGAGGAATGAAAGAGTGAAGATGAGCAGTGATTCGTGATTTTGGTAGTTTTACCAGAAGGGGGTTGTTGGCGGACCTTGAGCGCCCTGTGGAAATGTGGTTGGGACAAATCGCAGAGAGAGCAGGGGGGCAAGGCTGGAGAGGAGTCGGTAGAAGACAGAAAGACCACCGACCAACCTGCGGTGATTGAGTGAGAGGCCCAAAGACTCAGCTTCATTGCGGGAGATGCCAATGATCTTAAAAGCCCTGGTTTCGACAGCGTGAAGTCGAGAAAGGTGGGAGGCAGGAGCACCAGCCCAGAGGGGAGAGCAGTACTCCATCAGGCTACGGACAAAAGCTTTGTAAGTGGTCAGGAGCTCAAGAGGGCCGAGGAAGGACTTTGCACGACGGAGGATTCCCAGTCGGCGACTGGCTTTTGAGGCAAGGTTGGAAATGTGACTTTCCCAGGAAAGGTCATGGCAGATAGTGAGACCCAGAAGCTTGAAAGAAAAGACTTCTTCCAGAGGATTGTTGAGAAAGTGGATGGGGGGGGTTTTGTAAACGGTCCTTTCGAAGAGACATAGTGAGAGTGTGAGATTTGTCTGGATTGAAAGACATGTTCCACGTGTTGGACCAGTTTGTGATTTTATCCAGATCTGCAGTGAGCGAAGAAGCTGCTGCTTGCCAGGCTGAGGGATGACAGATGGTACGGCAGAGGGTTGAGTCATCGGCAAAGAGAAATAGAGGATTTTCCAGAGAGTCCGAGAGATCATTGATGAAAACCAGAAAAAGAACAGGGCCCAGAACGCTACCTTGAGGAACTCCAGCCTGCACAGGAAGAGGGGATGAAAGAACTCCATTTAGGGCCACACGTTGACTGCGACAGGAGAGGAAGTCTGCGAGCCATGAGTGGAGATGGCCTTGAATACCATGGGCAGAGAGTTTGGTGAGTAGGGCAGGGTGCCAGACTGTGTCAAAAGCACGTGATATGTCCAGGGATACGGCTCGGATTTCCTGTCTGGCATTGAGGACCTCCATCCATTGATGGGAGAGCAGTAGCAGCATATCTAGGGTAGAGTGACCTGGTCTGAAACCAAATTGATGATTGGAAATCAAGCCATTGGAGAAGAGGAAGGATTTCATGTCTGAAGCGATGATGGATTCCATAACCTTGCTGATGATTGGGAGAAGGCTGATTGGTCTATAGTTACAGGGATCTGATTTGCACCTTTTTTATGCAGGGCAGTGATGTTAGCAGATTTCCAAGCAGATGGCAGATGACCTTGGGAAAATGAGAGGGTGAATAGAACAGAGAGAGGGTGAGCAAGAGCAGGAGAGCAGGCTTTGAGGACACGTGGGCTGATGCCGTCTGGACCGGTTGCAGAATCTGACTCGAGGTTTGAAAGCAAGCTCTCCACCTTGTCAGGAGAAAAGGATACAGAGTCCAGGGACAGTTGGGTGCGACTGGGTAAAGTGGGTAGAGATAGTGATGGGTTTGGGACACAAGATTTAGCTGCAAACACCGAGTTTAGACATTCAGCTTTATCACGTGTGGAATCAGCAGTGCGGCCATTTGAGGTAAGGGAGGGGATGGAGGGGGAACATACACCAGAAACAGATTTGATTAAACGCCACCAGGATTTTGAGGAGGGAGAGAGGTTTGAGAGTTCAGACTTGAGATGAGAAAGATGTTGTTTTCTGGCTCTCCTGAGGGTAGCTACACACTTGTTCCGAGCTTTGTGGAAAGAACTGAGATTGCCCTCAGTTGGGTTTGCTTTCCATGAGGCAAAGGCAAGTTGTTTCAGGACAATACAACTGCCTCGCCACAAGCTTCAGTAAACCAAGGGCGGGAGGAAGGGTAAGACAACTGAACACGAGAGGGGATAAATCTGTGCAAGAGGTAAGTCCGCGAACTTTTATTTGTGTCCGCGAACTGACCCTGGGTACGATCAACACGTACGCGGAATTTGGTGGAGATCGGGCCAGCCCTGGTTTTTTGTCTACAATTTTTCAGATGGACACACACACTTCCCATATTTAACATAGTACGATTCTATTATAACATCCACCATCGAACGTGGAAGGAAATTGTGTTTTCACCGATCTGTTTGTCTGTCTGTTTGTCTGTCTGTGTACAGGATATCTCAAAAAGTTGTTTATGGATCTGGATGAAATTTGGTGTGCAGGTTGGGTGTGTGATGAGGATGAACTGATTACATTTTGGTGAAGATCCAGATCCAGATCCGACTACTAGAATATATCTTCTTCTTCTTCTTCTTCTTCTTTCAGCTGCTCCCGTTAGGGGTCGCCACAGCGGATCATCCGTATGATCCGCATAGTGATTTGGCACATGTTTTACGCCGGATGCCCTTCCTGACGCAACCCTGGTCGCCTCTTACAACACAGGGATATGGTACACCTATTTTAACCGGGGTATACACCGGCCCAGTACACTGGTACTCATTTCGCCAACCTCAGAAGGATGACAGGCTGAGTCAACCCCCTGGTGTATTAATTCAGTGGCCCAATGGGGCTTGAACTCAGGACCTTTTGGATCCCAAGCCGCTGCCCTAACCACTGCGTCAACACCAGGGTTCGACTACTAGAATATATATATAGTGATTCTTCACCATAGAGAGAGAGAGAGGGGGCCAAAAACGATATATATCACGATATCTCAAAAAGTTGTGGACGGATTCGGACAAAACTTGGTGGACAGGTTGGGTGTGTGACAAGGAAGAATTGATTAGATTTTGCTGAAGATCCGGATCTGGATACGAGAGTTTTAAAGTTATTCTTCACTATTGAGTGATCCGACTAAAAACGATACAGAACACGATACGTTCTCATTGATCAGGCGTTGCGTGACGGGGGTACGTGCCCTTCCGAGTACCCAGGGCCGGATTTAGGCATGGGCAAGCTGGGCAGTTGCTCAGGGGCCTCCACAACCAGGGGGCCAACGCATATTTCATGAAAAAAAATTGTAAGGAAAAATGTATTCGTGAGTACCTGAATGGAAGTTGGTAGTTAGTGGAACAGATATTAAATATTCATCTATAACCGACATAAGATATTCATCATATCTCATTCTCTATTTTATATAGAAGTTCAGATTCTTTGTTCTTGAAAAATATACTTTATGGATGACTGTAAAGATGTCTTGTCACCTTTTTAATATTCTAAGGTAGGGTGGGCCTCCACTACTGAAGGCTGCCCAGGAGCCACCACATGTCTAAATCCGGCCCTGCGGAGTACCCTTCTAGTTTTCATCACGATTTCATACCCGTTTGGCATTATGAAAGGGTTACTCCGAACCATTAATCAGCATCATGAAGGTTTGACGCCAGTTCATTTGGGCTCATTTCCGTGACTTTATAACCCTTCAGGCAGTGCAGCCTCTCCCTGCCCCATTGTGTGTGTGTGTGTGTGTGTGTGTGTGTGTGTGTGTGTGTGTGTGTGTGTGTGTGTGTGTGTGTGTGTGTGTGTGTGTGTGTGTGTGTGTGTGTGTGTGCAGCGGGTAGCCAGCACAGCCAGGGTGCTTGTTACACTTGGCCACAAAAACGGATTGGTGGGGTTTAGATTCCACCGAGGACTTTACAATGCAGGGTGGACATTATCATCCACAGGGAAGTACAATGTCTTACTGCGTTGTTGTCAAATGTTCGAGGCTTGCACGTCCTTACGAGCGATGACAAACACCTCAACAAACATCATGGTTTCAACCACATCTGTTTTTACCGTGGGCATTGTAGTAAGGTACACAACACTGGCACACAATAGGGTGTGTTAACGGTCTCCTATCTATAACCCCTCTCTCCCCCAACCTCAGGATACGGGCATTGTTTGTCGAGTCCTGAGACTATGCCCAGGCCACCGACAAGGCCACAATTGCAGGAAACGTCTATTTCAGGTTGTTGCCGTTTTCTCACAGTTTCCATCATAAATAATTGCCGGGGAGAGACCAAGGGGACGTGGGGCCAGACCCCCCCCCCCACCGCTCAGAGATCACAATTGGCTTCCTCCAACAAACTCGACTCGACCACACAGTCAAACTCAAATACTGTTTAATGTGTTACTGTTCATATATGTTACTGTTTAAAAAGTGTTCATCACGAATGTTAATAACCAAGGTACTGGTCAGTAACAATAACCCCACTCCCCCTCCCCCCCCCCAAATGTGGTTCAATGTTGCAGTATCCCGTTGATGTAGATTGTTTGGAAATATCAATTCACTTGACAATAGCAATATCTCCATGAGCCTCGACTTTGAATTAATAAATAAATAAAGTTAAAATTTCATGTAATTTTCATTTTGATTCACAGATGAAGGGCCATCAACATATTCTGTATGCCTGGTGTTGGCTTAATGAGTGAGAGTGGTGAGCTTGGGATCTGAGGGTCCTGAGTTAAAATCCCGCTCAGCTGTTGAATTATTACCAGGTGGGGTTGACTCTGCCTGTCGTCCTTCTGAGGTCGGCAAAATGAGTGGCAGTTTGCTGGTATACCGTGTCGGAGTGTCGACCCGTCCAGGATTGTGCTCAAGAGCCAAAGAGACTGCTTCGGCAGCATCAACGTTCTGCACAGAGTATGGTCCCAGTGGATGGATGGATGGAACATATTGTGTGTGTAAATGTCAGGATGAGGGATTAAAGGGAAAAACAAATAAATAAAGGAAAAGAGGGTGGGAGTTTTAAAAAGGGGGAAGATCGCAAAGCTGAGGAGTAGGGAGGTTTGAGGAGGTACAAAGAAGACAAGTGGTTGTGCAAGGCAGATGGAGAGTTAACCCACCACCAACCACTACCATACATCCACCCATTGGGACCATACTCTGTGCAGAGCGTTGGTGCTGCCGAAGCAGTCCCCTTGGCTATTGGACACAATCTCATGGGGTTTAGAGTCCACTACTTTGGACATCGCTTAAACACTTGCTGGATATTCCAATCTGTTGTGATGGTCTCTTGAGAGGTGCATGGCACGTCTCACTATGTTGGGTGTCTGTTGTGACACACCACTTACCAAAACCACTCAGAAGCATGACGACGCCGATGGAGGTTCAATTCGAAGTAAAATCATGATGTCACAATCACAAAATCAACAACAGACTTGCTTAAAGGTATGGCCCATTCCATTATGTGGGTCACCTGAGGGGGTCATCTGAGTAGAAGAGGGTGAAAATTTGGAGACAAATTTGAAAGAGGAAGGAAAGGGGAGAATGTAGACGAGACGGGATACTGGAAGAGCTGACAATAAGAACAAAGTTCGAGTGAAGTTTAAAAATAAAAAAGGTTATTGTTACGGACATAATATGTAGGTATCCCCTTAATCGGGATCACGCATGGCGATATACCATATTGGTAGAGATCATCAATATGGGTCTAATGGAGCATCCGTGATAGTGGGTTCAGCAAGGAGACCATTTTAGACCGAGTTTGGATCAAACAATTCACGTGTGCACGGTCGTCCCGTCTGTCCACGCACAGTCATCCCGTCTGTCCACGCACAGTCATCCCGTCTGTCCACGCACAGTCATCCCGTCTGTCCACGCACAGTCATCCCGTCTGTCCACGCACAGTCATCCCGTCTGTCCACGCACAGTCATCCCGTCTGTCCACGCACGGTCGTCCCGTCTGTCCACGCACGGTCGTCCCGTCTGTCCACACACAGTCATCCCGTCTGTCCACGCACGGTCGTCCCATCCTGTCCACGCACGGTCGTCCCATCCTGTCCACGCACGGTCGTCCCATCCTGTCCACGCACGGTCGTCCTGCTCGTACATGAGAGGCTGCAATGTAATGTCTTGTATTTGGAAGCCATTTGTAAAAACAAAATGAGTAAAGACTGCAGAACAGAGATGTCATGGAATCGCTCTTCCATAACCCTCGATCTTGGATAAAGGGGGAGAAGCCAGGGAAGCCTTGGAATCACTCTTCCATAAGCCTTGATCTTGGATAAAGGGGAAGAATCCTGGAAGTTTCGATCTTGGATAGAGGGGAAGGAGTCTGGAAGTCTCGATCTTGGATGGAGGGGAAGGAGTCTGGAAGTCTCGATCTTGGATAGAGGGGAAGGAGTATGGAACTCTCGATCTTGGATAGAG
The DNA here is from genome assembly GCF_056783735.1 of Eptatretus burgeri. Classification (NCBI taxonomy): domain Eukaryota; kingdom Metazoa; phylum Chordata; class Myxini; order Myxiniformes; family Myxinidae; genus Eptatretus; species Eptatretus burgeri. Next base: position 3,219,641 of record NC_140968.1, on the reverse strand, counting down.
GGGAAGGAGTATGGAAGTCTCGATCTTGGATAGAGGGGAAGGAGTCTGGAAGCCTTGATCTTGGATAGAGGGGAAGGAGTCTGGAAGACTTGATCTTGGATAGAGGGGAAGGAGTCTGGAAGTCTCGATCTTGGATAGAGGGGAAGGAGTCTGGAAGTCTCGATCTTGGATAAAGGGGAAGAAGCCTGGAAGTCTCGATCTTGGATAGAGGGGAAGGAGTCTGGAAGCCTTGATCTTGGATAGAGGGGAAGGAGTCTGGAAGCCTCGATCTTGGATAGAGAGGAAGAAGTCTGGAAGTCTCGATGTTGGATAGAGGGGAAGGAGTCTGGAAGCCTCGATCTTGGATAGAGGGGAAGAAGTCTGGAAGTCTCGATGTTGGATAGAGGGGAATAAGCTTGGAAGCCTCGATCTTGGATAGAGGGGAAGGAGTCTGGAAGTCTCGATGTTGGATAGAAGGGAAGAATCCTGGGAAGCCTTGGAATCACTCTTCCATAAGCCTTGATCTTGGTTCGGGGGAAGAAGTATGGGAAGCTTTGGAATTACTCTTCCATAAAGCTCGATCTTGGATAAAGGGGAAGGAGCCTGGAAGCCTCGATCTTGGATCGAGGGGAAGAATCCTGGTAAGCCTTGGAATCACTGTTCCATAAGCTTTGATCTTGGATCGAGGGGAAGAAGCCTGGGAATCCTTCCTCTTCCATAAGCCTTGGGAAGCCTGGGAATTAGGCACAAGGTCCTGGTAGAGACGAATCCGGGGACATTTAAGGAGCATTTGATGATCGCTCCGAGCAGGACACAGATGGCGCAGGAGGGGAGCTCGTGCTCCAGCACGTCATTGGGTTCATTTTTACGCATTTCCGATTTAGCTTCAGCTTCGCTCACATTTCTATGTTCCGCTACAATCCCGCACCTGATCATTTACAGCCACAGGTGTGCTCTGCCCGACGAGACATGCGAAGTGATTCTTATAACAACGGAGATGTTCGCACGGATCACGGGTCCGATCACAATGGCATTGAAACCGACCGCGGCCCACGATGAATCGGTGCAAAAGAACCCTTACCGCTCTCGAAGCACTCCACAACCAGTAAGAGGGCTCCTCGTTCGGTTCACCACTCCGACTCCGGTCCGCACACCTTGCTCGCCCTCCTCTCGATCCCTCCGACAACTGCGTGGACCCGCGCCTACATCCCCTGGAGGACACGCCCATTTAGCTGTCAATCAAATCTGTTTCCCCGCCCCCTAAGTCCAGACTGCACTCATTTTTCGCTTGTTCTTCCTTTTTAATGAACTCAACGTGTTCGAAGAACTTTCTGCTGTCGACTTTCAAAGCTCATCTCATGCCCCAGGTCATAAAAAATCATAATAATCTGATTATTAAAACGTTTTGTAGATTAATCATGAAGAGAGAGATTCAAGGCAACAACCAAAGTTGGGCAAAAGGCAAGAAGAAATGTGGACAGGTGAGGTTAACAAACAGGTGAGGTTAACAAACAGGTGAAATTAACAAACAGGTGAGGTTAACAAACAGGTGAAATTAACAAACAGGTAAGGTTAACAAACAGGTGAGGTTAATAAACATTTTATAGTGAGGGATGAAACGCTAAGGCCGTGTTGATGGGGATTTTTGTATTAAGGTTCAAGAGCATAAACCAATGATGTGCCAAGTGATGGAGATTTTATATGATCTATAATAATAAATGTGTATTGTGTATCTATCTATAATAAATAAATAAATAAATAATAAAATCTATAATAATAAATGTGACTGTGTGTGTGTGTGTGTGTGTGTGTGTGTGTGTGTGTGTGTGTGTGTGTGTGTGTGTGTGTGTGTGTGTGTGTGTGTGTGTGTATATGTGTGTATGTGTGTCAGTCAGTCAGTCAGTGTGTGTGTGTCAGTCAGTCAGTGTGTGTGTGTGTGTGTGTCAGTGTGTGTGTGTGTGTGTGTGTCAGTCTGTGTGTGTGTGTGTGTGTGTGTGTGTGTGTGTGTGTGTGTGTCAGTCTGTGTGTGTGTGTGTGTGTGTGTGTGTCAGTCTGTGTGTGTGTGTGTGTGTCAGTGTGTCTCCTCCATAACTCCAAAACCATGAAACCTAGCAGCCTGAAACTTTGCATGCATACGAAGAAAACTCCAAGGAAGTACAGGAGTGAAAATTGGGTGTTTCGGTTAATTAAAACATTCCTTTTGACGGTAATCAACGGCATTATTTAATTCGATGCTTCCTCAGGCGATCCTCGGCCATCTCACTCTTTATGGGGTCTTAAGGAGTTTCCTGGGTAACCTCGCTGGGGTCTGAAGCCGCCATGTTTTTTTGGCCTGCTCAACCATGCCTTGACTTGGAACAGGCCGCAACGATTTCTTAATGATATAATTGTTTTTTTCACTTTCCTCACTCATATCATTGAATTCCTGTTCATCATCGCTACGAATCGTTGTGTACATCGCTTTTGTAAGTACTATAGTTTTCAAATTAGGAGCTTGGAGAAATTTCATGGATTATATGATACGAATTTCCACAATCTCCTATCACGGATTAATTAAAGTATATCATCGAAATATTATTTCGGTTTTGAGGATCGGATATCGTCCGGACTAAATAAGTGTCAAAATCTGTTGTGAAATCTGATAATTTAAAGAAATAATGTCTTATAACTAAGCCGATACACCTATTTACTTTAATCAAGCAAGGCTATGTTCCCTCCTTCTTCATAAATACATAATAAAATGTGAAATTCCCAAACCATTAAACTTATCTTTTTCTACTGTTTGGAGAATTATCTTGAGTGAGCAGAAAAAACTAGGAATGTGACAAAATTAACTCGTTTCATTGAGCTACATCATTTAATGTATTCACTGTTCAACCTCATGCCCTGGCCCCGAGAGGGACCCACGCCCTGTCCTCCAAAGGGACTCAGTCACCCTGAGCGAGCGGTTCGTGCTCCGACGCCCTGAGCGAGCGGTTCGTGCTCCGTCGCCCTGAGCGAGCGGTTCGTGCTCCGTCGCCCTGAGCGAGGGGTTCGTGCTCCGTCGCCCTGAGCGAGCGGTTCATGCTCCGTCGCCCTGAGCGAGCGGTTCGTGCTCCTTCGCCCGAAGCGAGGGGTTCGTGCTCCGTCGCCCTGAGCGAGCGGTTCGTGCTCCGTCGCCCTGAGCGAGCGGTTCGTGCTCCTTCGCCCTGAGCGAGCGGTTCGTGCTCCGTCGCCCTGAGCGAGCGGTTCGTGCAACGTCGCCCTGAGCGAGCGGTTCATGCTCCTTCGCCCTGAGCAAGGGGTTCATGCTCCGTCGCCCTGAGCGAGCGGTTCGTGCTCCTTCGCCCTGAGCGAGGGGTTCGTGCTCCGTCGCCCTGAGCGAGCGGTTCGTGCTCCGTCGCCCTGAGCGAGGGATTCGTGCTCCGTCGCCCTGAGCGAGGGATTCGTGCTCCGTCGCCCTGAGCGAGCGGTTCGTGCTCCGTCGTCCTGAGCGAGCGGTTCGTGCTCCTTTGCCCTGAGCGAGGGGTTCGTGCTCCGTCGCCCTGAGCGAGCGGTTCGTGCTCCGTCGCCCTGAGCGAGCGGTTCGTGCTCCGTCGCCCTGAGCGAGGGATTCGTGCTCCGTCGCCCTGAGCGAGCGGTCCGTGCTCCGTCGCCCTGAGCGAGCGGTTCGTGCTCCGTCGCCCTGAGCGAGCGGTTCGTGCTCTGTCGCCCTGAGCGAGCGGTTCGTGCTCCGTCGCCCTGAGCGAGCGGTTCGTGCTCCGTCGCCCTGAGCGAGCGGTTCGTGCTCCGTCGCCCTGAGCGAGCGGTTCGTGCTCCGTCGCCCTGAGCGAGCGGTTCGTGTTCCGTCGCCCTGAGCGAGCGGTTCGTGCTCCGTCGCCCTGAGCGAGCGGTTCGTGCTCCGTCGCCCTGAGCGAGGGATTCGTGCTCCGTCGCCCTGAGCGAGGGATTCGTGCTCCTTCGCCCTGAGCGAGCGTTTTGTGCTCCGTCGCCCTGAGCGAGGGATTTGTGCTCCTTCGCCCTGAGCGAGGGATTCGTGCTCCGTCGCCCTGAGCGAGCGGTTCGTGCTCCGTCGCCCTGAGCGAGCGGTTCGTGCTCCGTCGCCCTGAGCGAGCGGTTCGTGCTCCGTCGCCCTGAGCGAGCGGTTCGTGCTCCGTCACCCTGAGCGAGCGGTTCGTGCTCCGTCGCCCTGAGCGAGCGGTTCGTGCTCCGTCACCCTGAGCGAGCGGTTCGTGCTCCGTCGCCCTGAGCGAGCGGTTCGTGCTCCGTCGCCCTGAGCGAGGGATTCGTGCTCCGTCGCCCTGAGCGAGGGATTCGTGCTCCTTCGCCCTGAGCGAGGGATTCGTGCTCCTTCGCCCTGAGCGAGCGGTTTGTGCTCCGTCGCCCTGAGCGAGGGATTTGTGCTCCTTCGCCCTGAGCGAGGGATTCGTGCTCCGTCGCCCTGAGCGAGGGGTCGTGCTCCATCGCCCTGAGCGAGCCGTTCGTGCTCCGTCGCCCTGAGCGAGCGGTTCGTGCTCCTTCGCCCTGAGCGAGCGGTTCGTGGTCCGTCGCCCTGAGCGAGCGGTTCGTGCTCCGTCATTCTGAGCGAGTGGTTCGTGCTTCGTCATTCTGAATGAGTTATGAAATAACACCCGATTTCCAAGCCGTTTGCCATATGGATGTGTTTTCGAAATTACAAAGCCAAATGTTTTTTTCACACATCACATGCAGCTCTGTGTATAAAGATTAATGTTTGATATATAAATACAACGTTGTTTTTTTGGTGAAAGCTCCACAAGGTTTCTGGGTTGTATGCAGTAAGTGCTGAAGTTCATAATCACACTGACTCCTAGAGTGTACCAGGTGCGGTGGGACACAAGAAGCACGCGGGCCAGCATCTACTCCGCTTTATTGCACGACCAGAAGCACACTCCTGCCACCCCTAGCAGGCGAGGCATGATATACGAAAACCCAATCACGTGACGCAGCACACTCCTCCCCTCGTAAAATGACCCGTCACATAACGAACGGATAATCACAACATGACCATCGGAAACCCATCAACACTCATAATCCTCCAAGTACCGCGGCCGCACCCTGACCCGCCTCGGACGGGCAGCGCCGCCAGACAGCCCAGGCTCAGACGCCTCCCGGCCCGGTCGAGGTGACACCCTCGCCGGACTCGCACTTTCTGCAACACCAGCTATTCCCGACTGCCCAACCTGCTCGACGTCCCCGGGTAGGACGGCATCAGGCGAAGCCCCCCCCCCCGGCGCCGGCCCAGCCAGCCCCGGCGATACAACGTCAGGTGCCGGCGACACTACCGGTGGGGGTCCCGCATCGTTCAGCTCGGGGAGGTGTGAGGGGGGTGACGCTGAACAGCGATCATGCATCTGGTCCACGTGCCGCTTCCACACATCCCCACCATCAGTCCGCACCATGCAATTCGCCGGCCCCAGCACCACAGAGACCACCGCCGGCACCCATTTGGAACCGTGGAAATAATCGCGCACCATTACCCGCTGCCCCACCTCGAAGCTGCGCAGCCGCGTCGGACGCGACATCGCCCCACTCCCCGACCCTCCAGGTCGTAACAAATCCAGCGTGGACCGCAAAGCCCGTCCATAGAGACGAATGGCCGGCGAATCACCCGTGACAGGATGAACTGCGTTCCTGTAATGGAGCAAAAAGACATCGACCACCGCCTGCACAGGTGCAACACCCCCCCTGCGCAAAGCCCGCTTCAACATCTTGACAAACGACTCAGCTTGGCCATTCGTCTCAGGATGATACGGTGCGGACCTTAGATATCGAATACCATTCTGGCGCATAAACTCATCAAATACCCCCGCGATGAACTGCGGACCATTATCAGAGACCAGGATCTCCGGCAACCCTTTATTAGCAAAGATCGTCCGCAGCTTCTCTACTGTAATGTTTGCTGAAGTATGCTGCATTACCACAACCTCCGGCAATTTAGAGAATGCATCAATCACAATCAAAAACATCTTGCCATAAACCGGTCCCGCAAAATCTACATGGACCCTCTGCCAAGCTCGGTCTGGCACAGGCCAGAGACCCGAAGCTTGACGCGGGTTATCAGCATCTGTCTGGCACGTGGCGCAACGCTTAACCAACTGCTCAATGTCTTTGTCCAACCCCGGCCACCACAACAGGCTACGAGCAAGACTCTTGGTCTTCACGATGCCAAGGTGACTGACATGCAGTTCTTCCAAACACCGCTGCCTGAACCTCGGTGGAATCACGGTCCTCATTCCCCACATTACGCACCGTTGGACCAACGACAGCTCCGCTGCGCGTGACGTGAAAGGTTGAAATGCCGGTGTCGAAGGCAGATCGCTCCAATTCCAGATCGCTTCCAATCGAAGGCAGATCGTAGAAATCGCCTGGACGACACGGGCAAGCACCGGATCACGAGCCGATTCCACCGCGACCTGCCTGGCCGTGACCGGCCCGCTTTGGACCTGGTCCAGCGCGAACACATCGACCCGGTCGCCCAACTCAGACGCAGCTGGACCCTCCGCACACGTTAAGCGTGAGAGCCCGTCGCAGTTAGCATGCTTCTCGGTGCTTCGGAACTGAATATCATAATCGTAACCACCCAGAAACAGACACCACCGCTGTATTCGCACGGCTGCTACCACCGGCACCCCGCGTTCGGGTCTCAGGATGAATTGAAGCGGTTTGTGATCCGTCTGTAAAGTGAAATGCCGCCCCAGCAGATATTGATGAAACCTCTGCACACCCCAGACGAGGCTGAGAGCCTCACGCTCAATCTGGGCTTATCCGCGCTCTGCTGTGGACAGGGTCCGGGATGCAAAACAAACAGGCCGCTCAGAACCATCGTCCATCCTGTGGGAGAGCACTGCCCCGATGCCATATGCAGAGCTGTCGCATGCCAATAGGAGCGGACGCGCAGGCTCGTAGTGCACGAGGACCGTATCCTCTGTGAGCAGCCGCTTGACGCGGTCGAACGACGCCTGGTGTGCAGGCCCCCAAGCCCAGCGCTCGTCCTTCTTGAGCAACCGCGTTAACGGCGCAAGTTGTGAGCTGAGCCCGCGCACGAACCTTTGGTAATACTGGGCCATGCCAATGAACGAGCGCAGCTGCGTCTTGTCGCGAGGCGGTGGCATGCGCTAAATCGCCTCCACCTTCCGAGGACCTTTCAACAGCCCCTCCGGCGTGATGATGTGCCCGAGGTATTCCAAGCGCTGCTTAAAGAACGCGCACTTGTCCCTGTTTAAGCGCAGGCCGCACGCTTCTAGCTTTGTCAGCACTCGGGCAATGTTCGCAAGATGCTCGTCCGCCGTTTTCCCCGCAATGAGCAAATCGTCCAGGTAGGTCTGAGCGGGCAGGCCAATGCAAACCTGATCCATAGCTTTCTGCCACAAAGCTGGGGCCGAAGCAATCCCAAAACAGAGTCGGGTATATCGATAGAGTCCTTGACACGTGTTGATTGTTAAAAGCTCGCTACTCCCGGGATCCATCGGCAGGTGAAAGTATGCATCACGCAGGTCTAGCTTCGTGAAGTATCGACTCCCCGCCAATCGCGCATATATCTCATCGATTGACGGCAGTGGATATTGCTCCACGCTGAGCCCCGGGTTAACCGTGGATTTGAAGTCCCCGCACAATCGGACGTCTCCATTCCGTTTCAGCACCGTGACAACCGGGGTGGCCCAATCTGAGCACGACACCCGTTCGATCACTCCACAGGCCTCCAGCCTATCCAGTTCACCCTTGACCTTGTCCCGCAGGGCATACGGCACCGGACGCGGTTTACAAAACCGAGGAACCACCCCCTCCTTCAAGAAGAGTTTCGCCTCCATGCCCTTGAGTTTCCCAAGGTCGTCGCTAAACAACCCTTGATGTCTTTGAAGAATCTCCTCCAACTGATCCTCCCACTGGCTCGGCACGGGTTGCACAAAGTTAACTGCGGCCCAGTCTAGCCTGATGCGGGTCATCCAATCTCGGCCGAGGAGAGACGGCCCCCTCCCCCGTACGACGTACACCCGAAGCGTGGCGACCTGGCCTTGGTACCGCACAGACACGTCTGCCATCGCGACTGGCGTTATCTTCTCGCGGGTGTACGTGAACAGCGTGAGGTTTGACCTGATAAGCTTCAAGCCGTTAAGTCTACGCGCAGTCTGTTCGCCGATGAGCGACACCGCTGCTCCCGTATCGACCTGGAACGTGATCGGCGTTTCGTTCACTTCGACTTCCACCGTCATCGGGCGCGCCGTCGCCGGGCCAATTGAAAACAGGCTCAACAAAGGCCGCTGGTTCCGCCCCGAGTCGCCTCGCACATCGCCGTCCACGACTTTAACGGTGGCCGACGCCCCACGGCACACACGCGCCAAATGACCCACCTTGTGACAATTCAAACACACGGTGCCTTTACACGGGCATGCACGGCGCAGGTGTCGACCTCCACATCCCAAGCATGTCCGCGGGGTCACCTCTCCGCACGCGCGGCCGCGTGGCGACGTCCGACCCGCATCGAAGGTCGTGCGCGCGTCCCGGGGTGCTCGCGACCCCGCGTGGCCGGTGATGGCTCGAACATCCCCGCGAGTCTGCTCGACCGCTGTAGCCGTGGTGACCGCCGAGTTGAATGTAATGGCTTCATCCTTCAGCCGTAAAACCGCTGAAACTATTTTCGCATCTTGTAAACCAGCAATAAAACGATCTCTGAGCCGAGCTGGCCGCTCCCCCGCCGTGAACTTGCATGCCACGGAAGCACGCTTAATCCGCGCCACGAACTCGGCGACGCGTTCCTCTGCCCCTTTCGAGGGAGCGAGCGAGCTGCAACGACTTCTCCGGCGCCATGTGTGCTTTCATTTTCTCCACAATGTCCCGAAACGCCAGCCCGTCATCCCGGGGCCTGTTCGGTGCCACGAAATCACCCAGCAGCCGATAATGCTCCGGCGAAAGCGAAGCGAGCAAGATCGACTTCTGCTTGCTCTCGTCGACCACATCGTTCGCGTGGAAATAGCATTCCAATTGCTCCGAAAACAATTCGAAGTCGTCCCCGTCGAAAACGGGCATAAGTCCGTATTCAACCATCCTCGTCAGCCAACTAGAGTGTACCAGGTGCGGTGGGACGCAAGAAGCACGCGGGCCACCATCTACTCCGCTTTATTGCGTGACCAGAAGCACACTCCTGCCACCCCTAGCGGGCGAGGCATGATATACGAAAACCCAATCACGTGACACAGCACAACTCCAACCTGGCGAGTCCTGAAAAATTGCTGATGTTGGCCAAGCGTGCGTGTGTGTGTGTGTGTGTGTGTGTGTGTGTGTGTGTGTGTGTGTGTGTGTGTGTGTGTGTGTGTGTGTGTGTGTGTGTGTGTGTGTGTGTGTGTGTGTGTTCGTTCATGAAGCATAACATATGCTCTCTGCTACTGCTAACTCCCCTACCTCCCTCTCCCTCTCCCTCTCCCTCTCCCCTCTCTGGACATATCTGGACGGTGTTTGTCTCCGGACATGACCGGGTAGGGTTTGTCTCCGGATGTGTCCAGGCGCTGTTCATGTCCAGACAGGAATTTGTCTCTGGCCAGCTTGCCTCCGGACACTTCCAGGCGATGTTTGTCTCCGGACGCATTGGGGTGGTGTTTGTCACCAGACAGCATGGCTCGGGACGCGTCCGGGCAGTATTTATGTCTGGACGGTGTTTGTCTCCGGACATGACCGGGTAGGGTTTGTCTCTGGATGTGTCCAGGCGCTGTTCATGTCCAGACAGGAATTTGTCTCTGGCCAGCTTGCCTCCGGACACTTCCAGGCGATGTTTGTCTCCGGACGCATTGGGGTGGTGTTTGTCACCAGACAGCATGGCTCGGGACGCGTCCGGGCAGTATTTATGTCTGGACGGTGTTTGTCTCCGGACATGACCGGGTAGGGTTTGTCTCCGGATGTGTCCAGGCGCTGTTCATGTCCAGACAGGAATTTGTCTCTGGCCAGCTTGCCTCCGGACACTTCCAGGCGATGTTTGTCTCCGGACGCATTGGGGTGGTGTTTGTCACCAGACAGCATGGCTCGGGACGCGTCCGGGCAGTATTTATGTCTGGACGGTGTTTGTCTCCGGACATGACCGGGTAGGGTTTGTCTCCGGATGTGTCCAGGCGCTGTTCATGTCCAGACAGGAATTTGTCTCTGGCCAGCTTGCCTCCGGACACTTCCAGGCGATGTTTGTCTCCGGACGCATTGGGGTGGTGTTTGTCACCAGACAGCATGGCTCGGGACGCGTCCGGGCAGTATTTATGTCTGGACGGTGTTTGTCTCCGGACATGACCGGGTAGGGTTTGTCTCCGGATGTGTCCAGGCGCTGTTCATGTCCAGACAGGAATTTGTCTCTGGCCAGCTTGCCTCCGGACACTTCCAGGCGATGTTTGTCTCCGGACGCATTGGGGTGGTGTTTGTCACCAGACAGCATGGCTCGGGACGCATCCGGGCAGTATTTATGTCTGGATGGGAGTTTTATCTCCGGACGGTATTTATAGTATTATGGGTAGAAAATGTATTTCAGACATTATTTTGTTTCCATCTTCATTGTTATTCCGTGCAGTATCATTTTGTATGAATCCTAATTAATGCTCCACCACATGTCTGCCTTCCCTTCCTCTCACCTCAGACCTCACACTGCCTTCCCTTCCCCCACCCGTCCTCGCTCCCCCTCTCTCCTCTCTCCTTTCCCCTCCACCTCTTCACTCTCCCTGCTCTCTCTCTCCCCCACCTTTCTCTCCCTCTTCCCCCCTCTTTTTCTCCCTTTCCCCTTTAGTATTACCGTCAGCGAAGTGACGGGTGGTATTTGCTAGTCAGCAATAAATCAGGAAGACTGTGCAGCTGATGCAGTGTCCCTATTACCAGTACACTGGTACTCGTTTCTCTGACCTCCGAAGTACAACAAGCTGGTCAACCACACCTGGTGTTAATTCAAAGGCCAAAAAGGACTCGAACTCAAGACCCTAAGATCCTGAGCCAGCCACCCTAACTGTTAAGCCAACACCAGGCTTTGTAACTTCAGAAGGGAGGGGATTCCAAGGGGGTGTGATTGAAAGTTAACAAAATTGGGGTGTATATAAATAGATGACGGCAAGCTATCTTTTAACAGGATGAACTGTGACAGGACTCGGAGGCAGAGCTTGAGAGTGAAAAAGAGCAGAGTCCGGACAAGTGAGGAAGGTGTATTTCATACAGAGAGTTATCAATGTATGGACTGGCCTTCCTGAGAAGGAGCAGCAGGGACAGTTACATTTTTGTATTTTTGTTTTTATACATGGTCGAGGCTCGTGGAAGAGCCAGCACTAGTACACTGAATGGATCAGGACACACAAGGACAAAAGGAACAGCAGAGAAAGGGGAAACACCGGCAGTAGAGCCGAAGGCCAAGACAGAGGGGGATGCAGACAAACAATAGGTGTGGGGAGAAATTGTGGGGTGGGGGAGGGGGTGCACAAGAATCATGGGGTGGACAAGACAGAAACAGAAGGAAACTCTCAGGAGGGAAAACAGGAAATTAGGAAGGAGGAGGGATTGGGGTTGCGTTGGGGGGTTAACGATGGTAGAAAACATCATGGTTTTGGATTGGGGGACGATCTGAGATGGTTGGGCACAGCTGTCTTGATGACTTGGAGGAAAGGATGAGATTGAAGAGGATGTGGAAGTTGATTCCACAGTTGGGAAAAAAGAGGAACAAATGTGTGGAGGTAAACAGTGATCCTGGATTTAGGTTGTTTCACCAGGACAGGGTTGATGGTGGACCGTGTGAGCCCTGCATAAACCTGGGGGGGGGATGACAAACCATGGAAAGAGCAGAGGGTGCAAGACAAGAAAGGAGGTGTAGAAGACAAGGAGACCACCAGCCTGTCTGTGATGACGAAGTGATAAGCTCATAGACTCAGCTTCATCATGGGAGTTTCCAGTAATCTTCAAGGTCTTGGTTTCCACGGTGTCAAGCTGAGCAAGGTGTGAGGCAGAGGAGCCAGTCCAGAGGGGAGAGCAGCACTCCATCAAGCTGCAGATGAAATCCTTGAAGGTGGATCGGCGTTCAGATGTGCCGAGGAAGCATGTTGCATGACGGAGGATTCCCAGTCGGTGACTGGCTTTGGAGGCCAACTTTGAAATGTGGTTTGTCCAAGAAAGATCATGGCTGGGAGTGAGACCCAGGAGTCTGAGTGACTGAACTTCTTCAAGAGATTGTTAAGAAAGTAGAGAGGAGGGGGATTTGCCAGACAGTTCTTTTGAAGGGAGACAGTGAGAGAGAGTGAGATTTCTCAGGATTGAAAGATATATTCCAAGTGTTTGACCAGTTTGTGATTTTTCAAGGTCTGAATAGAGGGAAGAGGCTGCTGCCTGTCTGTCAGAAGGATGAGAGATATCATGGCGGAGGGTGGAGTCATCAGCAAATACAGTGGATAATAGAATTTTACAGTTTGTCATAAAAATGAAATTTCATAGGTACTTGGAAGCAATCTATCTATAATGGAGCAGATGCATATATGGCTCTATATAGAGAGGCAGGCAGGGGGGAAGCAGGAAGTGAGTGGAGAAAGTGCAGTATATGTGCGAGTGCACGCAGAATTACGATAACGGGCTAGGGTAATAGGTTCAGCAGGTCAGCCTGGGCATCCTGCTGATTGATGGACCTGAGCATCCCAAGCCGATCAAGATGATATCAATGGGGAGAGGAGTTGAGGTGGTGATGATGCAGACAAGGAGGTTGGAAGTGTTGTGTTTAATTGGAGGATACAAGCTGTAGCACACGAGCGAGGGGCAGGGTGGAGGGCGGCTGGAAGGAGTTTTATTTATTCATCGATAGCCTATGGCTGCATCACATTCTGGAAGCGCAGCTTCGATGCTGATGCAATGCCCCTGTTTCCAGCATGCTGGTATTCCTTGTGCCAGCTTCGGAAGGACGACAGGCTGAGTCAACCCTACCAGGTGTTTATTCAACCTGGAAATGAAGTGAAGCTCCGAATGCTGACGACTCTGGGCGTTTATAAGCATTGCGATGTATCTAGCGATTCGTAGCTATGATGATTCAGGCATTCGGTGAGGAGAATGGGTCGAGGGAAAACTTTATCGTTAAGAAATTGTTGTGGCCTGTTCCAAGTCAAGGCATGGTTGAGCAGGCCAAAACAACATGGCGGCTTCAGACCCCAGAGAGGTTACCGAGGAAACGTCTTAAGGCCCCATGAAAAGTGAGGTGGCCGTGGATCGCCTGATGAAGGATATAATTAAATAAGGCCGTTAATTACCTTCAAAAGGGGTGTTTTAATTAACACAAACACCCAATTTTCACTCTTGCACTTCCTTGGAGTTCTCTTAGTGTGCGTGCAAAGTTTCAGGCTGCTAGGTTTTATAGTTATAGACACACACACCAGATATTACCATAGTCAAGGTGTGTTCTACCTCGGGTTGAGTATACCATAGGGAGAATCTGTTTTGTAGAATTCCTAAATGTCCTTTTTGGATAATTCCAAGTATCTGGTTTGCCTCCAGGGAAGCTGCTCAAACATGTTTGTGTAATTTGAGTTGTGAATCCGTCACCACAACTAAGTCCTCTTGTTGTACTTCCTCTGTAAGTTTGTTCCACTCATCCGATGAACAGTCATTGTGTTGGATCTCCCGACACGTCGTACTCTGCACTTGTTGCAGTTGATTGATTATATCGTGTGGATTCCATGACGTCACTGGTACGTTCACTCAGCGGGCGGGTGGTAGAATGGACGGTGCACGTTTTCATGCAACTTGTTTGAATTTAAAAATAAAGTACGGATATTTTTGGGGGAATGTGATTTCAAGGGGTTATCCGAAGCGTCGGTAATTTCTCTGAGAATCTCGGTACATTGCTCGGTTCGTGCTTTTCGATTTCCGGCGCGCTGCTCGGTTCGTGCATTTTGACTTCCGGTACGCTGCTCGGTTCGTGCATTTTGACTTCCGGTACGCTGCTCGGTTCGTGCTTTTCGACTTCCGGTACGTTGCTCGGTTCGTGCTTTTCGACTTCCGGCACGTGACATTGTGAAGGGAGCGGTGAGTTTCATTTGAATCGTTGTTAATAACATTTTTGTTGTTGTTGTTAAACAGTTTGAGGAATTGCATGAACATCTTTTCATTGCGATGGGATAAAAAAAATCTCTATCCCTGAAACGTTATTCGAGGTCCAGCGTGTTCCGTGGTTTGTTACATCCCAAGCCTCGATTCCTGAAGGAATGGGAACTGACTACGAAATGCCATCCTGGTGATGCGCAGGCCTTGCATCCCGCATCCCGCAGGCCGTGCACGCCGTGTCCGCCGTGCTGTTTGGAAGACGTGTAAAACCTGAACAGCACGGTACTTGGTATATTGTACATTTGTTTGGTGCTCGTGTTGCGACAACCATTGATATCGGATTCTCCTTCTCGCGCGAATCATGACAAACTCGTTCCGTGTCCTCAGGTCAGGGAACACGACCCAAAAGGGCAGCAACACGCGTTGATCATATGTGGTTGTAAGAGTTTACAAACGCCTTTTGGCCATCTTGTGTGTTAAACCATCGATAAGGAAGGGCTGGGCGGCCTGATCTTGAGGTTTCTCTTCTCTCCTGTGTCGTTCAGGGTTGCCATGGCGACTGCTCCACAAGGATGACCCTGGGTTGGTGGTTTACTTTCCCAGCAGTAGTCATGGCAGGAATTTCAACTTTGTCCATGGTGTCGGCGATAACTCACCTTCTCTCTGTGAAAGATACCGTGCGATCTGAAAGATCCATCAACTCATCCCGAAGCAGATTGATGGGGACCACAACTTAACATCCTGAGGGGGACCACAACTTAACATCCTGATGGGAACCACAACTTAACATCCTGATGGGAACCACAACTTAACATCCTGATGGGCGCCACAACTTAACATCCTGATGGGTGCCACAACTTAACATCCTGATGGGTGCCACAACTTAACATCCTGATGGGTGCCACAACTTAACATCCTGATGGGGACCACAACTTAACATCCTGATGGGGACCACAACTTAACATCCTGATGGGGACCACAACTTAACATCCTGATGGGGACCACAACTTAACTTCCTGATGGGGACCACAACTTAACTTCCTGATGGGAACCACAACTTAACATCCTGATGGGAACCACAACTTAACATCCTGATGGGCGCCACAACTTAACATCCTGATGGGTGCCACAACTTAACATCCTGATGGGCGCCACAACTTAACATCCTGATGGGGACCACAACTTAACATCCTGATGGGGACCACAACTTAACATCCTGATGGGGACCACAACTTAACATCCTGATGGGGACCACAACTTAACTTCCTGATGGGGACCACAACTTAACTTCCTGATGGGGACCACAACTTAACATCCTGATGGGGACCACAACTTAACATCCTGATGGGGACCACAACTTAACATCCTGATGGGGACCACAACTTAACATCCTGATGGGGACCACAACTTAACTTCCTGATGGGGACCACAACTTAACACCCTGATGGGGACCACAGTTTAACACCCTGATGGGGACCACAGTTTAACACCCTGATGGGGACCACAGTTTAACACCCTGATGGGGACCACAGTTTAACACCCTGATGGGGACCACAGTTTAACACCCTGATGGGGACCACAGTTTAACACCCTGATGGGGACCACAGTTTAACACCCTGATGGGGACCACAGTTTAACACCCTGATGGGGACCACAGTTTAACACCCTGATGGGGACCACAGTTTAACATCCTGATGGGGACCACAACTTAACATCCTGATGGGGACCACAACTTAACATCCTGATGGGGACCACAACTTAACTACCTGATGGGGACCACAACTTAACACCCTGATGGGGACCACAGTTTAACACCCTGATGGGGACCACAGTTTAACACCCTGATGGGGACCACAGTTTAACACCCTGATGGGGACCACAGTTTAACACCCTGATGGGGACCACAGTTTAACATCCTGATGGGGACCACAACTTAACATCCTGATGGGGACCACAACTTAACATCCTGATGGGGACCACAACTTAACTTCCTGATGGGGACCACAGTTTAACACCCTGATGGGGACCACAACTTAACACCCTGATGGGGACCACAGTTTAACATCCTGATGGGGACCACAACTTAACATCCTGATGGGGACCACAGCTTAATTTCCAAATTGAACAGACAGATAAATTGTTGAAGGTTGTGTGACGTACCTTTACTTACACTTGTGTAAAACGATTTGAACCACACTGACCAGGAAGCAAGAAACAACTGCAGTATGCTCTCTCTCATTTTTACTTATTACCTCCGTCCATCACTTCATTCACCCCTGTCTGTTTGGTTGGTTGTCTGTTCGTGTGCACAATATCTCCAAAATTTGTTACGGATCCTGACGAAACTTGGTCGACATGTTGAGTTTGTGACAAGGACGAAATTATTAGATTCTGATGAAGATCCGGATCCGGATCCGGATCCGAGAATTTTGTTTTCACGATTCTTCACTGTCGAGAGATTGGGCCAGTAACGATCGTTGGCACGTTATCTCAAGAAGTTGTGGACGAGTTATGACAAAACTTGGATGAGTTGCTTCGGTGACGAGAACGAGCCAATTCGATTTTGGTTCATGTCGGGATCCAGATCCGGCCTATCAGTGGGATAAAATACATAAACTTATCAGCCTGGCGGAAGTGTGCAATTTGAATTTAAATTACGTTGTTCCTCGTAAAAGGAGGAAGTGCTGTGGGATTGTGAGGAGGCTTTTGAGAAATATGGGCTGGAGATGAGTATGGAGAAGACTGGGGTGATGTGGGTCGGGCAGCAGAGACAAGAAATGAATATCAGGTTAGAGGGGAAGGAGATCAGGCAGGGAAATAGGTTTGAGGTATCTGGGGGGAACAATGACCGGAGATGGTAAATCTTGGGCGGAGGTGCGGATTCAGGTGGGTGTGAATGCGTGGAGGAGGGACGGCGTAATGGCAGACAGAGAGATAGCGAGAAAATTGAAGGGGAAGGTTCTGATGTCGTGTATAACGCCGGCTGGCCTACCTTTACGGTCTGGAGATAGTGGCACTGACAGAGACAACAACAGAGGCTGCAGGTTTGCGATAATAACTGGGTCAGTATGATTGTGGGAGTGAAGAGGGTGGATCGAAGGAGGATGGATGAACTGAGGGAGGAGATCGGTGTGCAGATGAGCTTGACGGGGAGATTGGTTAAATCCCGGTTGAGATGGGCCGGACACTTGGAACGGATGGGGGAAGAGAGAATGGTATAAAGAGCGGATAAATTGAGGGAGCAAGGTCAGAGGAAAAGAGATGGACTGTGGTTGAGATGGGAGGATTATGAAAGGAGGGATATCAATAAGGTAGGGATGGGTGAATAGTGGATAGAGTTAGCTGAGGACAGGAGTAGAGGAGTATGGTGGTCAAGGCAGGGCAGAAGCGTGGTGCCATTGGACATCACCCCTTCTAAAGGGTAGAGCAGGAGAGGGGAAGATGTGAGGTTTAATCAAGCCGGTCAGCACACATGGTATGCGCCTCCCGAAGAAAATAGCGTAACATAATTTTGAACGGCCCCATGTGAGGGTTAAACAATCCATGACCGTGTGGCAAATCAGCTCCTTCTGATATAACCGTGGTGGAGGCTGACATGGATGAGAGGTGTCGAGTTGATCTTTGAATCGCGCATTAAATGTGTTTCCCATTTGTGTTCATCTTTTAAGAGTGCTTTTCAGCGTACGTTTCCTAATTGTCCCCTTACTGGATTTTGTCACAGGTTGTGATCTCAGTGTGCTCATTCCTGTTTACCTCTGCTTTTCCAGTGTAGAATACCGCTTTCAAGATCGGAGTGCTTTGGCGTCCAATTCTCCGGGCCTCGAGACCATGTGGCTCACCGCGTTGCTAGCTATGTCCCACCGCGGGGCACGGCGAGGAATGAGCCTGCCAGGTTCCTTTCGGGATCGGCTTAAAAACCCACCTGGGAAACGTCGCAAGAAGATCTTTGTGGAGCCAATCGCTTCTGATGAGTGGAAGTTTTATGAAGGGGATATTGTGAGTAAATGTCATCAGTGAATCTGGACCACACCATTGTCTTTCGATTTTGAGGTGCTTAAAATCTCAAAGAAAGCATGGACGTATTCATAATTGGAACCACGTGGTGGAGGGTTATAAATAAATGCTGCCCAGAATTTTGCTTTCATCCTGACCCTTGAAGCACAATGTCAAGTTTCCCCATCTTTAATGTCCACCATTAAATGTTTTGTTCTGGGTTTGACATTAAAAACAGAGTGAAGTAGAAGGGCACTCGGTAGAGCGCATACCTCTGCCACGCAATGCCTGATCCAGTAGAACATATTGGGTCCAATATATTTTTGAGATATCGTACTATATATCTCTCAATGGTGAAGAATCGCTTTATAATTTTAAAAAATTCTCTTATCCAGATCCAGATCCGGATCTTCATCAAAATTTAATCCGTTCTTCCTTGTCGCACACCCAACCAGTCCACCAAATTTTGTCTGAATCCATCCACAACCTTTTGAGATATCCTATAGACAGACAGATACACAGACAGGGGTGAAAACATTATCTCCTTCCACCTTCGGTGAGAGAGAGAGAGAGAGAGAGAGAGAGAGAGAGAGAGAGAGAGAGAGAGAGAGAGAGAGAGAGAGAGAGAGAGAGAGAGAGAGAGAGAGAGAGAGAGAGAGAGAGAGAGAGAGAGAGAGAGAGAGAGAGAGAGAACGAGAGAGACAGAGAACGAGAGAGACAGAGAACGAGAGAGACAGAGAACGAGAGAGACAGAGAACGAGAGAGACAGAGAACGAGAGAGACAGAGAACGAGAGAGACAGAGAACGAGAGAGACAGAGAACGAGAGAGACAGACAGACAGACAGACAGACAGACAGACAGACAGACAGACAGACAGACAGACAGACAGACAGACAGACAGACAGACAGACAGACAGACAGACAGACAGACAGACAGACAGACAGACCGAGAGAGAGAGAGACCGAGAGAGAGACCATACAACACCTAACTCCGCACAATGTTGAAGTACATTATTGAACTGAAATTGTGCCTCAATCATAAACTGACATTTGGCGACAGACAGACGGAACCAATTGATAACCCCACTTTTTGCTTCGCGCATGCGTTGGGTGGTGTACGATATGTACGACAACGGCACTCCATAATGATTCGCTCATTCGCTCGCATTTTATCAACACCCTGCCCAAGTTCAATTCCTCTTTTGGAATTCCCATCTGAACAATTTGCTCACGATGCTGCGATCTTGTGGAGTGTGTCGACTTGTCCATTGTGTACTCAGCTACTTGTACCTCATAATTCACATCAAAGTACGATGACATCTCATAATGGCCTTCATCAACACAGTGATCGTATTTCAGCTTCTCCGTGAGCTTTGGATCACTGTTCGGAATATAAATAAATAAGAACCAAGCAGTAAGGCGTCACGTTACCCATCATGTGTCGTAGAACATAATTCAGACTTCGTTACACCTCAAATCTGATCAACTGCAAAAGGTGAAAATTCAGATAAAAAAAAACTTTGTCAGAATTGATTTCAAAGCTGATTATAAAAATCTTTTTGTTACTTTAGTTTGGCAGAACGTATTTCAGCAGGAAAATGTTTTCTGCTGTTTGGAATGTTTGTCTGGAATAAGTGACTGTCTCTAAAGCCAATTTCCCATGAATCTTCTTTGAGGGGAGGGGGGCTTTCGGCATAGCTCTGTACATCATGCACTTTGGGGTTTGCCGGTGTTGATTATTCATGGATTGTTTTCTTTGCATGTTTTTGTCACGACCAGGTGGAGATATTAAAAGGAAAGGACAAGGGGAAACAAGGGAGAGTCGTCGATGTCATAAAAGAGAGAAACTGGGTCGTAGTGAAAGGGTTAAACACGGTAAGGGCAACTTACAATTCTCTTGTGCTCATTTCCTATTCCAATTGGTTCAGAAAACATTTACGGTAATGAGCAATGCCATTACCAAAAAAAACATTCGTTGGTCCAAACTACACTGTGTGTGTGTGTGTGTGTGTGTGTGTGTGTGTGTGTGTGTGTGTGTGTGTGTGTGTGTGTGTGTGTGTGTGTGTGTGTGTGTGTGTGTGTGTGTGTGTGTGTGTGTGTGTGTCATGGTTCCTGATGGAACTACATGATTTTGTGGCCTGGAAGTGTCGTGTGCACGATATGTAAACATCTATATATTAATACTGAAGGACCAATTTTGTGCTCCTCCGAGCGGTCGCGTCACGTTTTTCTCGGTACTGTGACCTGGAGTGAAAGGAACTTCGTACCTGTAAGAGTGCATCGCACATAGTGGCAATAGTCAACTTTCAACTCTGAAGCAGAATAAACACTTTTCGTTTTACATTCGTTTACATGGCGACGTGTGACGTCACCGCTGAGAGGCGTCTGGACGTCATGACATCATCGGTCATTCGCTGACGTCATTACGTCTGTCGACGACAGACCGTCACCGCTGAGAGGTGTAATTCCACTCCTCGAAAATAGCGTCTGCAATGTAAAACCCTCTTCTGCACATGCTGACTACCTCAGAATGTGAATTTGACACAAAAAATGTAACAAGAAACATTGTATCTTCCATCTATATATTAATACTGAAGGACCAATTTTGTGCTCCTAACGGTCGCGTCACGTTTTTCTCGGTCCTGTGACCTGGACTGAAAGACACTTCGTACCTGTAAGAGTGCATCGCACATAGTGGCAATAGTCAACTTTCAACTCTGAAGCAGAATAAACACTTTTCTTTGAGACGGGGGCGAGGAGTGAAGAGACGGGGGCAGGGAGTGAAGAGGCGGGGGGCAAGGTAAGCAAATTTTTGGGCGGGGGTAAGCAAATTGAAAGCGGGAGATGGGGGGAATGGGGTGGGGGCTGGGGTGAATGAGGCGGGGTTGAGTGTGAGGGGATGGACAGGGGGGCGGGGTCAAGTGGGGTGGGGAGTGAAGAGGCGGGGCCGGGGTAATTACATTTTTGGGCGGGGTTAAGCAAGTTGAAGGCGGGGGGGAATGGGGGCAGGGGCAGGGGATGAGTAGGCGGGGACAAGCACGCCCTGTCCAGTCCATGTCCCTCGAGTGTGGGTGAGCTGGTGAGGGTGGTTGAATGAACGGCATCCGTCTGTGACGCGGTTTCGGCTAGTTTTTTTTAAAAGCAAAGGAGCCTGTGGAGGTAAAAAAAAACACACACACACATGATAAAAGAGGTATTGAGCCAAAATCAGTGCAATGAAACGGAAGACCAAGAGGAACCCAAAGAAGTAAAGAGCAAACATGGAGTCATCAGGAGGAACCTGAACAGGATTCGGGTTTCAGCCGCTACTCCACAACCCTAAAACCCATCCAGGCACAGGCACAGCCAAGTGCGCCTTGCAGAAAAATTTCTCCAAGAATTCACTTCTCCTTTGAGAGATAGATAATGAATGAGAAGAATAGAGAGTACAAGAGATGAAAAAGAAGAAAAAGCAAGAATTAAAATGAATAAAGTGAATTGTGACAAAAAAAACCAAAACAATTAGAAAGGAACAAAGATGTCGGGAAGAACCCGGACAGATCGATTTCAGCAGTTACTCCCCAGGCTCAAACGTAGCAACATGTACACCACTAGAGGAGCTCGCACGGGGTGAATGAAGGAGAGATTGAGAGATAAAGGATGACCAAAAATAATCCCCATCACCCACATGTCATCAGATGACGGTTTAACGGCTCTTGGAGCTACAGATTCCATCTCGTATCTACATCTAATTGAGCACACCATCTTGTGCAAATGTTTTCAGCTTTGTTAAATGGCAGAATAAACACACAAGACGTCGTCTGAAAACAATGTTCGTGTGTTTTGAACCAGATCTTGATATTGTATAAGTGAGCAGTTAACAATGACCTTCGATTCTTGTCCTTCACGAGGGTGTGCAACTGTGATGTAGTCAAATCATCCACAAAGTGGAGGAGGCAATTTTTTTTATTAAAACGTACACCTGAAACCTGCTTTCATCAACCAAGTCGCTTGTTTATTGAGACACGACGAGCCAATCACAATCCTTGTTTATTGAGTATTTACGATGTACATACATATACACACACACTTTGAGACCCGGTATGTATCCGTTCCATCTCCTGAAGCCCATCCACGTGTGGAGATATATACACGCACACACATAGCTGTATACTTTGAGACCTGAGAGGGCTCCGTTCCACCTTCTGAAACCTGCATTTGGAGATGACAGCCAATGACGCACACATGCTGCTCCTTTTAGAGATTTGAAGCTCATCACTGCCTACCGGCCTACCCAGTCCTTCAACCACTTGAGGATCACAAGCATGTTGAAAGTAATTTTCAAATACAAGTGTAATTTTATTATTACTTTTGCTATAATAATCACAAATATGAATTGAAATTCAAGAGTTTGCATGACGGAAAATACAGGTTTTCCTAATCTATCAAGAAAATAAGAATTATGGAAACGACAAAAGCTCTTTCCTAGTGTTAGCTCCAATGTTTACCAACGTACAAACATCAAGGAATCTAAAACTGTAGGGAAAATATCGGAGATACTCCACTTTAATGTGTGTGTGTGCGCGCGCCCCCGTCCGTCCCTTGGTCCTTCAAGGGTTTACAGGCTGCTGCTTCTTTTTTTGTTTTTAAGCCACTTTTTAAAAAAATAATTTTTACCCCGTGGGGTGGAATGTAAGCGCCGCTCACGTTCTCTCTTTTCTTGTGTACAGTTCATTTTTCTCCATTATTCGTGAACAGAATTCGACGAAATTTGACAAGCATATACTAGAGATATATGTGCAGGTATTAATTGAGCCCAAAATGCAATTGCGGCCCTTCGGGCCGAGAAATGGCCCGTTCGGCCCATTTTCTTTAAATTGTTATTTCTCGGTTATTAGTGGACGGAACCGAACCAAACTTGACAGGTATATTCAAGGCCTTAACTAAACCCAAAGGGCGATTCCGG
This sequence comes from Eptatretus burgeri, assembly GCF_056783735.1. NCBI lineage: Eukaryota > Metazoa > Chordata > Myxini > Myxiniformes > Myxinidae > Eptatretus > Eptatretus burgeri. The sequence goes on along the minus strand of NC_140968.1, from coordinate 3,196,699 downwards.
CCCTTTCAGCCCATTTTCTTCAAATATATTTTTTAAAAATTTAAATGCGCTTGGCGATTCCCAACGCAAAATTAAGTCACAAATGATGATATGAAACTAGCCTCACTCTTGTGAGGTGTTCTGGTTTCTTTTTCTGATGCGATTAAAATGTTACCAAATTTCCAAACTATCTGTCGTCCGTGTTATCGCTCACCTGAGAGTTGTTCGAATGAACTCCCACGGAGTATGTTCGCAATTCGAACTTGTTTTCGTTGTGATGTCAACTATTCTCGATTCACTGAGAATATATGGCCTTTGATTTACTCACAACTTTTATCATGCCAACTATCAAAGCTTGCTGAAATCAGGATTCACCCAACAAAACACCTTGCAGAACCCTATATTAATCTTTTTCTTTCCTTTTTTTTTTGTACCCAGAGAACCTTATGATTTATGCAATAATTAACCTGAATCTTCTTCCTCATGGGGTTAGTTTTTGTCCAGGTAGTTTATTTGCAATTGCGCTGTCCATCATGTTGGTTTTTATTTGTGCACTGGTTCATCGTAACTGAATTTCAAGAAACATTATTATCTTGTCACGTTTACAGAAAGCGTTTGACCTCGTACACCTGGATCACCAGCGGGGTTGGGGGGGGAGGGGTATAATTAGGACGTACCATTTTGCTTCGGTTGTTTGTCCCTCTTGATTTGTTGAGTTTCGTCATAGAAGACGATAAATATTGAAACAGGGAGAACAACAGTTGCATTAAACTTCTTCCCACTTGCCCCCATTGTGACCTCACAGCAGTATTATTTTACAAATAGCTGTTTTTCTGGTTTCATTGTGTTTTAGGATCTTTTCTTGTTGTGACAGCATTACCGCCTTTTGATGAAGACGGACAAATCTCCAGGAATGTTCATCCAGAGTGAAGCACCTTTACTTGTGAATGATGTGGCCTTGGTAGAGCCAGCAGACAGGTGAGTTTTGTTATGTGCTGTTAAACTGTGATCGTTTGGTATGAAGGTCTGTGGAGGAAAATGGTTCAGAGATTCATTGCATGCGAGAGGTGAAGTCAACCAAACAGATTGTGAAAAACACAGCAGCACAAAGTGTTTATTGACTATAACAGGGACACACCCCAGCAAAGAAAGCAGGTTCTGGATTCAGACCGATGCTTTTTAGCAAGGATTTTGGAACAACCATACTCAAGGAAGAGCTGAATGACAGAGAGTGGAAGTGGACAAGGCAAGTCGATGAGCTGCATTTAGACATGTGCGAAGCAAGGATGGAAAAGATCATGAAAGGGTACGGAAGAGTTGAGATCTCAATGAATTATGGTGTTAAAAGACTGGAGATAATTGTATGAGAGGGGACTGGCAAGATAATCTTGAGGTCACTCACCTCTGAGCTCTCCAGCCTGGGTTCGAATCCCGGTCCAGCTATAAACTGTCATCCCGGTGTTTCACAGGCAGGGTGAATCATCAATATGTGTGCCGTCCCTCAGATAGACATTAAACTGGACGTCCCATCTTCCATCCTTATTTTGTGGACGTTAAAGATCCTATGGTGTCCTTCACGAAGAGCGGGCGAGCAATCGCAAACACCCTGGTCAAATTCCTGCTCGAGCCTACAGGAGGCACTGCATCAGCGGCACAGCTGAACCCCAGCAAATATGCTACCTGCAACCATGTGCTGAGTACGAAAGAACAAGCTTGCATGAGAGGAGAGGAAGTATGGACAAAGTATCAAGCGAAGATGGGTCAGATCACAAATCCTGGTCTGTTTGACATTCCTCTTGAATATTTGGGTCATTATGCTGGGATGGCAGGTTCAATCCCATGGAGTTATTGCATCAATTTTTTTTTTACAAATGACCATGACCTACATGTTATTTATTCGAACAATGTATGAGCTTTAGACACTGCTAAAAAAAAAAAAATGTATTGTGTATATATATTCAGCCAATACTCCATGTGCAAGTCTTTGGAAGGGGAAAACAGTTGAGAGGACAGGAGTGACCAGACCAAATGAAAGGTGATGGAGAAACAGGAGGCTTACAAACCTGTACATGCTGAGAGAGAAGAATTCCTGATCCTACTGCTTTGCATAAACTGGAAGCAGGACGGCCAACTTATTACATGGGCGGCTTCAGGAGGCAGATGCCGTGGGAGCAAGTTGCTCGAGTTCTCTACTTAGACTATGGCTGAATTGGCTAATATGTTCCTCAAACTTGATGCCAAAGGTTTCTGGCGAGGAAGTACAGTCAGATGCACCAGCATTACACTGACGGGACGATCGTTAAGTGTGTTCCATGGTGATTCAACATTGGCATCAAGTTGGCCACCCTGCTCTACGCCATTACCACACGAATGCCTCCTGCTGAGAGATTCCAATAATTAAGGGCATATTCAACAAATCTTCTCAGCTGAGCAATGACTCCTTCCTGTATCTCTTTCTGCTGAAATAGGAAAAGCTTTTAAAAGGCCCAAATGTATGTCAGCCTTTCTTAGGCTGCAGAAAGCGGAGGTAGTAACGTTGTGCATTCACAGTGAATTATGTTTTCGGTAAATTCTGCAATGGTACCCTCATCTTTCATGTAGATTTGAAAAATATTTTGTTGTGAAAGAGGAAAATGATAAATTTCTTGCACTGGAAACACTCACTCCCTTCGGGTTCAGGAGCAGTGGCAAGTCATCCCCACCCCCTTATGAGAGGGTTGGGGGATGGGGGGGGGTGCCCATGACCTGACCCTGGGTACTACCAACATGTATGTAAAATTTGGTGGCGATCGGCCCAGCCCTGTTTTTTATGATTTTCAGATGTGCATATACATACATACATATCATATTGCCTTATCTAATATCGTCGGATAACTACAGAACTCAAAACTAACCGCCAATTTAAAAAAGAAAGGTTTACCACATCAGTAAATATGCTTATTGGATAATTGATCTCGAATGAGTTGGTCACTGCTTGGTTGTTCCAATGCAGTATCAGATCCTTTACCAGTATCTGTTCAACAGGGCAGCTTTGTAGTTGTGCATTCGGATTCTGGGAGTCATTGCTGTGATGTTTTCCCATAATCTGGGCTGGTTCCGCTACCTACACCTCCCAAACCCCAGGAGTACCTCTGGCTGCAACTTCCCCTCCGCTCCCACCTCATATGTGTCTGTGTTGTACCGTCCTCCCAACAGTGATGACTCCATCTCCATCTCTCTCAAATGACACGGACCAAATCTTAATCGTTCATCCAAACTCTTCCTAAAACTGAATGTAGCGATTTCAATTGTCACCATGCTAATTGGCTGGGTGTTGGTACCTCTCTCAGCAGCCATGGCACTTCTGCAAAGGACTTCTGTGACTCCATGGAACTGACTCGATGTGTGAATTTTCCCACCCGGATCTCTCCCAATGGCAAATCTTCCCTTCTGGATTTGGGGATGACCAACTTTGGTGATTTATCTTGCTCGTCCTCTGCCCCAATTGGCTCATCTGATCATGTGCTTGTGAAGGTCAACTTATCTCTCTCTCTGGCCATTCTCAGAGAACAGCTTCAGCGTTGGCGAGTCTGGCAGGGATTACAAACAGCCACCACACTTCAGAACTGGTCAACTATATTGACCACCCCTGATATTAACTCAGCCTACGCATTTTTCCACAGAAACCTGCTCTCTCTTATGCACAGATTCATCCCATCTCGTCTTCAGTTATTGTACCCATTCTCCAACACTTGGTACTCTGAATCCTGTGGTGAGGTAGTTGATTTAAAACAACATGCATTCTCCCCCTGGAACACAAATCCAACCCAAGACAACCTCAGATCATTCCACAAAGCGTGCAACAAGTGTGTGTCTACTCTCAGGAGAGCCAGAAAATAACATCTGTCCAATCTCAAGAATGAGCTTTCAAACTTGTCTCCTTTCTCTCTCTCTCTCTCTCTCTCAAAATCTGGTGGTATCTTTTCAAGTCTGTCTCTGGTGTACGCTCCCCTTCCATCCCTTCACTCACTTCAAATGACACCACAGCAGTCTCTGCTCATGAGAAGGCTGAATGCCTCAATTCTGTTTTTGCTTCAAAATCTTGTGACCCTAACACAACACACCTCTATATTGTTACGGTTATGGGAGTAGATGGAGGAATTTAATAGGGAATTTAGCATTGAATAGAGTAGTTCAGTCCGTGGATGTGTAGAAGGCATCTCAATGTAATTAAGTATGGAAACTGAGAGCTTAAGTGTTACATGTCACCACAAGGTGGGTGATGCGGTGTTAATTAGATAGGGAGTAAAAATACGTTTCCTCAGTATGTAATTGCCCCACTGTGACTTTTCCTTATGTTTTATATTTCAAGATCGGCAATAAAGGTTGGGAACACGTCCCTAAAATGACTATAAGCAAGCAGGAAGCCCCGCCTTCAAAGGGTGACAACAGGCAAAGTCACGCCCCCGAGGAATGATTGATGGGTGTGACGTCAGAGACAAGCCAGGCATGCCGAGCAGGCAGAAGCCCTGCCTTCCTGGATTTTGTGCGAGCAGGCCATGCCCTGGACACAGAGGATTGTTATGTATGACGTCGAAGAGGAAGGGTTGGTTGAGCATTTTGAAAGGTGTAAGAGTTCAGAGGAGGAAATGGTGGTTTCGGCGATGTTCGGCAGTCGGAAGTTGGAGTTCTGGGTGAGCACACACACGAGGACGACGGAATGATCCTCGTATTCGTGTTGAGGGGATTTGGCTCATGTGGTGAAGCAAGACGCTGGCCTTTGGGTCGGTGAAGACAATTGGCGCACTAAGCCACTGCACTGGGTCTCTGAACCTTGGTGTGGAGTGCCGCTTGCGGATTGCTTTGCGTGCGTTTTCCCGCTACGAGAGGAGCAACGTGGCACCGTTTTGTTACGCGCATCTGCACGTGCTGGTGGAAGCGCCTCAATTTGAAGTTCCACAAAGACCAGCTCTGGGCCAAGCTAAGTACAAGAATAGTTGAAAGGAAGGGTTTTCTTTTTTTAGTTTGTTCTCCCTTTGTCTGTATTTGTGTTTGTGTGAAGAGGTGCCTCGACTTGAATTTATTTATTTCATTATTATCATTATCTTTTGAATTTTTGTGCTTTGTAAATGTTTGTTTATTTTCATTAAATGTGTTCCTTTTAAGAAGCTGTAGCTGTGTATTTGTAGTGGGGCTCGAGTATAACCCCCCCACCCCCCCATGCTGTGCTCCTCCGCTCTTCCACCATTGCGCTCTCTTCCTGTGTGCACATTAATCTCCGAGTCTCGGCTGTAGGCATTCAAAGGAGAAGCTTGGCCATCCATCCAGGGGGTTAAACCCAGGAACATGACCAGGGGGACATGATAATAAATATTTCCCTTTCTCCCTCTCCCAACTACTCCATTCTGTGGCTTTTGCACCTGAAGTAGAAAAGTTTCTGGCAACCCTAGACTGACTGCAACTGGACTGGACGGCATCAGCTTGTGTCTAAAAATCTGGTCTGCTGCTCTTGCACTTCCTCATCTACCATTTTCACCCTGTCATTTACCCTAGGTCATCTTCCATCGACTTGGAAATCAGTCAACATCACTGTATTAAATAAATAAGTTGCAAAATGGATCCTCTTAACTACAGACCAATTAGCTTACTCTACTTCCAATCATCAGCAAGGTCATAGAATCCATCAATGCAGCTGACATAAATCATTCCTTTTCTCAAACATGCTCATCTCAGATCATCAATTCAGATTCAGACCTGGTCACTTTACCTTGGACATGCTGCTTCTACTCTCCCAACAATGGATGGAGGCCCTCAATATCAGTCATAATATCAGGGCTGTCTCTCTGGACATACCTCAAGCTTTCAATGCAGTCTGGAATCATGCCTTGCTCTCCAAACTGTCTGCCTATGGAATCCAAGGCCAACTCCACTCTTGGATTACTGACTTCCTCCCCTCTCGTAGCCATGTAGCTCTCAACGGAACCCTTTCTTCTCCTCTCCCTGTCAAGTCTGGAGTACCTCAAGGCAGTGTTCAAGGCCCCATATTATTTCCTAATCTTCATCAATGATCTCACTGACTCTCTGGAAAGATCCTCCTTTTCTCTTTGCTGATGATTCCACTCTCTGCTATGACATCCCTCATCCTTCTGGCAGACAGATGGGCAGCAGCCTCTTCACTCTCTTCAGACCTTGACAAAAATCACAAAGTAGTCAAACACTTGGAATATGTCTTTCAATCCTGAGAAAAAAAAGTCTGTTTCTCTGTCTCTCTCTCACACAAGCCACATTTTAAAGTTGGTCTCCAAAGTCAGATGTCGACTGGGCATCCTGTCTTGCAAAGTTCTTCCTGAAAACACCTGAACTCATTTCCACCTACAAGGCTTTCATCCGCAGCTTGATGGAGTACCGCTCTCTCCCTGGGCTGGCGCTCCTGCCTCACATCTTGCTCAGCTTGACGCTGTAGAAACGAAGGCTTTCAAGATCAATGGAATCGCTCACGATGAAGCTTACTCCATGGGCTTATCACTTCGACATCGCCGACAGGTCGGTGGTCTCTCTGTCTTTTTTCCATCTCATTTCTGGTTTTGCACCCTCTGTCCTCTCTGTGGTTTGTCTCTCCCCCACCTCCCCCCCCCCACCCCTCCATGTGTTTATCTGCAGGATGCATGTGGTCTACCAACACACACCTCCTAATTTAAGTGCCCAAATCCAGAATCACTGCTCATCTCTACTCATTTATTCCTCCTTTTTTCCACCTGTGGAACCACCTCCCACACTCCTTTCAATCTCATTCTTCGTTCCAGGTCTTCAAGACATCTGTTCTCCACCATCCCCCATGCAAAACCAATTTTTTTTTTGTTTGTTTTTTTTGTAAATCCATTAAACCACCAAAAACCTCCTAAAGTTTTGCTTATATATCCATATTGTCAAACTCTTGCTTTCTCTCCTACCCCTCATCGTTACCTGCATCCCTTGTTTGTCCGTCTCTGATTTTCTTCCTCCACCCTGCTGTTGATGTTTCCCCTTTCTCTTGCTATTCCTTTTGCCATGTTCCGTCCTCATCCATTCTGTGCCCTCGCTCTTCCACGAGCCTAGACCAAGTATAATTGTTTTAAAATTTTTCAAAATCCCACACCATGCGTATTAGTCAAGCATCTCATGTTATCCTTGAATTCACATGAAAGTTCACTGATGTACCGTATATCGATTTATGAACATCCTCAATGATGACCCGAAGCTCAATGTAAATGAAAATAAATACTCGCAGATACATCCAAAGGCCTTGAAAGTTGCGAGTAGCCGAGACCTCAAGGAAAGATTTGGCATGGCTAAGGATGCATCTAATATACAAGGGCCAAGGAATGTATGCTTGTGGGTTTTAACTTGGTTTGCATAGGAAAGGTGTTTGCATCTTGAATAGCTCGCCACTGAAGGATAGAGGGTTGGTGTGACTGCCTTGCTTTCAGGTGAGGGCGAGCACACGACACTTGCTTCTATTTCAGGCTGTGTTCCACATGGATGTACAAGTTGTGGTTTTATCCACAGACAGATGGTTAATCGTGGATTGCATTCCTGATGAATGGTTGATTGCTCAACAGTAGAAGAGTCAGGGAAGTTGTGCAGGCACTTTTATAGCATTTGACATACGAATCGTATGAATGAATCTTTTCACAAAGTGAAACATGTATGTTGTGACATGGTTAATTTGCAACGCCATTACACAAATTGTCACGTGTTCTTGGCTTCTTGTGGGCAGGAAAGCAACGCCAGTGGAATGGCGGTACACAGAAGAGGGTGAACGGGTACGTGTATCAACTCTTTCAGGGCGTATCATCCCATTACCGCCTGAGCAGCGAAAAGACGGCATCATCCCTTCGCAATGGAAAGGTGAGCTATTTGCAACGATGGTAATTGTACAATTCTTTACAGTGATGACTCCATCGACATCTCTTTCAGACAACATGGACAAACTTCTAACCACTCATCCCATCTCTCTCTCTTCCTCATATGTGGTTATTTCAATTGTCACCATGCTAATTGGCTGGGTGTTGGTACCTCTCACCACCCATGGTACTTCTGCAAAGGACTTCTGTGACTTCATAGGACTGACTCAATCTGTGAAGTTTCCCACACAAATTTCTCCCAATGGTAAATCCTCCCTTCTGAACTTGGTGATGACTAACTTTCCCACAAATGCCTCCTGCTCTTCCTCTGCTCCAATAGGTTCATGTGCTTGTCAGTCAACATCTCTGGCTATTCTCAGAGAGCTGCCTCAACGCTGGTGAGTCTGGCATTTCACTCGGGCAGATTGGTAGGGACTGCAAGGAGTCATCTCTCAAAGACTGGTCTCCCATATCCACTGCCCCTGATGTTAACTCAACGTGGGAAGTCTTCCACAGAAACCTGCTCTCTCTCATGCACAGATTCATCCCATCTCGTCTTCAATTATCCTACCCTTCTTTCCACCCATGGCACACTGAATCCTGTGGTGAGGCTGTTGCTCTGAAACAACTTTCCTTCTCTTCCTGGAAGGCTAATCTGACCGAATGCAATCTCAGTGCATTCCAAAAAGTCTGAAACAAGTGTGTGTCCACTCTCAAAAGAGCCAGGAAACATGTCCAACCTCCAAAATGAACTTTCAAACTTGTCTCCCTCCTCTAAAACCTGGTGGAACCTTGTTAAGTCTGTCTCTGGAGTACAATCCCCTTCCACCCCTTTCCTCACTTCAATTGGAACCACAGCCGACTCTGCTCGTGAGAAGGCTGAATCCCTCAATTCTATGATTGCTTCCAAATCTTGTGTCCCCAACCCCTCACTCTCGGTATCTAACTGCTCCGGGACTCTGCCTTTGGCACCTGAGAAGGCAGAGAAGGTTCTTTCAACCCTCGACTCCAATTGTGACTGGACCAGACAGCATCAGCTCACATGTTCGAAACACCTGCTCTGCTGCTCTTGCACATCCTCTCTGCAGTTTTCACCGTCATTTGTGCTCGGTCATCTTCCATCTGCTTGGAAATTGGCCAACATCACTGCACTAGATAAAAAAAAATAGGATCATGGATCCTGAAGCTCATCTGGATCAGGAGCAACCATCCCTCAAACCCCCCCTGCAGATCCCTTTAGACCCCGATTTTTTTTATATATTTTTTAAACTTTTTTTTTTTTTTTACTGCCGTGAACAAACTTTGGTACATCACAACTGAGTTTCGGAGGAGAGAGAAAATACTTATTTTGAGGGGTCAAAACTCCCGTAGCCACCCACAACGAGTGCAGATTTTTATGCGGTCAATACACCTTCATTAAGCCTCAGATATGAAACTTGTAGCCAAGTTTTATCAAAATGGTTTGTTTAGTTCAAGCGATAATGACTGAAGTGTTGACAGATGAACCAACTGACTGACTCACTCACCTATGAACACTGCTCAATCGCATAAGCTTACCAGACAAAAGTCCAGGTAAGCTACAAAGGAACAAAAACTGATCCCCTTAACTAAAGGCCTATCAGCTTTCTTCCAATCATCAGCAAGGTCATGGAATCCATCATCACAGTTGATATAAAATCCTTCCTTTTCTTCAACAACTTCGTCTCAGATCACCAATTTGGTTTCAGACCAGGTCACTCTATCTTGGACATGCTGCTTATACTCACCCAGCAATAGATGGAGTAGAGGCCCTCAATGTCAGACATGAGATCAGGGCCGTCTCTCTGGAACATATCTCATGCTTTTGATACAGTCTGGCATCCTGTCTTGCTCCAAACTCTCTGCCTATGGCATCCAAGGCTAACTCCACACATGGCTTGCTGACTTCCTCTACTCTCATAACCAACATGTGGCTCTCAACGGAATCCTTTCATCTCCTCTCCTTGTCAACGCTGGAGTGCCTCAAAGCAGTGTTCTTGGCCCAGTCCTATTCCTGATCTTCATCAATGATCTCTCTGGAAAATCTCATTTATCTATTTGCTGACAACTCCACCCTCTGCCATAACATCCCTCAAGGTGGTGGTGTGTGAGATGGAGGTTGGTTAGATTAGGGATGTCACATGATGTCCTTCCTGTCTGGACCGGTGAGGGCCACGCAAGGTGAGGTGAGGCGAAGGTATTCCTGAAAAGGCAGTCAAGAGGTCACCCTATCACAGAACACTGAAGTTTGCTCCTTTTTCCCTCCTCCCTCCCTCACCCATGCCAATGTTGGTGTGAGCATGATGTCACCACTGGTGAAATGGACAGGATGGACTATTTGGCTGTGCTTTTTGCCCATGTCCTTTTATCTAATAAATCCTTAAGATTATGCATCTGCTTCCTCATCCACCTCCCATGTTACTTGTCTCGGTGACATTAGCTTTTCCCTGGGGATGTAAATTAGGTTAAATCCTGATAACATATGGTTAGCCCACTCAGAATAGGATGGTTCGCCTCCACACGAGCGTGAAATTCTTTCCAAATTGTCATTAATCAAGCCATCCCCGAGGCAGGCCCCTTCATCATTCCGCAGCTCCTCACCCAACTCGAGCCGTGACCCCGGGGAGAGGGAGGGGAGAAGGAGCGTAAACGCGAGAGTATATACAGTAACAGCAGAATGGCCCTCGTGTGAGGAAAATTTGGCACGTGTGGAAATTGTCACCAATTTGCCTGAGATTTTTGTTCGCTTATTCTCAACAAAAAGCATCGATCACGCTGGAGGCACATGTACAACCCAAATAACCACCACAAAACAAAAACAAAAACCTAATGCAGGTTTTATTTGTGTGGTGGGGACAACAAAATGCCAGAAAAAGGAACTGGATTGATAATACGCTCATTCGGAATAAATAGACTTCATTACATGCTCTATTTGATGCCAACATATGTGCAGGAAAGGTACAAAACAAATAAAAGCAGAAAGAGGGCTCGGTAGGTCTTCCCTCGACCGGAAGTGCTGTTGACTAACGTGGTATCATACGTGATGCGAGAACTTGTCCGCACTCATGTGGCCTCAAAAGCAGCGGTCTCACTGTACCACTTCAAGTAAAGCACGAATGGTGGGCAGGTACGTGGTCCAGAGGGAAGGTGAGCTGGTGGGGAGCAGATATAACTTGCGAACCGCAACTTGTACCATCCACCACAGACTTCAGACGGACTAACTGTGGCTTGGCTGCATTCCAACCGACATGATTGCCCAGCTATAGTCAACCTCCGTCCAATGCCGGTCTTCCACATGGACTTGTTTATCCGGGGGGGATTAAATGTGGCGCTTATTTCCCGACCGTGCATAAAACTTGATTATACAGGGGTTTGAATGTGGTGCTGTAACTGGGTAATGCATTGGGGTTCTTAGACACCCCTCCCCCCCCCCGAGTATTAAACCACCATTTAGATATTTATTTTTCATCTTGCATTCCCAATTTCCGAGCTACATCTCAGGACTGTGTAGGCACAATCCTGGACGAGTCGACACTCCGACACAAGATACCAGCATGCTGGCACTCATTTTGCTGACCTCGGAAGGATGACGGGTCGAGTTAATCCCACCTGGTATTAATTCAACAGCTGAGCAGGATTTGAACTCAGAACCCTAGGATCCCAAGCCCACCATCCTAACCATTAAGCCAACACCAGGCATATGCCTCAAGATGGCTGAGAGCAAGTTGCATTCATGCTTTATACATACCCCTTGAAGTTAGAGGTCAAATGTTGGTCTTAAAGAAAAATAAATATGATTAAATAGATAAAAAAAATTTAAACCGCATTATTGCTCAATTTTGCCGATGCAGAATCCGACCGTTTGGCCTTCCAAGCTGTTCTTGCATCAATCGTGGACCTGTACTGAAGTTGTGCACCCTGACATTTGATTAGTGTCCTTGACCTGATTAGCAGAACCTTTGTGATCACAAGTTGAATAGTTTCATGGATAGATTATAGATGGACACATTTTCTTAATTTACGCCATCTCTAAATGTTGAAGGTCAAGGTCACATTGCAGTCTGGAAAAATAAAAAAAAGCCATCACACTGGATCGTGGGCCAAGGGCAATTTGTGGCAACGAGGTATCTCGTTTGTTATTCCTTTGATCCAATAAAAAAAAGTTGCTTGTGCTTACATTTTTTTCATGAGATATATATATATATATATATATATATATATATATATATATATATATATATATATATATATATATATATATATATATATATATATATATATATATATATATGAGAGAGAGGAAGTCAGACAGGTTATAGATGAGGCATCAATTTGTAACTTTGCACAGCACTACTGATGAAGGGCAATGTTGAATTGTACAATATCTGGCGATCAAGCCTCAGTGATATTAACACTAAACATTTTCATCAGCTGGACCGAAGGATACGCTCCCAGAACACGCAGTCGAGAAGACATACAAGCCATCGCTGCTGTTATTCGAGGAGGAACTGATGCAGAAGATGGGCATCGTGGAGACCCGCCGGGCCCGAAAGTCCTACTGGTATTAGGATGCCGAGGACAAGGGATGGCTTGGATGGTGCACAATTTAAGAATCGGAAGAATTTTTTGCTCAAAACATCTTTGGATGCAAGCATGTTCCGCCACAATAAAGAGCATTTCAAGAAATTTGTCTACACGTTTATTTGTAAAGTATACATGGGAAACCAATCATAAAAATTACAAAGCCTGTTATATGCCATATTGCAATGCAAAGCCTCAAGTCTTGATCCAAAAACAATTTGCCTTAATTGTTTACATTTACTTCACTGTTTAAAGTTTCCACTCGTAAGATGCTCATCACAGCGGCCAATTATCAAAATATTCATTTGGTACATCATTGTGACTCGGTACCTCACTTGTGAGCTTTTAATATGCATTCGTGTTTATTGCAACCGTTTGGGTAAAGCAAACGTGCCTTTCTTACGAAGCGTTGATCGCCTACCGTTTAGCATGAAACGAATCGATCTAACTATTCGAGACGAAGTTGTCCATCTGCGCTTTGCAGCAAAACTACATCGATGAAACACGCGATAAACTTCAGGGCCTATAATCACATCATATTCCATACGGCTTTTCTATTGGACAAAAAAAAACAAAAGCAGTCTCAATCAATCTACTAAAGCAAATGCAGATAACTTTGGTGTGGGCCCTTTTGCTGAAGAGCTTTACAATTGCAACGAAGAATCCAAGCAAGCTTACATGGTGCTTCAAGACTGGAAATTACAACGATGGCCGCATGGAAACTCATCAGGGGTAAATGCTCTGAGAATGCTTCATCATTTCTTCTCCGGTTCCTCTTCTTTATGTTCCTCCTTTTTCGATTCTTTCTGCTTCTGCTGCATTATCTCAGCATCCCTATTGAAAATAAAATAAAAATCCAAGTGAGATTTTTTTATTCTTCCAAAAATATACCTGGGAAATGCCGACTGCACATCTCTGGAACTGGCTCAACACAAGTCGGCAACAAAACAAAAAACAGCTTTGGTCTCACATGATTGGTCCTTATCCAACCACTTTGGCAGAACCAACGCTCTATGCAGTGTTGGTTCTGCCAAAGCAGTTTCTTGTCTCGAGTTACAATCCGGACGAGTTGCCATTCTGGTACAAGAAGTAGGGACAGGAATTTGTAATTTGTTCATGGTGCCGGCGAGAGCTTGCCTACTCTTTGCGAAGTAAACGGTGGCATCTTCAACGTCCACCAACTAATGCTAGCAGACGGGATGCCTACCTGCAAAACACTGGGATAACAGTTCATATCTGGATCGGGATTCAAACCCAGGCAAGACGGCTTGGAGGTGAGAGTGCATACCTCTTGGGTCTAGGCTATCCTGCCAGCACCAAATATGTGATGTACAAATCTTTCCAAACTTGCAGGGGAGTTTCCTCCAAGGGTGCTCAAAAGGCAGACCACAGGGGTCATCAGTCCATACCACGGAGTTAATCCGATAAATCCATCCATGGGGACCGTACTCTGTACAGAGCGTTTGTGCTGCCAAAGCAGTCTCCTTGGCAACTGGGCACAATCCTGGACGGGTCGCCACTCCAACACATGATACCAGCAAGCTGGCACTCATTTTGCCGACCTCGGAAGGATGATCGGCAGTCAACCCCACCTGGCATTAATTCAACAGCCGAGTGAGATTTGAACTCGGGATCCTAAGATCCCAAACCCACCACTCTCACCATTAAGCCAACACCAGGCATGGTGATGATTCTATGGGCCTTCAACCTGATAATGACATGGTGCAAATTTATTTCTGAGTTGATCTCCTTTCATGTTCTGCTGTTCTCTCTGCCCCTAATCATGTTCATGGCCTCTGGTATGTTTATCCATTCAGACCAATTTGATAAATGATAACCACAGGAAGGGATTGATGCAGGAGGTGATTAATGTGGTATTGTTACGAATTTGGAAGCCTTGTGCACACAGACAGACAGCCGTCCCCATAGCTTAGTTATTTCGGTAAGTATGTGTTTATAGTTAAGGCCCCCTACCTGTGTCTAACGGGAATTACATGTGTGCGCTGCGGAGATTCGTTTACACCAAATCTCCTTCACCTCGCTTCCTCACACCGACGCCATTGTCTGTGTGTTCGACCACGTACGTGGGCGGAGATTTCCATCGCCTCAGATCGAGACTCAGCCCAGGAAGGCAGGGGCGTGCCCCTTGTCAAATCAGGCCACAGAGGGCGGCTTTCCCATGACACGCTGGCCAATGAGGGTTGAGATAGCCACAGAAGGCAGCTTTCCCACGACACGCCGGCCAACGGGGGTCGAGATGGCCACAGAGTTTGATTTTCTCACGACACACCGGCCAATGAGGGTGGAGGCTGCCTCAGAGGGCGAATTTCTGACCCCGGACAAGAAGGAAATATAAAGGAACACCAGGTTGCGAGCGTTGGGTGTGGGTCGTCTTGGTTGTCACCTGGTTGTCGTTTTGGGGTCATCGTCATAATGGTGTGGGTTTGAGTCCCGCAGAGCTGGATCATCGTCGCCTCTGATCTTCGCCTTGGTCGATTGGTGCGTGGCCATTTGGAGAGAGTGGTACCTGGTGCTTGGAGCGGCTTCATGATGCGGGTTCTAGTCCCGCCGAGCCGGATCGTCGAAGACCACACGAGGTAGACAGGTCCAAGCACAGGCTCTGGTCTCTAGCTCACTTG
This sequence comes from Eptatretus burgeri, assembly GCF_056783735.1. NCBI lineage: Eukaryota > Metazoa > Chordata > Myxini > Myxiniformes > Myxinidae > Eptatretus > Eptatretus burgeri. Next base: position 3,181,620 of record NC_140968.1, on the reverse strand, counting down.
TCCTCGAGCTGGAGGCCTTCAACAAAGACCATTGGGGTCCAGTGTGTGTGTCTGTGTGTGTCTGTGTGTGTGGGCCCATCTTTAAGTAGCAACTGGATAAGTGCTTTTTGCTTGTACATTGCATTTCTTATAGTCGGATAACTCTGCTCTTTGTGTGTTCCCTTCCTCCCCATTATAAATAAATCCCCTGTTAAATGTTTCAGCTCGTTTCTGTGTTTTCTTAATTGGTTTCGCACGGTGCATGTTGGGAAATTTGGAAGCGGCAAATTGTGCATTTGGACCGATGGACCTAGGTAACCATCCACTCGGGTTACGCACGGGTCGAGCACGCTAACGGCTCGTTCCGCTCGAGCTCCGCCGAGGGTGAATTTCCCCAGTAGTTTGGACGACGTGGGTATTTAGGTAAATTGAAATTGGCAATCGACCCTATCCCACGCGGTCGACCTATTGGCGATCTTCGGTCCGATAAGGGACCTGTCGGCTACGAAGTTAACCAGGGTGACGACCTATAAATTCCGGGTGTTCGGTGGAGCCGACTCTACTGCTCCATCTAGCGGTCGTGCTCGCCACCGAAACTCGGCCCCACAATAGTATTAACTTGACTGGCTTGACGGCACATACATGGAGGAAAATGTTTTCTCTGGTCATATCATGTTTCCATTTCATTGCGATAATTAGTTTTGTTGCGTCGATTTGATTGCGATATCACATCGATTTCTACACTTTTTAGTTTCTTGATTGGACAAATATCATTTATATTTTTTATCTTCTCGATTTGATCTACTATTACCGATTCATAGACTTTGTATTGGTAAGTACAAGACCCTCTATTATTGTTACCCAGCTCACAATTAGTGTAACAGACCATTTGTACTGACTGCATTTCCTAAACATGCCGCTCTGTGAAGCCACATTTATCGAAATTATGAATTTTTACATTAACCCTTTCACAGCAATTGGCTTTATACGATGCCTGGCATTGCAAGCTGCAACGGGTATCATTTGATGTTGTCATGTGACACGCCTAAATTTCAAATACTCCACCCACGCACACTAATCTTGCTCAGAACCCATGCTATCACGATGGCGTGTAGTCACAGTTCTACGCCTCCAAGCTCTCAGTGACCTTGAACTACTATGGGCATCAAATGATGCCGTGATATTGTGCGTCTTATTTCGAATATTTTTGGCGCGCACGTGCTCTGTCGACCTCCACCCGCCCCCACCCCCTCCACCCAGTGCTCGTCTCGTCATGGTGGAGGATAGATGTTCACCTGCGTCTCTATTCCCCCCCCCACCCCCATAGGTCAAATCATGTGACGTGGCGACTGCAGGAAACTGTCTATCAAATTTATTCGCTTATTTCAAGAACACTCGTGCTTAACGACCCTAATTGCCCGAGATAAGAATATTAGCAGTGATGGGGGAGCAGATAAAAACTTATGCAAGAGCATTTTCAAGGGGGTGATGTCCACAGAATGTCGCTTTCACTTGGTTGAAATGTCTTTGGTTGTGTGATCCGCAAGGTACCAAGGAATTTTGGTTCTGGCCCACGATCAAAAATATGAGGACCCATCGTGTACTCCAAATTTTCTTCATAAATTATCGCACCGACTCCCTGGAAAAATCCTCTCTCTTTGCTGATGATTCCACTCATCCTTCTGACAGACAGCAGCCCTTTCCAAAAATCACAAACTCCTCAAACTCTTGGAAGAACACTTTCAATATCTCTATCTCTCACAAAGGAGCGTACCGCAAACCATCCCATCCACTTTCTCAACAACCCTCTCGAAGAGGTTGTCACAAAAACTCTTTGGTAAGACATTTCAAAGTTGGCCTCCAAAGCTAACCGCCAACCGGACATCCTCCTTTGTACGAAATCCTTCCTTGGAACACCTGAACTCCTATCCACCTTCAAGGCCTTCATCCACAGCTTGATGGAGTACTGCTCTCCCCAATGAGGCTGGCCCATCTTACTCAGTTTGATGCTGTGGAAAACAAGGCCTTCAAGATCATTGGAATGTCTTGCAATGAAGCCGATTCTCCGGGCCCATCACTTCACCATCACCGACAGCCGAGTGATCTCTATTCTCTTCCACCTCATTTATGATCTTGCACCCTCTGCCCTCTGTGTGCTTCGTTTCCCCCTCCCCCCCTCAAGGTATCTGCAGAACACAGTCCACCAACAACACCCTCCAAGTGAAACTGCCTAAATCCAGAACCACTGCTCATTTATTGCTCTTTTTTTCCCCCCTCACCTGGGAAACTGCCTTGCATGCTCTTTTCAATCTCATTCTTCCAGACAGCTGTTCACCACCATCCAAAACCATGATTTTTTTTCCTCCACCCATTAAACCACATCTCCCAAAATTTTGCTTCTGTATCCATCTTGTCCACCCTTTACACTCTCCCCTACTCTTCATCGTTACCTGCATCCCTTGTTTGTCAGTGTCTACTTTCTACCTCCGCCCTGCTGTTTGTGTTTCCCCTTTATATCGTGTCATGATCTGTTCCGTGTCCTAGCTCTTCCACGAGCCTTGACCATATATTAAAAATGATTTTTTTTTTTTTTAAAACCACAAAAATATTAACATCGCATCTGTACCAAGACATGGCATAGAATTTGACAATCAGGTCCAGTAGGGTGTGCAGCACATTGGCCTGTTATGACCCAGTATACATTATACAATCGAATACCTGTAAGCTCTGACGGGACTCACCTTTGCTTCCGAGCTTGGGTCGACATGGCACCCTCCTTTTTCTTGCCCTTTTCCTGGATCTTTTTTATATTCTTCAGCCGTGCCAATTCTCGCTGATTTCCACCTGCAATCAGGAGAGTTTCTATTACTTTTTGATTGGTTTTCTTTCAGTTTTGTGACAAAAGTTTTACATCAATGGACATCAATCAAAGGGCGGAGGATCAATCAATCCTTGATTTTACATCAATCAAAGGGCGGAGGAGCTCCTTGTGAGCCAACAGCCATCCATATCTAGTGCCCAACTGTGTCTGCGGACGTCCTCCTGCAGTTGGGTTACTTCTTATTAGGAGGTTGGTGGCAGGATTTGCACTCCAGCCACCGTAAAACGCTTCATTCCGCAAAACGCAAAAACGCAAAAAAAATCTGAAAACCCACTCCGTGGGAGTACCTCCTGTGCAGCTTCCCTTCGCAGGGCAGCTCACCGGATGATGGGATTGGGGCAAAGCCTTCGGGACCCCCAATCTTTGATAGGAGGGAAACCACGGGGTAACATCCCTGGGTCAGGTTGCGGGAGAGTGTGTCGGAGTGGTGCTGAGGTGTCGTCCACCAGACGGCGGTCTCCTTGGGTTAACCTGAGGCGGTCCCTTCGGGTGGGTGCCTGGAATGTCCTATCCCTAAGAGAGGATGATCACCTGTCTCTGTTATCATCTGAGCTCAAGCGTTTGGACATCGGGATTGCAGCTCTCTCTGAGGTTCGGAGACCGGATTGCGGCGAGATAATGGTGGGTGGTTACACCTACTATTGGTCTGGTCGCTCTGATGGTTACCATACCCAAGGAGTTGCTGTAGCTGTGTCCAATAAGCTGACCCCAATGATAATTGAGGTAACACCGGTCAACGAGCGTATTATGAGATTAAGGATTCGTCACTCCTTAGGTGTCATTTCCCTGGTCTCTATTTATGCTCCGACTGAGGCGAGTGATCTTACCGTGAAGGATGCATTCTACGCCACACTCGAGTCTGTGGTTGATCAGTGCCCCCAGACGAGATACACTTCTAGTCTTGGGGATTTCAATGCATCGACTGGAACTGATAGGGATGGTTATGAGGTGTGTGTTGGTCCCCATGGGCCAGGAACTATGAACCAGAATAGCACTAAGTTCCTTGACTTTGCAAGAAGTCATGGACTTAGGGTGGCTGGTTCATGGTTTCAGCGCCTCGCAAGCTCATTGCTGGACTTGGTATTCCAACGCTGGCGGTGTGGCAAAGGAGATTGACCATGTCCTCATTGACGGTCGTTGGAGGATGATCCAGAACTGCAGGGTCTACCGGAGTGCTCAGTTCCTCAATACTGACCACAGGCTTGTTGTAGCAACTCTAAAGCTGCACCTTAAATCCTGGAGAATGGTACCATCCCAGCCTAGGCTGGATGTTGCCAAGCTCAGGGATGAGAGAGTAGCTGAGGAGTTTGCGAACAGGCTGAGTGGACACTTGGGGGTCTGGGTGCTTTGGGGGGTCCTGAAGAGTTGTGGAGCGCCTTCAAGACCACCGTCCTGATGTTGCCGGTGGATGCCTTGGAGCTCACCGCAGGGCAAAGAAGAATTTTGTCTCTCAAGGGACACTGGATACCATTGACCAGAGTCGCAGGGCCAGGCTGAATGGCAGAGCTGAGCTGTTCAGGGAGCTGAGGCGTAAAACTGTACGTGCACTGAGGGTGGACAAGGAGGCCTATGTGCGAGGAATCTGTGAGGGGGTAGAGCATCACCTGTGGACAGGTGATTCTCGTCCCGCTTACAGGGGAATTCGCGCATTACGTTCATCCAAGCCCATCCCTCGGAGCACTGCAGTTCGAGCAGAGAGTGGTAGGCTCTTGACAGAGGAGTCTGAAGTGAAGGCCCGCTGGGCCGGTTACTTTGAGCGGTTGTACCAGGCTGATCCCCCAGCTGTCGAGTTGGACGTCAAGGGTGTTACAATCCCTGTTGCTGACCCTCGAACCAACTGTGGTCCACCATCGCTTGTGGAAACACGGGCTGCGGTGAACCAGTTGAAACGGGGCAAAGCTCCAGGGATCTGTGGCATCCATGCCGAACTTCTCAAGGCTGGTGGAAATGCTGCACTCGCGTCGTTGCATGCAGTTTTGTGCTCTGCCTGGAACACAGGCATCATCCCAACTGACTGGAAGAGGGAGGGGCCTTGTTGTCCCTCTCTGGAAAGGGAAGGGTGATCGCCAAGACTGCAACAACTACCGAGGGGTGACGCTGCTCTCAGTGCCGGGCAAGGTCTTTGCTCGGATAATTCTTGATAGGGTTCGCCACCATCTGCTTGAGCACCAGCGTCCAGAGCAGTCAGGCTTTACACCAAAGAGGTCAACGATTGACCGTATCCTTGCACTTCGTGTCCTCACCGAACGCAGACGAGAGTTTCGGCAGGGGCTGCTTGCAGCCTATGTTGATCTCTGTAAAGCGTTCGATTCAGTGAATCGGGATGTCCTCTGGAGGATTCTTGGTCTTCGTGGGGTGCCACCGAAACTGATCGATCTGATGTCTGAACTCTACTCTGGTACTGAGAGTGCTGTGAAGTGTGGTGGTACCATCTCTGACTTATTTCCAGTTGTTACTGGAGTTCGTCAGGGGTGTGTACTTGCCCCCACACTTTTCAGCACTTGTATGGACTGGATTTTTGGGAGGATGTCGGAGAGATCAAGTTGTGGTGCATCGTTTGGCAATGTCAAGATCTCGGACCTTGATTTTGCAGATGATGCAGTCATCTTTGCGGAGACTTTAGACATCCTCTTGGGGGCCCTCGAGGTGCTGAATGAGGAGTCGGAGCCGTTGGGATTACGGATTTCTTGGGTCAAAACAAAGATCCAGGCTTTCGGTGACATCTTGGATGCTGCTGTCCTGTCTGTGTCTGTTTGTGGTGAGGATGTTGAGGTCGTGGATAGATTCACTTACCTTGGCAGTGATATTCATGTCTCCGCAGGTTGTGAGCCGGAGGTCAATAGACGTCTGGGTCGGGCCTGGGGAGTCATGGATTCACTGGATCATGGGGTGTGGCGCTGCCGGTACCTGTGCGGGAGGACGAAAGTCCGAGTCTCAGGTCCTTGGTACTTCCAGTCTTGCTCTATGGGTGCGAGACTTGGACTTTGACCAAGGATCTGAGACGGAGACTTAATTCCTTTGGTACCAGGTGTCTTCGGAGAATCCTTGGCTATCGCTGGTCGGATTTTGTGTCCAACGAGCGGTTGCTGAGAGAGACTCGGATGAGATTTGTTACCTGCATAGTCCGTGAGCGTCAGCTGCGGCTGTATGGACATGTGGCTCGTTTTCCTGACGCTGATCCTGCTCACCAGATTCTCTCAGCGAGGGAGTCTCATGAGTGGAGGAGGCCAGTGGGCCGACCACGTGCCTCATGGTTGCAGCAGGTTGACCATCATCTCAAGGAGATGGGGATGGGCCTGGCATCTGCCTGGGGGATGGCCAGACGGAGGCCCCTGGAGTACCGGCGGAAAGTGGACGCAGCGACGCGCTGTTCTGGCACATGCTCCCATACCTGACCTGACAATGGACATCCACCGAGCAGAGCAATTTGATAAGATCAGAACTTTAAGCAACCTTCACTCATCTCAAAGGATGACCAACTTGTCACAAATGTTAAACTCGAGTTCATCATGACCACAGAATAAATAGCCAACTACTGGTATTCAAAGTCAATTCCATGTCGAGCCCTAAAATTTAAGTGACACAAGTCACAAAAACAACAAATCCCATTTCAACCTCTAAATGAGCAATTGTTGTCACGATTCTTCCCGTAAGTGATAATAAATTCATAGCACTGGGGATGTGCATTAGGCACGTTGGCAAACGTTTATATGGTGAGGAATTTTTTAATTTTATTTTATAAACCACTCGGTGGTGTGATGGTTGGAGCATCTGCTCCGAGTCTGGGAGGTCAGTGATTGAAATCCCGAGTCATACCAGACTTTAAAAATTGCACATGCTGCTTCCTTGCTTGACGTTCAGCATTTTAAAAGGAAGGAGCACGGACAATCTTCATCGGTTGGCATCCAAGGGGAGGAGGAAATTCCTCCTTCGGAAATGCTTCACCGAGTGCGGTGAGAAAGCTGGAGCCATTGTTGTGACATCGCTGGTACCCAGAGTGCTCCAGGAAGTGATGGCACTTCCTCCGAGCTCAATGGCTCTGTTCATCTCGTGTATTCGTCTATGTCCAGGTGTGAGACTGCTCCACTCGGAGCCTTAGATAGTTTAAAAAAAAAATAACTAAATAAATAAAGTTCCTCATAGCACCACAAAACAGTTCAAGGGAAGAACATCGTTTCATACATATACAGATAAATAACCACTACCTTAATAGAAACAAATCACCTTTCCATTTTAATATTCCAACAAGATGGTACAGAGGTAGCAAACTTGCCTTTGAGCTGTCCAATTTACCTCCGCCACCGAAAGTGAAGGAGGTCATGTTTTCACCCCTTTCTGTCTGTGTGCAAGATATCTCAAAAAGTTGGACGGATTCGGGTGTGACAATGACGAACTGATTAGGTTTTGTTGAATATCCGGTTCTAGATCCAACTACTAGAATTTTTAAGTGAATCTTCACCATTGAGAGAAAGGGCCAACAACGATACATAGCACGATATCTCAAAAATGTATTGGGCTCGAAATGTTCTCGTGGATCAAGCATTGCGTGGCGGAGGTACGCGTTCTAATTTGGGTTCGATTCAGAACCACATTATAAACTGACTGGTGCTTCGCAGGCAGGGCATTGCAGATTCGTGTGCGCCAACCCTGTGATGGATGATAAACTAGGTGTGCTATCGGATGACAATTACAAGAATGTAGGAAATGAGCCAATTTGAGGGGAAAATAAAGAGGAAGACAGATTACAGTGGAGGGATATAACGGAAAAGGATCGAGAAGAAGATAAAGGAGAATGTAAAGGCAGATCTGAGCTGCCGACCCATAACTGAAGTTTATTTAAGGCTTGGGAAAGAGGAAGAAGGTCTTTCCCCAAGGAGGAGATGAGTTATCACCGGCACCCTGACAAATTACAATTTCTCTTTCAATCTCGAACAAACCTGCATTTAGTAAATATACCAACCCCAACCCCCCCCCTTCCCAAATGTGGAGGATCTCATTCTGCAGTGATTAAGGTCACCAATTGTGACAAGATTACGGAATAATTGGATTAAATTCAAACTTTGCTTACGACAAGATGTTCAAATAATTGTATTGGATTCAACCGCAATTATTGCATTGAGAGTCACGCACTCATCCACGCCACGTTACTTGCGCTCTCCACACACTGACATTATCATACCGGGGGCTAGTATTCGGCCGAGACCCCAGGACTTCTGTCCCCCCCCCCAAAAAAAACTCGGCATGTACCCTTTCGCATCATGCGCCCGTTCCACCTTGCACAACCTTACCTTGACTGGACTCACCTGGTCACGGTCTGCTTTGAGGGAGCGTATCCTCTCCCTTTGTTCCTGAAGGAGGTTATCCTGACCCTTACATCGGGTCTCGAGATGTTCAACAAGCTCAATCTTCATGTCCTTCACCTTCCCTTCTATTTGTGTTTGCTCCTCTTTTACTTAATGTAATTCATCCTTCACCCGCTCTATCTATCTTTATGTTTCCATGACCTCATTTAATTAATCCTTTATGCATCCAACCTGTTTTTGTGTCTCCGTTAATTCCTCGTTTGCTATCTTAAACCACTCTTTGGTCTCGTCCTCGTGTTTCTTTAATCGCTTGTTCATTTCTTGATTTTTCGTCTCTAATTTCCGTCCCATTTCTTTAACCATTTTCGTCATTTCTTTTTGCCTTGCCTTACACCCCTCCTTTATGGCCCCCAAATTTCCCTTTGTTTCCTGCTGGCCTTGTTTTAAGTTTTGTATCGCGTTCATGGTTTTCCCAAACTCGACTTTTAATTGCCCTTGTCCTTTCTTTATTTGGATCATCCCCTGACCAAATTTATCTACTTCTCGCTTAACCGCCGTTATTTTGTTTGTCACTTCTTCCTTAGTCGTGTTCATCGCAGTCCAAACACCTTCCACATTTTCCTTCACCCCGTTCATTTCCTCACGGACTGTCCTGATTTCATTTTCCCTCTTCTGGTTCATTCTTTGCATATCGTCCTTCACCTAGGCAGCCCGACGTCCAGGCTTTGCTGCCCCGCTTTTACCTTTTCTCGCTCCGTCTTCAGCTCCCATTGACCCACCTTCATATCTTCCCGAATTCCATCGCCCATCACTCGCATATCCTCAGCTAGTTTTTATCCCCCGCCGCGTGGCGGAAGGGGGATATTGTTGTCACCCAGGGCGTCCGGCTGTCCGTCCGTCAACATTTATAGCTGTGAGTGCGATAACTCATCATCTGTTCGCCATATCGATTTGAAATTTGGGTCACACATGTACCACCTGAAAAGGAGGAACCCTATTGATTTTGGGCGTGGCTGGATCCAAGATGGTCGACTGGGGCGGCCATCTTGAAAATTTTTTTTTTTTTGCCATATCGATTTGAAATTTGAGTCACACATGTACCACCTGAAAAGGATAATTGTGTTGAATTCGAATAATTGTGTTGAATTCAAACTTTGCTTACGACAAGATGTTCAAATAACTGCATTGGATTCAAACGTTTCTTACTACAAGGTGTTCCATAAACTGTAATAGATTCAAACTTTGCTTTCTACAAGACATTCGAATAATTTTGTTGAATTCAAACTTTGCTGACTTCGAGATGTTCGAATAATTGTATTGAATTCAAACTTTGCTTACTACGAGATGTTTGAATAACTTTATTGAATTCAAACCTTGCTTTCCACGAGATGTTCGAATAACTGCATCGAATTCAAACTTTGCTTACCAAAAGATGTTCGAATAATTGTATTGAATTCAAACTTTGCTTTCTACAAGATGTTCGAATAACTGTATTGAATTCAAACTTTGCTTACTGCAAGATGTTCCAATAATTGTATTGAATTCAAACTTTGCTTACTACAAGATGTTTGAATAACTATTGAATAGAAACTTTGCTTACCACAAGATGCTCGAATAACTGTATTGAATTCAAACTTTGCTTACTACGAGATGTTCGAATAATTGTATTCGATTCAAACTTTGCTTACTACGACACGTTCGAATAATTGCATTGAATTCAAACTTTATTTACTACGAGACGTTCGAATAACTGCATTGAATTCAAACTTTGCTTACTACGACACGTTCGAATAATTGCATTGAATTCAAACTTTATTTACTACGAGACGTTCGAATAACTGCATTGAATTCAAACTTTGCTTACTACGACACGTTCGAATAATTGCATTGAATTCAAACTTTATTACTACGAGACGTTCGAATAACTGCATTGAATTCAAACTTTGCTTTCCACAAGATGTTTGAATAATTTTATTGAATTCAAACTTTGCTTTCTCAAGATGTTCCAATAATTGTATTGAATTCAAACTTTGCTTAGGCCTGTCACATTTGCTCTACGGCGAGGATACGGCAGCCGTACACCATCTGAATTGACAGAAACGTGCGGCGGCCGCAGAGTTTCTGCGGGAGCCTCAGGGTGGCCCTCCGCCGTTTGGCTATATTTTACAGGTCATAAGATCGCCGTGGAATTATAACGCGGAGTTATAACTTTTTTCATTTCTACGTTCGCCGTAGCAATTCGACAAGCCAAAAAAATAATATATTAAAAAAATTAACCCATTCGATATAGTCCGTCTGGCCGCACGTTTGCCTTAGGGTCCCCCTGCGGTCGCCTTGCAGGCACCTTGCGTCTGCCTTGAAAATTCTATGGCCGCCGCAGGAACGCCCCGAGGTCACCGTGCGACATCAAATCAAAGACCGTACGGCACCCCCACGTTTTCGGTCTCCACAATTTATAAATACGCCGTGCGGCTCCCCGAAAAATAAAAACATATGTGACTGCTACATTGTGTGACCGTGGAAATACTGCGGCCGCCGTATAATTGCTAGTGGCCGTAGATTTTGGAGACCCCACAGCCGCCGTGGCAAATGTGACTAAGGCCTAAATACGCCGTGCGGCTCCCCGAAAAATAAAAATATATGTGACTGCTACATTGTGTGACTGTGGAAATACTGCGGCCGCCGTATAATTTCTACTGGCCGTAGATTTTGGAGACCCCACGGCCGCCGTGGCAAATGTGACTTTGGCCTAACTACGAGATGTTCGAATAACTGTATTGAATTAAAACTTTGCTTGCTACAAGATGTTCCAATAATTGTATTGAATTCAAACTTTGCTTACTACAGGGTGTTCGAATAACTGTATTGGATTCAAACTTTGCTTACTACAAGATCAGTGAAGTGCGTTTTGTCCTCAAAAAAAAAAAAGTACTACTAATGTTCTCAAGTTCGTGACAACAAAGGTTCATAAAAGGTGGGTTTGTTTGTGTTTATTTATTTAAATTTATGCATACCACGGCAGGAGGACCAATCACCACTCGGAATGGAATTTTAAAACGTCTTTTGATAAATAGTTTACTTTTTTCCCCCACGATAACATGATTAATCAAAATCCAAATTACTTTCACCTTCCATGATCGAAGCAGAACCAGTTTAACATCACTTCGAAGGTAAAAATCAGAATGCACCCATTTTGGCGTCGTCTTGCACCCTGGGCTTACACCCCATCACTACCCCCCACCCTTCACTCCTACCCCCCATCACTCCTACCCCCCCTATCACTCCTACCCTCCTCACGCCCCCATATCACTCCTACCCTCCTCACACCCCCATATCACTCCTACCCTCCTCACGCCCCCATATCACTCCTAGCCTCCTCACGCCCCCATATCACTCCTACCCTCCTCCCGCCCCATATCACTCCTACCCTCCTCCCGCCCCCATATCACTCCTACCCTCCTCCCGCCCCCATATCACTCCTACCCTCCTCCCGCCCCATATCACTCCTACCCTCCTCCCGCCCCCATATCACTCCTACCCTCCTCCCGCCCCATATCACTCCTACCCTCCTCCCGCCCCCATATCACTCCTACCCTCCCCCCATATCACTCCTACCCTCCCCCCTCATATCACTCCTACCCTCCCCCTCATATCACTCCTACCTTCTCCCCCCATATCACTCCTACCTTCTCCCCCCCCATATCACTCCTACCTTCCCCCCCCCATATCACTCCTACCTTCCCCCACCATATCACTCCTACCTTCCCCCCCATATCATTCCTACCTTCCCCCCTATATCATTCCTACCTTCCCCCCCCATATCATTCCTACCTTCCCCCCCCCCATATCATTCCTACCTTCCCCCCCAATATCACTCCTACCTTTCCCCCCCCCATATCACTCCTACCTTCCCCCCCCATATCACTCCTACCTTCCCCCCATATCACTCCTACCTTCCCCCCCCATATCACTCCTACCTTCCCCCCCATATCACTCCTACCTTCCCCCCATATCACTCCTACCTTCCCCCCCATATCACTCCTACCTTCCCCCCATATCACTCCTACCTTCCCCCCATATCACTCCTACCTTCCCCCCCCATATCACTCCTACCTTCCCCCCATATCACTCCTACCTTCCCCCCATATCACTCCTACCTTCCCCCCATATCACTCCTACCTTCCCCCATATCACTCCTACCTTCCCCCCCATATCACTCCTACCTTCCCCCCATATCACTCCTACCTTCCCCCCCCATATCACTCCTACCTTCCCCCCATATCACTCCTACCTTCCCCCCCCCATATCACTCCTACCTTCCCCCCCCATATCACTCCTACCTTCCCCCCATATCACTCCTACCTTCCCCCCATATCACTCCTACCTTCCCCCCATATCACTCCTACCTTCCCCCCCATATCACTCCTACCTTCCCCCATATCACTCCTACCTTCCCCCCCATATCACTCCTACCTTCCCCCCCATATCACTCCTACCTTCCCCCCATATCACTCCTACCTTCCCCCCCATATCACTCCTACCTTCCCCCCCATATCACTCCTACCCTCCCCCCCCATATCACTCCTACCCTGCCCCCCATATCACTCCTACCTTCCCCCCCCATATCACTCCTACCCTCCCCAATCATATGTACCACGTCCCCGTCCCTCGGCGATTTCAGACATGTTAAACAAGCTCACATCATGAACGAGACCGCACGAATCTCGTTCACTTATAACAAAAGATAAACGAGCTCCTTCCTCGATCCATCGTCTCACAGAAATACTCGAGGAATGAAAAAACAATCCATTTCCTGCGCAGCCGGTCGCGCAGGAAAGGGACGTTTGCGTTGGCACCGTGGAGAAAGTGAAATAGTACGAGGCACTCGCGGTGACACATCGAGCACACCTCTCAAATCGTGTCACACGTGAAGCACGACACGACCTGCTTCAACCATCAGGTTTAAGATTCTCATTTCAAGCGATTTAAAAGCTTTACTTACGAGTCATTGTGCAGCAGCGGACAGAGATGAGGTGAGGAAGGAGAAAGGAGGAGAAGAAGAAGAGGAAGCAGACGAAATCCAGGGCAAACCACGCCTATCTGACGTCACTTCCGAATGAGACGTCAACAAACCGTCACGGTGTTCGGTTTCGTTTTTTTTCCGTTTTATTCAGGGACGAGGTGTTACTACCTGTCACTTCGCTGGTGAGTTTAATCAAAAGACATTAAGTTGTACTTCACAAACAAATTGCATGTCCGGCTGTGATTCTCAATGACGATGTAAAATGAACTGAAACACCCAGAAAAGGATCTTTTATAACACCACGTGGTTGTTGTTGTTGCTTGTTTTTTATTTATTATTTATTTATTTTGTGTACACTGTCGAGGCTCATATGAGAGATAAGTTCTTCTTTCCTTGTACTTTTACATATATTTTTTATTGCGTCCACACAAGTGTGTTACGATATATATATATATATATATATATATATATATATATATATATATATATATATATATATATATATATATATATATATATATATATACATATATACTATAATATGGACTCGGCAAAGTCGAGAAGCGAACGTAGAATTCTTCTTACAAATAACAAATTAAACCGTCTTTTTGTGATGAAAAAATAAATATTACCTTAACATTACCTTCACAACAACAACACCACCTACAACAGGATCTCATCTGAAAAAATAAATATTACCTCAACATTACCTTCACAACAACAACACCACCTACAACAGGATCTCATCTGCAAAAATAAATATTACCTCAACATTACCTTCACAACAACAACACCACCTACAACAGGATCTCATCTGAAAAAATAAATATTACCTCAACATTACCTTCACAACAACAACAACACCGCCTACAACAGGATCTCATCTGCAAAAATAAATATTACCTCAACATTACCTTCACAACAACACCACCTACAACAGGATCTCATCTGAAAAAATAAATATTACCTCAACATTACCTTCACAACAACAACTACACCACCGAGAACAGGATCTCATCTGCAAAAATAAATATTACCTCATTACCTTCACAACAACAACTACACCGCCTAGAACAGGATCTCATCTGCAAAAATAAATATTACCTCAACATTACCTTCACAACAACAACTACACTGCCTAGAACAAGATCTCATCTGGAAAAAAAAAATATTACCTCAACATTACCTTCACAATGACAACTACACCGCCAAGAACAGGATCTCATCTGCAAAAATAAATATTACCTCAACATTACCTTCACAACAACAACTACACTGCCTAGAACAAGATCTCATCTGGAAAAAAAAATATTACCTCAACATTACCTTCACAATGACAACTACACCGCCAAGAACAGGATCTCATCTGAAAAAATAAATATTACCTCAACATTACCTTAACAACAACTACACCACCGAGAACAGGATCTCATCTGAAAAAATAAATACTAGAAGCGGATGTAGAATTCTTCTTACATTCGCTTCTGACTTTACCTACAACTTGTTCACAACTGTATACACAATTTCCGGTTACTTCGGCCTGGATTCGGGATCAGCGATCAAATAACGTAAATCACGATTAAAAATTATTTTTTGATGATGAGGGAGATATCTTTATTAAAATCAGTGGAGGAAATATACACCATGTCTGATATTATTTGGGTCTTTCATGTCTCTGACGATGCCTTTATCTCCCGGCATGCATCATTCCCCATGACAGAAAAATCGGAAACAAAAAAAAAAACCAGAAGCAAAAAAAAACCGGAAGCTGAAGGGTCATAGCCAACCACACGGATTCACAATTGCCAGGGTATTGTGTTGTTTTTGTTGTTTCCTGTTCTCTCATGTGCACGCGTTAAGTAATATTCACAAGATAGAAATAAAACCCAATCATGTTTATACACCGCACAGCGTTTAAAAACAACCAGAAGCAAAAGGTCATATCCAATGACACGGATTCCAAATAGCCAGGGGTTTTGTGTTGTTGTTTCCTATTCTCTCATGTGCACGCATCAAGTATGAAGCTCACTGCGTTCGCTATAAATATAAATATGAAAAAATATATATATATGTGTATATATATGTGTATATATATATATATATATATATATATATATATATATATATATATATATATATATATATATATATATATATATATATATATATATATACAGATATATATTGTTGCGGATCCGGGGTGGCGGGATTCTGACCCGGTTCTAGGCGCCACCCTCACCACCACCGTCTCCGGGGTTTATAACGCCGGTCGGCTCGGCACAGGCCTCGGCTCACGCGCCTTCAATCGCGATACCAACGTAATCCTTGTACCTCGCCAGTTGGGGAAATGGAACCCCTGGTTGCAGACCGGTTTTGTCAGAGACCGAGCGGAGTCTACCAGTCTGTAACCACTTTTGGTTTTATATGCCAATCAAACGGATCGTTCCTCGACGCGACATGAATTAATCCATAGCGGCAACTTCATACGAATCAACCAGATTTATTGGGGAACATCGGGGATCACAACACAAGCAAAATTCATCACAATGGTTTCATTAACAATTCTCAATCCGTTCTTAAGACGCTGTCACACCTTGACGATCTAGCCAGCGTATGCCGACTTATGAAAAAATTGTCTAAAACGATGGCACACGTCGAATACGTTATGGGTAAGTTTCGTATACGTTAAGAGCACTCTGAAATACACTGCCATACGTCGTAGTACGCTGGCTTTCATCGTTGTACTTTGTGGTTGTCCTCAAATTTTAGCATGCTTGAAATTTTACGACGTATGCCAGCGTATGACTCGCACGTTCCGCTATGCTGGCCATAAGTTGTAGGCACATTATGCAATCGTTGACACATGTCGACACACGTTACTTGTAAGTTACTTATAAGTCGAAACACGTCGAGGTAATGATTAGCGTACCCAAAACTTATTTATAACCTATGAGTAACGTGTTGTAGGCACGTTACACGATCGTCGAGGCACATTATGCGATCGTTGACACACATCGAGGCACGTTACTTGTAAGTTACTCATAAGTCGAAACACGTCGAGGTAATGCTTAGCGTACCCAAAAGTTATTTCTAACCTATGAGTAACGTGCTTTGAACCTATGTGTAACGTACCTCCAACGCATATTGACGTATGTAGATGTATTTGATTGACATCTTCCGGACGACCACAGAATTTACTGAACGTGTTTCTAATTTACAGCTACCGTATTGGCAGTGTTAAAAAACAACAATAACTTCCGATATTTCGTCACGTGCCGTTACGTCACGTCCGATTTCCTCTTCAGTTTGCTCATGTCTTATTCTTAGTTCCTCCTCTGTGAATATTTTCTGTTTGAGGATATTGTCACGTCGACGTCGAAACTTAAAAGCAAATGTCCGAATATATTTTAACATTCGTGATAGACTAAAAAAAACAAAACAAAAAAAAAACCAACAACAACACAACAACAACTTCAGATATTTCATCACTTGCCTTCACGGAGCCAAGGAGAAAAAAAGAAAATGTGCCTTGACGGAGAAAATAAGTTTTGGGTATGCTAAACATTACCTTGACATGTTTCAACTTATGAGTAACTTACAAGGAACTTGTGTCGACGTGTGTCAATGATCGCATATCGTGCCTACAACTTATTCCTAGCATAGCGGAACGTGTGAGCCATACGGCGAGTGAGTCGTAAAATTTTCAGCATGCTTGAAATTTCACGACGTACGAGACGTACCACGAAATATGACAGCGTACTTCATCGTTTTTCAGTGTGCTCTTAACGTATACACAACTTACCCATAACGTATTCGACGTGTGCCAGCTTGGTACGGAAAATTTTTCATAGGTCGGCATACGCTGGCTAAATCGTCAAGGTGTGACTGCGTGGTTGACACTTTCAATTTTCAGGCGGTTATGATTTAAATTGGCGTGCGGCAGGTTTTTAACAGGCTACACCACGAGTTCGTCGGCGATACGTGCAGCGCGCTATGCCGAAGGTAAACTATGGTTGGGCATAGGTTGTGAACGCCGACAACAGGCTTAGCATTCGTTGGTCTAAGTTATCTATAAGACAACGAAACGTTCTGTGCCCGTTACTAATATGTTATGCATACGACCAACATGTTATGAATACGACCAAAACTTAAAAAAAAAAACATCAAAATTTCAGCGTACGCCAACGTTTTACATACATTTTTATACGTTGCCATTGCTGGCTAAATCGTCAAGGTGAGACAGCGCTTTTAACGAGGGAACTACGGAGTACAGGTTTCGAGGGGGTCCCTACCGAGATATGCCTTTGGCAAAGTGCAGACAAAACAGACAGCATGTATGCAGACAGAGTACTTGGTGATGTCCCATGGACGAGAGGAAAGTGTCCAAAAAGCACGAATGTCGCTCGCAATAGGCGAATGTCCACGGATTCGAGCTCCCGCTCGAACGTGCCACGTGGCGAAATGGAGGCGTCGTCCTCTTGCTCCCTTCGCACCGCACGCGGTCTCCGCGTGTGCTCTGACCCCGCATAAGGTCGACGATGGGCCTCAGCTGATCTCTCTCACGGTCCAGCATACAAATCCCGGCCTGGCCCGTTCTCCAGACAAGGCCCAAATCGAGGTTGACGGGCTCCGGCAAGCAGATCGGCAAACGTGACGAGCCGTTGGTATGAACAAGTATGGAGGCTCCGCGGCCAGACGCAGGCCGAATCGGGCGATCACCTCCCCGTACGAGTCGATCGTCGACTCCACGTGACGGCAGCCTCTCAAAGCCGACTGCCGTTTTTGTACCGGCAGCTTCCACACTGTCCCTCCTCCGTTCGCTCGCTTCCAAAACATGAGCAGCCTCTCAACCGACTGCAGTTTCCCCAACTGCCAAAACTGAGCCTCAACTTGAGGTCTTTGCTTTTCCTCTCGCTCGTTCCTTCATCGACCACGAGCCCGTTTTTACGATGCATTTGTTTCTCTCGCTTCCTTTGCTCGCTTCTCTCGGCAACTCTTTCCACAACACTCCTTGACCAAAGGCTCCGCCCCTTCACTTCACTTCCTCTCCAGGTCACACCCCTCAGCCGACTGGTCGGGGCTTCATCCGGGATGGGAGGAAGAAGAGCAATCCCTCGTTTCACCACCACAGCACGAACACAAAAACAGTCTTTTACACCTCCCGACACACACATAACGTCCTTTTTACCACACAACCGAGCTACACATGCATTTAATGGGGGATCTGAGCTAATCCTATATTTAGTAGTCCCATAAGGGCCATTTCCGTAACAATATTTATAAATAAATATGTATAAACTATATAAATATAAATATATATTGTTATAGATTTCTGCCGGTTTGGCGAGCACACCACCTTTTCAGTTGTTGTTGTTGTTATTGTTGTTGTTAAAATAAAAGATAGAGAAAGAATAACGGCTAACTCAAAGATGCACAGCCCGGCACACTAATAATTCCCTTTATACATCGGTAGGGAAATCTAACCTGGAACACACACTTACCGAAATAACTGACCTCTGGGGAACCTGACTGGTGTTCTGTGAATTTCCACAACCGTAACAATATTTATAAATACAAGTATGCATATGTAATTATATAAATATAAATATGTATATATAAATATGTATAAACTATTAAAATATCTATATATAAATATATACATGTATAAACTGTATAAATATAAATATGTTTATATAAATATATGTTTATAAATACAAGTATGCATATGTAAATATATATACAGATATATATGTATATATAAATATGTATAAACTATATAGATATAAATATGTTTATATAAATATATATATATAGACAGAAACTATGTAAATATAAATATGTATAAACTATATAAATATAAATATGTTTATATAAATATATGTTTATAAATACAAGTATGCATATGTAAATATATATACAGATATATATGTATATATAAATATGTATAAACTATATAGATATAAATATGTTTATATAAATATATATATATATAGACAGAAACTATGTAAATATAAATATGTATAAACTATATAAATATAAATATGTATATATATATATATATATATATGTTATATATAAATACAGTAGACGAGGTGTAAGTCGGCAGCGTGTAACTCGTCACTTCGCCTAAGTTGGCAGCGTCAAAAAGTCCCGAATTTATCTCATGTTAAATCCCTTTGAATAAAGGGTCATCCCTCTGTAAGTCGTCATCTCTAAGTCGTCACTTCGTCTAAGTCGTCAGATGTTGTCCATTCCCACGTAATGGAAACTCAAGTAAATTACCACTCCTAACTCGTCACACGGAACTGCTGCCTCATGAGAAGCCCGATTTCATGGAATCGTGATGCTCGCTCATTGGTGTACACCGCCAGTGATAGGCTATTTATAACTGCGTACACACGTTGATCGCACTGCAGGCAGGACAATGGCGACTAAGCGTAAGCTTACAACTAAAACCTACCAAGAAAAATACGACATTATCCAGTTTTGCGAGGCAAACCCACTGATGAAGAAAACAGACATAGCTGAGAAGTTGGACATCAAACGGCAGACATTGAACGATATCTTGAAGAATAAGGGCAAGATATTTGGACAAGTGGAGAAGATCGTGAGGCCGGTGGGAAGTGTGAAATGCGTGAAATGTGTGTCCTTTGAAGATGTCGATGACGCGCTCATCATCTGGTTTTGGCAAATGTTGGCTCAGCCAAATATTCGGTTTCGGCCGATTCAGCCGATTCGGCCAAATATTTGGCCGATACTGTCTTTCGGTGGAGGATTGCCCAACCAACATCATGGAATACAATGACTGGTTTGAATCCTTTCTCATGCACCAGATGCCCAAGAGTTTGAGGCAGTCAAACATTACGGATTACTTCGTGAAGAAGTAAAGGATCGATCGAGCTCATGTTGAAGTCCGATCATGGTTTTATATTGGCTTGTTTTGTACATTACCGCACTCACTTACACATAGGCATTGAGTGGTAATCATCACCACGATGACTGTGTGTCATGTAATTTGCCACCATACCATCACCGATGGTATACGAGTTGTCTTACAGAGTTGTTCATTATCTTTACTTTTGATAAACTGATTCATGAATTCCATCTTTGCTTGATCACTTTCCAACTCACCAACTCACCCCCACCTATGCCCTGAGGATTGTGTTTTCCTTTTGGTACAATAGCCGGCTCTCACACATATGTGTCCAGGTCACGCGCGACTTCATCCTTCACTCACCCCACAGTCATCATGAATGTTCGCATACGCGTAAGTCGTCACATTTCTAAGTCGTCACTTTTTTCTCGGTTCCGATGGTGACGACTTACGCCTAGTCTACTGTATGTATAAACTATATATATATATATATATATATATATATATATATATATATATATATATATATATATATATATATATATATATATATATATATATATATATATATATATATGTCCCATATATTGTTGCGGATCCGGGGTGGCGGGATTCTGACCCGGTCCCTGGCGCCACCCACGCCACCACCATCTCCGGGAATCTATAACGCCGGCCGGCTCGGCACAGGCCTCGGGTCACGTGTCTTCAATCGCGATACCAACGTAATCCTGCACCTTACCAGTTGGGGAGATAGAACCCCTGACTACAGACCGGTTTTGTCAGACCGAGCGGAGTCAACCAGTCTGTAACCATTTTGGTCTTATATGCCAATCGAACGGATCGTTCCTCGACGCAACACGAATTAATCCATAGCGGCAA
>NC_140968.1:2987985-3160181 GCF_056783735.1 Eptatretus burgeri | reverse complement strand
ATTGAACTTCAGGTATCTGTCCATGATGTCATCATTTTTTGAGTGCTGAGATGGATCGAAGCAATTAACTTTGCACACAGGTGTGAGATTTGGTCAGACAGATATTAAAATGGAGACGTGTTTTGTTTCTTATACAGTATAGCGAAAACTCACAAGCATACTTGTGGGTATTATGAAGGTCATACTAATAACAGGAGTAGTAAAGGTTTTAAATCTCCTCCAAGAGCTATAGATCTTCTTTAACAGCCACAATTATTCCCACATTCTTGTGGGGTTTGGCCGGGGGAAGCTTGGCCCAAGTCTTTCACGAATCCTCTGACCTGGCCTGATGTTTAACTGACGTTGGAGCAGGAATTTGGAAGTTGGCCATGGTGTCCGCTCGCCTACCCTTCTCAAAGGTCACCGTGAGATCTTTAACGTCCACCAACTAATGCCGGCAGATGGAACACCCAGTATAACATCCATCAGAGGGACAGCGCAGACATTGATGAATCACCCTGCCCGTGAAACATTGGGATGACAGTTTATAGCTTGGTCAGGATTCAAACCCGTGCTAGTAGTACAGAAGCACGAGTTTAAACCTTGATTAAAAAAAAATGCTGAAAGACGATTTTTTTCAGGAAAGTTGCTTTGATGTCTATTGAACACCATGGAGTAACGTCTCCAAAAATCCCACGTGAGGAAAGCTCAGAATCCAAGATGGCCACCAACGCAATTCACGAATATCTGGAAAACACTAAAACAGCCATAACTTTGTTATTACTTGTCATAGGAAGATGATTTTGTCATGGCAAGATTTAGGGTTATGAGGAATTCAAAAGAACCCTCGGAATTTCAATGTGAGGATGGCATTTGAAGTATAATTTGGAAATTCAAACGAAATATTTTAATTGATGCCAGGTACAGAAAATGGAATGTTTAACATGCACTACATGGCGAAAAGTATGCGGATACCCCTTTTAATCAGTGAATGGGCCGTACTGAAGAGCTCACTGACTTTCAACGTGGCGCCGTCATAGGATGTCACCTTTCCAACAAGTCAGTTCATCAAATTTCTGCCCTACTAGAGCTGCTCTGGTCAACTGTAAGTGCTGTTATTGTGAAGTGGAAACGTCTTGGAGCAACAACAGCTCAGCTGTGAATTGGTAGGCCACACAAGCTCGCAGAACAGGACCGACGAGTGCTGAAGCGTGTTGCATGGAAAAATCGTTTGTGTCGTCGGTTGCAACACTCACGACCGAGTTCCAAACTGACTCTGGAAGCAACGTCAGCACAAACACTGTTCGTCGAGAGCTTCATGAAATGGGTTTCCATGGCCGAGCAGCCACACACAAGCCTACGATCACCATGTGCAATGCCAAGTGTCGGCTGGAGTGGTGTAAGGCTCACCACCATTGGACCCTGGAGCAGTGGAAACACATTCTCTGGAGTGATGAATCACGCTTCACCATCTGGCAGTCTGACAGACTAATCTGGGTTTGGCGGATGCCAGGACAACGCTACCTGCCCGAATGCATCGTGCCAACTGGAAAGTTTGATGGAGGTGGAATAATGGTCTGGGGCTGTTTTTCATGGTTTGGGGTTGACTCCTTAGTTCCAGTAAAGGGAAATATTAACGCTACAGTATACAATGACATTCTAGATGATTCTGTGCTTCCAACTTTGTAGCAACTGTTTGGGGAGGCCCTTTCCAGCATGACAATATCCCCGTGCACAAAGCGAGGTCCACACAGAAATGGTTTGTCGAGATCGATGTGGAAGAACTTGACTGGCCTGCTTAGAGCCCTGATCTCAACCCCATCGAACACCTTTGGGATGAATTGGAACGCCGAATGCGAGCCAAACCTAATCGCCCAACATCAGTGCCTGACCTCACGAATGCTCTTGTGGCTGAATGGGAAGCAAATACCCGCAGCAATGTTCCAACATCTCGTGGAAAGCCTTCCCAGAAGAGTGGAGTCTGTTATAGCGGAAAAGGTGGGACCAACTCCATATTAATGCCCATGATTTTGGAATGAGATGTTGGACGACCAGGTGTCCCACATACTTTTGGCCATGTAGTGTACTAACACCACTGAAAGTGTAACATACTCACACCACTGGAAGGTGTAACATACTCATTCCACTGGAAGGTGTAACATACACCACTGGAAGGTGTAACATACTCACACCACTGGCAGGTGTAACATACTCATACCACTAGAAGGTGTAACATACTCATACCACTGGAAGGTGTAACATACTCACACCACTGGAAGGTGGTGCTGTGCAACCGTATCCATCGAAAACGATAATGGATTCAGGGCCATAATTGTTGAGGACAGGTCCCACGTATGTGTCGCACACCTGCTCATATGTGACGTCATTGAGCCAACACGCTCTGCAAAAGATGACCTCCGTCACAATGATTTGGACATTCTGGGAATTTCCGGATGGACATTCACTCTTGATTTCAAGATGTTTGCGAGGACACTTTTGGTGTTCTTGTGTATTATCCCTTTGTCAAATAGAGAATGGAGGCTGCCTCCTGTACTCAAAGCACAAGTACCCCTGCATCTCTGTTTTGTGCTTGATTATACATGTCACATGCATGAAGAGGAGGGTGGTGTTGACCTCCACGGGCTCCACTTCCTCTCCATGGTCCAATACTTCACTTTTTCACTGCTAATGGGGGTAAACTCTGTTATTTACACTTCAACTTGATGTCAGCATAGTTGTGGCTTGTCATCACTTCTGCTGCTGCTTTCCCAGCCGCATAGATTCCATCCGCATTCACTGCCTTAATTACTGCAACCCCATTAGAGATGGAGACAAGGGCATCATGCTCCTGGTATGAGAAGGGAGAACGGACATGAAGCCCATTGACAAAGTACCCATAGTCCTTAGCATCTGATGTAGTGCTGCAGGCACACAAGTCGACATTCTGGTCAAATGGGTGACTATGAACACCACAAAACTCCTTGAGCACTTTGCAGATAAGTTGCACAAGGAGGGTGACATAGACTCAATTGGACAGAGTGCCATCAGAAATTCCCCGAGCATGAACCACACCTCCGGATGTCTTCAACAATTGCACCAGTTCTTGCTCATTGGTCTGGTCTGTAAAATTTTCCGCTCCAGAACTTTTATGTTCTTCCGATAGAAAAGTAACCTCCCTCGGTTAACTAACGGAACTTGTCCTCCCCCATGACCTCGGGTAACTTTTTCATATTGTCAAGATAGACACGGGCGGATATTGCATAAGCGAGATGGCCTGCAGCATGCAAGATTGAGATAATTTCACAGATGGCATGAAGATGCAGATCCCAATCTTCTGTGCGCCTTCTCCTCAAATGAAGTGCATTATCACTCGCACATGCTTTGTATATTCTATCCACAACCTTCCAGTGTGACTTTTTCCCGGCTGAATCTGCCATCAGATCATCTATAATTTGAGTTAGTTGTCAGACCACTACCTCATTCAGCACAATATTGGTGGTGCACTCACCGGTGAGAAGCATCTTGTGTACAGCATGAAGGCGATTGATATTCACCCCACTCGAACAGGGGTTCCTTTGAATTCCTCATTCCCCAAAACCCAGGTCTAGATCCAAAATCATCTTCCGATGACAAGTAATAACAAAGTTATGGCTCTTCGTGTTTCCTGATATTTGCAAATTGTGCTGGTGGCCGTCTTGGATTCTGAGGTTTCCTCAAGTGAGATTTTTGGGGACTTTACTCCTTGGTGTTAGTTTACTCCTTTACACCTCAAATACTTTCCTGAAATAAATAAGCTTTAAAAAACTTTTCTTGGTTCTAATTGATATCCAGCTTATGCTCTTGTGCTATAAACAGGTTAGAGGGGAGTGTGCGTACTTTGAGGCCATCCTGCCAGCCCCTCCCATGAGCTATAGATATTGTAAATAAATAAATAAAAACCAATGTCACCCGTATCTTGCCAAAAGGTGACCAGGTGTGACTTCTTTAAGGTCACACTGAGGTGAACAGAGCTGCTATCCACCAGGAGCGACTCCTTGAGGAATATCTGCCTACGAGAGATTCCGATGAGAATCGATTCTACAGAGTAACCATGAAAAATATGCTTTTGCCTCATAATGTCACGAAATGACGTCATAATGTCTCAAGCTTGACATATCTAGAAAGCACTCATTGAGGTGTTCAATTTGAGGTACTACACGATATGGTTCCTAAAACTTGAAAATTTGACCTTGGGGTCAAATATGTTTTGACCTGAGGCGCTAACCATGAAGGTCAAGGCCAATCGCCACCAAAAATTAATCAGCTGAGCGCCAGACCATGAACTATGTTCCCATGAAGTTTGAAGACGATCCGATCAAAATTACTCAAAAATAAGGGTTTCGTCGACTCCCCTGATTTGCGCCAAAGTGACCTTGACCTTTGACCTTGACCATCAAAATTTTGTGCACTGAAAGGGACCTCTATAGGCCTCTGATATGCGAAGTTACAAAAATTTCCGATGCTAACTGTGCTCTGCAGAATTTTTATACATGATTACAGACAAAGAAAAAAAAAACAAAAAAAAAAAACATACAAGCTGACTAACATATCTTGCAAAACTTCGTTTTGGCAAGATAAAAATAAAGACAGTAAAGAAATGTAGAAAAAAACACAACGAAGAAGTACTATTATTGAGATGGATCGAAGCAATTAACTTTGCACACAGGTGTGAGATTTGGTCAGACAGATATTAAAATGGAGACGTGTTTTGTTTCTTATACAGTATAGCGAAAACTCACAAGCATACTTGTGGGTATTATGAAGGTCATACTAATAACAGGAGTAGTAAAGGTTTTAAATCTCCTCCAAGAGCTATAGATCTTCTTTAACAGCCACAATTATTCCCACATTCTTGTGGGGTTTGGCCGGGGGAAGCTTGGCCCAAGTCTTTCACGAATCCTCTGACCTGGCCTGATGTTTAACTGACGTTGGAGCAGGAATTTGGAAGTTGGCCATGGTGTCCGCTCGCCTACCCTTCTCAAAGGTCACCGTGAGATCTTTAACGTCCACCAACTAATGCCGGCAGATGGAACACCCAGTATAACATCCATCAGAGGGACAGCGCAGACATTGATGAATCACCCTGCCCGTGAAACATTGGGATGACAGTTTATAGCTTGGTCAGGATTCAAACCCGTGCTAGTAGTACAGAAGCACGAGTTTAAACCTTGATTAAAAAAAAATGCTGAAAGACGATTTTTTTCAGGAAAGTTGCTTTGATGTCTATTGAACACCATGGAGTAACGTCTCCAAAAATCCCACGTGAGGAAAGCTCAGAATCCAAGATGGCCACCAACGCAATTCACGAATATCTGGAAAACACTAAAACAGCCATAACTTTGTTATTACTTGTCATAGGAAGATGATTTTGTCATGGCAAGATTTAGGGTTATGAGGAATTCAAAAGAACCCTCGGAATTTCAATGTGAGGATGGCATTTGAAGTATAATTTGGAAATTCAAACGAAATATTTTAATTGATGCCAGGTACAGAAAATGGAATGTTTAACATGCACTACATGGCGAAAAGTATGCGGATACCCCTTTTAATCAGTGAATGGGCCGTACTGAAGAGCTCACTGACTTTCAACGTGGCGCCGTCATAGGATGTCACCTTTCCAACAAGTCAGTTCATCAAATTTCTGCCCTACTAGAGCTGCTCTGGTCAACTGTAAGTGCTGTTATTGTGAAGTGGAAACGTCTTGGAGCAACAACAGCTCAGCTGTGAATTGGTAGGCCACACAAGCTCGCAGAACAGGACCGACGAGTGCTGAAGCGTGTTGCATGGAAAAATCGTTTGTCGTCGGTTGCAACACTCACGACCGAGTTCCAAACTGACTCTGGAAGCAACGTCAGCACAAACACTGTTCGTCGAGAGCTTCATGAAATGGGTTTCCATGGCCGAGCAGCCACACACAAGCCTACGATCACCATGTGCAATGCCAAGTGTCGGCTGGAGTGGTGTAAGGCTCACCACCATTGGACCCTGGAGCAGTGGAAACACATTCTCTGGAGTGATGAATCACGCTTCACCATCTGGCAGTCTGACAGACTAATCTGGGTTTGGCGGATGCCAGGACAACGCTACCTGCCCGAATGCATCGTGCCAACTGGAAAGTTTGATGGAGGTGGAATAATGGTCTGGGGCTGTTTTTCATGGTTTGGGGTTGACTCCTTAGTTCCAGTAAAGGGAAATATTAACGCTACAGTATACAATGACATTCTAGATGATTCTGTGCTTCCAACTTTGTAGCAACTGTTTGGGGAGGCCCTTTCCAGCATGACAATATCCCCGTGCACAAAGCGAGGTCCACACAGAAATGGTTTGTCGAGATCGATGTGGAAGAACTTGACTGGCCTGCTTAGAGCCCTGATCTCAACCCCATCGAACACCTTTGGGATGAATTGGAACGCCGAATGCGAGCCAAACCTAATCGCCCAACATCAGTGCCTGACCTCACGAATGCTCTTGTGGCTGAATGGAAGCAAATACCCGCAGCAATGTTCCAACATCTCGTGGAAAGCCTTCCCAGAAGAGTGGAGTCTGTTATAGCGGAAAAGGTGGGACCAACTCCATATTAATGCCCATGATTTTGGAATGAGATGTTGGACGACCAGGTGTCCACATACTTTTGGCCATGTAGTGTACTAACACCACTGAAAGTGTAACATACTCACACCACTGGAAGGTGTAACATACTCATTCCACTGGAAGGTGTAACATACACCACTGGAAGGTGTAACATACTCACACCACTGGCAGGTGTAACATACTCATACCACTAGAAGGTGTAACATACTCATACCACTGGAAGGTGTAACATACTCACACCACTGGAAGGTGGTGCTGTGCAACCGTATCCATCGAAAACGATAATGGATTCAGGGCCATAATTGTTGAGGACAGGTCCCACGTATGTGTCGCACACCTGCTCATATGTGACGTCATTGAGCCAACACGCTCTGCAAAAGATGACCTCCGTCACAATGATTTGGACATTCTGGGGAATTTCCGGATGGACATTCACTCTTGATTTCAAGATGTTTGCGAGGACACTTTTGGTGTTCTTGTGTATTATCCCTTTGTCAAATAGAGAATGGAGGCTGCCTCCTGTACTCAAAGCACAAGTACCCCTGCATCTCTGTTTTGTGCTTGATTATACATGTCACATGCATGAAGAGGAGGGTGGTGTTGACCTCCACGGGCTCCACTTCCTCTCCATGGACCAATACTTCACTTTTTTCACTGCTAATGGGGGTAAACTCTGTTATTTACACTTCAACTTGATGTCAGCATAGTTGTGGCTTGTCATCACTTCTGCTGCTGCTTTCCCAGCCGCATAGATTCCATCCGCATTCACTGCCTTAATTACTGCAACCCCATTAGAGATGGAGACAAGGGCATCATGCTCCTGGTATGAGAAGGGAGAACGGACATGAAGCCCATTGACAAAGTACCCATAGTCCTTAGCATCTGATGTAGTGCTGCAGGCACACAAGTCGACATTCTGGTCAAATGGGTGACTATGAACACCACAAAACTCCTTGAGCACTTTGCAGATAAGTGCACAAGGAGGGGTGACATAGACTCAATTGGACAGAGTGCCATCAGAAATTCCCCGAGCATGAACCACACCTCCGGATGTCTTCAACAATTGCACCAGTTCTTGCTCATTGGTCTGGTCTGTAAAATTTTCCGCTCCAGAACTTTTATGTTCTTCCGATAGAAAAGTAACCTCCCTCGGTTAACTAACGGAACTTGTCCTCCCCCATGACCTCGGGTAACTTTTTCATATTGTCAAGATAGACACGGGCGGATATTGCATAAGCGAGATGGCCTGCAGCATGCAAGATTGAGATAATTTCACAGATGGCATGAAGATGCAGATCCCAATCTTCTGTGCGCCTTCTCCTCAAATGAAGTGCATTATCACTCGCACATGCTTTGTATATTCTATCCACAACCTTCCAGTGTGACTTTTCCCGGCTGAATCTGCCATCAGATCATCTATAATTTGAGTTAGTTGTCAGACCACTACCTCATTCAGCACAATATTGGTGGTGCACTCACCGGTGAGAAGCATCTTGTGTACAGCATGAAGGCGATTGATATTCACCCCACTCGAACAGGGTTCCTTTGAATTCCTCATTCCCCAAAACCCAGGTCTAGATCCAAAATCATCTTCCGATGACAAGTAATAACAAAGTTATGGCTCTTCGTGTTTCCTGATATTTGCAAATTGTGCTGGTGGCCGTCTTGGATTCTGAGGTTTCCTCAAGTGAGATTTTTGGGGACTTTACTCCTTGGTGTTAGTTTACTCCTTTACACCTCAAATACTTTCCTGAAATAAATAAGCTTTAAAAAAACTTTTTCTTGGTTCTAATTGATATCCAGCTTATGCTCTTGTGCTATAAACAGGTTAGAGGGGAGTGTGCGTACTTTGAGGCCATCCTGCCAGCCCCTCCCATGAGCTATAGATATTGTAAATAAATAAATAAAAACCAATGTCACCCGTATCTTGCCAAAAGGTGACCAGGTGTGACTTCTTTAAGGTCACACTGAGGTGAACAGAGCTGCTATCCACCAGGAGCGACTCCTTGAGGAATATCTGCCTACGAGAGATTCCGATGAGAATCGTTCTACAGAGTAACCATGAAAAATATGCTTTTGCCTCATAATGTCACGAAATGACGTCATAATGTCTCAAGCTTGACATATCTAGAAAGCACTCATTGAGGTGTTCAATTTGAGGTACTACACGATATGGTTCCTAAAACTTGAAAATTTGACCTTGGGGTCAAATATGTTTGACCTGAGGCGCTAACCATGAAGGTCAAGGCCAATCGCCACCAAAAATTAATCAGCTGAGCGCCAGACCATGAACTATGTTCCCATGAAGTTTGAAGACGATCCGATCAAAATTACTCAAAAATAAGGGTTTCGTCGACTCCCCTGATTTGCGCCAAAGTGACCTTGACCTTTGACCTTGACCATCAAAATTTTGTGCACTGAAAGGGACCTCTATAGGCCTCTGATATGCGAAGTTACAAAAATTTCCGATGCTAACTGTGCTCTGCAGAATTTTTTATACATGATTACAGACAAAGAAAAAAAAACAAAAAAAAAAAAACATACAAGCTGACTAACATATCTTGCAAAACTTCGTTTTGGCAAGATAAAAATAAAGACAGTAAAGAAATGTAGAAAAAAACACAACGAAGAAAATGCATGGAATAGGTATAAAGTATGTACTATTATTTTATAAGTTAAGTCACCATTTTTGTAGAACTGAAAGGACTGATGCGATGCATCAAAGCCGACTGCCACTGGACCAACCGAGGCAACAGCAGCTTGCAGGGCTCTTTCATTGCCTTTTGGAAGATCAACCACCCCAGTTGCCGAAGCAGAGCGTGTGGCTGTTTGATAACGACAAGGCCGGCCATCCTGGCAATAGGTGGAAGAAATTAACTCAAAGCAAAGCAGAGGAATAAAAAGGGGAAAGTAAAGAATGAATGGAAAGCAAGACAAATACAACAAAATTTGTTGAGATGGAGAAGACTCATTCACAGCGAGATGTTGTGTACACTGTACCTATCTGCGAGTCTGAATCCGTTTTGGAGGTACGGCTGCGCCGCTGATGTCGTATTGTCCGCCATACTCCCCAATAGTTCAGAGCAGGAATTTAGAATTTGGTAGAACATAAAATGACAAACTCTCTTCCAAAGAAGGTAGAGGATAAAAAGGTAGAAATCCCCGATATAACGGCAATTAAGAGGAAGCGAGGAGGAGAAAGTAGAAATTAGTGAAAGAAAATGTACCTGTGCCTCGTAAGGATAACTACTTTCAGAGTCGATGCCATCGTTTTTTATCACGTACTGAAAGGCACCGTCCATCGAGCCCCCGTGGCAGCCACTGTTTCCCTGGCCTTGGGAGCAGTCCATAAGGTTCTGCTCACTAAGCGATGGCAACATGTTGCTTCCTCGTCTCGCCCACTGGCCTTCCAGTGCACCCGTCGCACTGAAGGACCAACAGGAACCACACTGTCTCTGCCAAGATCACCAAAGTCATAACAAGGTTTCGGTTTATCTTGGGGTTTGTTAAGATTACATGATGAGACCATTATTAGTTACATGAGTTGCTTTGGTTCACAAGAATTTGACAGTTCTGTCTTGACTTGCAAACCGTTTTATCCCTGGCTGATCTATGTTTAGCATGCAGGATCTCACCTGGTCCTTTACATCCGTCACGAGGCCTTCATTCCGCCAGTCCACATGCGCTGGAATTTGGAAGTTTAGAGGAGGCAAGAAAGTAACACTTTGCCGTGCTTTGCTGCTCCGAGTCGTGGTGTCTGCCCTCAGTCCATTCATTCTCGTTCGGAACTCGTCTCGCGTCTGGGAAAACACATACAAGCTTACCTGAGAACCTTCATACTAAATACAAACCCGCTTTATCCTCTCACAACTATATACAACTCACCATATCACTAAAGTGGTTCATTTCCATAGTGAATGAGTGCTTGGCCATGGAGTGCTCCAGATTATGCGTCTCAATCGTGTGGAGGTTCCTTTCCCATACGAGTCTTCTCCAAATGTCTTCATTCTACAGGCAATATACACGCAGGCTAAGAAAGTGTGGACATGGCGATGTGTCGTGACCAAGAGCTTATTAAACAGGAAGCTATAGTCAGTACCATTCCAGAACATCTCCGATGACCAATTAGCTCAATGGAGTTGTTTGGGATTAAAGTGGAAACACATTCCTCAACAAAGGTTCTGTTTGTGCAGTATTTGTTATGTCACTGAAAGTATTGTGGGGGGGGGGGGGGGGTCATATATAGAAGCTCACATTTGTATAGTGTTTTCCGTGGAAGAATTTCCAGGCCAGCCATGAAGAGTCCAGTGAAGGTTGAGGTGCCGGCAAACCTTGAGCTTTGGTAACCTGCAGCAGCATGAGCTGCAGTAGCGCACACCGCAGAAGCATCTGATACTGCAATGTGTAAACCATGTCAATGTTCCCATGGAAACTATTCATCAGTGTGAGACTTATAGCAGAATCGATTTTTTTTTTGTCTCTCGGTACATTGAGTGAAGGCTCAAGGAGCAACTGCACGTATACATTAAATATAACACTGGGATTAATGCACATCAATGTACCTCCACCTTTCATCCTCATCAATGCTGCTCTTGCTCTCTCGATTATTTGATCACCTGGACTTTAAGCAGGTGAGCTTATGTGATCGAGCAGTGTCCATCTGTGAGTCAGTCAGTCAGTCCGTGAGTCTACAAACACTTCGGTCATTATCGCTTGAACCAAACAAACAATTTTGATGAAACTTGGCCACAAGCTTCATATCTGTGCTCATTGAGGGGGTCTTTGGGGGGGGGGGTTTCGACCCCCCCCCAAAATAGGTATTTGCTCTCTTCTCCAAAACTACACACACAATTTCAATGAAACTTCACTAAAACCTTCGTCATCCGTGATGTACCAAAGTTTGCTCATGGCATTAAAAAAAAAATCAGGATCTAAGGGAGTCTGCGGGGGGATTTGAGTGACTGTTTCTCCTGATCCAGGTGAGCTTCAGGACGCGCGGTCCTATTTTTTGTAAAACTTCTGGGTCCTCCCAACCCCCTTCCCCGTTACAGTGACCATAGACCCTAGATACGTAAATGCATGTATTCTATTGCTCTGTTTTTTTTTTGTTGGTTTTCAGTCGTACTTGCAGGGGATACTCCCGAGGCCTATTTACTTTGCCTTGCACACTTCTCTTGCTGTCCGATAGCAAACACGTCACCTGCAAAGCTGAGATCTTCCAGATGATCACCTTGAGCCCAGTCTATTCCATATCTGGCATGTTCTGTCATCCTCCTTAATACCCCAGTCCAATACAAGTAGCAACAGTGGTGGAGATAACATGCAAACCTGTTTGACTCTTGTTTTGACTTCAAGTTCTGTCGACTTGTATCCATTAGAGATCACACAGCATTTGTGTCCATTGAAGACCCACATGCCCTACTTGTTCTGTATCATTCTGATCAACTTTACGGGTATTCCATAACCTTCTAATATACTGTATTCCACATCACATCCCCGTTCACACTGTCAAATGCTTTTTCCAAAGGATGAGGGAAATCTGGAAATCAAAAAACAAAATTACAACACAAGGACGAAGTTTGAAATTTGGACGTTCACGTAGAATCGGTTCTATGATTTGGCTGTGAAGTGCTCGAGATCGAGTAGTAGCAAGTAGAGGCCTGACTTGAGAAAGTTACCTTGAAAAGTAACCAAGGTCATTGGGAGAAACTAAAATCCTTTATTTATAGCTTTTGCAAAAAGATTTTGCAAATCTTCTGGTCAGGTAGAGTGAGCAAGAAGGAGGTGGAAAGGACTGTAAAGAAAGAAAAACATCATGCAGGAAATTGAAATGAGCAGGTGGACATGGATTTGGGCACGTGTTGCGTATCGTCACCCTCATAACAAAAGTTGCTGTCATTTTTTTTTTCCAGTTTTTGAGATTTTCTGCCTAAGTCATTCTATGGCCGTGACATAATCATAATAACGAGTAACAAGATTTGTGTTTCATTTTGCCTCCATTAATAACTCTGTGCACAAGAAATAGTGAATAGATATTAGTTGATGAAGAATTGCTGCAGTTTTTTTTTTTGTGTTTTTCTCAAAACTGGGAGAAATGACGTGGGCACTTTTGTTTTGAGGGTCAACGATATGGAAAACAACATCACAAAATGGGCGACACACTGGAAGCTTGAAGGTCAAAGAAAGGTTGGACGACTTTGAGAGACTTGACGGTGTATGGTGGAAAAAGGAGCCGGGGGAGCTCGAAACACCTCGACGGTGATCAGCAGTGGGCCCAAGACAGAGGAGAGAAGTGCGAGCGAGTTCCTCAAGAGGCTCCATATGCCATCAGGCACGACAGCATCGTCAGCAAGTAAGCAAGCAATGCACCTTCACATGAACTCACAAGAATAAGGGACAATGGACAATCCCCAGGATTATGATGGACAACTTTGAAAATAAAATGCACGAGAATAATTTGTAATTAAGATGACTTCCAAAAAGCTGGATGAGTGCAGACATAATACTCCTTACCAAGAGGCACAACACTTACACTCACTACCTGCAAACCACACGGTCTTCAACACTTACACTCACTACCTGCTAACCTCACGGTTCTCAACACTGACACTCACTACCTGCTAACCTCACGGTTCTCAACACTGACACTCACTACCTGCTAACCTCACGGTTCTCAACACTGACACTCACTACCTGCTAACCTCACGGTTCTCAACACTTACACTCACTACCTGCAAACCACACGGTCTTCAACACTTACACTCACTACCTGCTAACCTCACGGTTCTCAACACTGACACTCACTACCTGCTAACCTCACGGTTCTCAACACTTACACTCACTACCTGCAAACCACACGGTCTTCAACACTTACACTCACTACCTGCTAACCTCACGGTTCTCAACACTGACACTCATTACCTGCTAACCTCACGGTTCTCAACACTGACACTCACTACCTGCTAACCACACGGTTTTCAACACTTACACTCACTACCTGCTAACCTCACGGTTCTCAACACTGACACTCACTACCTGCTAACCTCACGGTTCTCAACACTTACACTCACTACCTGCTCACCACACGGTTCTCAACACTTACACTCACTACCTGCTAACCACACGGTTTTCATGAGCATCTGCCATCGATGTGATCATCACCACATTCAACTGCATAATCGTGCTCATTCTCGAGGCTGAGTGCACCACCTTACAACTGCCGTGCAACATCGTAAGGAACGTCGTCACTACGGTATGCTACAAGTTCATGATCCTCATCACCTTCGAAACACATGGATCTCACCACCTGTCAAACACATCATTCTCACCTCATTGTAATTTCACAATCGAACAACCACACAATCCTCACCACCTTCAAACCGTAGAAAACTTCTCCAGCGAAGAGTTAGCCCAGCAAGCTGCCAATCTGACCCAACTGTCGTAAACTGGTGGGATCTTGAGATAGGAGTGGGTGGAAGGGATGGAGGAGGAGTGAAGAAAGGAGGGAAAAGGGATAACATGGATGGAAAGGGGAAGGGATAAGTTACTGGTCAAAGTCGTTTGTTTTACTTATCAAGATCAAATGGCTTCGTCATCGTTTAAGTTAACTGGAATACAGAGAAGCATGGATGGATAACAATGAAATGATAACAAGTTTGATTGGTTAAACGTTTTTTTGACAGTAGTGGTAATCTTCATAAATCGGTAAAACAGAGGATACTTGGTAAGAAACTTTCGGATGTCCAGATATTAACTCCACCTGGATTTAACAGTCATCTTCACCATCTTCACCTGTGGACCAGTGAGTCTGATGACACTTGCTCACCGAGGACATTCGAGGGGAGGACGAGGGTCACGTGATGGCGAGGGTCACGTGAACACGCTTGATCTCGTCTTGGTTCGACCCCCAAACTGTTTGCCATTCTGTTGACTTGCCGGAATGGGCGCTGCATCTCGGAGCACCCAATCCTTCATTGGAGAAGGAAGTACCAATACAAAGCCGGCTGTCTGCAATGAAGTTGCAGACGTTAAGAAGATCCCGTTGCATCTGTTGGAAAGAGTGGGCTGTTATTTACCGGTCACGTGGACGAGTACCCGCTCGTATGTGTTAAAAGTGTGGCTGGAGATGTTAAATTAGTTCGAGGGAATCATTAATTAGTTAGTGCTTCACGTCGAGGTTTAGTGAACTTGGAATAAATCAGATCGAGGCACAATGTGACATCAGGTCTTCTTTTTCATTGCACGTTGATCCAGGGCTCGGAAGGGAGCATGTTGGAACTCTTAAAGGAGCACGTTGGGGGCTCGTCAGGGAGCACGTTGGGGCTTGCAAAGAGCATGTTGGGACTCTTAAAGGAGCACGTTGGGGCTCTTAAAGGAGCACGTTGGGGCTTGCAAAGAGCATGTTGGGACTCTTAAAGGAGCATGTTGGAACTCTTAAAGGAGCACGTTGGGGGCTCGTCAGGGAGCACGTTGGGGCTTGCAAAGAGCATGTTGGGACTCTTAAAGGAGCACGTTGGGGCTCGTCAGGGAGCACGTTGGGGTTTGCAAAGAGCACGTTGGGACTCTTAAAGGAGCACGTTGGGGCTCTTAAAGGAGCACGTTGGGGGCTCGTAAGAGAGCACGTTGGGGCTTGTAAAGAGCACGTTGGGACTCTTAAAGGAGCACGTTGGGGCTCTTAAAGGAGCACGTTGGGGCTCTTAAAGGAGCACGTTGGGGGCTCGTAAGGGAGCACGTTGGGACTCTTAAGGGAGCACATTGGGGGCTCGTAAGGGAGCACGTTGGGGCTCTTAAAGGAGAACGTTGGGGACTTGTAAAGGAGCATGTTGGGGCTCTTAAAGGAGCACGTTGGGGATTGTAAAGGAGCAAGTTGGAGGCTTGTAAAGGAGCACGTTTGGGCTCATAAAGGAGAACGTTAGGGAATTGTAAAGGAGCATGTTGGGGCTCATAAAGGAGAATGTTGGGACTCTGAAAGGAGCACGTTGGGGCTCTTAAAGGAGCGCGTTGGGACTCTTAAAGGAGCACGTTGGGGCTCGTAAGGGAGCACGTTGGGACTGTTAAAGGAGCACGTTGGGGGCTCGTAAGGGAGCATGTTGGGACTCTTAAAGGAGCACGTTGGGACTATTAAAGGAGAACGTTCGGACTCTTAAAGGAGCACGTTGGGACTCTAAAAGGAGCACGCTGGGGCTCTTAAAGGAGCACGTTTGGGCTCATAAAGGAGAATGTTGGGACTCTTGAAGGAGCACGTTGGGGCTCTTAAAGGAGCACGTTGGGACTCTTAAAGGAGCACGTTGGGGCTCTTAAAGGAGCACGTTGGGACTTGTAAAGGAGCACGTTGGGGCTCTTAAAGGAGCACGTTGGGGGCTCATAAGGGACCACGTTGGGGCTTGTAAAGAGCATGTTGGGACTCTTAAAGGAGCACGTTGGGGCTCGTAAGGGAGCACTTTGGGACTCTTAAAGGAGCACGTTGGGGGCTCGTAAGGGAGCATGTTGGGACTATTAAAGGAGCACGTTGGGACTCTAAAAGGAGCACGTTGGGACTTGTAAAAGGAGCACGTTGGGGCTTTAAAGGAGCACGTAAGGAGCACGTTGGGACGCTTAAAGGAGCACGTAGGAGCACGTTGAAAGGAGCACGTTGGGGCTCGTAAGGGAGCACTTTGGGACTCTTAAGCAGAGCACGTTCGGACTCTTAAAGGAGCACGTTGGGACTATTAAAGGAGAGAACGTTCGGACTCTTAAAGGAGCACGTTGGGACACTTAAAGGAGCACGTTGGGTCTCTTAAAGGAGCATGTTGGGACTCTTAAAGGAGCACGTTGTAACTCTTAAAGGAGAACGTTGGGGGCTCGTAAGGGAGCACGTTGGGACTATTAAAGGAGAACGTTCGGACTCTTAAAGGAGCACGTTGGGACTCTAAAAGGAGCACGTTGGGACTCTTAAAGGAGAACGTTGGGGACTTGTAAAGGAGCATGTTGGGGCTCTTAAAGGAGAACGTTGGGGGCTCGTAAGGGAGCACGTTGGGACTATTAAAGGAGAACGTTCGGACTCTTAAAGGAGCACGCTGGGGCTCTTAAAGGAGAACGTTGGGGACTTGTAAAGGAGCATGTTGGGGCTCTTAAAGGAGAACGTTGGGGACTTGTAAAGGAGCATGTTGGGGCTCTTAAAGGAGCACGTTGGGGATTGTAAAGGAGCAAGTTGGAGGCTTGAAAAGGAGCACGTTTGGGCTCATAAAGGAGAACGTTAGGGAATTGTAAAGGAGCATGTTGGGGCTCATAAAGGAGAACGTTGGGACTTGTAAAGGAGCATGTTGGGGTTCTTAAAGGAGCACGTTTGGGCTCATAAAGGAGAACGTTAGGGAATTGAAAAGGAGCATGTTGGGGCTCTTAAAGGAGCACATTGGGACACATAAAGCAGAACGTTGGGGCTCTTAAAGGAGCACGTTGGGGGCTCATAAGGGACCACGTTGGGGCTTGTGAAGAGCACGTTGGGACTCTTCAAGGAGAACGTTTGGCCTCTTAAAGGAGCACGTTGGGGACTTGTAAAGGAGCATGTTGGGGCTCTTAAAGGAGAAGGTTGGGGCTTGTAAAGGAGCACGTTGGGGCTCTTAAAGGAGCACGTTGGGGATTGCAAAGGAGCAAGTTTGAGGCTTGTAAAGGAGCACGTTTGGGCTCATAAAGGAGAACGTTAGGGAATTGTAAAAGGGAATGTTGGGGCTCATAAAGGAGAACGTTGGGGCTTGTAAAGGAGCATGTTGGGGCTCTTAAAGGAGCATGTTGGGACACTAAAAGGAGAACGTTGCGGGCTCGTAAAGGAGCACGTTGGGACTCTGAAAGGAGCACGTTGGGGCTCTTAAAGGAGCACATTGGGGGCTCGTAAGGGAGCACGTTGGGGCTTGTAAAGAGCACGTTGGGACTCTTAAAGGAGAACGTTGGGGCTCTTAAAGGAGCACGTTGGGGCTCTTAAAGGAGCATGTTGGGGGCTCATAAGAGAGCACGTTGGGGCTTGTAAAGAGCACGTTGGGACTCTTAAAGGAGAACGTTGGGACTCTTAAAGGAGAACGTTGGGACTCTTAAAGGAGCACGTTGGGACTCTTAAAGGAGCACGTTGGGGCTCGTAAGGGAGCACGCTGGGACTCTTGAAGGAGCACGTTGGGACTCTTAAAGGAGCACGTTGGGGCTCTTGAAGGAGCACCTTGGGGCTCTTAAAGGAGCACGTTGGGACTTGTAAAAGGAGCACGTTGGGGCTCTTAAAGGAGCACGTTGGGGGCTCGTAAGGGAGCACGTTGGGACGCTTAAAGGAGCACGTTGGGACTCTTAAAGGAGCACGTTGTAACTCTTAAAGGAGAACGTTGGGGGCTCGTAAAGGGAGCACGTTGGGACTCTTATGGGAGCACGTTGGGGGCTCGTAAGGGAGCACGTTGGGACTCTTAAAGGAGCACGTTGGGATTATTAAAGAAGAACGTTCGGACTCTTAAAGCAGCACGTTGGGGCTCTTAAAGGAGCACGTTGGGACTCTTAAAGGAGCACGTTGGGGCTCTGAAAGGAGCACGTTGGGACTCTTAAAGGAACACGTTGGGGCTCTTAAAGGAGCACGTTGGGACTCTTAAAGAAGCACGTTGGGACTCTTAAAGGAGCACGTTGGGACTCTTAAAGGAGCACGTTGGGACTTGTAAAGGAGCACGTTGGGGCTCTTAAAGGAGGAGGTTGGGGCTTTTAAAGGAGCATGTTGGGGCTCTTACAGGAGCAAGTTGGGACTCTTAAAGGAGAACGTTGGGGGCTCGTAAGGGAGCACATTGGGGCTCTTAAAGGAGCACGTTGGGGCTCTTAAAGGAGCACGCTGGGGCTCTTAAAGGAGAACATTGGGGACTTGTAAAGGAGCATGTTGGGGCTCTTAAAGGAGAACGTTGGGGACTTGTAAAGGAGCATGTTGGGGCTCTTAAAGGAGCACGTTGGGGATTGTAAAGGAGCAAGTTGGAGGCTTGAAAAGGAGCACGTTTGGGCTCATAAAGGAGAACGTTAGGGAATTGTAAAGGAGCATGTTGGGGCTCATAAAGGAGAACGTTGGGACTTGTAAAGGAGCATGTTGGGGTTCTTAAAGGAGCACGTTTGGGCTCATAAAGGAGAACGTTAGGGAATTGAAAAGGAGCATGTTGGGGCTCTTAAAGGAGCACATTGGGACACATAAAGCAGAACGTTGGGGGCTCGTAAGGGAGCACGTTGGGACTCTTAAAGGAGAACGTTGGGACTCTTGAAGGAGCACGTTGGGGCTCTTAAAGGAGCACGTTGGGACTCTTAAAGGAGCACGTTGGGGCTCTTAAAGGAGCACGTTGGGACTCTTAAAGGAGCACGTTGGGGCTCTTAAAGGAGCACGTTGGGACTCTTAAAGGAGCACGTTGGGGCTCTTAAAGGAGCACGTTGGGACTCTTAAAGGAGCAAGTTGGGACTTGTAAAGGAGCACATTGGGGCTCTTAAAGGAGCACGTTGGGGCTCTTAAAGGAGCACGTTGGGACTTGAAAAGGAGCATGTTGGGGCTCTTAAAGGAGCACGTTGGGGGCTCATCAGGGACCACGTTGGGGCTTGTGAAGAGCACGTTGGGACTCTTCAAGGAGAACGTTTGGCCTCTTAAAGGAGCACGTTGGGGCTCTTAAAGGAGCACGCTGGGGCTCTTAAAGGAGAAGGTTGGGGCTTGTAAAGGAGCACGTTGGGGCTCTTAAAGGAGCACGTTGGGGATTGCAAAGGAGCAAGTTTGAGGCTTGTAAACGAGCACGTTTGGGCTCATAAAGGAGAACGTGAGGGAATTGTAAAAGAGCATGTTGGGGCTCATAAAGGAGAACGTTGGGGCTTGTAAAGAGCACGTTGGGACTCTTAAAGGAGAACGTTGGGACTCTTAAAGGAGCACATTGGGACTCTTAAAGGAGCACGTTGGGACTCTAAAAGGAGCACGTTGGAACTCTTAAAGGAGTACGTTGGGGGCTCGAATGGGAGCACGTTGGGACGCTAAAGGGAGCACGTTGAGGGCTCGTATGGGAGCACGTTGGGACTCTTAAAGGAGCACATTGGGACTATTAAAGGAGAACATTGGGACTCTTAAAGGAGCACGTTGGGACTCTTGAAGGAGCACGTTGGGACTCTTAAAGGAGCACGTTGGGACTCTTGAAGGAGCACGTTGGGGCTCTTAAAGGAGCACGTTGGGACTCTTAAAGGAGCACGTTGGGGCTCTTAAAGGAGCACGTTGGGACTCTTAAAGGAGCACGTTGGGACTTGTAAAGGAGCACGTTGGGGCTCTTAAAGGAGCACGTTGGGGCTCTTAAAGGAGCACGTTGGGACTTGAAAAGGAGCATGTTGGGGCTCTTAAAGGAGCACGTTGGGGGCTCATAAGGGACCACGTTGGGGCTTGTGAAGAGCACGTTGGGACTCTTCAAGGAGAACGTTTGGCCTCTTAAAGGAGCACGTTGGGGCTCTTAAAGGAGCACGCTGGGGCTCTTAAAGGAGAAGGTTGGGGCTTGTAAAGGAGCACGTTGGGGCTCTTAAAGGAGCACGTTGGGGATTGCAAAGGAGCAAGTTTGAGGCTTGTAAACGAGCACGTTTGGGCTCATAAAGGAGAACGTTAGGGAATTGTAAAAGAGCATGTTGGGGCTCATAAAGGAGAACGTTGGGGCTTGTAAAGGAGCATGTTGGGGCTCTTAAAGGAGCATGTTGGGACACTAAAAGGAGAACGTTGCGGGCTCGTAAAGGAGCACGTTGGGACTCTGAAAGGAGCACGTTGGGGCTCTTAAAGGAGCACATTGGGGGCTCGTAAGGGAGCACGTTGGGGCTTGTAAAGAGCACGTTGGGACTCTTAAAGGAGAACGTTGGGGCTCTTAAAGGAGCACGTTGGGGCTCTTAAAGGAGCATGTTGGGGGCTCGTAAGAGAGCACGTTGGGGCTTGTAAAGAGCACGTTGGGACTCTTAAAGGAGAACGTTGGGACTCTTAAAGGAGAACGTTGGGACTCTTAAAGGAGCACGTTGGGACTCTTAAAGAAGCACGTTGGGGCTCGTAAGGGAGCACGCTGGGACTCTTGAAGGAGCACGTTGGGACTCTTAAAGGAGCACGTTGGGGCTCTTAAAGGAGCACCTTGGGACTTGTAAAAGGAGCACATTGGGGCTCTTAAAGGAGCACGTTGGGGGCTCGTAAGGGAGCACGTTGGGACTCTTAAGGGAGCACGTCGGGGGCTCGTCAGGGAGCACGTTGGGACTCTTAAAGGAGCACGTTGGGACTATTAAAGGAGAACGTTGGGACTCTTAAAGGAGCACGTTGGGGCTCTGAAAGGAGCACGTTGGGACTCTTAAAGGAGCACGTTGGGACTCTTAAAGAAGCACGTTGGGACTCTTAAAGGAGCACGTTGGGACTCTTAAAGGAGCACGTTGGGACTCTGAAAGGAGCACGTTGGGGCTCTGAAAGGAGCACGTTGGGACTCTTAAAGGAGCACGTTGTGGCTCTTAAAGGAGCACGTTGGGACTCTTAAAGAAGCACGTTGGGACTCTTAAAGGAGCACGTTGGGGCTCTTAAAGGAGCACTTTGGGACTCTTAAAGAAGCACGTTGGGACTCTTAAAGGAGCACGTTGGGACTCTTAAAGGAGCACGTTGGGACTTGTAAAGGAGCACGTTGG
Source organism: Eptatretus burgeri (assembly GCF_056783735.1). Lineage (NCBI taxonomy): Eukaryota > Metazoa > Chordata > Myxini > Myxiniformes > Myxinidae > Eptatretus > Eptatretus burgeri. The sequence goes on along the minus strand of NC_140968.1, from coordinate 3,138,929 downwards.
GGCTCTTAAAGGAGAAGGTTGGGGCTTTTAAAGGAGCATGTTGGGGCTCTTACAGGAGCAAGTTGGGACTCTTAAAGGAGAACGTTGGGGGCTCGTAAGGGAGCACATTGGGGCTCTTAAAGGAGCACGTTGGGACTCTTAAAGGAGCATGTTGGGGCTCTTAAAGGAGCATGTTGGGACTCTCGAAGGAGCACGTTGGGGCTCTTAAAGGAGCATGTTGGGGCTTGTGAAGAGCACGTTGGGACTCTTAAAGGAGAACGTTTGTCCTCTTAAAGGAGCACGTTGGGGCTCTTAAAGGAGCACGCTGGGGCTCTTAAAGGAGAACATTGGGGACTTGTAAAGGAGCATGTTGGGGCTCTTAAAGGAGAACGTTGGGGACTTGTAAAGGAGCATGTTGGGGCTCTTAAAGGAGCACGTTGGGGATTGTAAAGGAGCAAGTTGGAGGCTTGAAAAGGAGCACGTTTGGGCTCATAAAGGAGAACGTTGGGGCTCATAAAGGAGAACGTTCGGGAATTGTAAAAGAGCATGTTGGGGCTCATAAAGGAGAACGTTGGGGCTTGTAAAGGAGCATGTTGGGGCTCTTAAAGGAGCATGTTGGGACACTAAAAGGAGAACGTTGCGGGCTCGTAAAGGAGCACGTTGGGACTCTGAAAGGAGCACGTTGGGGCTCTTAAAGGAGCACATTGGGGGCTCGTAAGGGAGCACGTTGGGGCTTGTAAAGAGCACGTTGGGACTCTTAAAGGAGAATGTTGGGGCTCTTAAAGGAGCACGTTGGGGCTCTTAAAGGAGCATGTTGGGGGCTCGTAAGAGAGCACGTTGGGGCTTGTAAAGAGCACGTTGGGACTCTTAAAGGAGAACGTTGGGACTCTTAAAGGAGAACGTTGGGACTCTTAAAGGAGCACGTTGGGACTCTTAAAGAAGCACGTTGGGGCTCGTAAGGGAGCACGCTGGGACTCTTGAAGGAGCACGTTGGGACTCTTAAAGGAGCACGTTGGGGCTCTTAAAGGAGCACCTTGGGACTTGTAAAAGGAGCACATTGGGGCTCTTAAAGGAGCACGTTGGGGGCTCGTAAGGGAGCACGTTGGGACTCTTAAGGGAGCACGTCGGGGGCTCGTCAGGGAGCACGTTGGGACTCTTAAAGGAGCACGTTGGGACTATTAAAGGAGAACGTTCGGACTCTTAAAGGAGCACGTTGGGGCTCTTAAAGGAGCACGTTGGGACTCTTAAAGAAGCACGTTGGGACTCTTAAAGGAGCACGTTGGGACTCTTAAAGGAGCACGTTGGGACTTGTAAAGGAGCACGTTGGGGCTCTTAAAGGAGGAGGTTGGGGCTTTTAAAGGAGCATGTTGGGGCTCTTACAGGAGCAAGTTGGGGACTTGTAAAGGAGCATGTTGGGGCTCTTAAAGGAGCACGTTGGGGATTGTAAAGGAGCAAGTTGGAGGCTTGAAAAGGAGCACGTTTGGGCTCATAAAGGAGAACGTTAGGGAATTGTAAAGGAGCATGTTGGGGCTCATAAAGGAGAACGTTGGGACTTGTAAAGGAGCATGTTGGGGTTCTTAAAGGAGCACGTTTGGGCTCATAAAGGAGAACGTTAGGGAATTGAAAAGGAGCATGTTGGGGCTCTTAAAGGAGCACATTGGGACACATAAAGCAGAACGTTGGGGCTCTTAAAGGAGCACGTTGGGGGCTCATAAGGGACCAGGTTGGGGCTTGTGAAGAGCACGTTGGGACTCTTCAAGGAGAACGTTTGGCCTCTTAAAGGAGCACGTTGGGGACTTGTAAAGGAGCATGTTGGGGCTCTTAAAGGAGAAGGTTGGGGCTTGTAAAGGAGCACGTTGGGGCTCTTAAAGGAGCACGTTGGGGATTGCAAAGGAGCAAGTTTGAGGCTTGTAAAGGAGCACGTTTGGGCTCATAAAGGAGAACGTTAGGGAATTGTAAAAGGGAATGTTGGGGCTCATAAAGGAGAACGTTGGGGCTTGTAAAGGAGCATGTTGGGGCTCTTAAAGGAGCATGTTGGGACACTAAAAGGAGAACGTTGCGGGCTCGTAAAGGAGCACGTTGGGACTCTGAAAGGAGCACGTTGGGGCTCTTAAAGGAGCACATTGGGGGCTCGTAAGGGAGCACGTTGGGGCTTGTAAAGAGCACGTTGGGACTCTTAAAGGAGAACGTTGGGGCTCTTAAAGGAGCACGTTGGGGCTCTTAAAGGAGCATGTTGGGGGCTCATAAGAGAGCACGTTGGGGCTTGTAAAGAGCACGTTGGGACTCTTAAAGGAGAACGTTGGGACTCTTAAAGGAGAACGTTGGGACTCTTAAAGGAGCACGTTGGGACTCTTAAAGGAGCACGTTGGGGCTCGTAAGGGAGCACGCTGGGACTCTTGAAGGAGCACGTTGGGACTCTTAAAGGAGCACGTTGGGGCTCTTGAAGGAGCACCTTGGGGCTCTTAAAGGAGCACGTTGGGACTTGTAAAAGGAGCACGTTGGGGCTCTTAAAGGAGCACGTTGGGGGCTCGTAAGGGAGCACGTTGGGACGCTTAAAGGAGCACGTTGGGACTCTTAAAGGAGCACGTTGTAACTCTTAAAGGAGAACGTTGGGGGCTCGTAAGGGAGCACGTTGGGACTCTTATGGGAGCACGTTGGGGGCTCGTAAGGGAGCACGTTGGGACTCTTAAAGGAGCACGTTGGGATTATTAAAGAAGAACGTTCGGACTCTTAAAGCAGCACGTTGGGGCTCTTAAAGGAGCACGTTGGGACTCTTAAAGGAGCACGTTGGGGCTCTGAAAGGAGCACGTTGGGACTCTTAAAGGAACACGTTGGGGCTCTTAAAGGAGCACGTTGGGACTCTTAAAGAAGCACGTTGGGACTCTTAAAGGAGCACGTTGGGACTCTTAAAGGAGCACGTTGGGACTTGTAAAGGAGCACGTTGGGGCTCTTAAAGGAGGAGGTTGGGGCTTTTAAAGGAGCATGTTGGGGCTCTTACAGGAGCAAGTTGGGACTCTTAAAGGAGAACGTTGGGGGCTCGTAAGGGAGCACATTGGGGCTCTTAAAGGAGCACGTTGGGGCTCTTAAAGGAGCACGCTGGGGCTCTTAAAGGAGAACATTGGGGACTTGTAAAGGAGCATGTTGGGGCTCTTAAAGGAGAACGTTGGGGACTTGTAAAGGAGCATGTTGGGGCTCTTAAAGGAGCACGTTGGGGATTGTAAAGGAGCAAGTTGGAGGCTTGAAAAGGAGCACGTTTGGGCTCATAAAGGAGAACGTTAGGGAATTGTAAAGGAGCATGTTGGGGCTCATAAAGGAGAACGTTGGGACTTGTAAAGGAGCATGTTGGGGTTCTTAAAGGAGCACGTTTGGGCTCATAAAGGAGAACGTTAGGGAATTGAAAAGGAGCATGTTGGGGCTCTTAAAGGAGCACATTGGGACACATAAAGCAGAACGTTGGGGGCTCGTAAGGGAGCACGTTGGGACTCTTAAAGGAGAACGTTGGGACTCTTGAAGGAGCACGTTGGGGCTCTTAAAGGAGCACGTTGGGACTCTTAAAGGAGCACGTTGGGGCTCTTAAAGGAGCACGTTGGGACTCTTAAAGGAGCACGTTGGGGCTCTTAAAGGAGCACGTTGGGGCTCTTAAAGGAGCACGTTGGGACTTGAAAAGGAGCATGTTGGGGCTCTTAAAGGAGCACGTTGGGGGCTCATAAGGGACCACGTTGGGGCTTGTGAAGAGCACGTTGGGACTCTTCAAGGAGAACGTTTGGCCTCTTAAAGGAGCACGTTGGGGCTCTTAAAGGAGCACGCTGGGGCTCTTAAAGGAGAAGGTTGGGGCTTGTAAAGGAGCACGTTGGGGCTCTTAAAGGAGCACGTTGGGGATTGCAAAGGAGCAAGTTTGAGGCTTGTAAACGAGCACGTTTGGGCTCATAAAGGAGAACGTGAGGGAATTGTAAAAGAGCATGTTGGGGCTCATAAAGGAGAACGTTGGGGCTTGTAAAGAGCACGTTGGGACTCTTAAAGGAGAACGTTGGGACTCTTAAAGGAGCACATTGGGACTCTTAAAGGAGCACGTTGGGACTCTAAAAGGAGCACGTTGGAACTCTTAAAGGAGTACGTTGGGGGCTCGAATGGGAGCACGTTGGGACGCTAAAGGGAGCACGTTGAGGGCTCGTATGGGAGCACGTTGGGACTCTTAAAGGAGCACATTGGGACTATTAAAGGAGAACATTGGGACTCTTAAAGGAGCACGTTGGGACTCTTGAAGGAGCACGTTGGGACTCTTAAAGGAGCACGTTGGGACTCTTGAAGGAGCACGTTGGGGCTCTTAAAGGAGCACGTTGGGACTCTTAAAGGAGCACGTTGGGGCTCTTAAAGGAGCACGTTGGGACTCTTAAAGGAGCACGTTGGGACTTGTAAAGGAGCACGTTGGGGCTCTTAAAGGAGCACGTTGGGGCTCTTAAAGGAGCACGTTGGGACTTGAAAAGGAGCATGTTGGGGCTCTTAAAGGAGCACGTTGGGGGCTCATAAGGGACCACGTTGGGGCTTGTGAAGAGCACGTTGGGACTCTTCAAGGAGAACGTTTGGCCTCTTAAAGGAGCACGTTGGGGCTCTTAAAGGAGCACGCTGGGGCTCTTAAAGGAGAAGGTTGGGGCTTGTAAAGGAGCACGTTGGGGCTCTTAAAGGAGCACGTTGGGGATTGCAAAGGAGCAAGTTTGAGGCTTGTAAACGAGCACGTTTGGGCTCATAAAGGAGAACGTTAGGGAATTGTAAAAGAGCATGTTGGGGCTCATAAAGGAGAACGTTGGGGCTTGTAAAGGAGCATGTTGGGGCTCTTAAAGGAGCATGTTGGGACACTAAAAGGAGAACGTTGCGGGCTCGTAAAGGAGCACGTTGGGACTCTGAAAGGAGCACGTTGGGGCTCTTAAAGGAGCACATTGGGGGCTCGTAAGGGAGCACGTTGGGGCTTGTAAAGAGCACGTTGGGACTCTTAAAGGAGAACGTTGGGGCTCTTAAAGGAGCACGTTGGGGCTCTTAAAGGAGCATGTTGGGGGCTCGTAAGAGAGCACGTTGGGGCTTGTAAAGAGCACGTTGGGACTCTTAAAGGAGAACGTTGGGACTCTTAAATGAGAACGTTGGGACTCTTAAAGGAGCACGTTGGGACTCTTAAAGAAGCACGTTGGGGCTCGTAAGGGAGCACGCTGGGACTCTTGAAGGAGCACGTTGGGACTCTTAAAGGAGCACGTTGGGGCTCTTAAAGGAGCACCTTGGGACTTGTAAAAGGAGCACATTGGGGCTCTTAAAGGAGCACGTTGGGGGCTCGTAAGGGAGCACGTTGGGACTCTTAAGGGAGCACGTCGGGGGCTCGTCAGGGAGCACGTTGGGACTCTTAAAGGAGCACGTTGGGACTATTAAAGGAGAACGTTGGGACTCTTAAAGGAGCACGTTGGGGCTCTTAAAGGAGCACGTTGGGACTCTTAAAGGAGCACGTTGGGGCTCTGAAAGGAGCACGTTGGGACTCTTAAAGGAGCACGTTGGGACTCTTAAAGAAGCACGTTGGGACTCTTAAAGGAGCACGTTGGGACTCTTAAAGGAGCACGTTGGGACTCTGAAAGGAGCACGTTGGGGCTCTGAAAGGAGCACGTTGGGACTCTTAAAGGAGCACGTTGTGGCTCTTAAAGGAGCACGTTGGGACTCTTAAAGAAGCACGTTGGGACTCTTAAAGGAGCACGTTGGGGCTCTTAAAGGAGCACTTTGGGACTCTTAAAGAAGCACGTTGGGACTCTTAAAGGAGCACGTTGGGACTCTTAAAGGAGCACGTTGGGACTTGTAAAGGAGCACGTTGGGGCTCTTAAAGGAGAAGGTTGGGGCTTTTAAAGGAGCATGTTGGGGCTCTTACAGGAGCAAGTTGGGACTCTTAAAGGAGAACGTTGGGGGCTCGTAAGGGAGCACATTGGGGCTCTTAAAGGAGCACGTTGGGACTCTTAAAGGAGCATGTTGGGGCTCTTAAAGGAGCATGTTGGGACTCTCGAAGGAGCACGTTGGGGCTCTTAAAGGAGCATGTTGGGGCTTGTGAAGAGCACGTTGGGACTCTTAAAGGAGAACGTTTGTCCTCTTAAAGGAGCACGTTGGGGCTCTTAAAGGAGCACGCTGGGGCTCTTAAAGGAGAACATTGGGGACTTGTAAAGGAGCATGTTGGGGCTCTTAAAGGAGAACGTTGGGGACTTGTAAAGGAGCATGTTGGGGCTCTTAAAGGAGCACGTTGGGGATTGTAAAGGAGCAAGTTGGAGGCTTGAAAAGGAGCACGTTTGGGCTCATAAAGGAGAACGTTGGGGCTCATAAAGGAGAACGTTCGGGAATTGTAAAAGAGCATGTTGGGGCTCATAAAGGAGAACGTTGGGGCTTGTAAAGGAGCATGTTGGGGCTCTTAAAGGAGCATGTTGGGACACTAAAAGGAGAACGTTGCGGGCTCGTAAAGGAGCACGTTGGGACTCTGAAAGGAGCACGTTGGGGCTCTTAAAGGAGCACATTGGGGGCTCGTAAGGGAGCACGTTGGGGCTTGTAAAGAGCACGTTGGGACTCTTAAAGGAGAATGTTGGGGCTCTTAAAGGAGCACGTTGGGGCTCTTAAAGGAGCATGTTGGGGGCTCGTAAGAGAGCACGTTGGGGCTTGTAAAGAGCACGTTGGGACTCTTAAAGGAGAACGTTGGGACTCTTAAAGGAGAACGTTGGGACTCTTAAAGGAGCACGTTGGGACTCTTAAAGAAGCACGTTGGGGCTCGTAAGGGAGCACGCTGGGACTCTTGAAGGAGCACGTTGGGACTCTTAAAGGAGCACGTTGGGGCTCTTAAAGGAGCACCTTGGGACTTGTAAAAGGAGCACATTGGGGCTCTTAAAGGAGCACGTTGGGGGCTCGTAAGGGAGCACGTTGGGACTCTTAAGGGAGCACGTCGGGGGCTCGTCAGGGAGCACGTTGGGACTCTTAAAGGAGCACGTTGGGACTATTAAAGGAGAACGTTCGGACTCTTAAAGGAGCACGTTGGGGCTCTTAAAGGAGCACGTTGGGACTCTTAAAGAAGCACGTTGGGACTCTTAAAGGAGCACGTTGGGACTCTTAAAGGAGCACGTTGGGACTTGTAAAGGAGCACGTTGGGGCTCTTAAAGGAGGACGTTGGGGCTTTTAAAGGAGCATGTTGGGGTTTTACAGGAGCAAGTTGGGGACTTGTAAAGGAGCATGTTGGGGCTCTTAAAGGAGCACGTTGGGGATTGTAAAGGAGCAAGTTGGAGGCTTGAAAAGGAGCACGTTTGGGCTCATAAAGGAGAACGTTAGGGAATTGTAAAGGAGCATGTTGGGGCTCATAAAGGAGAACGTTGGGACTTGTAAAGGAGCATGTTGGGGTTCTTAAAGGAGCACGTTTGGGCTCATAAAGGAGAACGTTAGGGAATTGAAAAGGAGCATGTTGGGGCTCTTAAAGGAGCACATTGGGACACATAAAGCAGAACGTTGGGGCTCTTAAAGGAGCACGTTGGGGGCTCATAAGGGACCAGGTTGGGGCTTGTGAAGAGCACGTTGGGACTCTTCAAGGAGAACGTTTGGCCTCTTAAAGGAGCACGTTGGGGACTTGTAAAGGAGCATGTTGGGGCTCTTAAAGGAGAAGGTTGGGGCTTGTAAAGGAGCACGTTGGGGCTCTTAAAGGAGCACGTTGGGGATTGCAAAGGAGCAAGTTTGAGGCTTGTAAAGGAGCACGTTTGGGCTCATAAAGGAGAACGTTAGGGAATTGTAAAAGGGAATGTTGGGGCTCATAAAGGAGAACGTTGGGGCTTGTAAAGGAGCATGTTGGGGCTCTTAAAGGAGCATGTTGGGACACTAAAAGGAGAACGTTATGGCTCGTAAAGGAGCACGTTGGGACTCTGAAAGGAGCACGTTGGGGCTCTTAAAGGAGCACATTGGGGGCTCGTAAGGGAGCACGTTGGGGCTTGTAAAGAGCACGTTGGGACTCTTAAAGGAGAACGTTGGGGCTCTTAAAGGAGCACGTTGGGGCTCTTAAAGGAGCATGTTGGGGGCTCATAAGAGAGCACGTTGGGGCTTGTAAAGAGCACGTTGGGACTCTTAAAGGAGAACGTTGGGACTCTTAAAGGAGAACGTTGGGACTCTTAAAGGAGCACGTTGGGACTCTTAAAGGAGCACGTTGGGGCTCGTAAGGGAGCACGCTGGGACTCTTGAAGGAGCACGTTGGGACTCTTAAAGGAGCACGTTGGGGCTCTTGAAGGAGCACCTTGGGGCTCTTAAAGGAGCACGTTGGGACTTGTAAAAGGAGCACGTTGGGGCTCTTAAAGGAGCACGTTGGGGGCTCGTAAGGGAGCACGTTGGGACGCTTAAAGGAGCACGTTGGGACTCTTAAAGGAGCACGTTGTAACTCTTAAAGGAGAACGTTGGGGGCTCGTAAGGGAGCACGTTGGGACTCTTATGGGAGCACGTTGGGGGCTCGTAAGGGAGCACGTTGGGACTCTTAAAGGAGCACGTTGGGATTATTAAAGAAGAACGTTCGGACTCTTAAAGCAGCACGTTGGGGCTCTTAAAGGAGCACGTTGGGACTCTTAAAGGAGCACGTTGGGGCTCTGAAAGGAGCACGTTGGGACTCTTAAAGGAACACGTTGGGGCTCTTAAAGGAGCACGTTGGGACTCTTAAAGAAGCACGTTGGGACTCTTAAAGGAGCACGTTGGGACTCTTAAAGGAGCACGTTGGGACTTGTAAAGGAGCACGTTGGGGCTCTTAAAGGAGGAGGTTGGGGCTTTTAAAGGAGCATGTTGGGGCTCTTACAGGAGCAAGTTGGGACTCTTAAAGGAGAACGTTGGGGGCTCGTAAGGGAGCACATTGGGGCTCTTAAAGGAGCACGTTGGGGCTCTTAAAGGAGCACGCTGGGGCTCTTAAAGGAGAACATTGGGGACTTGTAAAGGAGCATGTTGGGGCTCTTAAAGGAGAACGTTGGGGACTTGTAAAGGAGCATGTTGGGGCTCTTAAAGGAGCACGTTGGGGATTGTAAAGGAGCAAGTTGGAGGCTTGAAAAGGAGCACGTTTGGGCTCATAAAGGAGAACGTAAGGGAATTGTAAAGGAGCATGTTGGGGCTCATAAAGGAGAACGTTGGGACTTGTAAAGGAGCATGTTGGGGTTCTTAAAGGAGCACGTTTGGGCTCATAAAGGAGAACGTTAGGGAATTGAAAAGGAGCATGTTGGGGCTCTTAAAGGAGCACATTGGGACACATAAAGCAGAACGTTGGGGGCTCGTAAGGGAGCACGTTGGGACTCTTAAAGGAGAACGTTGGGACTCTTGAAGGAGCACGTTGGGGCTCTTAAAGGAGCACGTTGGGACTCTTAAAGGAGCACGTTGGGGCTCTTAAAGGAGCACGTTGGGACTCTTAAAGGAGCACGTTGGGACTTGTAAAGGAGCACGTTGGGGCTCTTAAAGGAGCACGTTGGGGCTCTTAAAGGAGCACGTTGGGACTTGAAAAGGAGCATGTTGGGGCTCTTAAAGGAGCACGTTGGGGGCTCATAAGGGACCACGTTGGGGCTTGTGAAGAGCACGTTGGGACTCTTCAAGGAGAACGTTTGGCCTCTTAAAGGAGCACGTTGGGGCTCTTAAAGGAGCACGCTGGGGCTCTTAAAGGAGAAGGTTGGGGCTTGTAAAGGAGCACGTTGGGGCTCTTAAAGGAGCACGTTGGGGATTGCAAAGGAGCAAGTTTGAGGCTTGTAAACGAGCACGTTTGGGCTCATAAAGGAGAACGTGAGGGAATTGTAAAAGAGCATGTTGGGGCTCATAAAGGAGAACGTTGGGGCTTGTAAAGAGCACGTTGGGACTCTTAAAGGAGAACGTTGGGACTCTTAAAGGAGCACATTGGGACTCTTAAAGGAGCACGTTGGGACTCTAAAAGGAGCACGTTGGAACTCTTAAAGGAGTACGTTGGGGGCTCGAATGGGAGCACGTTGGGACGCTAAAGGGAGCACGTTGAGGGCTTGTATGGGAGCACGTTGGGACTCTTAAAGGAGCACGTTGGGACTATTAAAGGAGAACATTGGGACTCTTAAAGGAGCACGTTGGGACTCTTGAAGGAGCACGTTGGGACTCTTAAAGGAGCACGTTGGGACTCTTGAAGGAGCACGTTGGGGCTCTTAAAGGAGCACGTTGGGACTCTTAAAGGAGCACGTTGGGGCTCTTAAAGGAGCACGTTGGGACTCTTAAAGGAGCACGTTGGGACTTGTAAAGGAGCACGTTGGGGCTCTTAAAGGAGCACGTTGGGGCTCTTAAAGGAGCACGTTGGGACTTGAAAAGGAGCATGTTGGGGCTCTTAAAGGAGCACGTTGGGGGCTCATAAGGGACCACGTTGGGGCTTGTGAAGAGCACGTTGGGACTCTTCAAGGAGAACGTTTGGCCTCTTAAAGGAGCACGTTGGGGCTCTTAAAGGAGCACGCTGGGGCTCTTAAAGGAGAAGGTTGGGGCTTGTAAAGGAGCACGTTGGGGCTCTTAAAGGAGCACGTTGGGGATTGCAAAGGAGCAAGTTTGAGGCTTGTAAACGAGCACGTTTGGGCTCATAAAGGAGAACGTTAGGGAATTGTAAAAGAGCATGTTGGGGCTCATAAAGGAGAACGTTGGGGCTTGTAAAGGAGCATGTTGGGGCTCTTAAAGGAGCATGTTGGGACACTAAAAGGAGAACGTTGCGGGCTCGTAAAGGAGCACGTTGGGACTCTGAAAGGAGCACGTTGGGGCTCTTAAAGGAGCACATTGGGGGCTCGTAAGGGAGCACGTTGGGGCTTGTAAAGAGCACGTTGGGACTCTTAAAGGAGAACGTTGGGGCTCTTAAAGGAGCACGTTGGGGCTCTTAAAGGAGCATGTTGGGGGCTCGTAAGAGAGCACGTTGGGGCTTGTAAAGAGCACGTTGGGACTCTTGAAGGAGAACGTTGGGACTCTTAAAGGAGAACGTTGGGACTCTTAAAGGAGCACGTTGGGACTCTTAAAGAAGCACGTTGGGGCTCGTAAGGGAGCACGCTGGGACTCTTGAAGGAGCACGTTGGGACTCTTAAAGGAGCACGTTGGGGCTCTTAAAGGAGCACCTTGGGACTTGTAAAAGTTGCACATTGGGGCTCTTAAAGGAGCACGTTGGGGGCTCGTAAGGGAGCACGTTGGGACTCTTAAGGGAGCACGTCGGGGGCTCGTCAGGGAGCACGTTGGGACTCTTAAAGGAGCACGTTGGGACTATTAAAGGAGAACGTTGGGACTCTGAAAGGAGCACGTTGGGACTCTTAAAGGAGCACGTTGGGACTCTTAAAGAAGCACGTTGGGACTCTTAAAGGAGCACGTTGGGACTCTTAAAGGAGCACGTTGGGACTCTGAAAGGAGCACGTTGGGGCTCTGAAAGGAGCACGTTGGGACTCTTAAAGGAGCACGTTGTGGCTCTTAAAGGAGCACGTTGGGACTCTTAAAGAAGCACGTTGGGACTCTTAAAGGAGCACGTTGGGGCTCTTAAAGGAGCACTTTGGGACTCTTAAAGAAGCACGTTGGGACTCTTAAAGGAGCACGTTGGGACTCTTAAAGGAGCACGTTGGGACTTGTAAAGGAGCACGTTGGGGCTCTTAAAGGAGAAGGTTGGGGCTTTTAAAGGAGCATGTTGGGGCTCTTACAGGAGCAAGTTGGGACTCTTAAAGGAGAACGTTGGGGGCTCGTAAGGGAGCACATTGGGGCTCTTAAAGGAGCACGTTGGGACTCTTAAAGGAGCATGTTGGGGCTCTTAAAGGAGCATGTTGGGACTCTCGAAGGAGCACGTTGGGGCTCTTAAAGGAGCATGTTGGGGCTTGTGAAGAGCACGTTGGGACTCTTAAAGGAGAACGTTTGTCCTCTTAAAGGAGCACGTTGGGGCTCTTAAAGGAGCACGCTGGGGCTCTTAAAGGAGAACATTGGGGACTTGTAAAGGAGCATGTTGGGGCTCTTAAAGGAGAACGTTGGGGACTTGTAAAGGAGCATGTTGGGGCTCTTAAAGGAGCACGTTGGGGATTGTAAAGGAGCAAGTTGGAGGCTTGAAAAGGAGCACGTTTGGGCTCATAAAGGAGAACGTTGGGGCTCATAAAGGAGAACGTTCGGGAATTGTAAAAGAGCATGTTGGGGCTCATAAAGGAGAACGTTGGGGCTTGTAAAGGAGCATGTTGGGGCTCTTAAAGGAGCATGTTGGGACACTAAAAGGAGAACGTTGCGGGCTCGTAAAGGAGCACGTTGGGACTCTGAAAGGAGCACGTTGGGGCTCTTAAAGGAGCACATTGGGGGCTCGTAAGGGAGCACGTTGGGGCTTGTAAAGAGCACGTTGGGACTCTTAAAGGAGAACGTTGGGGCTCTTAAAGGAGCACGTTGGGGCTCTTAAAGGAGCATGTTGGGGGCTCGTAAGAGAGCACGTTGGGGCTTGTAAAGAGCACGTTGGGACTCTTAAAGGAGAACGTTGGGACTCTTAAAGGAGAACGTTGGGACTCTGAAAGGAGCACGTTGGGGCTCTGAAAGGAGCACGTTGGGACTCTTAAAGGAGCACGTTGTGGCTCTTAAAGGAGCACGTTGGGACTCTTAAAGAAGCACGTTGGGACTCTTAAAGGAGCACGTTGGGGCTCTTAAAGGAGCACTTTGGGACTCTTAAAGAAGCACGTTGGGACTCTTAAAGGAGCACGTTGGGACTCTTAAAGGAGCACGTTGGGACTTGTAAAGGAGCACGTTGGGGCTCTTAAAGGAGAAGGTTGGGGCTTTTAAAGGAGCATGTTGGGGCTCTTACAGGAGCAAGTTGGGACTCTTAAAGGAGAACGTTGGGGGCTCGTAAGGGAGCACATTGGGGCTCTTAAAGGAGCACGTTGGGACTCTTAAAGGAGCATGTTGGGGCTCTTAAAGGAGCATGTTGGGACTCTCGAAGGAGCACGTTGGGGCTCTTAAAGGAGCATGTTGGGGCTTGTGAAGAGCACGTTGGGACTCTTAAAGGAGAACGTTTGTCCTCTTAAAGGAGCACGTTGGGGCTCTTAAAGGAGCACGCTGGGGCTCTTAAAGGAGAACATTGGGGACTTGTAAAGGAGCATGTTGGGGCTCTTAAAGGAGAACGTTGGGGACTTGTAAAGGAGCATGTTGGGGCTCTTAAAGGAGCACGTTGGGGATTGTAAAGGAGCAAGTTGGAGGCTTGAAAAGGAGCACGTTTGGGCTCATAAAGGAGAACGTTGGGGCTCATAAAGGAGAACGTTCGGGAATTGTAAAAGAGCATGTTGGGGCTCATAAAGGAGAACGTTGGGGCTTGTAAAGGAGCATGTTGGGGCTCTTAAAGGAGCATGTTGGGACACTAAAAGGAGAACGTTGCGGGCTCGTAAAGGAGCACGTTGGGACTCTGAAAGGAGCACGTTGGGGCTCTTAAAGGAGCACATTGGGGGCTCGTAAGGGAGCACGTTGGGGCTTGTAAAGAGCACGTTGGGACTCTTAAAGGAGAACGTTGGGGCTCTTAAAGGAGCACGTTGGGGCTCTTAAAGGAGCATGTTGGGGGCTCGTAAGAGAGCACGTTGGGGCTTGTAAAGAGCACGTTGGGACTCTTAAAGGAGAACGTTGGGACTCTTAAAGGAGAACGTTGGGACTCTTAAAGGAGCACGTTGGGACTCTTAAAGAAGCACGTTGGGGCTCGTAAGGGAGCACGCTGGGACTCTTGAAGGAGCACGTTGGGACTCTTAAAGGAGCACGTTGGGGCTCTTAAAGGAGCACCTTGGGACTTGTAAAAGGAGCACATTGGGGCTCTTAAAGGAGCACGTTGGGGGCTCGTAAGGGAGCACGTTGGGACTCTTAAGGGAGCACGTCGGGGGCTCGTCAGGGAGCACGTTGGGACTCTTAAAGGAGCACGTTGGGACTATTAAAGGAGAACGTTCGGACTCTTAAAGGAGCACGTTGGGGCTCTTAAAGGAGCACGTTGGGACTCTTAAAGGAGCACGTTGGGGCTCTGAAAGGAGCACGTTGGGACTCTTAAAGGAGCACGTTGGGACTCTTAAAGAAGCACGTTGGGACTCTTAAAGGAGCACGTTGGGACTCTTAAAGGAGCACGTTGGGACTCTGAAAGGAGCACGTTGGGGCTCTGAAAGGAGCACGTTGGGACTCTTAAAGGAGCACGTTGTGGCTCTTAAAGTAGCACGTTGGGACTCTTAAAGAAGCACGTTGGGACTCTTAAAGGAGCACGTTGGGGCTCTTAAAGGAGCACTTTGGGACTCTTAAAGAAGCACGTTGGGACTCTTAAAGGAGCACGTTGGGACTCTTAAAGGAGCACGTTGGGACTTGTAAAGGAGCACGTTGGGGCTCTTAAAGGAGAAGGTTGGGGCTTTTAAAGGAGCATGTTGGGGCTCTTACAGGAGCAAGTTGGGACTCTTAAAGGAGAACGTTGGGGGCTCGTAAGGGAGCACATTGGGGCTCTTAAAGGAGCACGTTGGGACTCTTAAAGGAGCATGTTGGGGCTCTTAAAGGAGCATGTTGGGACTCTCGAAGGAGCACGTTGGGGCTCTTAAAGGAGCATGTTGGGGCTTGTGAAGAGCACGTTGGGACTCTTAAAGGAGAACGTTTGTCCTCTTAAAGGAGCACGTTGGGGCTCTTAAAGGAGCACGCTGGGGCTCTTAAAGGAGAACATTGGGGACTTGTAAAGGAGCATGTTGGGGCTCTTAAAGGAGAACGTTGGGGACTTGTAAAGGAGCATGTTGGGGCTCTTAAAGGAGCACGTTGGGGATTGTAAAGGAGCACGTTTGGGCTCATAAAGGAGAACGTTGGGGCTCATAAAGGAGAACGTTGGGACTTGTAAAGGAGCATGTTGGGGTTCTTAAAGGAGCACGTTTGGGCTCATAAAGGAGAACGTTAGGGAATTGAAAAGGAGCATGTTGGGGCTCTTAAAGGAGCACATTGGGACACATAAAGCAGAACGTTGGGGGCTCGTAAGGGAGCACGTTGGGACTCTTAAAGAAGCACGTTGGGACTCTAAAAGGAGCACGTTGGGGCTCTTAAAGGAGCACTTTGGGACTCTTAAAGAAGCACGTTGGGACTCTTAAAGGAGCACGTTGGGACTCTTCAAGGAGCACGTTGGGACTTGTAAAGGAGCACGTTGGGGCTCTTAAAGGAGAAGGTTGGGGCTTTTAAAGGAGCATGTTGGGGCTCTTACAGGAGCAAGTTGGGACTCTTAAAGGAGAACGTTGGGGGCTCGTAAGGGAGCACATTGGGGCTCTTAAAGGAGCACGTTGGGACTCTTAAAGGAGCATGTTGGGGCTCTTAAAGGAGCATGTTGGGACTCTCGAAGGAGCACGTTGGGGCTCTTAAAGGAGCATGTTGGGGCTTGTGAAGAGCACGTTGGGACTCTTAAAGGAGAATGTTTGTCCTCTTAAAGGAGCACGCTGGGGCTCTTAAAGGAGAACATTGGGGACTTGTGAAGGAGCATGTTGGGGCTCTTAAAGGAGAACGTTGGGGACTTGTAAAGGAGCATGTTGGGGCTCTTAAAGGAGCACGTTGGGGATTGTAAAGGAGCAAGTTGGAGGCTTGAAAAGGAGCACGTTTGGGCTCATAAAGGAGAACGTTGGGGCTCATAAAGGAGAACGTTGGGACTTGTAAAGGAGCATGTTGGGGTTCTTAAAGGAGCACGTTTAGGCTCATAAAGGAGAACGTTAGGGAATTGAAAAGGAGAACGTTGGGGCTCTTAAAGGAGCACGTTGGGGCTCTTAAAGGAGCAGGTTGGGGGCTTGTAAGAGAGCACGTTGGGGCTTGTAAAGAGCACGTTGGGACTCTTAAAGGAGAACGTTGGGACTCTTAAAGGAGCACATTGGGACTCTTAAAGGAGCACGTTGGGGCTCGTAAGGGAGCACGTTGGGCCTCTTAAAGGAGCACGTTGGGGGCTCGTGAGGGAGCACGTTGGGACTCTTAAAGGAGCACGTTGGGACTCTAAAAGGAGCACGTTGGAACTCTTAAAGGAGTACGTTGGGGGCTCGAATGGGAGCACGTTGGGACGCTAAAGGGAGCACGTTGAGGGCTCATATGGGAGCACGTTGGGACTCTTAAAGGAGCACGTTGGGACTATTAAAGGAGAACGTTCGGACTCTTAAAGGAGCACGTTGGGACTCTTGAAGGAGCACGTTGGGACTCTTAAAGGAGCACGTTGGGGCTCTTAAAGGAGCACGTTGGGACTCTTAAAGGAGCACGTTGGGGCTCTTAAAGGAGCACGTTGGGACTCTTAAAGGAGCACGTTGGGGCTCTTAAAGGAGCACGTTGGGACTTGTGAAGGAGCACGTTGGGGCTCTTAAAGGAGCACGTTGGGGGCTCATAAGGGACCACGTTGGGGCTTGTGAAGAGCACGTTGGGACTCTTCAAGGAGAACGTTTGGCCTCTTAAAGGAGCACGTTGGGGCTCTTAAAGGAGCACGCTGGGGCTCTTAAAGGAGAACGTTGGGGACTTGTAAAGGAGCATGTTGGGGCTCTTAAAGGAGAAGGTTGGGGCTTGTAAAGGAGCACGTTGGGGCTCTTAAAGGAGCACGTTGGGGATTGCAAAGGAGCAAGTTTGAGGCTTGTAAAGGAGCACGTTTGGGCTCATAAAGGAGAACGTTCGGGAATTGTAAAAGAGCATGTTGGGGCTCATAAAGGAGAACGTTGGGGCTTGTAAAGGAGCATGTTGGGGCTCTTAAAGGAGAAGGTTGGGGCTTGTAAAGGAGCACGTTGGGGCTCTTAAAGGAGCACGTTGGGGATTGCAAAGGAGCAAGTTTGAGGCTTGTAAAGGAGCACGTTTGGGCTCATAAAGGAGAACGTTAGGGAATTGTAAAAGAGCATGTTGGGGCTCATAAAGGAGAACGTTGGGGCTTGTAAAGGAGCATGTTGGGGCTCTTAAAGGAGCATGTTGGGACACTAAAAGGAGAACGTTGCGGGCTCGTAAAGGAGCACGTTGGGACTCTGAAAGGAGCACGTTGGGGCTCTTAAAGGAGCACATTGGGGGCTCGTAAGGGAGCACGTTGGGGCTTGTAAAGAGCACGTTGGGACTCTTAAAGGAGAACATTGGGGCTCTTAAAGGAGCACGTTGGGGCTCTTAAAGGAGCATGTTGGGGGCTCGTAAGAGAGCACGTTGGGGCTTGTAAAGAGCACGTTGGGACTCTTAAAGGAGAACGTTGGGACTCTTAAAGGAGAACGTTGGGACTCTTAAAGGAGCACGTTGGGACTCTTAAAGGAGCACGTTGGGGCTCGTAAGGGAGCACGCTGGGACTCTTGAAGGAGCACGTTGGGACTCTTAAAGGAGCACGTTGGGGCTCTTGAAGGAGCACCTTGGGGCTCTTAAAGGAGCACGTTGGGACTTGTAAAAGGAGCACATTGGGGCTCTTAAAGGAGCACGTTGGGGGCTCGTAAGGGAGCACGTTGGGACGCTTAAAGGAGCACGTTGGGACTCTTAAAGGAGCACGTTGTAACTCTTAAAGGAGAACGTTGGGGGCTCGTAAGGGAGCACGCTGGGACTCTTGAAGGAGCACGTTGGGACTCTTAAAGGAGCACGTTGGGGCTCTTGAAGGAGCACCTTGGGGCTCTTAAAGGAGCACGTTGGGACTTGTAAAAGGAGCACATTGGGGCTCTTAAAGGAGCACGTTGGGGGCTCGTAAGGGAGCACGTTGGGACGCTTAAAGGAGCACGTTGGGACTCTTAAAGGAGCACGTTGTAACTCTTAAAGGAGAACGTTGGGGGCTCGTAAGGGAGCACGTTGGGACTCTTAAGGGAGCACGTTGGGGGCTCGTAAGGGAGCACGTTGGGACTCTTAAAGGAGCACGTTGGGACTATTAAAGGAGAACGTTCGGACTCTTAAAGGAGCACGTTGGGGCTCTTAAAGGAGCACGTTGGGGCTCTGAAAGGAGCACGTTGGGACTCTTAAAGGAACACGTTGGGGCTCTTAAAGGAGCACGTTGGGACTCTTAAAGAAGCACGTTGGGACTCTTAAAGGAGCACGTTGGGAATCTTAAAGGAGCACGTTGGGGCTCTTAAAGGAGGAGGTTGGGGCTTTTAAAGGAGCATGTTGGGGCTCTTGCAGGAGCAAGTTGGGACTCTTAAAGGAGAACGTTGGGGGCTCGTAAGGGAGCACATTGGGGCTCTTAAAGGAGCACGTTGGGACTCTTAAAGGAGCATGTTGGGGCTCTTAAAGGAGCATGTTGGGACTCTCGAAGGAGCACGTTGGGGCTCTTAAAGGAGCATGTTGGGGCTCTTAAAGGAGCACGTTGGTGCTTGTAAAGGAGCACATTGGGGCCTTGTCAAGGAGCATGTTGGGTTTCTTAAAGGAACTCGTTGGGGACTTGTAAAGGAGCATGTTGGGGCTCTTGAAGGAGCATGTTGGGGCTCTTAAAGGAGCACGTTGGGGCTTGTAAAGGAGCACGTTGGGGCCTTGTAAAGGAGCATGTTGGGGCTCTTAAAGGAACACGTTGGGGACTTGTAAAGGAGCACGTTTGGGCTCATAAAGGAGCACGTTGGGGACTTGTAAAGGAGCACGTTGGGGCTCTTAACGGAGCACGTTGGGGATTGTAAAGGAGCATGTTGGCGCTCGGAAGGGAGCATGTTTAAATTAAGCACAGTCCTTATCTCGGGTGATTAATTTCTCGGGAAGGTAAAGCGGGATTTGGACACTGGACCCTACCTTAATTGAACGTTGAGGCCACGACTCTCTTCTCCGACCTCCTTATGAAATGGACTCCAGTGTATTGAGGAAGATGATGATGTGACCTCCCATTGAGGACTCATCCTTCCTGGAGGCAGGACGGATGGTACCCCGGTGTTTATGGACCAACATTACGAAAGGTCAAACATATTGATTCATTGCTGAGGTTGGAAACTACAGTAGATCACCCTGACACGAGACAATTTCAGATGGTTATAAATGGGATAGCCAGCTTAAAATCCCACTCCAAAAAGGATACTTTACGATGCAGCACCCTCTGCCTGAAATTCACCAGAACGGCAATTTCGTCGTCTCGTATCATATCGTGTTTACTTGAGGAAATATTGAGATGACGTCAAGAGAATAAAAGGTGTAATCAAACAATTAATTCATCGGTGTGTTACAGATCGAGCTTGACAAATAGGAAAAACAAGATCAGGGGGCTATCTATTTATTACGTACGCACAGAGGAGAGTCACAAGGAAATTGTGCGCAGGAGTTGGCCATTCGGCCCATCATGCCTGCATCACACCAATTCCACATTTAATAAATCCGTCAATGCCGTGACGTCATTTTATTGGCGGGAATGCGGGTAATCAATCTCTTGTAAAAATTTAATACGTATACTTCACTCAGCGAGTCGAGGGAAAGGAAAAAAATATTGAAGATTTTCAGAATTTCCGTCATGTTTGCGTAAACGATGAATATATCGGCCCTAAGTAAATAAAAAGAAGTAAATGACATGACGTCAGTAAATTTGTCCGAATTAAATGTCTGAATGTTAATATTACCAGAGGCTCGAGATTAATTACCAGAGGCTCGAGGCCGCTCGATTCTCGAACGTTCCGCCTTCCCTCTGCGCATGCGCAGTACGGAATCTTCGCCAACATGCAGGGAGCTCCTTTCATGGTTCTGAGTAAGCGCTTTCGGACATAATGGATGGAAGGACGAGGGGAAACATCAAATGTAGCGATGATGACTGATAATGGAATCCAATTGTCGTGTGTTTCAGGCCAGAACACGAAGCGCGAGTCTGGACGCAAGGTGCAGCTCGGAAATATCAATGCGGCAAAGGTGAGGCCTAGTCACGTTGTGGGGCCTCTAGCGCTCTCCGCCCCGCACGGCCCGCTACCCGAGGTCCTCTCGCAGTGCACGTGTTCTCTCTCTCTCTCTCTCTCTCTCTCTCTCTCTCTCTCTCTCTCTCTCTCTCTCTCTCTCTCTCTCTCTCTCTCTCTCTCTCTCTCTCTCTCTCTCTCTCTCTCTCTCTCTCTCTCTCTCTCTCTCTCTCTCTCTCTCTCTCTCTCTCTCTCTCTCTCTCTCTCTCTCTCTCTCTCTCTCTCTCTCTCTCTCTCTCTCTCTCTCTCTCTCTCTTATATCATACGGCACCGGGACTTTGAGATCTTTTTTTAATCTGATTGTTTTCCTTCCTGGTAGTTAAAACGGTTAGTTATAAACTGCGCGAACAGGGGAGTCGTGTTCAAATCATTACACCGGTCTTATTGTGGGCAAGTAGCATGTTCCATTTCGCTTGTTTTCACATAGATTTCTCCGTTGACACTTCTTGACGTTTAACATGTTTCCTTGCCCCTCTACCCCACATATACCCCCTCCTCCACTTGCACCCCCCTCCTCCTCCACTTGTACCCCCTCCTCCACCACTTGTAACCTCCCTCCTCCACCACTTATACCCCCTCCTCCACTTGTACCCCCATCCTCCACCACTTATACCCCCATCCTCCACCACTTATATACCCCCTCCTCCACCACTTATACCCCCCTCCTCCACCACTTATACCCCCTCCTCCACCACTTATACCCCCTCCTCCACCACTTATACCCCCTCCTCCACCACTTATACCCCCCTCCTCCACCACTTATACCCCCCTCCTCCACCACTTATACCCCCTCCTCCACCACTTATACCCCCTCCTCCACCACTTATACCCCCTCCTCCACCACTTATACCCCCTCCTCCACCACTTATACCCCCTCCTCCACCACTTGTACCCCCTCCTCCACCACTTGTACCCCCTCCTCCACCACTTGTACCCCCTCCTCCACCACTTGTACCCCCTCCTCCACCACTTGTACCCCCTCCTCCACCACTTGTACCCCCTCCTCCACCACTTGTACCCCCTCCTCCACCACTTATACCCTCCCTCCTCCACCACTTGTACCCTCCCTCCTCCACCACTTATACCCCCTCCTCCACCACTTGTACCCCCCTCCTCCACCACTCTGTACCCCCTCCTCCACCACTTGTACCCCCTCCTCCACCACTTGTACCCCCTCCTCCACCACTTGTACCCCCTCCTCCACCACTTGTACCCCCCTCCTCCACCACTTGTACCCCCTCCTCCACCACTTGTACCCCCTCCTCCACCACTTGTACCCCCTCCTCCACCACTTGTACCCCCCTCCTCCACCACTTGTACCCCCTCCTCCACCACTTGTACCCCCTCCTCCACCACTTGTACCCCCTCCTCCACCACTTGTACCCCCTCCTCCACCACTTGTACCCCCTCCTCCACCACTTGTACCCCCTCCTCCACCACTTGTACCCCCTCCTCCACCACTTGTACCCCCTCCTCCACCACTTGTACCCCCTCCTCCACCACTTGTACCCCCCTCCTCCACCACTTGTACCCCCTCCTCCACCACTTGTACCCCCTCCTCCACCACTTGTACCCCCTCCTCCACCACTTGTACCCCCTCCTCCACCACTTGTACCCCCTCCTCCACCACTTGTACCCCCTCCTCCACCACTCTGTACCCCCCTCCTCCACCACTTGTACCCCCTCCTCCACCACTTGTACCCCCTCCTCCACCACTTGTACCCCCTCCTCCACCACTTGTACCCCCTCCTCCACCACTTGTACCCCCCTCCTCCACCACTTGTACCCCCTCCTCCACCACTTGTACCCCCTCCTCCACCACTTGTACCCCCTCCTCCACCACTTGTACCCCCTCCTCCACCACTTGTACCCCCTCCTCCACCACTTGTACCCCCTCCTCCACCACTTGTACCCCCCTCCTCCACCACCACCCCCTCCTCCACCACTTGTACCCCCTCCTCCACCACTCTGTACCCCCTCCTCCACCACTTGTACCCCCTCCTCCACCACTTGTACCCCCTCCTCCACCACTTGTACCCCCTCCTCCACCACTTGTACCCCCTCCTCCACCACTTGTACCCCCTCCTCCACCACTTGTACCCCCTCCTCCACCACTTGTACCCCCTCCTCCACCACTTGTACCCCCTCCTCCACCACTTGTACCCCCCTCCTCCACCACTTGTACCCCCTCCTCCACCACTTGTACCCCCTCCTCCACCACTTGTACCCCCTCCTCCACCACTTGTACCCCCCTCCTCCACCACTTGTACCCCCTCCTCCACCACTTGTACCCCCTCCTCCACCACTTGTACCCCCTCCTCCACCACTTGTACCCCCTCCTCCACCACTTGTACCCCCTCCTCCACCACTTGTACCCCCTCCTCCACCACTTGTACCCCCCTCCTCCACCACTTGTACCCCCCTCCTCCACCACTTGTACCCCCTCCTCCACCACTTGTACCCCCTCCTCCACCACTTGTACCCCCTCCTCCACCACTTGTACCCCCTCCTCCACCACTTGTACCCCCTCCTCCACCACTTGTACCCCCTCCTCCACCACTTGTACCCCCTCCTCCACCACTTGTACCCCCTCCTCCACCACTTGTACCCCCTCCTCCACCACTTGTACCCCCTCCTCCACCACTTGTACCCCCTCCTCCACCACTTGTACCCCTCCTCCACCACTTGTACCCCCTCCTCCACCACTTGTACCCCCTCCTCCACCACTTGTACCCCCTCCTCCACCACTTGTACCCCCTCCTCCACCACTTGTACCCCTCCTCCACCACTTGTACCCCCTCCTCCACCACTTGTACCCCCTCCTCCACCACTTGTACCCCCTCCTCCACCACTTGTACCCCCTCCTCCACCACTTGTACCCCCTCCTCCACCACTTGTACCCCCTCCTCCACCACTTGTACCCCCTCCTCCACCACTTGTACCCCCTCCTCCACCACTTGTACCCCCTCCTCCACCACTTGTACCCCCCTCCTCCACCACTTGTACCCCCTCCTCCACCACTTGTACCCCCCCTCCTCCACCACTTGTACCCCCCCTCCTCCACTTCTTAAACCTCGTCCATTTTCCCACTTCTTGTATTTCTCTCCAACCCTCCTCCATCCTTGATAGATAGCCCAGTGATCTGAGTGTTATTATTAAACATCACTGATTACAATCCAATGGTTTAATAAAAATCTGTTCCTCAGGAACAATATTTCTTTTTCTCGTTAAGGGAAAGTGTGTTTCTGTTGTATATTTTAACTCGAGAACTGCCCTCTTCCTCTCCCACTCCCACTACCCCCCTTCCAGCAACCACCATAAAATTAATAAATAAAACAAAAAACATTTATTTTGATGTCCCTGAGCCTGTCACACTTTTCTCATCCCCACTCCCCAAACCCCCCTCCCCTCCATTTCCCCCAATGGAATGAGGTTGTTACCTTGATGGATTTAGCTAATGTGGTGTTGAGCTGTGTCTCTTTTAAATGGCTGGTGCAGTGTACATTGTTTTGATTCGCACTTCAATGGTTTACAACACTACTTCATCTCTCTTCGAGCTTTGCTGTTGATTTTCCAACAATGATGTACACATGCATGATAAGTGTGGTGCTGTGTGCATCATCATCACTTCATTACCAGTCTACATTTATGCTGTGGACCAAACTGTCACGATGACCTTCTGTTTTGCTTACAGACGATTGCTGATATTATCCGGACATGTTTGGGTCCAAGAGCGATGATGAAGGTGGGACTTTGTTTTAACCTTTGACCAGAATTGATTGCGTAATTTGAATGAAAAACCTCTCTGTCTGAAAGTTGCATGAGAGCAGACCTTGGTCAGTGACTTGGATTTGGATCGTAGTGTTTTGGGGCTCATCCACACAGCTGCAAATGCACCATTCATTACCTCCACCACTGAAGGTGAAGGAGGTTGTTTTGACCCCTTTCTGTCTGTTTGTCTGTCTGTCTGTGTACTGGATATCTCAAAAAGTTGTGGACGGATTCGGCCGAAACTTGGTGGACACGTTGGGTGTGTGACGAGGACGAATTGATTAGATTTTTGTGAAGATCCGAATCCGGATCTGGATATGAGATTTATTTGATTTTTAAGTGATTCTTCACCATTGAGAGGGAGGACCAAAAACGATATAGTACTGTATTGCATGATATTTCAAAAATGTATCGGGCCTGATATGTTCTCGTGGATCAGGCATGAGGTGGTGGAGGTATGCGCTCCAGAGTGCCGTTCTCGTTTCCACAGAGTTCATGTTTTATTGGCTTTGCTTCCTTATGACTTGCTCTTGGCTAACAACAATCTTCTACTAAAGGTCTAAGTAACATACTCCATCCACCCAAAGGGTGGGTAAATGGCTAGTCTCGATACGTGTGTGTGTGTGTGTGTGTGTGTGTGTGTGTGTGTGTGTGTGTGTGTGTGTGTGTGTGTGTGTGTGTGTGTGTGTGTGTGTGTGTGTGTGTGTGTGTGTGTGTGTGTGTGTGTGTGTGTGTGTGTGTGTGTGTGTTCATTATGCGTTTCCAAACCCCTAGGTCAATTTCCCCCAAATTTACTGAAAGTCTAAGTAACCTGATTTTGCTCAGGTAAGCCAATTTGTTTATATGTAAGTGAACAGGTCTAGTGTTTTTATGAGAAACAGAGCATTCCATAAGAGTAAAGCAGAACAGTGAGGTTTATTTATTTATTTATTATGACTTGAGTTCGACACACGAAGTAAGGTAAATTCCTGTTGATAGGCTACATGTGTTGTGGGGGTTGGCTGTAATGTTACGGATTTGGAAGCCTTTTGCACACACAGACAGCAATCCCCGTAGCTCAGTTATCTCGATAAGTATGTGTTTATAGTTAGGGCCCCATCCCCTATGTCTAACGGGAATTACATATGTGCGCTGTGGGTTTCTTTTATAGTCAGGTTTTTTACAGCGCCAACAAATCTCCTTCGTTCTTCGCTCATCGCCTCAGCCCCGACTCCACCCCTTGTCCAATCAGGAAGCTCATCACCTCAGGGCCGGCTCCGCCTTAGCCAGATGGAGTGCTTGGCCCGACCAATGAGGGGAGGCCACTGGTCGCCCGACAACCCCTCGTCCAATCAGGCGAGTTGGAGGGGTAAGAAATCCCTCAGACCTGGCAAGAAGAGTCGAGTGGTTGTCAGGACGAGTGTACTGCAGTCATCGTGGCCTATTGCTTCTGGTGCGGTGTCTTGGTCTCGGTCATGGTCTGCGGTCCTTCGCGGTGGCGCATCGTGGTGGTGGAGGCCGAACAGCCAGGGTCGTCGGCCCGTGGGTTCGAGTCCCACCGTGGTGGTTGAAGTGTGACTGCACGAGGCAGGAAGGTACCCGGCAAGGCTCTGGTCCCACAGCTGAACTATCCTTCTCGGCGGGCGGACCGAATAAAGACCCACGGGGTCCATTTCGTGTGTGTGTGTGTGTGCGCGCGTGCGTGTCCTGTCTAAGTAGAAACTGTTAAGTGCCTGTGTTCCTTGTAAATTGCATTTCTTATAGTCGTGATAACTCTGCTCTCTGTGCTCCCCTGCCCCATTATAAATAAACCCCCAATTTTTCAATGTTCCAGCTCGTTGTTTGTCATTTCCACCATTGACCCAGCACGGTGCGTATTGAGAACCAGGGAGGCCGTGTGCCGTAAGTTGTCGTTTGGACCGACGGACTCTGATAATTCCGCTCAGTGACACCAGATCGAGGTCGCTCGAGCAACCCGGTTCGACAGAGTCCGTCGAGGGTGTGACGTCTCCGGTAATTTGACGACGTGGGTACTTAGGTATATTGAAAGTAGGCAATTAACCCTACTCCACGCCGTCGAAATATTGGCGACCACGGTCTGCTAAGGGACCCATGACCTTTCGGACTTATCCGAGAGTCACGACCTAAATTCCGGGTGTTCGGTGGAGACTACCCTACTGCTCCCCCTGGTGGTCGTTTATCGCCACCGAACCCTGGCCCACAACAATATAACATGCCTATGAAATAAATTGGACGAGTTGTCCAAGTTTGACATTAAATGAAGAGGATGTTGTAATGGTTTTTTAAATCTTTGACTTAGAACTGCAATTGTAGTCGACCTTGTCTCGTAGTTTGTTTAAAAAAAAAATTCCTTTAATGTTTTAAAGTTGCTTTCCGAGCAGGTGCAGTTTTTGAAATACCGTATTTTCCGGTGTATAACACTCACTTTTTTATCAGTAAAAAAGGTAAAAGTTGGGTGTGTGGTTAATACATGGATATGAGGGGGAAAAAATAAGTCTTGAAAACAATGCTGAATTTCAATTGTATCCCAAATGAACACTTTTATTATTATTATCTATATATTAATACTGAAGGACCAATTTTGTGCTCCTCCTAGCAGTCGCGTCACGTTTTTTCTCGGTACTGTGACCTGGACTGAAAGAAACTTAGTACCTGTAAGAGTGCATTGCACAGAGTGGCAATAGTCAAACTTCAACTCTGAAGCAGAATAAACACTTTTCGTTGAGGCGGGGGCTGGGGATGAAGAGACGGGCGCAGGGAGTGAAGAGGCGGGGGGCAAGGTAAGCAAATTTTTGGGCAGGGGTAAGCAAATTGAAAGCGGGAGACGGGAAGAAATGGGGCTGGGGTGAATTAGGCGGGGTTGAGTGTGGGGGCGAGTGGGGCGGGGAGTGAAGGGGCGGGGCGGGGAATCAAGAGACGGGGGGCGGTGAGTGAAGGGGCGGGGAGTGAAGGGGCGGGGCGGGGTAATTAAAATTTTGGGCGGGGGTAAGCAAATTGAAGGCGGGGGATGGGGCAAGGGCGGGGGATGAATAGGCGGGGGCAAGCACACCCTGTCCAGTCTATGGCCCTCGAGTGTGTGTGTGAGCTGGTGAGGGTGGTTGAATGAACGGAATCCGTCTGTGACGGGGTTTCGGCTAGTTTTTGTTGTTATTATTTTCTTGTCGCAGTCAAGACTGCTGTTAAGCTCAATTCCCCCATTTAAATTTTGAAAATTGGTTCAGGGAAAGAGTTTGTCCAGCGTTTTATTAACCGTGTGCAGAAATTAAATAAGTCATGCCTGGGACAACGAGCATGCTTAGGTGTGTGACGTATTTCGAGCCTTGCGGCTCAAATGCCATTAAACACAAAAGAAGAACACCTGGTCTCACTTCAAAAGAAGAATTATTCACAATGGCTAGAGTCCAATAGCGGAGCACTCACCTCAAATAAGCTTGAGTGGCAAGCTTCCCTCGTACGTCGTGTTCAAGAGAAAGACACTGCCCAAAGACATGTTTCCAGCCGGCGTCATTGTTCGTGCGCAGCAGAAGAGGTGGATCGATGAGGGGCTTTTAGTGGTGACTCGTTTTACATGCATCAGTTTCTACATGAACATCCGATGCAGTTAGAATTATTAATCCACCAAGCTTGTTCCTTGCATGCTGAGTCGTTGACGCTGTGCTTGCAAATGCTGAACAGTGGGGCATGGTTTAAAACTACGAACAACCAATCAACCCCGAGTACTTTTCTATACGAGGGCAGGAAATGGATTTAAAAGGAAGAATAATCACGAGAGCAAGGAGCCACGTGGGACGGTGAAGCTTTAAGAAGTACCAGTGCTGCTCAGTTATTTTGGCTTCCTTTGATTTTCATCGTTCTTCCTGATTCTCTTCATTTTTCCTCGTTTCTCGGAGCAGTTCCTCACTTGCGTCCCGTGGTTTCCTCGCATAGACCAGACAAACTTTCTTACTTCACAGGTCTTTGTATTCGACCCAGGTTTTGAGGAACATTAGCTGCATCTCGGTGGAATCACCACAGACTAACTTTCCTATTTCTCAGACTTGGTATTTTCATCAGTTGAAAATCAATATTTCGTGACGTGTTTCCCGCCGTGATTTTCGGCCCGGATTCTGAGGAGCATTGGTCACATGCATCATGGCTGAACATTCACCTTTACTCCCGTCACTACGTTGGCTGAGCATCATGTTGACTGGGAGACTGCTGGCGTTCATCGGGAGGATGAGAAAGGTCGACCTTCCGATCTGCGGCTGGATCGTCAAGGTGTGGGAGGAGATAGTCTGACGTCATCAAGCAAGCATTTCTGAAATGTGGCATCTCCAACAACATGGACGGTACAGAGGACGACATCATTTGGGAGGGAGGAGGAGACTGCAAAAGACAAGTGAAGGGGATTTGCTCTTCTCAGATTCGGCCAAGGAGTTACGTGCCATCTTTGAGGAAAGCAATGTTGAGAATTTCCTCGGGTTTAGCTGAAAAGCTTCATCAAACCCAAACAGCCCTTTTCAAGGCCACAAATCCACAATAAATATGTATGATACCGGTATGAATCCCTTTTATTTTCTTTTTTTCTCATAATAAAATCCTCTTTATAATATTGTTACGGAGCCGCAAGTCGAGTCGGCCCAACCGATCGCCCGGAATATAGATCGACACCCGGATAAGTCCGAGTCGACGGGTCCTTGTACAAGAACCGAAATACGCCAATGGGCAGACCACGTGGGGTAGGGTCAATTGCCAAGCTTCAATTTACCTAAATACCCACGTGATCCAACTACCAGGGTATTCCACCCTCGACGGAACTCGTACGGAACAAGCCACTGAGGCGAGCCTGTCCCGTGCGCGATTCCGAGTGGCTTAATCGCTGAGAACCGTCGGTCCAAATGTCCCCCTTTTACAGCAAACCAACGGCTTTCTAACTACCAACACACGAAATGGTCAGTCAATGAAAGAACTGACGCGACGAGCTGAAAACATTTAACATTTGGGGTATTTATTAATAATAATGGGGAACTAGGGAAGCACGTAAGAGCAGAACTATACCGACTATATGAAATGCAATGCAACCATTTACAGCACACAAAGTACTTAATTTCCTACTTATTAGACGGCCCACGGACACGCACACACACACACACACCCAAGAAATGGTGGCTGAGGCCTAAAATAACGGGCTCCAGCTCGGAAGACAGGTGAGCTGAAACCCAGGACCTATCTCGAACCTCTCCACCTCGTTTGGTTTTCAAGTTGTTCGGACCCGGGCTCCAGCGAGAGCGAGCTGGACCCAATCGCCGTGAGCCGCGATCCTTCCCGAGCTCGAGTGAATCCTCCCGCGCTTCTCAACACGTGCTGGTGAGACGAGGCGCCGATCCTTCCCGTCGATGCGCTGCTTCCCCGAGGAACCACCTCCAAGATGAGTCGCACCAAGCCAGGAACCAAAACAGAGAATAAAGAGCTCCACGAACCAAGAACAGCCAGCAGAGCAACCAGCTCAACTTTCTTCCGATGAACGAAGCCTCTCACAACACGAACCAAGAGCAAGAAGCCACCACCAGCAGCTCGAGCCGAGCAACCAGCTCAACTCTCTTCCGATGAACAAAGCGAGGACCACGAACTCCGAGCCGAGCAGAACCCGAAGGCCTGCTGAAAAGCTCGGCCGAAGCAAAAAGCTCTCCAAAAAGCCTCAACCCTAGCCAAAGCAGAAGCCGACTCTCTACTGAAAAGCCCCCAACCCACTCGAACCAAGCAGGACCCAAAGGCCTGCTGAACAACCAAAGCAGAAAGCCTTCATAAGGCCTCCTCCCAAACCCAAGCCAAGCAGGACTCGACGGCCTGCTGAACAACCACTCCACCCGAACAAAGAAAGGATCTCCTCTTTATCCTTCTCCGCCCCCTCCCCCGCGCCCGGCATGACTCTTGCCCTCGTGATCCATCCCCCGCTCAACCACGGGTGGGAGGGAGTTGTTGACGTCATGAATCACGGGACGGAACGGCTCTTCTTCCTCTTCGCAGAAGAGGGGGAGGGATGTCTCTATTGTTCGCTCCCTAACTATTAAATTGATCCGCAGCGCATCTAATCGATTTCTAAACATTTAAACAATGGAAGGTGAGCTATCTGGGAAACAAGCACTTATCGACATTGCTGACTAAAGGAACCTGTATGTTGTGTGCAATCGAATTCCAAATTTGTAACAATATTAAAAAAAAAACAAAGAAAAATAAAAACTTCTTGCTATCCTCTCCCCTCTCTCTTCAACTTCTTGAAAATGAGAATAGGAGTCACCATGTTGATACCTCCGTCACTTTGGTCCGTACAAAGTTAACTTACAAACCTATTTCGATCGAGATCAGAAAATGAAATCATCAATATGTTAATTTATTTTGAGGGTGAAAAACATGGAATGTGGTTTATGCGCCGGAAAATGCATATTTGTGGTGGTTTGCAAGATTATTATATTTTCCAGTTAAATATTTATGATTTAATCTGTTTCAAATTTCATGAATGCATTGATTGTGGTTATAAAGAGATGATGGGTAAGGTTAAACTTCTCTTTATGACCAGGAAGTCATTCCAAAGTGTAAATCATCTGTCATCCCCTCTCCATCCCACCACAGATGCTTATGAACCCGATGGGTGGGATTGTTATGACGAACGACGGAAATGCCATCCTCCGAGAGGTGCGTTTGAGCATTTCAGCATTATTAGACCACAATAAGGGATTGGCCATAGATGACATGCGGATGGGAGTGGTGGGGTGGCTTGTGGATTGATGGATGGATGGAAGGAAGGGAGGGATGGTGGGGAGAGTTGATCACTTGTACACTGGGGAATTAGTTTGTGAATTATTGTAAAATGTGTTTGTTGAAAGTTTGTTTGCAGGTCCAGATCATGCATTTAAGGACATTTTGGGCATTTTGTATTGTGCATGAAAATGTCCTCCTCTGACTAAATGATTACATGTCCTTCTGCAAGCTTTGTTGTTTATAAATACCCAGGAATAGCTTGCGAAGCTTTCCTATTTTGCTGCATGAGAGGATTGTGTAGGAGGGCAATGAAATACTCGCTAAAAGCACATAATGCACGGCTTGGTTTCTGCTACGCATGGACTTGTGACCATCTGAAATAAGGCCTCAATCGGCTCACGAAGGCAATAATGTGAAGGGAAGTGATTCATGTCCACGTGTGGGTGTGTGCATTTGCGTGTTCAATGGGGACATTTTCATTGTGCAGGTGTTGGAGCTGGGAATTAATGAATGTTTTGGCTCAAATGAGTCATCGATCTATTTTGCCTCATACATGGCCTTGGAATGGTGCATTTGTGCTCGTTCTGCAATAGAAAACGATGGGAAGAGCTTTGTGAATTTATTTTAGCATAAAATGGCATAGAAACCACTTTTTGATGTTTGATTAATCCAGAAAAGGCCAATTACAATGATGCCTTTTAGGAACATTGAGAACATGATTTGCTTGATGCCATGTTGATTTCCTTTTTCGTTGCACACAGTTACTTTAGCCCTATTGAATCGGTACTTGATGCTGCCTCGTTTTAACATCGATCGTACATGATGGACGAATATTTTGAAAGCGGTGTTTTTAATGCATCCAGTTTTCACAATTCCATTTTGGACCTCCAAAACATTAGGTTTGTTGACTGAACAGTTTGGGAGGTGCAAATTATTTTCCTATTAGTAATAGCAAGCCCATGGGCCTAGTGCTGGGACTCGGTCGCAAAAAAAAAAAAAAACGGTTTGGATCCGGCGTGGTAATTTTGTCAAAAAAAATTCCGGAACTCGGATAAGTTTGCAATTAATTTAATTTAATTTATTTTTAAAGTTTGTATCTTGGTGACGTTCACCGCTGAGAGCTCGTGAAAATTGTTCCAGAAAAATCCCACGAGCGGTCGGGTATTGATATTGTGGGTACTTTCGATTTGTTTCCGAATTTTCCTGCAGATGTAGAGAGTGCACATGTTTGACGCGTGCTGAAGTGTAACTGCAAAGCTGTGACGTGGGCTACATGACCACCATCCAGTTTACTTGAGCAAATGCAATCCTCAGCGGACATTTACATCAGGATGAAATAACTTGCGGTGTAACCAGAACCGAAGAGAAACTGGCATCAAAACGTACTTTAATATGAACGAAGGTTTACAAACCTGATGGAGATCATGCGGAACCAATGAAGTACAGATTGCAAAATATGATGGGGAAAGTTCAGTAAAGCGAATCGAATCACGAGTTCATTTAATGCAGAGATGAGTAAATTGATGGATATTTTTATTCATTCCATTCTCCGGCCTCGTCCTCGCTGTCTCCACAAGCTTCGTGTGGGACATCCTCCCATACCAGCTTTCAATATGTCCTCTAGGGTGGTTCACAATATAATGGTATAAGTAAAAGTTTTCCAAATTTTGCCAGATTGCATTTTGCCTTGTTCCTATTGACATTTTGAACATCTGTACCAAAAATTGAGCCAATAGGACACCAGTAAAGCGTGGCACACTTTTTATTGCTCAACCTAAGAATGCGTAACTTGCGCAGGAAACAGAAACTTGAACGATATAAAGATAAGTATGGTCATTAATAATCTTTCCCTGTACTTATACTAAATGAGTAAGAACATTAGAAGAGTTCAAACACTATATTCGCTGTATGATGACTTTGTTCTCTTTGATACTTTATATCTGTGTCCTTGCACAACACAGAGCAAAAATTGCTTTTGGTCTTCGTTTCGCACAGATTGTTGACAGCATTTAATAAGGGCAATGCCTCTCTCTGCGCTGTCGTTGATGACCTTCAAGGAATGAACTTTTTGACGCAGATTCTCATCTGTGAGAATGGACCTCACATCATCAGGGTTACTTCTGCCATCAATTTGGCCTTCAGTAAGAACCTCAAAGAAGTGGATTGAGCGGCGAGTGACGAGGCTAGAGATGGTAGCTGTACTGCTCTTGTGGAAGAAAGACTTTGCATCAAGTCTTTTGAGCATCTTCCCAGGGCGTCTTTCAAGATTTCTCAGCATTGTCTCCTTTTCTTCAGCGTCAATGCGAGCATCAAAAAATGCCAGGGCGACGAGATCTTCCGACAGATACCACAAATGTCGTCCAATGCTGTTCAATGCAGCATCTGCAATGGTTTTATCCGGATACAGATGCAAACTCTGGATCAAGTCCAAATCATTCTTTGGAGCATGTGTTGCCAGGGAAGACTCATGCCAATACATTATGTAGATGAAACTTTCCTCACTGATCGCTTCTGCTTCAATGTCAGTCTGGTGTGGGCCTCAAATAAAGTTATTTTGACGCAGTAAAGTAAGCGAACTCTTCGTCTGAACCATCTTCAGAGGCTGTTGATGAATCTTGTCCAACTTCTTCCCTCAATCGAGATAGCGTGTGAGTACCTCGGATACACTTCTATTTTTCCATTGTTTCTGCACTGTGTTCAGCTCTTGCGTTTCTCTCAGCTTCTCTTGCCCTCTTTCTCTTACCCTTCCCTTGCTGAACCTTGTCTACACATCCAAAAGAGCATGACATCCGGTCTTCTCTTTGGCGCCTTAGAAATTCTTTGTCTTCTTCGGGGATCTTCAGGTCGAATATGTTTGCTGCAGCAATATCGAAGAGGTCCTGAAGATCCCCTAGCCAAGTTTCACGACGTAAAAGAGCTCCATCCGTCTCTCTGTTTTTCTCTTTTATTAGTTACTTGTACTCCGCATACAGCTTCTTGATCTTTTTTCGAAGATTGGCATCCGTCATTGTCGGTAAACTGGCTCTCTCCCATATCTTCTTTACTTCATCCATTGTTGCTGTTGTGGCCTTTGATAATGCCTTCCTCTCTTCAATATGATAGAGGAGGTGGAGGAGCACTTGCTCCTTTGAGGGAAGGCGAGCTCCTAAAATGAAAGGTCGAGGGGGCTTCTCGAGCAAGTTACATTTCTTTCTTGATGCCATTATTTCTGAAAATAGAAAAAAACGTCAACATTGTGAAAAAGTGTGCCACCCCTAAATGTGCAGCAATTGACTCCATTCTTGGTACAGATGCTTACAATGACAATTGGAACAAGACAAAAAGTGATCTGGCAAAATTTTGTGAAAATAAATTTTGTGAAACACTCTAATGTCCTCGTTGGTAGCACAGGCAAGCGGTGCATATAAAGCCATACTTGAACCAAGCTTTCAGTTTTTGGGAACCGTTAAAGTTCGACCGCTTTTGAAATCCGCTTCAACGAACGAAGCATGTTTTGCATTGTCGACACTGAAGTACAGCACTGGAGTTGAAAATCGCGTCGACCTCCACGACACTCGCTGACCAAGAGTGCTGCTTGTATACATACGGCACGCACGTTCCTTTTGAGATCTGGTACTGCAATTTCTCAAAGGCAAATTTTCAATGTTTGCATGTTGTTAAATTTACACTTCTCTGTTGCATCACGAAATGCACGAAAATCGATGTAACCTGAAAATCCCCACTTCTACAGAACAGCACTTGTATAATATAATCTGTTATTTTCTGAATTGACAGCCAGACCTGACTTGATTCGGACTCTGCTCGGAAGGGCAACTCGCCAAGATCGGGAACTCGGTTTGGGTGCAGCACTACTTGGGCCTCAGGTCCATCTTTCATTGCATTTACTGCAGCTCAAATTTTTTTTTTTTTTAATTTTATAAATTCTTAGAATGGGAAACGGTTAATAATTGAATTGTGGTGATGTCACGTGAAAGGAACTAATCGTTGTTCCTAGCCTCACACAGCCAATCGGTAGTCTTGCGACTTGCTTGCAATTCATGTGAAGCACAGTTCACACTTTGGGTATTTATCCATATATGATCAAATTGTTTTGTGAATAATCAAAAAAACATTTGTGCCAATTAAAAAAATGTTTTTGACCCTGCACTTCCTGGGTTCTTGACTATTAATACGGTTCCATTTTCAACTGTGCGACCGGTGGTTTGGGACGAGATGCAAAACTGATACATGGCTATTGGATATTATGTTACAGATGCTGTTATTTGCTTCTCTGCTTTTACATTATTTATCTGCCCTTTTATACAAGTTGTAGTTTTACAAGCTTTTCAAACATTTTAGTTGAAATGCACACTGCAGGTATTTACTCGCACGGCGGCCCCAGGCCCGGTTTGTGAGTATCGCAATCGTTCCATCTGTGTGTTTGTCTGTTTTGTTGGCAGAATAAGTGGACAACGATGGTAGCGAGAATCGCTAAATTTGGCACACGTCCTGTCTTGGACAAGTTCAATTTTGAGCTCCAAGAAAAATATGGAATGAATAATAGTGGAGGACAATTTGCTCACACTGTGGCCATGCGAGAGTATAGGTTAGCGTCCTCTGGGACGTTATTGTACTGAGAGAAAACAGCACGAGTCGGCACATCCCTCCAGTGCGTTCTCATTCTTAATGCATTGATATTGTTACGGATTCGCGCCCGCCGGCGTGCTGACGGCCACGTAACTCGAATCGCGGCACGTCGCCCACCGGACGGACAATCCAGTCTTGACCCTCTCGGACTAACGCCGGGAACCAGTCACGGGTGGACCTTTCGGTCTCACCGCGATCGAGCCAATCGGCCCCCGCGTGGGATAGGGTTGCTCGCCAAATTCGACCTACCTAAGTACCCACACGGAGGGTAGACCGGGCGATCGTACCTCGTCGCAGGTCGACTTCGGACACGGGCCACTTAAGCGACCCGTTCCGTACTATCGGGATAACCGAGCGGTGTTATTCGT
The DNA here is from genome assembly GCF_056783735.1 of Eptatretus burgeri. Taxonomy (NCBI): domain Eukaryota; kingdom Metazoa; phylum Chordata; class Myxini; order Myxiniformes; family Myxinidae; genus Eptatretus; species Eptatretus burgeri. The sequence continues at coordinate 3,103,645 of NC_140968.1, read as the reverse complement.
CGACCTCGACGGTTCGATTAATTATCGGGCGTATTCAGCCCACTACCAACCCTTTACGTGAAGCAAGATGAGGATTCAATGAAAGAAATGACGAAGCGAAGCGGGAAACAGTTCAACACAAAGCACATTTATTCGCGATGAACGGAAAGCACACATATTCAATTCCACCAAAAGCACATAGAAAAGGAAAAGAAACACAATGCAGAGCTAATACCGACTACGCGAGCACACGGCAACACTTGTACAATTTTACTTCACAGACGGTGCCGACAACACATACCCAAAACCAAGAAAAAGAACACCCTCAAGGATGAGGCGGGCCTGAGGCCGAGACCGGGTCGGGCCTACCCGTCTGGTGATGAGACGCGGAGCGGCGATGGTGCCTCAACTCCGTGGGCCTCGTGGACAGTGTCTGGTAGGGGGTGGGAAAGGGGCCCCCTTGGTCGCACTATCTCAGCGCGGGGGGAAACAGGAGGGGGTTGCTGATGCTCGGGGGAAAGGAGGATTTCTACTCTGCCTCGAGTCCCGCGACGAGCGTCTCCACCTCGACCAGGTCGCGCCGTCGGCCTCCCTGGTGTGCAGCTCCCGGCACGACGCGAGCACCCCCTCGTCTGCCCTCGCCGCCTCTCCACAGCTCCGTCCCCTTCGCTCCGACTCCAACGCACACGACGATGACCAACTCCTTCTTGCTTCTTCTTCCCAACTCCACCGGCTGCGAAGTCTTAACTCTCCTTGACTGATGAACGCGGTCGCTTATATAAGCCCCGTGGCTTCGCTCTCTCATCTTTGACCCCCTGCCTTCGACCTTTCACCTCGCTCCCCATTGGCCCGAGAAAAAGTGGGCGTGAATGCATTTTGATCCATAAATTTGCATATAGCGATCGCCCTCCAACGCCCTGGAGGCGGGGCCAAATCGCCCCTCGCTCACCGATTGGACGGAACAAAAGTGGGCGTGTCGTTTTTGATCCGTTTTTTGGAGCTGAAAATCCGTGGTTTTGTACACGCTGTTCGGCGCGCGCCCTGCACGAGTCCAACACCGGTACCCACAAGCGGCACAAGAACGGTGGCGATGCGACGGTTGCGAGGTGTGACGTGAAGCGGCGCCGCGGTGGGTGGTTGATGTTGTGGTTGGTGGTGGTAACAATGGCGGTTGGTCCAAATTAAAGATAGTAAAAGAAAAACGGCTATCCTGAAGAGTCGCAGCACGCATAAATGACATGTATTCCCACTAAACAACGGGTTTGGGCCTAACTACACACATACTTACCGAGATATCTCACCTAAGGGACCTGAATGGTGGTTTGCGAATTTGGTAACCACAACAATATATTGATAATATAGTTGCTTTATTCGATTGAACACACACACATACTCGTGTGCAGCCTCGCGGCTGCTGGTTGCATCATTGGTTTGGGACTCGGATGTGCCGCTGATACAGTGCCCCTTTTGCCAGTACACTGGTGCTCATTTTGCCGACATCGAACGGATCACAGGCTGAGTCAACCCCACCTGGTGTTTAATTCAGCGGCTGATGGGGCTCAAACTGAGGGCTGTACGATCTCAAGCCAGCCACCCTAACCGCGAAGCCAATGCCAGGCTTTTATTAGACTGAATGAAGAGAGGATATGCGATGTGATTACACAAGGGATTATTAACACTTCAAAAATCCCCAATACATAAAAACATAGAATTTTTTTAATTTTTTTTTAAACCTGATTGCACTTGCATCTTTAACGATGACATAATAAAAACAATTATCTTCATTTGGTCTGTGCTTAATCCAGAAAATGTTCTTTTCAATTATGTTCAACCTTGCTGACTGAAAAGAGATATTTATGTGTCAATGGGATATTTTGGGATTTGAACAGAAGTTGCACTTGCTGTGATTGCAGATCCAGGTACAACATCCAGCTGCAAAATCCATGATCGAGATCAGCCGAGCACAGGATGAGGAAGTGGGTGACGGAACCACTTCGGTTATCATTCTCGGTGAGGACTTTACGTACCCCTCCCACTAAAATCCCATGCTTTTACATTCATGTACAGTCTCCACTATTTCTTTACAACTTGGTAGGAGTCTTGAGAGAAGTCTGTGCTTGGGGCCTTTGGTGTTATCAGGATTGTGGCCAATGGTGGCTTGGGCCAAAATATCTAGCAACGAGTGGGTCTTCAAGACAGTTTGAGGGAAGGGGGAGGGAGATGTTTCACACCCTGCACAAGTTTTGCATCATAAGGGAAGTGAGTATGGGGAATGGTACATCCCAGTGCAAGTTGTGCATCATAAAGGGAGCGAGTATGGGTCATGGTACATCACTGACTCCTGAACTAAGCAATGACAAATGAGGTTGAATTGTCCACCGAAATGATTCCTCACCTGACATGGACTGTTGTTCTGCATCAAAGGTGAAATTGGTCACACGATGCTCAGCAATGAATATTGTTTTATTGTTGAAAAAGTTTGTACTAATTACGTGAGGCATTCAAAAGGTGTTGCAAACAAAACATGGTTGCAGTCATCCAAGCCATGGCACCGTTTTCTTTTAATATGCAAGAATATATAATTAATTATAAATGTTTGTATATTTAAAAAATGATAAAGCCATTGCCTTGTTGGAGTAATAAGAGTATCTCATTGGTAGAACTTATTGAACACCCTATATATTTGGAGGCAGCAAATGAGGAACATCAAGGAGAAGCTTTGATGCAGGAGGACAACATCACTGCTCTGCACAAAAAAGTTGCAAAAACAGATCCCTGCAACTACAGACCAATCAGTGGTTGGTCGGTGGTCTTTCTGTCTTCTACCGTCTCCTCTCCAGCCTCGCCCCCCCCCCCCTGCTCTCTCTACGATTTGTCCCCACCACATTTCCGCAGAGCGCTCAAGGTCCGCCAACAACCCCCTTCTGGTAAAACTACCAAAATCACTGATCACCTTCACTTTCATTCCTCTTTTTTTCCCCACTTTTGGAACTAACTCACTCCCTCGCGCACAAACTCACTCCCTCACTTTTTCCCGCCTTTGGAATAAACTCACTAACAAAACCGCGAAAAGAGGTTCTGATGATTGCGTTTGAGGTGCCTCATCTGGCGCATTACAGCAAGTGATCGACCATCTCATCACAGGAGATCACCTCGTCTCGCCTCCCCTGGGTTCGGCTGCCCTGGTCTGTTCTTTGGCGACCGGTGCTCTGGGAAGGTGCGGTCGTCCAGCCGTGCGAACGCGGCCAGGTAGCCAGCACGTTCTCTTCCCTCATCTCGTCTTCCCTCCCGGGCTGAAGGGGCAATAAAGACTTCAAGGTGTGTGTGTGTGTGTGTGTGTGTGTGTGTGTGTGTGTGTGTGTGTGTGTGTGTGTGTGTGTGTGTGTGTGTGTGTGTGTGTGTGTGTGTGTGTGTGTGTGTGTGTGTGTGTGTGTGTGTGTGTCCCTTTCTAAAAGTAGAATTGCTTGTACATTTGATACTGTTGCGAATTCGCGCCCGCCGGCGAGCGAACGGCCACGTAACTCGAATCGCGACACGTCGCCCACCGGACGGACAATTCAGTCGGGACCCTCCGGGAACTACCGCCAAGCCAGTCACGGGTGGGGGTTTAACCTCACCATGATTGTGCCAATTGCCCACCCGCGCAGGATAGGGTTGCTCGCCAAATTTGACCTACCTAAGTACCTGCGCGAGTGGTCGACCGGGCGATCGTACCATGCCACAGGCTGACTCCGGATACGAAACACTTAAGCGGTTCGTTCCGTATTACAGGGATAACCGAGCGGAGTTATCGTCGGCCTTGACGGTCCCGATTAATTACCGGGCGTTTTAAACCCACTATCAATCCCTTGCGTGATGCAAGATGGAGATTCAATACAAGGAAAAGACGAAGCGAACCGGGAAAACAGTTCACACAATGCACTTTATTTACACACACACAGACAAGCACGTATATACGGCCATACAGTCATGCAACGAAAGCAAGAACTACAACCGAATATGACTTACTCGGACACACTTGCACAGTTCTACTTGTCGGACGGCGCCACACACACACATTCACACAAAAAGCAAAGAAAAGAAAAGTAGTAACTTCCCTGCGCGCGTCGAGTCCTCCTCCCACGACCTCAGCTCCCAGCTCCTCCGGCGTGGTCGGTGAGCTCGTGCTTCGCGCCGGCACGTGTTGGCCGCTCGACGCCACGGACGGGGTTTCCGGCGCTATCTCAGCATGGATAAAGGGGGGGGGGAACCGTTGATGCGCGGGGTCGGGAGAGGGGAATGGCAGATGCTCCGTCCCGCCAGCTGTGTCTCGGGGACCGCACCGACAGAAGACCTTGGCAACGACAGAAGACCAGGCGAGACGAGCCAAGACGAACGACGACACCAGCTCCAGGACGAAGAGAAGAGAGGAACGGCGAGACCAGTTCCAGGACGAAGAGAAGAGAGGAACGGCGAGACCAGCTCCAGGACGAAGAGAAGAGAGGAACGGCGAGACCAGCTCCAGGACGAAGAGAAGAGAGGAACGGCGAGACCAGCTCCAGGACGAAGAGAAGAGAGGAACGGCGAGACCAGCTCCAGGACGAAGAGAAGAGAGGAACGGCGAGACCAGCTCCAGGACGAAGAGAAGAGAGGAACGGCGAGACCAGCTCCAGGACGAAGAGAAGAGACGAACGGCGAGACCAGCTCCAGGACGAAGAGAAGAGACGAACGGCGAGACCAGCTCCAGGACGAAGAGAAGAGACGAACGGCGAGACCAGCTCCAGGACGAAGAGAAGAGAAGAGACGAACGGCGAGACCAGCTCCAGGACGAAGAGAAGAGAAGAGACGAACGGCGAGGCCAGCTCCAGGACGAAGAGAAGAGAAGAGACGAACGGCGAGACCAGCTCCAGGACGAAGAGAAGAGAAGAGACGAACGGCGAGACCAGCTCCAGGACGAAGAGAAGAGAAGAGACGAACGGCGAGACCAGCTCCGGGACGAAGAGAAGAGAAGAGACGAACGGCGAGACCAGCTCCAGGACGAAGAGAAGAGAAGAGACGAACGGCGAGGCCAGCTCCAGGACGAAGAGAAGAGAAGAGACGAACGGCGAGGCCAGCTCCAGGACGAAGAGAAGAGAAGAGACGAACGGCGAGACCAGCTCCAGGACGAAGAGAAGAGAAGAGACGAACGGCGAGACCAGCTCCAGGACGAAGAGAAGAGAAGAGACGAACGGCGAGACCAGCTCCAGGACGAAGAGAAGAGAAGAGACGAACGGCGAGACCAGCTCCAGGACGAAGAGAAGAGAAGAGACGAACGGCGAGACCAGCTCCAGGACGAAGAGAAGAGAAGACGAACGGCGAGACTAGCTCCAGGACGAAGAGAAGAGAAGAGACTAACGGCGAGACCAGCTCCAGGACGAAGAGAAGAGGGCGCCCCCGCTCGTGTCCGTCCTTTATGGAGCGGGGCTCCGCCCTTCGCAGCGCGGTGCTCTGCCCATCGCTCCGCCATGTTTTTGGCTCTGCCTCTCCTCTAGCCCTTTTGAGAAGCTCCTCGAAAAGGGGCGTTTCCTCCTCACGGCCGCCTCACACCTCGTATCCACCAATCGCCAGCGAGCTCTCGCAGCCTCTCCCGTCAGCCCCCGGCACCGCAAAAAAGGCGGGAAAACTCGTGCGCCGTTGTCGGCCTTTCACGGGGCCTTCGTTTGAACTCTTCGGACGGTCCAAAATAATGATGGAATAGAAAAACTGCTAACTCAAAGAATCGCAGCCCGATAAATCACATATATTCCCTCTATACAAAGGGTTTGGGCTAACTTCACATGAACTTACCGATATGTCTCACCTGAGGACTCTTTATGGTGTAATGCGAATTTCTACAACCGTAACAATACCTTTTTATTCGTGATAACTCTGCTCTGTATTCCCCTCCCAGATTATTGTTATAAATAAATATCCCTTTTGTTGAATGTATCAGCTCGTTCCTTGTCATTTCTGCCATTGGTTCGCCACGGTGCGTATTGGGGATTACAGGGGTTTCCTTATTTTTTGGAGTAGGAGGTTACCATTAAAAAGTAGCAGGTTACCATCACCGCGAGCGAAGCGAGCGCAGCTGTATGGCCGGGGTCCAGGGCCCGAGGCGGGCCCTGGAAGCCGAAGGATCCTAGATGGCTGGAGATGCATTCTTGCATGATTTCTGACATGAAATAGTTCTCATATTATCATGCTGTTGCGGTGTAAAACTCCACAAAAACAGGTGGTTTGGCCTATTCTGGATGTAGTTGCATTAACATACTGACTGACTGACTGACTGACTGACTGACTGACTGACTGGTTGACTGAAATGCAGCTATACTGTATAGTTAGTTCAAGTCTATGGTACATGCATGTACCTGCGGTACCAGTATTCAGTTGGCCAGTTCACAGCTGCTCATACTTGGCCTTCACTTTAGTGAATAAACGGCGATTTTCAGTGCAAATAACCACAAATAATAACATGTACAAAAGCTGCTTTAAGCTTATAGGCTAATTACTGTATAAATTAAAAAGGCACAACGGGTAACCATGTATTTTGGAGCCGCATCACTTGACAAAAGCTCAAAATGGACGAGATGAAACACGCGTTTCGTGAAACAACAACAACGTTGCACTCGCGAGAGTGCAAGTTTAGACCAATTACTGATGGCCAGAAGCTTACCTCCCATGTCTTTGGACTTCGAAAATCCAAATTCAAACAGGGATTTTCGTTTCAATGCCATCATTTCGGCACCGAAACTGCGAGGCCTACAAAGTTTATTTTCTTGAGGTCATTGCTGTTTGGTATCAGGGACTCAGGCCAACAGTCCAAAACGAGGCTAAAGCAGAGAACTCTTTATTGCAGGAGGCGTATTTTAGCTGCTTGTGTTATTTTTAGGTCAGTGTTGTGCTAGACCTGTGAAGAGTACTAACAGTAAAAGTAAGCCCGCTTTTATCGAAATACTAATGTGTTTTCATCTCTGATTTCAAAACGGGGTGCAGAGATGTCGTGGTGACAAAAAAAACAAACAAACAAACAAAAATAATAATAATGATAAAAATCGGCGCTGAAGTAGGCGGCGACCTTTGACATTTTTTCTTTGAGTAGACGGCTGTGGGTCGTTGGTAACCGGCTTCTAAGGAAACCCCTGGGATTAGGAAGGCCGTTGTTGCCGTAATTGTTCATTTGGATTGACGGGCCTCGGTAACCATCTGCAAGGGTTACACACGGTTTGAGCACGGTAACGGCTCGTTCCGCTCGAGGTCTGCCGAGGGTGTGAATTCCCCAGTAGCTTTGCCGCTTGGTTACTTCGGTATATTGAAGTTTGGTAATTAACCCTTCCCCACGCGGTCAAATTATTGGCGATTCATGGTCCTGAAAGGGACCTGTGCCTTTCGGACTTATCCGACGGTCACGACCTAAATTCCGGTGCGTTCGGTGGAGCCGACTCTACTGCTCCCCTTAGCGGTCGTGCTCGCCACCGAGACCCGGCACCATAACAATATCTCCTGATTATTTTTTTCATAAATATTTTTTTTCAGTGTATCCGGTATAATGGGATTATTTAAGTTTCCACTCTCCGAGCAGGGAGCTGATGTTTATCTCACGCAATGACGACAATCGCTTCACCAATGATCGCGCTTATTGGGGAGTTTTGCAGGAAATAATTTAATAAAAAAAGAAATTTATTTAATTCCACGATGATTGGCACACGCTGAGGGATCCTTTGTATGTTACAGCCAACAGATAATGAGTTAATAGAGTAATTACTATTGGTAGGGGTGGTGGGGGAGGATGGTTTTGGATGTGGAATGAACAGGGAGGTTTGAAGGTGATGGTGTGAAGTGGGGGTTGGGGGTTGGGAGGTGGAAGGACGACGAGAGGGGTTTGAGATGGACGAACGAACGGGTGGATTCAGCCTTCAGGTGAGGGATGTTTCCCATAGGAATTACAGGGTTTGCATGGTAAAAAGGGCAAGTTCGTGAGGACTGACGAGTTTGAGTTACTTTTTGGAAGTTAAAAAGGCGAGAGACTGGTGATGGATGGGTAGCTGGAGTTGAGGGTTGAAAGATTGGAGGCCGGTGGGATGAAAGATTGATTGCTGGACTAAAAGACAAAAGTTGGAGAGTCGAGACTGGGGACCGGGGGACATTACTCGGGGAAGGAAACGCGCCAAACTCAACGCCATTTGCCTCCCCCATCCTTCTAAACAACGGGGGCAGGATCTGGAAGTCTAATCTGCATGCAGATTGAAGATGTATCTTATTGCGGGAATGGGAACTCGTTCATACCGGCATCACTATCATGGATCACCGACTCGGCACAGGGTTTCTAAAGCACACCCGGTTAATTTGTATAACCAATTGGCAATTACTTTAAAACCGGCCACGAGGGCAAAGAAAAACGCGATTGTTTGTACGGAGGTGATGAGTTCGGATGCTGAGGTTTAAAAGCGAAAACGTACTGTACTTACTTCCTGATACGGCATATGTTTCACTGTTCCTGTTCCATGTTTAGCTAAGCCAACACCAGACTTGGTGGAATTGACTAATTTGGGTTGACGACAATAACTCGGTCCCATTAGCGATAGGAGCACAAACGAGTGGCTCACAGAAATGATCCGGAATGTTTGTAAAAATCTTGTCTTCAGGTGATAGAAACATCATATTACATTACTTCCTATGCAAGGTGATGGCCCATTGGTAAAGAGTTGATGAACTGCTCGTCCTGATGGGGTTCACACCTGATCTAATGCCAGTTCCACACACTGTGATTCACCCTTAATGTCCTCATTGGAAGTTGGAAGCGGCACGAGAATGCCATCTCTGAAGAGGCTTCACTGAAATTCAGGGACTACCCCCCCCCCCCATTTCTCCCATGCAAACATCTTTCACAAGACAGTACTAGGCATGAAAAAGGCCTGTGTTGCTCATCTAGACCCCAGACCCCCTCATCACCAGAGAAGCCCATGCTCTGAGTCGTGTGTAGAATGGGTGATGTGACGGCCAGCATGAATGGTTGTTGCAGTGTTTATTTTTATTTATTTACTTTCTCCCGTATGTGCAGCTGGAGAGATTATGGCAGCCGCAGAAACCTTCCTTGTTCAGCAGATGCATCCAGCGGTGATAATCGCTGCATACCATCAAGCGCTCAAGGACATGCTGCAAACGCTCAAGGACATCAGGTGTGTGCCTGCACGGGTGTGCTTTGAATTGTTAGGCAATGTTAGTTTCCTCGTTTTATAACGTTTGGAGCGATTGATGGTTGAAAATTATGACTACGTTATAAATTTGCCTTTGGGATTCCAAACTTGGAAATTGAATATTTTTACCTTAATGCTGTCATTCACCAAATATCAGTTTAATAGGGTGAAGTTTCATTTGTAAAGTTGCCAAAAGGCAATTTTGAAGAAACTTATTGATTGTGCACACACCTCAACTGTGAGCAAGAAGCACGGACATGTATTTGCAGTTTTTTTTCTTGCCTCTCACAGAGAAATTTAATCTGATATGCCGAGGACTCGAGGTGATTGTTTTATTAAAATCTGAATTGGAGAGATGGGTAATTGAAGGGAAAAGACTAACAGAAGACCGAGGTGAGAGAATCGATGGAAACCAAAGAGCATCAGGAGGAGCTGATTGGAAGAGGGAGGGCTGGTGAAGTGTAAGTGGTATCCCGTCGAGTCCAGTGAAAATGGACAGCACACGTGCTACTTGCCCTAGATGGTGTTCGAAGACCATAGGGGACAACACGTTGCGACAGATTATTTTACGATTTTTTTTTTTCATGGTTGTTTTTATATATTCAGATTCAAGTACTTCCTGGTTTAATGGTTCGGTGACGAACCAGACTTGGTAACATAATGGTTAAAATATCTGCACTGAGTCTGCGAGGTCAGTAGTTTGATTTTGACCCAAGCTGCATCATACCAAAGACTTCAAAAACAAGAAAAAGAGCAATCAGAGATGGCAGACCCTCACCAGGACTTCTGTATGGTTTTATGTCGTGTTTTCTCTGTGGTGTTTGTGTCCTCGTGTGTTAAGTAATTAATAACAGACAAAACTAGAACTGCCACTTTATAACTCCTGTGGTGAAAATTTCGTGTCATTCCGCCAAGTGGTTGCAGAGAAAAAAAACACTCGTGTTCTGTGCGGACAAACAAATAAACAGACAAACGGACCCAAATGTAATATCCTCTCCTCTGGCGAGGGTAACTTGAGTTCATAGAACACGTTACCCTGTGCAGTCTTGAGAAACAAGGACATGGGTGGAGTCTACGCGTGGCAAACTTGATTGGTTGTGATGACGTAAAATGCCGTAATATTTTGATATGATGACTTAGAATGCCGCAAGTCCTGCAAAATATGATTCAATTGAAACTAGAAGGGCACTCTGTAGAGCACATACCTCCACCACGTAGTGCCTGATCCATGAGAACATACTGGGCCCAATACATTTTTGAAATATGCTACACAGTACTATATCGTTTTTGGCCCTATCTCTCAATGGTGAAGAATCACTTAAAAAATTAAATAATTGCCAGATCCGGATTCGGATCTTCACCAAAATCGATTCAGTTCGTCGTGGCCACCCACCCAACATTTCCACCAAGCTTCTTCAGAATCTGTCCACAACTTTTTGAGATATCCTTCACACCAACAAACAGACAGAAAGGGGTGAAAACATAACCTCTTTCACCTTTGGTGTTGGAGGTCATACAATATAGATTTTAAAGGTTGGGGGGGGGGGGGGTGGGAATTTTGGATGTTTACTGCCGTTGATCGTGTCTTTTCCATCACTCAATCTAACACGTTACATTAATTATTTGTGCCTGTTTGTCCTTTATGGCATCCTTAAAAACAGTAAGTTTCCTGTTTGGAATGATGTTTAATTTTGCTTGACTGCCAGACAGGTGGAAAGAGTAAAATAAAAATAAATAATCTCACTCCCTTCTGCGCATATGCGATCGGTACGAATTCAGAGCCGAAGTATTGTTAAACTACAGGTTCGTTTCCGATTAATGTTCTGATGCGTGTTCAAAATTTTACATTCAATTTAAATTAAGTTTTTCCCTCGATCATAAACTGATGTTTGTAGACAGACAGAAGTGAACCAATTACTTAAGCCCAATTTTAGCTTTGCGTGCACGGGGTAAATATGGTACGTACTGCTTCTAGAGCATAGACAAACCTGAAGGTTGGCATCCATGGAGAGCAGGAAATTCCTCAAATTGCCCCACTGGGTGGAGAGAAACAATGTAAAGATGGTGTTGTTGGTACCCAGGTACTTTGAGAAGTGATGTCACTTCCCCCATGCTCAGTGCTTGTTTGTTTGAAGTCGGCTTCTCCATGAGCTTGACCCTGTAGAAAAAAAAAAGTACTATTTTAATTTACCTTGTTTTTAAACGTTGATATTAAAGTTTAATATTGGCGACACGTTTTGGACCAAATTAGCCAAATTGTTCATGGATATTCCACCCCATCTTAAACCATCAATATTCTGTGTGTGTGTGTCCCCCCCCCTCGGTAAGCAATACCAATTGTACAAAGTATGACACAAGTTCATTATGTAGCCTTATTTCCTCCTGCCGTTGCCTTAACGTACTTCATATTGTGTGACGAGCGACGTGTGTTGGCACTTCATGCACCACAGTGTACCCGTGGACACAAAGGACCGTACTGCAATGATGCGCGTTGTGCGGAGCGCTGTGGAAACCAAAGCTGCGGGCACTTGGGCGGAACTCTTGTGTGCCATGGCATTGGACGCCGTACATACGGTCGAAATCGAGGCAGACGGGCACAAGAGCATTGACATCAAGAATTATGCGCGTGTTGAAAAGGTGGGTGGGCATTCTGGATCGTCTGGAAGTGGATTTCCTCTTTGCTCCTTTCCTTTTGAATTTATTATTATTATTTTTTGGACGCCGTTTGTCTCTGGCTTGAATGTTGCGTCTGATCGTTGCACAAGTTACTTTGCAATGATGGTCAATAGTTTTCACTTCCTGTACTTAATTATTCACCTATTATTGGCCACCTGTCGTGGTACTGGCTTAATCATTTCATCTTCAAGTTTGCCAAGGAAGAGTATAAGATTTGCATGCAGATAACAAGAACTTGGGAGGTAAGATGAACACACAACTCGTGACGGTGATCATGACGTTTCGTTTCCTGTTGCAGGTTCCCGGCGGGATGATCGAGGAGTCGCGGGTCCTGCGCGGAGTGATGCTCAACAAGGACATTACTCACCCACATATGCGCCGCCGTATTGAGAATCCACGCATTGTGCTTCTTGATTGTGGGCTCGAGTACAAGAAGGGGGAAAGTCAGGTATACATGTGAACAAGAGCTTGTAGCCTGCTTTGTGCGATTTTGTGACCGGCCACCAGTAGTTTTAGTAAACGGTGTCATTGCCTTTCAGACGGAAATCGAGATAACCCGAGAGGAGGATTTTGCACGGATCCTGCAGCTGGAGGAGGAATGCATTCAGCAGATGTGTGAGGACATCATCCGTGTGAAGCCTGACCTTGTCTTCACAGAAAAGGGCCTTTCCGGTGAGCTTCCTGTATCGGTTGTTTTGATGGTGGTGAACGGCACCAAGCTTGGTGTTTAAGAATGCTTCAGCCACAAACCTTGGAACCAGTTCATCTGGAGTTGGGGTTGCTCGATTAAGAATAAACATTAACGTTAAAAAAAGAATAATTGCAATGAGCAGCACTGAAGAATCTTTTTCAGGGGAGGGGGGAAAGGAACGTGGGAGGAAGATGTCGGTGGAGAAAGACCGATTGTTGAAGTACATTTCATTGGTGCAACATGTCTGTCTTTGTTGCTAATCAACAGCTGATTTCATCCACAGACCTGGCCCAGCACTATCTCCTGAAGGCAAACATTACTGCCATCCGGCGTGTGCGCAAGACGGACAACAATCGTATTGCACGGTAAGCATAAATATAACTACGCATGTGCGCAGTGCACATATTGGCACCCAAGCTACCATAGCAACAAGAGTTTCATCTTGCTGTAGAACTGGATGGTTGTTCTTACCTCATCAGAGTAAACAGAAGCTCGGTATCAATATGACAAGGATAGGACCAAGAATGCGTGCGTGCGCATGCATGTCCCTCCACAACTCCAGAACCATGGAACCTCGTGGCCTGAAACTGCATGAATGAAAACTGGGCATTTGAGTAAAGTTATACACTGATTTTGAAGATAATTAATGGGCTTATTAAATTAAAAACAAAACCAGGCTTACCCTTGGTCAGCCCACGTTCACCTCGCAGGGGTCTTAATCCGCCATTTTGTTTTGGCCAACTCGAACAGCCTTGGACATTTTTCTACAAGGACCTCTCACGGACTAATTACCTCCGTCATTGAAGGTGGAAGGAGATTATGTTTTCACCCTTGTCTGCCTTTGTTTGTCTGTGTGCAGGATATCTCAAAAAGTTGTATTTGGATTCGGATGAAATTATGTGGTCAGGTGAGGTGTGTGACAAGGAAGAACTGATTAGATCTTGGTGAAGATCCGGATCTGGATCCGAGAGTTTTTTAAGTGATTGTTCACCATTGAGAGATGGGGGCAAAAAAGATACATAGCCCGACATCTGAAAAAGGTGTGGACAGATTCCGATGAAACTTGGTGGACATGTTGGGTGTGTGACAAGGACAAATTGATTATATTTTGGTGAAATCTGAATCCAGATATGAGAATTATTAAGTTTTTAAAATGATTATTCACCATTGAGAGGGACAAAAACGATACATGGCATGACGTTTCAAAAATGCATGGGTGAAACTACTTCCGTATGTGACGACCCATACGAGAGTTTCTGTATGTTTGTCATCAGAATGGCATGCCGCAATTATTGGGAATTTAGTTGCTATTCCGACACGCTGATTCGTTTGTTAACCCATTTCATCAGGATAGGGTGAAATGCGAACACAATAAGGTGTCAACGACCGTGATTATGTGAATTACTCTCGTGGTAGTATTTATTATGAGCTGTTCTTGTAGAAGTTACCCGGGTACAAAAGCTTGCAAGTGCGTTACCGTGATTAGACGGTGTTGTGCATCCGCAAATCCTCCCTGGCAGATTCGTCTGGACTGGTGATCATGTTGGAATGGCATTTATATTCGTTGACTTCGTCAGTGTTTGTAAACAATTTATTTTGGTACATTAATGGTACAGTATTAATTTGTGGTTGGAATGATTCTGTTTGGAATGATAATAGGGATTGGGTTGAAAAGACGACGGTGGAAATTGTAAAAGGGGTCGGGGAAAAGGAAAAGTTTTCCTTTTCCCGATCGGGTTTCCCCGATCGGAATGGAATGGAAGGCTATGACCTGCATTCATCCCACGTAAGCAATTTATAATAGCTTGTTGAAAACTGCTCCAGTTGTCACCGAGACGGACTTACTATTTATCCTTCGGTAGAATTCTTCTTCAATCATCTCACAAAAGGTCGAGGAGAACTTGCGTGCCATTGTGATCTGTAGCGGCATCACGTTAATGTTGTAATATGTAAAACTAGCGATACCCGTGCACAGGATAGCAGTACAACATAGCTGGTAGCAGACGACAGACCGTACACGGGGAATGACAAAAATACGCATTGTGCAAAATGCAAGTGGTACTATGGAATGCCAAGACTTCCCAAACATTGTCGGCATGTCCGCTAAGTGCCACAGCAATTTCATAGGGATCGTGTGACGGCGAGCCGAGTTTTTAGTGTGCAAGCTTGGTATTATAATAGATATTCTCGAGCTCGGGTTGATCGGGGGGATTTCCGCAACCGGAAGAGAGACGAGCGAGTTGTTCGGTCGTGGGTGGAATTAAGGATTGACTTGCCTTCCGAACGCCTCGGACGTCTCTTCCTTCCACGCTAAAGATCCGTCTGCTCGGCGTTTTGGGTGCGAACGACTGCCATTTGTTGGTGTCTTTCAGACGCATTCCACTCAACAGAGGAGATCTGTGCCTGGTAAGGTCAGTTCAGGTATGGGAGCATGCGCCAGAGCAGCACGTCACTGCATCCACTTTCTGCTGGTACTCCAGGGGCCTCCGTCTGGCCATCCCCCAGGCAGATCCCTGGCCCATCCCCATCTCCTTGAGATGCCGATCAACCTGCTGCAACCACGAGGAACGTGGTCGGCCCATTGGCCTCCTCCACTCACGAGACTCCCTCGCTGAGAGAATCTGGTGAGCAGGATCAGCGTCAGGAAAACGAGCCGCATGTCCATACAGCTGCAGCTGATGCTCACGGACTATGCAGGTAACAAATCTCATTTGAGTCTCTCTCAGAAACAGCTTGTTGGACGCACAGTCCGACCAGCGATAGCCAAGGATTCTCCGAATAGACCTGGTACCAAAGGAATTAAGTCTCCGCCTCAGATCCTTGGTCAGAGTCCAAGTCTCTCATCCATAGAGCAAGACTGGAAGCACCAAGGACCTGAAGACTCGGACTTTCGCCCTCTTGCACAGGTACCGGCAGCACCACACCCCATTATCCAGTGAATCCATGACTCCCCAGGCCCGACCCAGACGTCTATTGACCTGACTCAAAGCCAGCAGAGACATGAATATCACTGCCAAGGTAAGTGAATCTCTCCACGACCTCAACATCCTCACCACAAACAGGCACAGAAAGGACAGCAGCATCCAAGATGTCATTGAAAGCCTGGATTTTAGTTTTGACCCAGGAAACCCGTAATCCCAGTGGCTCCGACTCCTCATTCAGCACCTCTAGGGCCCCAAAAGGATATCTAAAGTCTCTGCAAAGATGACTGCATCATCTGCGAAATCAAGGTCAGAGATCTTGACATTCCCAAACGATGCACCGCAGCTTGATCTCTCCGATATCCACCCTGGAATCCAGTCCAAACAAGTGCAGAAAAGTGTGGGGGCCAGTACACACCCCTGACTAACTCCAGCAACAACTGGAAATAAGTCAGAGATGGTACCACCACATCTCACAGCACACTCAGTACCAGAGTAGAGTTTAGGCATCAGATCGACCAGTTTTGGTGGCACCCCACGAAGACCGAGAATCCTCCAGAGGGCATCCCGATTCACTGAATCGAACGCTTTACAGATTCCTCGCACATAGGCCTCCTTGTCCACCCTTAGCGTGTCGAGATCAGGGTCTGCAATCAAGCAATGACTACACCAATCGTCGTAGAGAAGAGGTTTAATGCGCATCAAAAGTGTATACACGAGAGTAGAAAGGCACAGAATACCTACAGTATACCAGCCCAGTCAAAACTCTCTCGCCCGCAAGCAGTTTGGTTTACTTTATATATATTTTTCCTGCTCATCTGGTTTCTTTGAAAGTATCAACACCCCAGCAAATATTCTCTCCTGGCCTGACAAAGCCTTTATCTTTTCACAAGCAAGAAGATCTGTTATTGATCAGGCAGATCTTTATCACAATATATATTATCGTCTCATTCTGCTGCAAGATGTTCCCCTTTGAACTATACCAAAACAGTGCTGATTTATAATTGGACTTCTCTGAGCCCAAGGCTCAAAGAATGTTGTTACAAGGGCCAACAAGAAAGCCAGATGTTCAGCTGCATGACAAAGAGTGAGAGTGAGAGTGAGAGCCGACTGGCTTTGATTACCAACAGTAAGAAAAGGTAATCCTGTTAATTTGGCTGCTTTCATCTTGGGAGCTGTTCAACAGCTCCACATTTGCCCCTCTGTTACTTAGAAACATAGTGGAAAAGGAACACCACAATTATAGTATTTTTTTTAGAGATGGGATCTTGATGGAGCGGCAAGGTGGTAAAGAGGGAGTCTCGTCCAGAAGTGGCCCACTCTTCTGAGTAGCTTCAAGTGGGTCATTACGTCACGAAAGCTCCGCCCGCACTTTCTTGCTTCATAGAAAAGCCCCCCCCTCCACCATCCCAACCAGCCCATCAAGACCCCACCCCTCTATAGAACAATGGATACATTTCAACAATTATAACTTGAATATAAGTCATGAGGAAGCAAAAAATTACCTTTCAAAAACAACTTACACAAAATTATTTCACACACACAAAAAGATACATATATTTTCAACTAACTATGGTTCTTTATGAACAAGAATATAATTTTTATAAACAAGTCAGAATTAGCAAACAAGAATATAATTTTTATACACAACAAGTAAGAATCTATATATATATTGTGTTCTTTATGAACCAACAAAAAGAATATCAGCAAACAAGAATATAATTTTTATAAACAACAAGTAAGAATCTATATATTGTGTTCTTTATGAACCAACAAAAAGAATATCTGCAAGCCAGAGTGAAAGAAAATTTTAAAGAAAAGTCCCAACATTTTCCAACAAGGCAATGTTCAGATAACATTTCTTTCCATCTTCGTCATTGGTACAAGCAATTCGAGACACTCATCCAATGTGAGTGTAAGCAGTGGGTCAACAGTCCCATTAAGTTCACAGTACTTTTCAGGGTCTATGGGTTGGGGAGGAAAACCAGAGTGAATTATCGGGGAGGGTAGAGACGGCGGAGGTGTTGGCAGCGGTTTGACCACAGCAACCACAGCAGGCTTCCCCAAGACAGTCTCCGGTTTTGTTGTTTTCTTTGCTGTAGAAGAACAATGTCTCACGCACTCCCTGATTAGATTTTTTAATACAAGTGATGACAACAATCACTGCTATGAAGATCATGAGCCCTATAAACAACCAATGGATTATCCAGGCTCCCCAACTCCCCAATATTCCCTTCAACCAAGATCCCATTGACCATCCCTTGTTAAAATCATGATATTTTGCACCTTCAGCTTTAATTTTTTCAGCCAAATTATCAATTTCTTCTGAATTATCTGGAATGTATGTGCAGCATTCCACACCTATAACCGCACACGTCCCTCCTTTTTCTGCTAAAAGCATATCCAGAGCGATGCGGTTTTGCATCACGGTTGTCCGTATAGCTACCAGCTCGGCACTCGTTTTGTGAAATCCTTCGCTGGTGGTATTAGCAAGCTTTTCCAAAGATGCTGCCAAATTGATAATTTCCCTTGCACTCTTGCCTGCTCCATAAAAGGGGAATGCAATCATGAAAAACCTCTCAACTTCTGAAATGGCTCTTTTCGATCTGACCTGTGGTACAAAGGGTGATTGGTCAGTGATCCGAATCCTGGGCAGTATAAATCCCAAAAAACATGATCCCCTCCATCCCCCTGGTAGCCATGAGTATGCCTTATACCCACACACAAAATATGTACCATTTAGGGGTGCCTGAGGTTCAAGCAGGTTATTTACTTCGATTTTTACAGGTATGGTTGTTCCATTAATTTGCCCTTTTATGGTCACCATTTCATCCCCATGTCTAGCATAGTACTGGCATGTTGATTCTCCTAAATGGGGTCCCCCCCCCCCTTGTCCTCTAACTAGACAAATCAATCCAATTTGTTTGTGCATGAGCTGAAAATGTGGGGGGTACTTTTCTAATCCCTCCCCCTTCTTCAATCCATCATAATTCGTTACTTTTATTGCTCTTGCCGGGCCCTGTCCCACAGCCTTTTGCTTAATAGTTCTGTACTTAGGGTAATACCAATGCTCATAGTTCGTGCAATTATAACCCCCCTTCTCCCAATTACTTTTTATTTCTATTATTCTACCTTCCACTGATGCCTTCTCTACTTTAGTTAAAACTGGTCGATCTTGTCTACGGACTATGTACCCACACATGTTCTCCCCCTGGAGTGGAACTGCAAACAAGGGTAATCCGTGTTTTCCCATATACGCCTTCCTAATGCAATTGATCCCAATGTTTACCTTTTTTCTTCCCTGTGCACCCTGTCACAACCCACTCCTTGTTTCCCCTACCATTGACCTACCAAACATTCTGATCTCTATGACATTCCCAAAATGTCCTCACTATCTGTTATTGTCCATATTATCACGATTATACTCATGCTAATCAAACACTGCCACATCTGTCATAAACCTCCAGTAACATTTCTTTCTCTTTTCGATTTCCTGCATCCTTTTGCAATGAGATGCGTGAATCCATGATTGGCTTACCTTTTCTTGACAGCTCTATGGGTAACCAATAATACCTGAAAAAGTCCAGTCCACTGCATCTTTAGGACGTTCCTCCATTCGAACACCCTGTTGTCAAACTCTTTCACAATATTTATTCGCATCACAAGAGTTAATATTCCTTTATACATGTCCATATATTTTACAGACATTCTACCAATAATTATATGTACTGTTTGGCCATGCCCTTAAATTGGTGACCAGGATCCCAGAGCCCTGAGCTCAACTTTCATTTACCACTAAACGAACCCCAGAGGGCTAACTCAGCCTGTCACTCCTTTAAGACTGGCAAGAGGAAAAAAAAAATGAACATCAGTACACTGGTAATAGGGACACCGCATCAGCAGCACAGTCATGCTCCAACCAGTGATGCAACCAACAACCCAAAGGCAGCACACACCACAAACATTTGATAATACATAGCTGCTTCCAAAACTTTCGATTTTACAAATTTTCGATTTTCTCCCACCTCTGCACGTTCTTGAGTGTAACATATTCTCAGCACCTCCTTCTACATCATCCCCCTTTTGCTCGTGCAGCTCATTTTTATGAGCCAAAACGAGCAAACCTTTTGGGTAACCACTTTGTTGTAGGGGCTGGGTATCAGCAGCAAGCACGACTGCTAGAGGGAGCAGTAGAGTTAGTTCCACCGACCGTACCCTTCTTTCCCATTCATAAGTTGGTCGTCATCAGAGAGCGCACATCGCCCCACTGTCTACCATTATGACAATACAATGCACAGAGAACCTTCCCAGGTACGGTGGCTGCTATGATATGAAAAAAACGCGTTTTTAAAATACCAACCGATGCTGACGTCAGAAGACAACAAATTCAGATCTCAACGTAAACAAAGATGTGAATTCTGCCTGTCTGAACCGACCCATGGGTTCACACCACTACCTTCACCACAGATGCATGTGCTCACCTGCACCCACCATTTGCTCACCCACTGACCCAGATGATCCTGATGGTGCAATTATCCCAATCGCCCCTTGGCGTCCTGGTGTTGCAGACCCCCCCCCCCCCCCGTCTCCAGCATTGCCCTGAGGGCCAATCATGCCATCATGACCACTTGGGCCTGGAGGTCCGATAGGACCTGAACCACCAACAGTTCCACTGCCTCCCACTTCTCCAGGCGGTCCAGACAACCCAGTGGCTCCCTGGGCACCATCATGAAGCCCATAAGAAGCACATAAGGGCAGAGTCA
This sequence comes from Eptatretus burgeri, assembly GCF_056783735.1. Lineage (NCBI taxonomy): Eukaryota > Metazoa > Chordata > Myxini > Myxiniformes > Myxinidae > Eptatretus > Eptatretus burgeri. The sequence goes on along the minus strand of NC_140968.1, from coordinate 3,083,424 downwards.
TTAGAATATAAAATAAATGGAAATTTATACACAAGCACCCATACAGGTGCCGCTTAAGGACTGGCCCCCACCAGACACCCCCCCCAAAAAAGGGACCCCGTTGGGTCGTTATTGATACTCCCCCCTCGGAGGGAAGGTGAGCTGGAGATGAGAAGCTTCCTTGGACCTTCCTGCCTCGTGCAATCCTTGACAATCCGGCTCGATGGTACTTGAACCTGCAACTCGATACCGCTGCAAGCACCAGGTAGTTAGGTAGCGTTGATTGCCAATGGAACTCCCCACAGGCGCTTGGCACGTATGCTCATCGGAAAGGCCAATGGTGGAAGGTAGCCAGGGAGGATGTCGTTGTAGTAGTTTTTTTCTTCATATGTGCTCAATATATTATTATCGATTTAACTATTCTTGACTAGCACACTTTGCGACATTAAATATCCTCTTATTTCCACAGTTCCCCTACATTGTGCCATCTGTACAGTATACACATATCAGGAATATGCTTTCACCCTCGGCTAGATTGCATACCGCAATTAGCACAGAATCACTTTCCAAGATGTTATTCTCAGTATACACTACATACCCTGACAGTTATGTCCAGTATCGGACATCTTTCGATTACCACATTTTACTCCAGCAGTGAGTCAACCAACACTGCATAATCAGATATCATCCATTCATCCATTTGGACCACACTTCTGCAAAGCATTTGGTGCTGCCCAAAATAAAATAAAATAAAATATTTTCCTCTGTTCCCGGCTGAGTTGTGTATGTAATTATGCCCACAGCCACAGTTGCGATTTTAACTCATTCTTCATTCAAACATGTCATGGTAATTGTTTTTAAAATCTGCCAAATTCTCAATTATCCTTTACATGAGCCTAAAGTAAATCCCAACACACACTCCACACCTCACTTGCACGATTTGCATTTCCTCTTTCAAACCGTCAGAGCACACTGTCTATTGTTTGTGGCTCTTGGCGACTTCTGACTCTCAGTATCCCTGGTTCCTGAGGTTGACTCAGCCTGTCATTCCACCCAGGTCAGTGAGATTATTTATTCCAATGTGTGTATCGGTGGAGGGACACTGCATCATTTGCACGAACACGTCCTTGTGACAATTGATACCAATCTGTCGCCACGTACTGCACACAACTGACGACTCGAGTCCCGACCCATGCCCATCATGACAGCAGCTGTGCCCCTGCACGTTCGAGCAGCAGTTTTGTAGCTTAATGTTCAGGGTGCCTGCAATAACTTGCCAACTCTTCGCAAAAAGCATCGTGGGATCTTTAATGTTCACGAACCGATGTTAGCAGATCTCACAGTGCATGTGAAACACCAGGATGGAAGTTTTAGAGCTGCGTTGAGATTTGAACCGAGGCTGCACAGCTCAAAAGGCAGCCATACCTCCAGACTCTTCGGAGGTGCAGGGGGCTGCAGGGGGTTGGCACATTGTGGAATTTACTCAGGGTCCAGCACACAATGGTCTTGTCCATTTGCACATGTGTACTTGCAAACTTACAAGGCCAGGATGAACTGCTTCGAAAATTTACACAGCACCCTCGGCACGGCCGATTTCAATGCGGCCCAGATGTTGACCACTCGTGCTTCGTGCTCCATCTCCCACACCGTACAGCCCTCCCTCCTTCGAGGGCTCCACACACGGCTTACTTCGTACATTCAACCACAGATGCCTACCACAATTGATTGTAAAACTGAGCTCCTCACAATAATGATGCAACCAACCGTGTTGATAATTTTCCGTGCTTCACTCGGTTAAAAAAAAGATATTTCTTTTCCAAAGCTTCTCCCCGTATTCAGGCAAACTTCACGCAGCCCGACTCTCCCAAGCAAAGATCGCGCACAGCCCGCACTTCACAGCAGGGCACCAACACATTCAGCACGATAACCGCTTTTATGGTCAATTTTAATCCAAATAATTTATCCTGACAGATAGAGGCTCATATAAGGACAACAAACATGCTCCTCTGTCCGCTTTCATACAAAAAACTTGATCGCTCCAGGCAGAGGATTATGCTCCGTGACAAGGTCCGCAATGGACGCGTGTTCAAAGACCACTAGTCATCTCCCCCAAAAACATTTCTGCAGCTTGCCTAATGTCTTTGTCCTGGTTCTTGGATGTCATTGTTTCATTCACCGACGAGTGAAGACACAGCACGCCTCTGGGCACAGCATGTGCACTTCGACACAGCTCGCCCCCACCTTTTATCCTACCCCTCCTTCCTTCGCACCTTGGTCCCGCATCTCTCCCCATCTCCACATCCACAACAAACTGCGGACATGCGTTCGACCCACACATTAAAACGTATACAAATTAATTTAGACACATTTCAGAACTATTTGACTCTACATTAAATTACCTTTTATTTATTTCCAACCGTGATTAAATAATTCCCAATTTAATTCGTGTTGTATGGACTCCTGGACTTGGAGATCACAATCAAGGCTTTATTCGGCACATCTGCCACAAATTTTCCCGTTGACTCGTTTTTGAGTCGTTAAAAACTCTCAAAGAGGAACACGACCCCCACCTTTACCCTTCAGGCAAGGCGCACACATTCCTCCACTTTACAATGGGGCATCCTTCCCTCTGTGGGTTATCATTCCCACCCACCTTCCATTTCCACACATCGTTTTCACGAGCAGCCAAGCTTCGTCCGCTGTTCTTTCAGAACTTCGCTTTAAATTTCCAATTATTATCACATCAGAAGTAATCTCAATTCCTGTTCTTTTAATGGATATTTTACCGATTTTTGAGTTTGCTGCACTGTAACCTTCCCTTCCGCCTGCGTTTTTCCGCCACCTCTTCACCGGGAAGGCAAAAGTCGTGGCCAGCGACCTCGTACCTTCCAGGTTTGGACACAACCTCGACGGATTCAGGAAACCCTCAGATGGGTTACCTGGTATTCTCTCTTGATTTCCCTGCTCTGTGTACTGCAGTTGCACGGGTGGGGCAAGGTGTTTTCTCAACTTATTCTTTTAATCTTAACACTTACAAGTTTTCTTTTTTGTTTTTCCAACATTATTTATTTGTCATGCTTCTTCCCGAAACATCTTACACGCTTCAAGTTTGGTTCGGGCTTATTCACAAATGCATATCTTAACCAATCTTATTCTAGGAATGCATATGGGTACTTTTATATTCATTCATAGCATGATTCCAATTGATCACATTACCTTGGTCCATAATTTCTGTGACAGCTTTATTTTCCCACTTTCCCTGAATCATTTCTAGAGTATTCTTGGACTGGTCAGTGTTTTGCCTGGGGTGGTCTTGGGTTGGGTTGAGTGTCTTTCACACCTTTCCACGAACCCTCACACTCCCTTGCACACCTTGCACGTCCTCAATCTCCCACAGAAATACCTTGTCTCTTGGAGATTTCTCAGATTACCCTCCCGGGCTTATACCTTACAATCTCCCCTTTAGACACTGTTCTCCAGGGATTTCTGAGATGAGCCTGTAAGCATCAGCTGCAACCCCCCCTGCGAACACTTAACCCCCCGGGGTACCCTTCTTTTTGATGCGCACAAAGCTCTCTCTTTTCTCGTTCTTTTAAGATAAGTACAGATCACAAAGAGCAACAAACTTGTATGTCCCGGTGCGAGAAAAAGAGGCAGTTCTTACCTTATCTTTAAGCCGGCCGGCTGCTGTCCTCTTTTTGTCTCACCAAGCAAGAAGTTCCCCTCTTTTGCTCTGTTTTTACCCCCTTGCCAACTACGCCAAAATGTCGAGATCAGGGTCTGCAATCAAGCAATGACTACACCAATCGTCGTAGAGAAGAGGTTTAATGCGCATCAAAAGTGTATACACGAGAGTAGAAAGGCACAGAATACCTACAGTATACCAGCCCAGTCAAAACTCTGGCCCGCAAGCAGTTTGGTTTACTTTATATATATTTTTCCTGCTCATCTGGTTTCTTTGAAAGTATCAACATCCCAGCAAATATTCTCTCCTGGCCTGACAAAGCCTTTATCTTTTCACAAGCAAGAAGATCTGTTATTGATCAGGCAGATCTTTATCACAATATATATTATCGTCTCATTCTGCTGCAAGATGTTCCTCTTTGAACTATACCAAAACAGTGCTGATTTATAATTGGACTTCTCTGAGCCCAAGGCTCAAAGAATGTTGTTACAAGGGCCAACAAGAAAGCCAGATGTTCAGCTGCACGAGACAGAGACAGACAGAGACAGAGAGAGTGAGAGTGAGAGTGAGAGTGCCGACTGGCTTTGATTACCAACAGTAAGAAAAGGTAATCCTGTTAATTTGGCTGCTTTCATCTTGGGAGCTGTTCAACAGCTCCACAAGCGCACGTACAGTTTTACGCCTCAGCTCTCTGAACAGCTCAGCTCTGCCATTCAGCCTGGCCCTGCGACTCTGGTCAATGGTATCCAGTGTCCCTTGAGAGACAAAATTCTTCTTTGCCCAACGGTGAGTTCCAAGTCATCCACCGGCAACATCAAGAATGGTGGTCTTGAAGGCACTCCACAACTCTGCAGGATCTCTCAAAGCACCCAGACCCCCCAAATCTCAACTCAGCTTGTTCGCAAACTCTTCAGCTACCCTCTCATCCTGGATTTAAGGTGCAACTTCAGAGTTGCTACAACAAGCCGGTGGTCAGTATTGAGGAACTGAGCACTCCGGTAGACCCTGCAGTTCTGGATCATCCTCCAGCGACCATCAACGAGGACAGACGTCTTTTCCTTCCAAGCTAAAGATGCGAACGGCATGGCCGACCGCACCGCTCACACCGTTTGACAGGCGTACCGCCCTAGTCAAACTCCCCGCCCGGAACTGTCCCCGGAGCGGGTCGCCCGAGCAGCTCGCTGGCGGGCGCGCACGACACGCACACGGGGTGTGCGAAGGTGCGCCACGCCGACTGACCCTTGGGCTTCGCACCAGAAACTCGGGACCCCCCAACCAGGGGGCCCGCACTGCCCATCTCACCGGGTTAGTGAAGGAACTGTAAGAGTAGTAGTATTTCACCGGCGGCTCTGCATCGGCGACAACGCGCGCCCTGCGCCCCTCACGGGGTCAGACCACCCGACCCCCGGCGGGCCTTCCACTTATTCTACGCCTCAAGTCCCTTCACAGAATCAGACTAGTCAAGCTCAAAAGGGTCTTTTTCCCCGCTGATTCCGCCAAGCCCGTTTCGCTGGATAGTAGATGGGGACAGTGGGAATCCCTTTCATCCATTCATGTGCGTCACTAGTTAGTTGACGAGGCATTTGGCTATGTTAGCCGAGCTCACGAGCCTGGTCTAGACCCTGAACTCGCACTACTTTTCCTCCTCGGGATGCAATTTACCCCCCCCCCCCGCTGAACGTTCAAGGCGCCATATCTGTCACTCCATCGGCGTGCCGCCGCTTTTTCACCTTTTCGTACAGGCGCTCCTTTGTGCCCCCCCCCTCCGGTGTAGAGTCCCGGAGTTGCAAGCACCTACCTCCCTGCCATCTGGACGCTCAGTACCGAGCGGATGGATTTCCGGAAGCTCGATGAATGCCCCGCGGGAGACATTCCCCCCTCAGGCGCATCCTGTATCCTCCCGTCCGCTTGCAGAGAGTGTACCGAGTGGCCCAGTGCTTGCCCCATGGTGCGTTAGTTTCCATGGGCGCACTGTGTATCCTCTCGTCGACCACTCCGCCTTTCAGTTGTCGCGCGGTCGGTTGACCAAAACCAACCTTGCGATGTATCGCCTCTCCTGGCGTCCATCCGTACGTCCTGTTTTCACGCGGTACGACTCTGGAATGAAATGCACCTTCTACTGACGCCAAGTGTTGCACGTGTGCGAGGACCTCTTGAACTCCCTAAAGATGAGGGCGGTCTTCTCCTCGACCATCATGGAGATGAGTCTAAGGTCGGCTTGACTAAGACCGAATCCGCGGAGCGTGGCAGCCGATTCTAGCGCCCAGACTCTGTGCCAGCTCAGAGTGATGGTAGAGACAAGTGGCACATTGTCGCTGCCGAACTGGTTTTTAACCCAGTCGAGGACATCCGGAGTGTCGTCGTACCTCCTCTTCCTCGCGTGTTCCTCCGACAACCTGAGAGTATCGCTCTTGTTTTGCGTGCCCAGCACCATCGGCTTTCCGTTTTTGTCGGCTATTATGTCCGGCTTTCGGATCCCCGATGGTGTTGGAATCCTCGGTTCCTCGATGGCAATGAACCCACGCTGCCTTATTCGGCCGCAGACGAAGCGAGAGACCGCGTCATGCCGCCGAACTCTTCCACCATGGGTCCGAGCATATGCTTGGGAGATGTGGTTTAAAGACTCCTTCGCATGACAACCTGCATCACACCATCTGTCGTTCCCTGGTCCCCGTCTACCATGGCTCGACCTGGATCCGGTGGGGAGAAAATTGCCCCTCACCTTCACCGAGTTGATAAAGGCTCTACCGGATTGGAGCCGAGAGCGGCTGGGGACCCTGCTCGCTTCCAGTAGGTCTCGCCCGTCCACGGCTTGGTATAAGAGCTTGGCCGTGACGACGTCAGCTTGCTTGGTAGACCTGGGGCACTCTCCACCATAATGCAGGCTGTACATGTTCCTGGTCCTCGCCACATCGCCCAGTTTTGTACCGATGACAGCTTTGATGTCGGGGCTGTCCGATTGTTTGAGCCCACGCATCCATTTCTCTCGCAAGATGGGAATCGTTACCGAAAACTGGGGCGAGCCCAGTCTGCCATCCGCCGATCGGGCATGAAAGAACGCCACACGAGTATCCTTTGGCAACCTCAGCCACAACCTGACGTGATGGCACATCTGTACATCCAGCTTGCGAAGAGTTCCTCTTCTGGGAGAATGAAGGAACTCTTCTGAGAGTTCCTCCTGCCCCCGCCTCTCCTGTGGGAGAGGTCATCTCATCTCCGGAAATTTCAGTATCCTTCAGGGGTACACACGACGTAGGAGAAAGCTCATCTTGCGTGTTATTTTCTTGGGCTCGCTCCGTCAGTTTTGCTAGGACGAGAGCCTTGTAAGCGGCCTGCCTCCGCTTCCCCTGAATGGACTCCAGCGAACGTCCGGGCACAAACTGCACTAACGCTTGATTAACTAACCTTTCGCCTTCGTGTACCAGTTGTGCCTCTCGGACAGCCATGGCGTACACCACCTCGCTGTCCCACCGCGCCTTCACTCGCACTGGAAGGTTGGACGCGTTGAACACCAGGGGGTGCGCTCTTCGCCTGTGTATCCCAAGACCAGTCCTGGTTAACCCAAGGAGACCACCGTCTGGTGGACGACACCTCAGCACCACTTCGACACACTCTCCCTCAATCTGACCCGGGAATGTTACCCCCGGTTTCCCGCCTATCATCAAAGATTGGGGGTCCTGAAGGCTTTGCCCCAATCCCGACATCCGGTGAGCTGCCCTGCACAGGAGGTACTCCCACAGAGTGGGTTTTCAGATTTCTTTGTGTTATGCGGAATGAAGGGTTTTACGGTGGCCGGAGTGCAAATCCTGCCACCAACCTCCTAATAAGAAGTAACCCAACTGCAGGAGGACGTCCACAGACACAGTTGGGTACTAGATATGGATGGCCATTGGCTCACAAGGAGCTTCTCCGCCCTTTGACAGGTTTTGTTTTTAATCCTGCTGGGTGTCCATATCCAAACACTCTCCTCACCAAAAAATCTGGTGGGGGAGACTGTTTAGTCGCTGACAACCCGAGCATGAAACAGGTTCGTACAGGTTTACATGATACCTGTAGCAAGTCACAGATCTAATCTGGCCTGACCTGACTGGTATTGTGTGGAAATGTGTTGGCAACAATTCTTCCCTTGATACTGGCACCTTCGTGTGACTCGTGTGTAAAGAGGTCTTCCTTTTCTTTTGTGGTACCTTACACGTCTCCCGTTGACTTGTGCGGGTTGGTGAAGCTCGTCTCAAAAAAGTGAAAAAGGACTCCCCTTTGGAAAATCTCATTTCTCAATTCTCAAAAGTTATGCAGTTTCACCCATGAAACTCTGTTGGGCCCGATATGTTCTCCTGGATCAGGCATTGCGTGGTGGAGGTATGCGCTCTACCGAGTGCCCTTCTGGTTAAAGTTTATTATCGAAATCTGGCTAAAGATTTTCGAATCTGAGCTGGTTAACTAAACTGTCAAAATCTGGAGTGAAACCTGATATTTAAAAAAAAAAAAATCACGATTCTTTTAACTTATCGTATTTATGTATTTTCCTTAAGCAAGCAAGGCTGTGATCCGTTCGTCCTCCGTATAAAACTGACAAAGTATTAAACTTAACTTTTTCTAATGTTCAGAGAATTGTATTGCGTGAAGAAAAGATTAAGGAATGTGTTTAAATTTTATTGTATAACTTCATTGTGTGCAACAAAAATAATTACGATAAAGCCCTCGTCATCGAATGCGTGATCTCTGTATACATCGCTAATCACTTGCCAAGCCAGCCGTTCCTTATCAACCCTTTCGTTGGAGTGCTTCATTGAGTGCTTAAGCCACTTGGTAATTGCTCGTCAAGCTGCTTGGTAATGGCTACTCTTCTGACTCCCAAGGTTAAATTGTGCTTTTATAGGATCACATTTTTAAAAACAGCTGAATCACTTTTTCATAGGATCACATTTTTTTTCCTTGGGGTTTTTAAGTCATTTTATCACAATTCACAACTTGTAAACATACGAGCCACCACCTGTCGTGAGGGAGGGGGTGGGATGGGAGGCAGAGGAGGGGGGGGATGGGAGGAGGTGGGGTGGATTGCAATCTCCTCCTCTTCCCCCCCACCCATTTCTTCTCCTCTTCTCCCCCCCCACCCATTTCTCCTCTCCCCCCACCCATTTTCTCCTCCTGTCCCCCCCACCCATTTCTCCTCTTCCCTGCCGCCCATTTCTCCTCCTCCCCCCATCCATTTCTCCTCCTCTTCCCCCCCACCCATTTCTCCTCCTCCCCCCACCCATTTTTCCTCCTCTCCCCACTCTATCCATTTCTTCTCCTCTCCCCCCCCTCCACCCATTTCTCCACCCAACCCTCTCCCTCTCCCTCTCCCCACCCCTCCTTTGTCCAAGCTATTTGCGCACATTCTTGTGTACTTTGATCTGTGGCAAGTGTATTAACTGTTTGGTGCTGGAGTTATGATTGTCTGTTGTGATTTTGTTTGAACAGAGCCCTTTTGCATTCCCTCTTTGTGGCAGGGCATGCGGAGCACGTATTGTGAGCCGTACTGACGAGCTGAAGGAGGAGGTTGTTGGGACCGGTGCGGGGCTCTTTGAGGTGCAGAAGATTGGAGATGAATATTTCTCTTTTGTCACAGAGTGCAAATCGCCCAAGGCTTGCACTATCCTGCTGCGTGGACCAAGCAAAGACATACTCAATGTGAGACCTGACCCATGTACACCCAGGGAGGGGATTAAATTGGGTCGCTGTGGTAGTGTGTGTGGGCGATGTTATGTCAGGTTCTTGTAGTTTGGGTTGTGTAAAGTTCCTGAGACGAACATTTTAAGTTACCCAGCAATCAGCGTTGGTTTACATGTGCAGTGAAGCAAACATAGATATATGTTTATGTATATATATATATATATATATATATATATATATATATATATATATATATATATATATATATATATATATATATATATATATATATATATATATATATATATATATATATATGTATATACTTTGCATGTCTTTTTTTTGGTTTTCTCGATAGGAGGTCGAACGCAACCTGCAGGACGCAATGCAGGTGACACGTAACGTGATTCTGGACCCACGCTTGGTGCCAGGTGGCGGTGCCACTGAGATGGCAGTGTCACGAGTGCTTGCCCAGCGAGCCAAGACCCTGCCCGGAGTCGAGCAAGGCCCCTACCGTGCCGTGGCCGGTGCGCTCGAGGTCATCCCACGTACACTTGTGCAGAACTGTGGAGCTAATGCCATTCGACAGCTAACAGCACTTAGGGTGAGGCTTCTGTGAAGATGTTCACAATGGAATTTTTGTCTCATTACATTCCTCATGAATCCTGTCTTGGTTTGATTATCCATTGCACAACGTGTCTTTTGTGGCGAATCGATGACCTATTTCTGCTTCATCTTTTCTCCTTCCTCCTTGCTAGGCCAAGCACACGCAAGAAGGCTGCCAGACGTGGGGAGTGAATGGAGAGACCGGCGCCCTTGCGGACATGAAGGAGTTGGGTGTTTGGGAGCCATTTGTTGTCAAGAGTCAGAGTTTTAAGAGCGCTTTGGAAGTGAGATCCTTTGCACGTGCACGGTTATGGTGGCACATAGAGCGGTTCTGCCAAACGTTGGAAATACTTGGTCAGATATGAATCGATCAGATCATGAAACGTGCTGTATACAGAGCGTCGGTTCTGCCAAAGTTTTTAATATGGCTCGGGTTATAATCCTGGACGGGTTGCCACTCCGACGACACAGGAAGTCAGGATAGGAATTTTTAATTTGTTCAGTCAGGGTGCCAGCGATAGCTTTCTTTGTCTCTGTTGAAGGACACCAACAAATGCTGACAGACGGGACGCCCAGTTTAACGTCCATCCGAAGGATGGTCACACACATTTATGAATCACCCTGCCCGTGAAACACCGGGATGACAGTTTATAGCGGTGTCGGGATTCAAGCCCAGGCGAGACAGCTTTAAGGCGTTTGTTTACATCTCGAGTCCAGACCAACCTTCCAGCCCCATTTGAGGAAGGGACATGTAAAATAACAATTGTGACACTCGTACAGGGTTTTATTTTGTGGATTTCAGGCTTCGATTTGAGTCAAAATGCTGGGTAAAGCATGACAGTACGAGTGATCCTGTTTGTTTGCTGTTCCCCTCCCCCTGCTGCCCCCCTACCCCCCCAACCCTCCCGCTGTTCCCCTACCCCCCCAACCCTCCCGCTGCTCCCCTACCCCACCACCCTCCTGCTGCTCCCCTATCCTCAACCACAGACTGCTGTCATGCTGCTGCGCATCGACGCCATTGTGTCTGGCACAAAGAAGGTGAAGGGTGATGAAGGAGAAGGAGCAGCTGTGCCAACTGAGAGAGCTGATGACAAAGACTGATCCTCGGGTGGTTATTTTTCCAGAATCTCTGATATCCTGATTATTTTCCTCCATTCTTCACTTGAATTAAAATGCCTGTTGCTTTGTGACATCTTTCAAATTTGCTTCGTGCCTGTTTTGTCTCCCACCCATTTTTATTTTATTTCATTCCTGTTCCATTGGTTGCAACGTTTTTATTTTCCTGCAGTTACGATGGTTGTTGAGCAATATTGTCACAACCGTTGCACACATCCGGAACCTTGTTCTTAAAGTGATGCAGCGAAGTGTATTCGAGTTGCACTTGAGGGTTGTATTGCAGCAGGTTGTAAACCATTCTGACTGCATTGTTACGGAATGCCGGGTTTGCGTGGAGGCCTTAAACTTGGGTTCTCTTCCACCTTGAGCACAGCAGTTTCTTTAATCGGTGCTTCTGGCTCCAAGTTTCTTTAAAATGGTGACCTCATTTCCATTCCCCCCCCACCCCCACCCACAATCTTTGATTTAAGAAGAATGGGATTGCTCGTGTATTCCTCATGGACAGCATCGACGAATTGCTCTGATGACTGGTTTAAATTTATTGAATTAGGGTAGAAAAGCAGGAAGTAGGCGATGTGCCAGGCATCCCCGTTCTTTTTCTTTTCCACCGATTAAATTCTTTGAGCCGAGTTCTGTGAAGTTTTTAAATGGGAAGAATGGATGTTTTTGGAAAACGAATGGCTGGCTTCAGCAGGCGGCTCGGAGTAGATGTCAGGGAAGAATTCTGGGTGCTAGCTACGTCTCATCTCTGGTGAAAGCAACATGGGTCTTTCATGAACACAAACCACTACTTGCTGGGCTGGCACCACTTGCCTCAAATCCTGTTCCAGCTATAAACTGCCACCCTGGTGTTTCATCGATGCGTGTGCTGTCCCTCAGATGGACGTTAAAGATCCCACGGTGTCCTTCATGAAGAGTAGGTGAGCTATCGCCAGCACCTTGCACAAACTCCTGTCCTAACCTTGAGAGGGCATTGCATCAGTGGCATAGTCCTCCCTCTCTATTTAATGACTAAACAACGCAAAGTTGGAGGGTTAAAGGGTCGACAGTTAATCGCAGACGTCAGCAAAGGTTGTGTGCAAACCTTTGACCTATGCTAACAGCCCTTACACCACATGAGCTCAATTATCAAATAAGTGACACAGGCCTGCAATCGGCCCTGTACACTTAGCATGGTATATTACCGAACACCCCTTTTAACCATTTTTTTTCATGTTTGCATGCGATGCTTTAAATTGCACTGCAATGCAGTTGGAACATGGAACATCTGCACTGACAAAGGGTCATACTCAGCAGTTTTCATGTGCATAGATTGCTGGGACTTTCAAACTTAGGAAGAACTCGAGCACGACTCGTGTTGTCTCTCTCTTTCAATGAAAGAAATGGTCGAGTGAAACTATCAGCAACCAAAGCACTGTTTGCTGTTTTTCTCACCACATGCAGAAGTCAAAACAGGATGACAAATCAAGAATTGATTTTCGTCAGTTTTTTTTTTTTTAATGTTTGTAGACATTGTCATGCTGGAGGTGGCAATCATAAAAGCAAGAACATGAACATTAAATTATTTAATACCATGTTCTCACTCTTGTAAAAAGAGAAAAGGGTTTCCACAAAAAACACGACCTGTCTGTCCCTTTATTACACAGGTTGGTGGCCTGTTTTGTACTTCTGCTCATCTCCATCTCCCCCCTCCTCCACCACAGGATGATGCTACCATCAACTCCCAGCTAAAACCATTCAAAATGCAGGAATGCTGCTTACCTGCACTCCTTTGTTCCTCTTCTCTTACCAATGGGTCCATAACAGTACTTGAAGCTATACAATTACATGTAGCATTCAAACAGCATCTCACCCACTTCTCTTCCCTCCCTACCCATGGTCCTTGCTACCTTACCACTCAGACCTGCAGGTTACCATCTTCTCTTTTCCCAATCATTGACGCATTTGGGCAAGTTGTTTCCATGCCACCACTTATTCGATTAAATAAACTGGCCATCGATTTTGGCCTTTCCATTACCCTCCACCCCTTCCTTCATTTTGATTAGATTTCCTATTCATAATTCTGATTCATCCCTCCAAAAGCACATAACAAAGAAGAGTTCAAGGTGAGAAATAAAAAATAAGAGCAAAATATGTGATAGGTTTTCTTGCAGCCCACCCGACACACAAATCAGTATTTTGGAATGATGTGGTTTCTTGCTGTTAAATATCACCACAAAACACTGGTTTTGTTTAACGGTACAACATAAACCCACAATGTCCAGGATGTTCTACTGTTTTGGCAAGAAATACAGGATCAGGCCCATCCCAAATAGCCCAACGGTGGTGGCCGTGATGAGTACAGAATGTCTTATGGCTATGGCAGACTTTGTTTCTGCCGTACTTGAAGAAGCGAGTGCATCTTTGAACCCATCCTTGAGTTCCTGATGGGGAGATTTTGCAGCAATGCGACTCTGCAAGTCACGTAGCATTTCCTCTATCCTCTTCTGACATTCGGTTTGTTGCTTCATGATGCCATCCAACCTCTCCTGGTCACCCACAAGTCCAGGAGATCCTTGTCCAACAATGCTGTGCAGCTCACGCAGTCTCAATCGATTGAGATAAGCAGAGCCAAACAGGCCGAGAATCGCACCGGTCAACGAACCAACGATGGACCAGTGCTTGGTGCGCTCAGCCCGTGTGCGTTCCTTGGTGTGAGCATCTTGAACTGCAACCGAGAACCAGACAAATGCCTCCCGTTCCGTCTCCGCTGCCTTGGCATATGCCATCCTTAATTGGCGCTCCTCCTACAAGGAAGCAATGAATCAAACGACATGTTTGCATATGCTGCATCGCTCATCAAATTAATTAAAGTTTTCTCTGGAAAATGGAGACATGTTCACAACTTTCTTATTCCCTACACCACAGTATTAGCATCGGAGTGATCACCGAAGATGTTCACACATGATAAATGAAAAGACCTTTTTTTAAACATCTTAAATGCAGACCAGCAACAGGTGGTGTTCTTGTGTGGTCAGTTCCAAAAAACGCGTGTCCTCTCGTGGCACGTGCTCCAGTCTCTCACGGGCTTCGCGCACAAGTCCCGTCTGTGCGTCCACCTGCTCCCGGCTGTCTCGCACGGTCTGCCGTGTTGACAGAAAGAGTTCCTGGGCCTATCTTTCACACAGGACACAAAGCGTTTCATTGATGATGTCCAGAGCTCAACCTTGCTCATACAATGCAAGTGGGGTGAAATTTACATTTTGGTTTGCTGAAAGTAGGTATAATGAACGATTGGTGTTGTTTTTAGTTTACATCACGCTTACAAAGAGAGCCACCATGCTGACTAAAAAAACAAAACTTTACATTGAAGCCATGGCAACGGATACACAAATGGTTAAAAACTGTTCAGCATTTGATCAAACAAATCAGAGGGAGATGAATAATGTTTAAACTCGATTGCAGTTTTTTTTTTTGTATACATTGTCGAGGCTCGGATGAGAGCTAACACTCAACGCACAGCAAGGGGGGGCAGGAGACAAGAGGGGCGGGAGAGGGAAGGACAAAACAGTGAGGAACAGAGACGAGGAGATCTGTGGAAGGGAGAGTGATGGGACGGGGAACACGGGGTATACAAGATGGACACTACAGGGACTGTCAGGAAGGAAAGCAGGGAATTTGAAGGAGGTGGGGTTGGGGTGGATTAACGGGGGTAGAAAAGATCATGGTTTTGGATGGGAGAAGATAGGTGGTGGTGAACAGCTGTTTTGAAGGCCGAGAGGGAAGAATGGAATTGAACAGAGTGTGGAGTTTATGCCAAAGGCGGGAAAACAGAGCAATGAAAGAGTGAAGGTGAGCAGTGATTCATGATTTTGATAGTTTTACCAGAAGGGGGTTGCTGACGGACCTTTAATGACCTGGAGAAATATAGGGGGGGGACATATCACAGACAGCAGGGGGGGGGGAATCCGGAGAGTAGATGGTAGAAGACAAAGACCACCGACGTGCCTGCGGTGAGAGTGAGAGGCCCAAAGACTCGGCCTCACTGTAGGATATACCAATGATCCTAAATGCCTTGGTTTCCACAGCGTGAAGCAGAGAAAGGTGAGAGGCGCGAGTACCAGCCCAGAGGGGAGAGTAGTACTCCATCAGGTTTTGGCCAAAAGCTTGGTATGTGGTCAGGAGCTCAGGTGTGCCAAGGAAGGACTTTGCACGACGGAGGATGCCCAGTCAGCGACTGGCTTTGGAGGCCAGCTCGGAAATGTGGCTTTCCCAGGAAAGATCATGGCAGATAGTGCGACCCAGACGTTTGAATGAAAGGACTTCTTCAAGGGGATTGTTGAGATAGTAGATGGGGGGGTGGGGGGGGAGGGTTCCAAACAGTCCTTTTGGAGAAACTTTATGAGAGTGTGAGATTTGTCAGGATTCAAAGACATGTTCCACGTGTTGGACCAATTTGTGATTTTTATCCAGATCTGCAGAGAGTGAAGAAGCTGCTGCTTGCCGGTCTGAGGGATGACAGAGGGGGATTCATCAGCAAAGAGATAAAGAGGATTTTCCAGAGTTGGAGAGATCATTGATGAAAACCAGAAAAAGAACAGGGCTCAGAACGCTACCTTGAGGAACTCCAGCCTGGACAGGAAGAGGGGATGAGAGAACTCCATTTCAGGCCACATGTTGACTGCGACAGGAGAGGAAGTCTGCGAGCCATGAGTGGAGATGGCCTTGGATACCACAGGAAGAGAGTTTGGTGAGCAGGGCAGGGTGCCAGACCGTGTCAAAAGCACGTGATATGTCTAGAGATATGGCTTTGATTTCATAAGTAGGAGCAGCATATCCAGGGTAAAGTGACCTGATTCAAATTGATGATCGGAAATCAAGCCATTGGAGATGAGGAAGGATTTAATGTCTAAAGTGATGATGGATTCCATAACCTTGCTGTTGATAGGGAGAAGGCTGATTGGTCTGTAGTTGCAGGGATCTGTTTTTGTACATTTTTTATGGAGGGCGATAATGTTTGCTGATTTCCAAGCAGATGGCAGATGACCTTGAGCAAATGAGAGGGTGAATAGAACAGAGAGAGAGTGAGCAAGAGCAGAAGAGCAGGTTTTTAGGACACGTGGGCTGATGCCCTCTGAACCGGTTGCAGAATCCGAGTCGAGGTTTGACACCAAGCTCTCCACTTTGTCAGAAGAAAAGGACACAGAGTCCAGGGACAGCTGGGTGTGACGGGGTAAGATGGGTGGAGAAAGCGATGGGTTTCGGACAAGATTTCGTTGCAAATCCCGAGTTTAGACATTCAGCCTTTTCACGTACGATGTGAGCTGTGCGGCCTCTTGAGGTAATGGAGGGGGAACATACACCAGAAACAGACTTAACTGGACACCACAAGGATTTGGAGGAGGGAGAGAGGTTTGAAAGTTCAGACTTGAGATAAGAAAGATGTTGTTTTCTGGCTCTCCTGAGGGGAGATACACACTTGTTCCGAGCTTTATGGAAGAAACCGAGATTGCCTTCCATGAGGTGAAGGCAAGTTGTTTCAGGACAACCGCCTCGCCACAAGCTTCAGTGTTCCATGGGCGGGAGGAAGGGTTTGCTATAAGTAACAACATATACACAATGAGCAAGCGTTCCAACTCGTTCATTACAATTAAGGATTCAAATCATGAAAACCGTCAACTTTGGTGATGTACCAACTTAGAATCACATGATTTATTAAACACAAGTAAATACAGGATGCATATAGCAAGATAATTTCAGATGGGAATAGGAGAAGTATCGTCATTCAAGTTGCTGTCGTAACAATTTACAGTGAGTATTCATTACTTGAGTCATTGAAAAAAAATCAGTCAATCGTGCGAGTCATTGAAAAAAACAAAAACCAGCCAATAATTGTAACTCATTGAAAAGAAAATCGGCCAATCATCACGCGTAATTGAAAAGAATATCAGCCAATCATCATGCGTCATTCAAAAAGCCAATCATCGTGCGAGTCATTGAAAAATCAGCCATTCCTTGTAAGTCAGCCAATCATTACATGTCATTGAAAACAAAAATTATGCGAGTCATTTTATAAAGCCAATCATAGTGCGAGTCGTTGAAAAAAAAAGCAGCCTATCATGTGAGTCATGAAAAAAAATCATCACGTGAATCATTGAAAACTCAATCATTGCGCGAGTCATTGAAATATCAGCCAATCATCACGCGAGTCATTCAAAAATCAGCCAATCATTGCGAGTCATATATGTATAGAAACATGTGGAGTGTGACAAGCACTCCCCTGATCTCTATTGGATACAGTGCACACCAAAGCGTCAACTCCAACCCAGAAGATTCGGCCCGGTGACTGTCAAACAAAGATTACATGGTCAACATCAGTTAACCATCAAAGGGAACCACCGATCCGGATTTCGGGCTTGTTTTCCCTCATCAGGACGGCACACCGATACATATCTAACCAATGATGACTACATTCGTCGTTTATGCACGACGCACCTCCTGACTGTTGGACATAGTCCTACACCTCCTGACGGTGTCGGACCGTGTCCAATGGGGATCGGCAGAGTGCTCGTCACACACCACGTTTCGATTTGCCCACCGATCACATCACGTGACTTCTGGTTCAATAGTTTGCAAAAGCAGGAACATTCGTCCGGGTGGCAAACGGACGGTTGCTCTGTGCGGATCATGCGGTTTTACCGTGCGAGACAGAATTTGCTGCGATGCTCACCATAAACAGTCAGGAGGTGCGTCTGATGTTTAAACGACGAATGTGGTCACAGTATGCCTGGTGTTGGCTTAATGGTTCGGGTTGTGGGCTTGGGATCCGAGGATCCTGAGTTCAAATCACACTCAGCTGTTGAATTAATACCAGGTGGTGTTGACTCGGCCTGTCATCCTTCAGAGGTTGGCAAAATGAGTGCCAGCATGCTGCTATTCTGGGTTTGAGTGGTGACCCATCCAGGATTGTTCCCAATAGCCAAGGAGACTGCTCAGACAGCACCAACCCTCTGCACACAGTATGGTTCCAATGGATGGACGGTATGCCGTTGTGATGAGGATCAATAACCCAGAAATCCGGATCGATGGGTCCGTTTGATGTTTAATTGACGTTGACCATGTAATCTTTGTTGGTCTGACAGAGTCGCTGGGCTGAGGCCTCTGTGTTGGAGGTGACATTTTGGTGTAGGACTGTGTCCAATGGTGATCGGGGGAGTGCTTGTCACACTCCACATGTTTTTGATGTAAACACAGTATACATACACATACATTAAAGTCGAGCAAGTAGTGATGAAAACAAAGAATCAAAGCGAGACAACACCTGCAACGACTGGAGATGATCCTTAAATGAAATAAACATAACAGTCGGACGTACAAACGAACACAGTCGGACGTGCGAACACAGTCGGACGTGCGAACACAGTCGGACGTGCGAACACAGTCGGACGTGCGAACACAGGCGGACGTACAAAAGCGAAAAAAACAACAAAACAAAAGAAATTAACGGAACTTGTAGATATTAGAAGCAAATCCAGAATGAGCATATTATTATTAGGGTACCCTGTGAGTACAGGGTACCCTATTGTTTTTCTTATGTTTATTTATTATTTATTCTTTTTCTTTTTCCGCCGGCATTTTGCACCCTTTTTCGCTTTAAAAATCATTTTCTCTGGAACACTAAGTCCGATCGACACGAAATTTTCACCATAGGATGTATCTTTTTTGATAGCACAATGAAGTTATAATTATGACGTCATTGGTCACGTGGTGCGGGCGCCATCTTGAAAAAAACGATAAACTTTGGACATCTGTATCTCGGAAACCGTGCAATAGAAAATTTTTTCGTTTGATACATTTTACTAAGCTTCCTATGGGGAACACGAGTGATTTTTCGTGACGTCATAGGTGAAGCGATATACCGGTGAAAATTCGTCAAGTAGAACGCCGTATGGGAAAAATCTGAAAAATTTTGAGCCTCATCTACTCCTCAAGTCACCGACGAAAATGTTTTTCTTGACGTCATCGATGACGTAATTCGGCCGCCATCTTGTTTTTTAGTGTTTTTCTTTAAAAAATCTTCTTCTCCAGAAGGGCCAGACAGATTGAGGCGAAACTTTACAGATATATTCCCCTTTAGGTCCTCTTTCAAGTTTGTTAATTTCTTGTTGATAGGTCACATGCTTTGGCGGCCATCTTGAAAAAACCTTCAAACCTTCAAACATCTTCTTCTCCAGAACCGCAGGTCCAATGAAGGCGAGATTTCAGAACTATATTCGTGACATGTATGCGATGCAAGTTTGTTAATTTCGAAGTGATAGGTCACATGGTTTGGCCGCCATGTTGGATGTAAGAAAAATATTAAATAATGTTTTCTCTGGAATTTCATAAGCCATAGAAGCGAAAATTTGCAAGTGCCTTCCTACCTCAAGTCTGCATACAGGGTAAAAAATTTTTACCTCAGAAGTCACATGGTTTGGCGGCCATCTTGGATCAAAAAATAGACCTTATCCGATTTACACGAAACTTCACAGACTTGTTCGGCTCGACGATGGAAAGCAGAATTTAAATTTATGATATCATAGGTCACAAGGTTCGGCAGCCATCTTGGATTGAAAATGAATAAATTTTAAAAATCTTCTTCTCCAGAAGGGCAAGACAGATTAAGACGAAACTTCACAGATATATTCCCCACGACGTCCTTTCTCAAGTTTGTTAATTTCTTCTTGATCGGTCACATGGTTTGGCGGCCATCTTGAAAAAACCATAAAACCTTCAAACATCTTCTCCAGAAGCGCTGGTCTGATGAAGGGGAGATTTCAGAAATATTTTCGGGACAGGTAGGCGATATAAGTTTGTTAATTTCGAATTGATAAGTCACACGATTTGGCCGCCATGTTGGATTTAAGAAAAATATTAAATAATGTTTTCTCTGGAACTGCATAACCTAACGAATCGAAAATTTGCAATTATCATCTACCATCGTGTGTGCACGCGTGGTGAAAATTATGACGTCAGACATCACATGGTTTGGCGGCCATCTTGGATAGAAAAACGCACCTTTACCGATTAACACGAAACTTTACAAACATGTTCCACTACCCAGTTGGAAGCAGAATCTAAATTTGTGATGTCATAAGTCACATGGTTCATCAGCCATCTTGGATTGAAAAATAATATCTTTAAACGTCTTTTTCTCTGAAACGACTGAACAGATCCAGGCGAAACTCCACCACTATGACTGCCTCTCCAAGACGAATAAAAAGTTCTCACCCCTTTTTGAGGTACGGCGCAACGTTTGGCAGCCATAGTGGATTGAAGGAAAAATATTAATTAATGTTTATTCTGGAACTACTACATCAATAAATGTGAAACATCACCTTTATGGTGCACCACTCATGCGGAATGAGGGTTTGAAATTTCAACGGGATCGGGCCCAGGGTTTGGCAGCCATGTTGGTTTTAAGAAAAATATTAAATAATGTTTTCTCTGGAACTGCTTAATATAGCGAAGTAAAAATTTGTAGTTATCATCTCCCATCGTGTTTCCACACGTGGTGAAATTATGACATCACATGTCACATGGTTTGGCCACCATCTTGGATTGAAAGATAAATATTAATTAATGTTTACTCTGGAACCGCTGCTTCTATATATACGAAACTTCACATTTGTAATTTAGCCGACATGTGAAAGAAGAGTTTAAAATTTCAACCTGATCGGTCACGCGGTTTGGCAGCCAGAATTATTTAATTATTTGAATCTGTTCGCCAGTAATAACGAAATTGAACGTTTTGTGCTGCCCGCTTCGTAACTCGTCTGTTCCGCGCGTCTCGAAGCAGGCCTGTGTTTGTATCACAATTAAATAATGTTTTCTCTGGCACCGCCTATCCTATCAAGGCAAAACTTTGCGACTATGATTTGAGTCTCATGTTGTATCGGTTGTGTCAAAGGCGGACACTTCTGGGTACCCGGTCATCACTGCCAGCAGTTATAAAGTGGCAGTTCTAGTTATTATTATTATTATTCATTTAATTTCCATCCGCAGTCTGTGTGGACACAGGTAGTGACTAGGCCAGGTGGACACGGGTAATGACTGGGCGAGGTGGACACGGGTAGTGAGTGGGCGAGGTGGACACGGGTAGTGACTGGGCGAGGTGGACACGGGTAGTGACTGGGCCAGGTGGACATGGGTAGTGACTGGGCCAGGTGGACACGGGTAGTGAGTGGGCCAGGTGGACACGGGTAGTGAGTGGGCGAGGTGGACACGGGTAGTGAGTGGGCGAGGTGGACACGGGTAGTGAGTGGGCCAGGTGGACACGGGTAGAGACTGGGCCAGGTGGACACGGGTAGAGACTGGGCCAGGTGGACACGGGTAGTGACTGGGCGAGGTGGACACGGGTAGTGACTGGGCGAGGTGGACACGGGTAGTGAGTGGGCCAGGTGGACACGGGTAGTGAGTGGGCCAGGTGGACACGGGTAGTGAGTGGGCCAGGTGGACACGGGTAGTGAGTGGGCCAGGTGGACACGGGTAGTGAGTGGGCCAGGTGGACACGGGTAGTGAGTGGGCCAGGTGGACACGGGTAGTGAGTGGGCCAGGTGGACACGGGTAGTGAGTGGGCCAGGTGGACACGGGTAGTGAGTGGGCCAGGTGGACACGGGTAGTGACTGGGCGAGGTGGACACGGGTAGTGAGTGGGCCAGGTGGACACGGGTAGTGAGTGGGCCAGGTGGACACGGGTAGTGAGTGGGCCAGGTGGACACGGGTAGTGAGTGGGCCAGGTGGACACGGGTAGTGAGTGGGCCAGGTGGACACGGGTAGTGAGTGGGCCAGGTGGACACGGGTAGTGACTGGGCGAGGTGGACACGGGTAGTGACTGGGCGAGGTGGACACGGGTAGTGACTGGGTCAGGTGGATATAGGTAGTGAGTGGGCGAGGTGGACACAGGTAGAGACTGGGCCAGGTGGACGCACCTTGTTCACTTTGTCCTGTGCCTCTCGGAGCTCATTCAAACCCAAAAGAGTCTCATACCAAGTCCAGGACCGGTTGAGCAGGCCAGTCGCGGCCGTCCTTATGACTTTGAGTCGGGAGGAGAGTCCTGGACTTACTCCATTCCCTGCTCCAAGCCAAGCCATCCCCAGATCCCGACGTGACGTTCGTCGTGTCCGGCGTTTAGTAATGACTTCTCTCGGTTAACGTGATTTCGCGACGGCGGCGGGTGGTAACTCGGACGGTGGATCCATTTCTGTCCCGAATGGTGTTTCCCGTCCTCTTGTCCAACACGGAACTAAATCACCAAACGATACATGTGATTCAACCAGCGAGGGCTAACTAACGGATTAACGTGCTTTTTGTGGCCGATTGCATGACGACACTGTCGCGAACTACTCCATCATGTCACTTACGATCCAAACAAAATAATACATGAATAAAATCGGATGTTTATGTATATTCGTGTTGATGCCTTAGGAGACAAGTTAAATCAGTGTACCCCCCCCACCCAACCCCGTTTTCATTTTATTTTTGAACCAGGTATGTGTTCACTTACCAAGCAGCTTGCTAGAGCTTGCCAAGCCAACCGTTCCTTAACAATGGTTTTTCGTGGAGTGCTTAAGCCGCTTGGCGAGCGGTCCACAATAAACTTGGTAACCGAACACGCCCCCGCCTGGCGACATGTACAGTTCGTGCACGAACTCATCGTCATTGTCTCAGTTTAAAATCTGGTTTCGATAGTTAACATATTATATATTTAGCATCGATAGTGAATGTGATAAACTTAATTACAAATTAAAAAATAAATATTAAAGGAGTTAAAAAAAAAAAACCAACCAACCAAAACAGAGATCGTCACGCGCGATGAAACACTTTGTACTTCCGGGTGAACACGTGGTCGGAGAGCTGCTGCAGACATGGGGACGAAACGTAAGAGGGTGAAGGTGATGAACGAGGTTAGTGGGAAACTTTCAAAGAGAAATCTCATTCCGGAGGATTTAACAGGACTTCAACTGAAGGCGATGCTCGGGGATCCGCAAACTACCATACATGGTAAGAGGTTGTACCATGGGACATGGTTAGAGGTTGTACCATGGGACATGGTTAGAGGTTGTACCATGGGACATGGTTAGAGGTTGTACCATGGGACATGGTTAGAGGTTGTACCATGGGACATGGTTAGAGGTTGTACCATGGGACATGGTAAGAGGTTGTACCATGGGACATGGTTAGAGGTTGTACCATGGGACATGGTTAGAGGTTGTACCATGGGACATGGTTAGAGGTTGTACCATGGGACATGGTAAGAGGTTGTACCATGGGACATGGTAAGAGGTTGTACCATGGGACATGGTTAGAGGTTGTTCCATGGGACATGGTTAGAGGTTGTACCATGGGACATGGTAAGAGGTTGTACCATGGGACATGGTTAGAGGTTGTACCATGGGACATGGTAAGAGGTTGTACCATGGGACATGGTAAGAGGTTGTACCATGGGACATGGTTAGAGGTTGTACCATGGGACATGGTTAGAGGTTGTACCATGGGACATGGTTAGAGGTTGTACCATGGGACATGGTTAGAGGTTGTACCATGGGACATGGTTAGAGGTTGTACCATGGGACATGGTTAGAGGTTGTTCCATGGGACATGGTTAGAGGTTGTACCATGGGACATGGTTAGAGGTTGTACCATGGGACATGGTTAGAGGTTGTACCATGGGACATGGTTAGAGGTTGTACCATGGGACATGGTAAGAGGTTGTACCATGGGACATGGTTAGAGGTTGTACCATGGGACATGGTTAGAGGTTGTACCATGGGACATGGTTAGAGGTTGTTCCATGGGACATGGTTAGAGGTTGTACCATGGGACATGGTAAGAGGTTGTACCATGGGACATGGTAAGAGGTTGTACCATGGGACATGGTTAGAGGTTGTACCATGGGACATGGTTAGAGGTTGTTCCATGGGACATGGTTAGAGGTTGTACCATGGGACATGGTAAGAGGTTGTACCATGGGACATGGTAAGAGGTTGTACCATGGGACATGGTTAGAGGTTGTTCCATGGGACATGGTTAGAGGTTGTACCATGGGACATGGTTAGAGGTTGTACCATGGGACATGGTAAGAGGTTGTACCATGGGACATGGTAAGAGGTTGTACCATGGGACATGGTAAGAGGTTGTACCATGGGACATGGTAAGAGGTTGTACCATGGGACATGGTTAGAGGTTGTACCATGGGACATGGTAAGAGGTTGTACCATGGGACATGGTAAGAGGTTGTACCATGGGACATGGTTAGAGGTTGTACCATGGGACATGGTTAGAGGTTGTACCATGGGACATGGTTAGAGGTTGTACCATGGGACATGGTTAGAGGTTGTACCATGGGACATGGTTAGAGGTTGTACCATGGGACATGGTTAGAGGTTGTACCATGGGACATGGTTAGAGGTTGTACCATGGGACATGGTTAGAGGTTGTTCCATGGGACATGGTTAGAGGTTGTACCATGGGACATGGTTAGAGGTTGTACCATGGGACATGGTTAGAGGTTGTACCATGGCACATGGTTAGAGGTTGTACCATGGGACATGGTAAGAGGTTGTACCATGGGACATGGTTAGAGGTTGTACCATGGGACATGGTTAGAGGTTGTACCATGGGACATGGTTAGAGGTTGTTCCATGGGACATGGTTAGAGGTTGTACCATGGGACATGGTAAGAGGTTGTACCATGGGACATGGTAAGAGGTTGTACCATGGGACATGGTTAGAGGTTGTACCATGGGACATGGTTAGAGGTTGTTCCATGGGACATGGTTAGAGGTTGTACCATGGGACATGGTAAGAGGTTGTACCATGGGACATGGTAAGAGGTTGTACCATGGGACATGGTTAGAGGTTGTTCCATGGGACATGGTTAGAGGTTGTACCATGGGACATGGTTAGAGGTTGTACCATGGGACATGGTAAGAGGTTGTACCATGGGACATGGTAAGAGGTTGTACCATGGGACATGGTAAGAGGTTGTACCATGGGACATGGTTAGAGGTTGTACCATGGGACATGGTAAGAGGTTGTACCATGGGACATGGTAAGAGGTTGTACCATGGGACATGGTTAGAGGTTGTACCATGGGACATGGTTAGAGGTTGTACCATGGGACATGGTAAGAGGTTGTACCATGGGACATGGTTAGAGGTTGTTCCATGGGACATGGTTAGAGGTTGTTCCATGGGACATGGTTAGAGGTTGTACCATGGGACATGGTAAGAGGTTGTACCATGGGACATGGTAAGAGGTTGTACCATGGGACATGGTAAGAGGTTGTACCATGGGACATGGTTAGAGGTTGTACCATGGGACATGGTTAGAGGTTGTACCATGGGACATGGTAAGAGGTTGTACCATGGGACATGGTTAGAGGTTGTACCATGGGACATGGTTAGAGGTTGTACCATGGGACATGGTTAGAGGTTGTACCATGGGACATGGTTAGAGGTTGTACCATGGGACATGGTTAGAGGTTGTACCATGGGACATGGTTAGAGGTTGTACCATGGGACATGGTTAGAGGTTGTACCATGGGACATGGTTAGAGGTTGTACCATGGGACATGGTTAGAGGTTGTACCATGGGACATGGTTAGAGGTTGTACCATGGGACATGGTTAGAGGTTGTACCATGGGACATGGTTAGAGGTTGTACCATGGGACATGGTTAGAGGTTGTACCATGGGACATGGTTAGAGGTTGTACCATGGGACATGGTTAGAGGTTGTACCATGGGACATGGTTAGAGGTTGTACCATGGGACATGGTTAGAGGTTGTACCATGGGACATGGTTAGAGGTTGTACCATGGGACATGGTTAGAGGTTGTACCATGGGACATGGTTAGAGGTTGTACCATGGGACATGGTTAGAGGTTGTACCATGGGACATGGTTAGAGGTTGTACCATGGGACATGGTAAGAGGTTGTACCATGGGACATGGTTAGAGGTTGTACCATGGGACATGGTTAGAGGTTGTACCATGGGACATGGTTAGAGGTTGTACCATGGGACATGGTAAGAGGTTGTACCATGGGACATGGTAAGAGGTTGTACCATGGGACATGGTAAGAGGTTGTACCATGGGACATGGTTAGAGGTTGTACCATGGGACATGGTTAGAGGTTGTACCATGGGACATGGTTAGAGGTTGTACCATGGGACATGGTTAGAGGTTGTTCCATGGGACATGGTTAGAGGTTGTACCATGGGACATGGTTAGAGGTTGTTCCATGGGACATGGTTAGAGGTTGTTCCATGGGACATGGTTTATTGGTTGTTCCATGGGACATGGTTAGAGGTTGTACCATGGGACATGGTTAGAGGTTGTACCATGGGACATGGTTAGAGGTTGTACCATGGGACATGGTTAGAGGTTGTACCATGGGACATGGTAAGAGGTTGTACCATGGGACATGGTTAGAGGTTGTACCATGGGACATGGTTAGAGGTTGTACCATGGGACATGGTTAGAGGTTGTACCATGGGACATGGTTAGAGGTTGTACCATGGGACATGGTTAGAGGTTGTTCCATGGGACATGGTTAGAGGTTGTACCATGGGACATGGTTAGAGGTTGTACCATGGGACATGGTAAGTCGTTGTCACACGGTAAGTTGACACGGTAATGGTAACCAGCCGAAACCCCGTCAGACGGATTCCGTTCATTCAACCACCCTCACCAGCTCACCCACACTCGAGGGACATGAACTGGACAGGGCGTGTTTCTCCCCGCCTACTCATCCCCCGCCCCGTTCCCCCCCCACCTTCAACTTTCTTAACCCCGCCCAAAAATGTAATTACCCCGGCCCCGCCTCTTCACTCCCTGCCCCCCTGTCCACCACCTCACACTCAACCCTGCCTAATTCACCCTAGCCCCCGCCCCATGTCCCCCCCATCTCCCGCTTTCAATTTGCTTACCTTGCCCCCCACCTCTTCACTCCCTGCCCCCCACCTCTTCACTCCCTGCCCCCCACCTCTTCACTCCCTGCCCCCACCTCTTCACTCCCTGCCCCCACCTCTTCACTCCCTGCCCCGCCTCTTCACTCCCTGCCCCCTGTCCACCACCTCACACTCAACCCTGCCTAATTCACCCTAGCCCCCGCCCCATGTCCCCCCCATCTCCCGCTTTCAATTTGCTTACCTTGCCCCCCCCCCCTCCACTCCCTGCCCCCCACCTCTTCACTCCCTGCCCCCCACCTCTTCACTCCCTGCCCCCACCTCTTCACTCCCTGCCCCCACCTCTTCACTCCCTGCCCCCGCCTCTTCACTCCCTGCCCCCTGTCCACCACCTCACACTCAACCCTGCCTAATTCACCCTAGCCCCCGCCCCATGTCCCCCCATCTCCCGCTTTCAATTTGCTTACCTTGCCCCCCACCTCTTCACTCCCTGCCCCCCACCTCTTCACTCCCTGCCCCCCACCTCTTCACTCCCTGCCCCCACCTCTTCACTCCCTGCCCCCACCTCTTCACTCCCTGCCCCCACCTCTTCACTTCTCGCCCCCATCTCAACGAAAAGTGTTTATTCTGCTTCAGAGTTGAAAGTTGACTATTGTCACGATGTGCGATGCACTCTTACAGGTACCAAGCGTCTTTCAGTCCAGGTCACAGTACCAAGAAATACGTGACGCGACCGCGAGGAGGAGCACAAAATTGGTCCTTCAGTATTAATATATAGATTCTAGTTGATGATGGGTTTGTGGGTAATTTATTGAATTGTTAAACACATTGTTTGTCCCCCTGTAACACACACACAGGGTGCAAGTTAATGTTATCAAGTCCAACTGGTCCAATGTCACCTGTGGTTTCCCACAAGGGACCAGAAGTTCTGTGACCTGATGATAATTAATTTGTCTCGATAAGATCTTCACTGATGACATCGGATTGTATCGACCATTCAGCGAAGCGGTTGTTTGTCTGGACCCGCCAAAGGTGTGTACCCGGGCCTGCTCGATGGTCCGAGGAGTCGCAGCTGCTGTTTTGTTTGACCAAGTGTGATGCACACCGGATACAGACACGGCGATGCCCATTATCTTGTCTCTTGTCTCTGTAGAGGTCATGCTTCTTCTTCCTGTGTGCGAAAGTTGAACGTTCGAGTTCTGCAGCCATGTGGCTGCCTCAGGGGTGAGTTGGTGGAGAGCTAAAAATCCTTCCGAGAACTTCCGCAAGGGACAGTGCGAGGTGATGTGTTCCATCGTCTGAACTCCTCCGCAGTCGGTGAGCATCCGGCCTGGTCCTCCATCGGTGGAAGGTACTACCGCAGAGGCCCTGCCCAGTGCGGAGCCTGTTGAGGGCCGTCCATTGCCTACGTGGGAGTGTGAAACCGGGTGGAGCAATGGTTGGATCACGTACAATATGTTGTTTACCTCCGCCACCGAAGATGGAGGTTATGTTGTCACGTCTGTCTGTCTGTCTGTCTGTCTGTCTGTCTGTCTGTCTGTCTGTCTGTCATTTTGTTTGTTTGTCTGCCTTTTTGTCTGTGTGCAGGATATCTCAAAAAGTTTGGACGGATCCGGATGAAATTTGGTGGGCAGGTTGGGTGTGTGACGAGGACGAACTGATTTGATTTTGGTGAAGATCCGAATCCGGATCTGGATACGATAATTATTTAATTTATAAAGTGATTCTTCACCATTGAGAGATGGGGCCAAAAACGATATAGTACTGGACAGTGGACAGCGTGATATTTCAAACGTGTAATGGGCCCGATATGTTCTCGTGGATCAGGCATTACATGGTTGAGTTATGTGCTCTACCGAGTGTCCTTCTCGTCCGGAGCTGTGGCAGCTTCCCAGTTGGCCCCTCCACAAGTCTGCTGTGCTTTGATGGGCTCCAGTGAGGAGGTCGGCGTGGTTCCATGGTGCTCTTCGGGACTTGAGGCGACAGCACGGATGTTCAGTGAGAAGGCGCTGGGCTGGAATTTCGGTCGCCAAAATGTGGCTGAAGTATCGGGATGACAGCACATCCCTACGGATGGCTGGCGGAGCAATGTTTCAGAGGATGGGAAGCCACTCGATCTTTGTTGACATGAGGGTTCCAGACACCGTTCTCATCGCGGTGTTGAACTGAACGTCGATGCCTTCGTATGGGCACTCGCCAACCAGACTGGTGCGCAATACTCTGCCGTCGAGTATATGAGGGCGAGCGTTTGCCGTGCGTCAGGCGTTAGTGCCGGCACCCCACGATGTTTTGGCCAGTTTCTGGACGAGGTTTACCCATGCCCTGACCTTCTTCTTGCATCTTTGCAGGTGTTCCTTGAAGGTCAGGGTCAGGTCACATGTAACTCCAAGGTATTTAGAATAACCAGGTGCGACCCTTTTTCTTGTGTTTTTAAGGAATTCAGGGAAAAACTCCATCGATCCGTGTGGCTTCGCCATTTTTGGTTGTTGACAGTGCGGCGTCAATGTCTTTCTTTTTATATGGGGCCGACAGGTGGCTGCTTAGTGGGCTTTCTTGGAGGTATCGGAGGTAATCCCTTTTTATCTTCTGCCTTGCTGATTTGGGGGTCGGTGCCTTTGTGGTCCGGAGGAGGTGAGACGCCTTGGAATGAGGGGAAACTCTTGGGACGGCAGCGGTAGTGTTTTCTGCGGCACCCAGTTTCCTCCACAATGCCCATGATGTTCGTTGACTCCACCAACTCCTTCCAGAGCTTCAGACATTCAGTGTCGAGAGCTTCAATTGGTGCCTGCGTGACGTCCGTGTTCCCAGTTTTGTCGTGATTTGTTCTGGTCTGCCACCGTCCCGAGTGGAAGGTCTTCGGCTACTTTGGGTCAAACAGCAAGTTGAGATCGGCGTCGACGCCCAGTCGGTTCGCTGTTCTCCGGCCACGTCATTTCCCCTTATCCCCATTCAGTGTGGTGGTTGTTCAAATCCCCCGATGTAAACCGCGGGGTGGTTGTGTTGGGGTAGGGCAGTGATGGCCATGTTTGTGTGGGCGGCTTGTACACATTTGCAACAGCGACACCGTTTACCTTTACTGTTGTGTGTAGCGAGTTATTGTCTATGGTTTCGATGTTTGGAAGACCGTGTCTGATGTAAGTGGCGAGGCCTCGTTTTGTTGCGTTAACAGAGGCCATGAGGTTGTCGCCTGCAATTGTTTTCTTTGCATCCTTTTTGTCATCCTCGCTATGAGTTCCCTGGAGTATGGCGACGTCGATGTTGTAGTCCTTCAGGATCTTCACGAGGATCTCACACTTAGAAAATGTCAGCCCCTCAACATTGAGTCGGAGGATGCAGAGGGAGGAACCCACTGGTCTTGTTGTGGTCCACGGCTTTTGGCCCTGAAAAGGACCTTTATTTAGCGTAATGCAACCTCGGGGCCCTGTGGCTGGGGTTTGTCCTGAGTGCATCGGTGATGTTCCCCAATTGATGACATCAGTCCTGATATCTTCAGAGTATAACTCTGTCGAATATATCATTTAACAGGAGCACTGCGTGTCGGTTGTCATCTCGCTCCCAGAAGTCGTGCTGAGTACGACAAAGGAAGACGTTGGTGTGTTCGCAGACAAGGAGGTTAAAGCAAGCTAATCGGACCCGAAATAATTAAATGATTTTTTTTTTTTCCAAATTTTAGACACTGATCTCGGGCTTGATGTTGTGCTGGAGTCTAGTGCGGCGTACCAAACCACGAATGCGATTCCGCATGATATGGATAAAGACAAGATTGAAGGTGACAATGATGTTTTCACAAGTCCTCATGCTGATCACCTCCGATTACAAATCCTCAATCTTCCCACTGTGAAAACGGATGAAGATGTTGTTGTGACGTCATGCAGAATTAAACAAAATCCTGAGTAATATTGAACTTTCTGACTGCAGATTCAGCAGAGAGCTGCAGGGAGTGGTTCCTGTACAACAGAAGGTTGAAGCTTGACCTGAGAGTAAACTATTTTGTATCAACTTGTTAACTTGGTAACGGTCGGACCAAACCGCCAAAGATTGTTGACATTAGGATTGTGGCCATTAAATCCTTTCAAAGCCAAATTGGACAAGCGTTGAGATCGGATCGTGAACAATACGTTATACGGAGCGTCGGTGCTGCCGAGGTGGTTTCTTTGGCTCCGGTTACCAACCTGCTCAGGTCGGCACTCCAATACAGAATACAGGAAGTCAGGTCTACAATTTGTTCAGGGTGCCGCCAGCGTTACCTCCCCTACCCTTCGCGGACACCGTGGCATCTTTATTGTCCACCAAGTAATGTCAGCAGACGGGACGCCAGGTTCACGTCTATCCGAGGGACGGCGCACGTATTGATGAATCTCCCTTCCTGTGAAACACCGGGATTACAGTTGAGAGCTGAGTCGAGATTCGAACCTGCGTGAGACACCTTCGAGGCGAGTGTGCGTACCTCTGGGCCATCCTACCAACCAAGAATTGGGAGAGGACACAAATAAATTTTTTTGTGAATGAAAGTTGTAGCAAGGAAGTGAATGGTTAAAAATGAATGGCTGGACTGGCGGGACTAGGGGTCCTAGCGTGAGAGTGAGGTTGTGGTATTTTGCACAGATTGGTGGTGGCAGGGGTGGTAGACAGGATTAAAATGGTTTTGGATAAGTACCTCGAAGCAATGGTGATGGAGGGGTACGCCGCGGAGCATGGATGTTAGACGTAGTTGGTAGACTGTGATCTGTGCGCGTTGTGTGGTTGTTGTGCAGACGGGATATTGAGATAGTCTGATCGTTTTAAGTGTGAATGTCAGCCTCCCCTCGTTTCCCACAGTGGTGGTAAATGCTCTCTTATTAACCTTGTTTGTAAATTCCATCGTTAAGGGAAAATGGTTTATCGTTTATCGATTTGGGGAGGAAGGATTCACCTGTTTGCATGAACGGCGCTCAGAAGTGCAATCTCTATGATTTGAGAAAGCAATTGCTCTTTTAGTTGATAACAGAGTGTTTTCTTGTGGCTCTTTGTTTCAGCCCTGACGACGTTCATCGAGAAGGCAAGACGGTTGCCAATGCCTGGTGTGTACGACTTGGTTGAGGGTTACCTGAAGGTCTCAACAGATTGCACGGAAATCTTCAAACTTCTGCAAGGAGAACGGCTTCCAGATCACGAGGTTTGGGATCCATCCTATTGCTTTGGTAACAAATTGACGTCGGAACTGCTTGTGGGCCAACAGCCATCCATATCTGGTTACCGACTGTATTTGTGGACGGCGTCCTGCAGTTGGGTTACCTTTTTCGAGGAGTTTGTTGGCAGAATTGCACTCCGACCACCGTAAAACACTTCAATCCGCAACATGTACAAAAAAAAGAGCCGCAAAGAAAACGGAAAACTCACTCTGTGGTTGTACCTCCTGTGCAGCTGCCCTTCACAGGGCAGCTTTCCGGATGATGGAATTGGAGCAAAGCCTTCGGGACTCCCATTCTTTGATGATAGGAGGAAATGCATGGGGTAACCTTCCAGGGTCGGTTTACGGTGGTGTGTGTCAGGGTGGTGCTGAGATTTCATCCACCAGACTGCGGTCTCCACGGGTTAACCTGAGGTGTCCCTTCAGGTGGGTGCCTGGCATGTCGTCGCTCTGAGAGGATGATCACATGTCTGCTATCATCTTAGCTCCAGCATTTGAACATCGGTATTGCAGCACTCTCTGAGGTTCGGAGACCGGATACTGGTGATCTCATGGTGGGTGGTTACACCGACTACTCATGTGGTCACACTGATGGTTACCATGCCGAAGGAGTTGCTGGAGCTGTGTTCAACAAGCTGACTCCTATGGTAATTGAGGTAACACCGGTCAACGAGCATATTATGAGACTAAGGATTCGTCACTCCTTGGGTGTCATTTCCCTGGTCTCTGTATATGCTCTGACTGAGGCGAGTGATCTCACCGTGAAGGACACATTCTACGCCACTCTCGAGTCTGTGGTTGATCAGTGCCCCGCGAGATACTCTTCTCGTCTTGGGGGATTTCAATACATCGACTGGAACTGATAGGGATGGTTATGAGACGTGTGTTGGTCCCCATGGGTCTGGAACTGTGAACCTGAATAGCACTAAGTTCCTTGATTTTGTAACAAGTCATGGACTTTGGGTGGCCGGTTCATGGTTTCAGCGCCCACAGGCTCATCCCTGGACTCGGTATTCCAACGCTCGTGGTGTGGCAAAGGAGATTGACCATGTGCTCGTTGATCGTCGCTGGAGGATGATCCAGAACTGCAGGATCTTCCAAAGTGATTAGTTCCTCAATACCGACTACAGGCTTGTTGGAACAACTGAAGTGTGGCTCAAATCCAAGGGAATGGTACCATCCCAGGCTTGGCTGGATGTTGGCAAGTTCAAGGATGCGAGTGTAGCTGTGGAGTTTGTGAACAGGTTGAGTGGGGATTTGGGGGGGGGGGGCGGGGAGTGGGGATCTGGGTGCTTTGGGAAATCCTGAAGAGTTGTGGAGTGCCTTCAACACAAAGGAGATTGACCTTGATGTTGCCGGTGGTTGGGAGTGCCATCTTGATGTTGTTTGTCTTGCAACCCACCGTCATTCGAAGAATAACTTTGTCTCCCAAGGGACACTGGATCCTATTGACCATAATCTCGGGGCCAGGCTTATTGGCAGAGCTGAGCTATTCAGGGAACTGAGGCATAAAACTACATGTGCTGATGGAGGATGAGGAGGCCGATGTGTGACGAATCTGTGAAGGGGTAGAACATCACCTGTGGTCAAGTGATTCTTGTCCTACTTCCAGAAGCCTTTCCCTTGGTGTACTGCAATTTGGTGGTCTCTTGACGGAGGAGTCCAAAGTGAAGGCCCGCTGGGCTATTTTTTTTTGAGCGGCTGTACCAGGTTGATCCACCAGGTGTTGAGTTGCATGGCAGGGGTGCTACTATCCCTATTGCTGACCCTCCAATCAATTGTGAACCACCTTCGTTTGTGGAAACACAGGCTGCGGTGAACTGGTTGAAATGAGGAGAAGTTCCTTGGGTTTGTGGCATCCATGCTGAACTTCTCAAGGCTGGTGGAAATGCTGTAGTCATGTTGCACGCAGTCAGAGCCACTGGGATTTTTTTTTAATTTTTTTTTAGGCCAAAACTAAGACCCAAGCTTTCAATGACATCTTGGATGCTGCTGTCTTGTCTGTACCTGTTTGTGGTGAGGATGTTGAGGTCAGAGAGAGATTCACTTACCTTGGCAGTGATATTCATGTCTCCGCATGTTGAGCCAGAGGCCGATGGATGCCTGGGTCAGGCTTGGGGAGTCATGGATTGACTGGATCATGGGGTGTGGTGGTGTCGCTATCCATGTGGGAGGACGAAAGTCCGAGCCTTTCAGTCCTTGATGCTTCCTGTCTTGCTCTATGGATGTGGGACTTCGACTCTGACCAGGGATCTGAGAGGAAGACTCCATTCCTTCGGTACCTAGTCTCTTTGGAGAATCCTTGGCTGACGCTTGTCAGACTTTATATCCAATGAGCGTTTGCTGAGAGATACTCAGATGAGATTTGCTACCTCCACAGTCTGGTCATCAGTTGCGTCTGTATGGACATGTAGCTCGTTTTCCTGTCGCTGATCCTGCTCACCAGATTCTCTCGGCGAGGGAGCCTCGTGAATGGTGGAGTCCAACCGTCCAACCATGTTCCGCGTGGTTGCAGAAGGTTGATCGGCATCTGCCTGGGGGATGGGCCAGGCAGCTGCCTGGAGGGTGGCCAGATGGAGGCCTCTGGAGTCCCGGCGGAAAGTCGACGCAGCGACGCGCTGCTCTGGTGTGTTGCTGCGTCCACTTTTAGTGAGCATGCCCATATACCTGATGTGACCTGACCGATTCCTTTGTCGACGTTTCCCTCATGAATCTTTCGTGGTTTTTCTGGACCGGTTTGTTCTTCTCACTTCCCCTTTGATTGGTGTTTGCAGTTTTTAATTATTGCCCCTTTTGAAACATGTATAGGTAGTTGACCGAAAAATGGATTACATTGAAAGTTGCTTGAGAGGAAATTGGGCCACCATATGTGCCCAGTATGGTCAGTATGCGCCACGGCAGAGTCCACCAGCATATGCTATTTTGCAGGAGGGATGTGGCACCATTCTTCCACGAGTAAGTCAATCGGCTCGCATCCCGTTTGATGGAGGTGTAAAACGCTGTCTCAGGTGTCGTTCTCGAATATCCCATATATGCTGATTGGGTTCAGATCTGGTGACCAAGAAGGCCATGATACGTGGATGACATCAGCGTCATGTTCATCAAACCGTTGGGTGACCACACGTGCTCTGTTGGTGAGGACATTGAGGGTCTCCTCTTGCAGCCATGCTTGGCATAATTATAGGCAACCAGGCCTGTGCACCATTTTTAAACACGACTCGAAGCGTGCTGGGATGTCATTTGCTTTATTAACACATGGGCCACACCCGTGTGGAAGCCGTTGCTTTGTGTCCCTCGTTTACCCAGGTGTCCCTCGTTTACCCAGGCAGTGAAAGAAACTAGTGTTTAAGTGGTTGCACAGTGCAAGTAAAATTAAGTAAGTGCAAGTAATACTTTTGATTCACTTGCACTTTGTGCAAGTAAAGCTCTGAAGCCATTTTAAAATCTCCCTCCCATGTCCTGCCTTCCCACTATACACCAGGAGCTCTGATTGGTCAAACTGACTCAGGTCGACCAATCACAGGGGACTTTACATTCAGAAGTAGCTCACTACTTTATTTCAAATCTTGACTATTTAAGCAACATTTGCTTCAAATATATATATATATATATATATATATATATATATATATATATATATATATATATATATATTTTTTTTTTTTTTTGTATACCTTGGTCGAGGCTCGTATGAGAGCTAACACACAACTCACAGCAATGAGGCATGAGACAAGAGGGGCGGGAGTGGAAGGGACAAAACATTGGGGAACAGACACAGGTGAAATGTGGAAGGGAGAGGGATGGGGATGGGACGGGGAACATGGCGAGGGGAAGATGGACATTAAAGGGACTTTCAGGAAGGAAAGCAGGAGAATTGAAGGAAGTGGCCTTGGGTGGATTATCGGGGGTAGAAAAGATCGAGGATTTGGATGGGGGAAGATAAAAGGTGGTGGTGAACAGCTGTTTTGAAAGCCTGGAGGGAAGAATGGGAAAGAATAGAGTGAGGAAGTTTATTCCAAAGGCGGGAAAAAAGAGGAATGAAAGAGTGAAGATGAGCATTGTAGTAGATTATTGTAGATTATGTCTCACTAATAATTTGAGACAGAATAGTGATAAGATTTTGGTTAAATTACATACATATTTGTTTAAAAATGACACTTGAACCTTCAGGATGTGGTCACCATTCCTTGTAATGAACAAAAGTCAAGATGTTCAAACCTTAAAGAACATTCTGGCATTGTTACGCATCTACATGGTCATTTCTAGCAGCACTGCTGAAGCTGAACAAGGGTTTTCTCTGATGCAGAGAATCAAAAATGACCATCGTTCACGTCTCTCAGGCTCCACATTGACTGATCTGATGATGGTTAAGCTCTGTGCCCCGGACTTGGATTCATTTGACCCAGTGCCAAGTATCTCCATGTGGTACACTAGTATAGTGGGAAGAGGCGTCTCCAAAGGCGGCGTTCCACAATGTCCAAGGTTGCCCAGGCTGCATTTTCTACTCCAGATGATGATTCAGAGAATGATAGTGAGGAAGATGCTGAGAATCAACAAACTCAGAGTGATCCTGAGTGAATGTAATTGAATCAGTTGGACTGATTTACTGGCCACATTTAATGAGTGACTCGAAATCAAGCCATGGAAATTTGGAAAAGTCTTGAGAAAACAATGTAATGAATTTTTCCTTTCATAGATGGCAAAACATTACTGTGACGAGTTTGTAGATATTAACTAGCCAAATATATAATTTTGACCAGTGTTATGTCTCCCGAATGCTAATTAACTGGATAAAATGAGCTTTCCAATGACTAGTCTCACTCGAACATTTTGAGACTGTGACATCCTGGGATCCTACATTGTGGAATGAATGAAGGTGCTACTTTTACTTAGCATAGGCTAGTCTGTGTTTATTTTAACTAGTATGATGTAGCCTAGTACATTAACCAAAGTTTGAAACTGATGTTCATGATGTTTAAGTCAATGCATTAGATAGCAGTAGATAATATAAGACATTAGTTATTAATTTGGTATTGCACTGTGGACATTCCAAATCAAACTGATCAGGAGTTGTGGAATGATGAAAAGGACACTCCTGAGATTATTTGGAAGCTTGATTTCTAGTATTTGTTATAATTTGTTGACATTTTAATACGAGTCAGTTAATATTATTTAAAGAAAATGTCAGAGATACAGTCTTACACAATGTCAAGGCTACAAAACATAAAATTTATCGTGTTCATACAGTTATTGACTCGGGTATAATAAATCATTGTAATTTGAATGTGTAGAATTCACTGGTTTGCTTGTTAGATATTAGAACATTTTTATGGTTTAGAAACTATAAGGATATGATTTATTACCAGCTCATAATGTCAAGAAATGGCAAAAGCCAAAGCCAGCATAAAACATGTTGACTTGAGATCCCTAAGTTGCAATTGTATTGTTATACATACATATTTTTTTTTTGTTTTTTTGTTTGCATGATTAAACACGTTAAAAAATACAGAACACAAATGCTCCAGTCTTGAATTTTATTGAATATAACATATTGACGAGGCAATTATGTATTTCATATTATTACATCATGTATATTATATCATGCAAAACGATTTTGAAATAAACCATTTGACTATCAGCGAATCTCAACCAGTAAAAATGTTTTTTTTTTTATAAACTTGGCATAATTCTTTATACTTGACTCTAGAAATATATTAAATTTAATATACAATGAAAAATTCACACAATCTTAAAAAAAAAAAAAAAAAAAACCTAATTTTTAATGTGCAAGTAAAAATGACTGTGTGCAAGTGAAATGACACATGAACTTGCACAAGCTGCAAGTGATTTTTTTTTTCATGAGTTTCTATCCCTGCAGGTGTTTCCATTTTTTTGTTCACGACTTGTAGGTTATGTCATCATGCTTCTTCTCTCTTTACCATTCCCCACTATGTTCAGATGCTTTCATTGTGTGTGTGTAGCTCACTCTGGTGTGGAAAACTCTGGAGAACTTGCTACTGCGTTTGGCTGGAGACCTGTACCACATGTCAGCAGCTGGACAGTCCATTACACGGAACCTTTGTTTTGGGCACATGAAGGCTCTCTACAATTCGCTCTCATCCAAAAACATTAAGTATGCCAAATGGACATCAATGCACGTTAAATGAATGCACTTCTGTCATTACATGAAGGTACCGCTTTGAGGGAACAAAGATACATTTTGATTACAATTCATGCAGAGGAAACGAGGTAATTTACAGCTCTGGAGGATCTCTGGGAAGAGTTTGAAACAGAAAAGGGCTTACGTTGTGTAGCCTTTCTTGGTTGTCTTATGCAACTTTCTTCGCCCAGAAGAGCATAGGAGAAGTCGATTTATCTATAATCCTAGTCACCTGGGGTTATACATTAAGTTAAAGGTAATTGGTTATTCCCTCCAGTCACAGGTGAAAGATATGATTGGGTCTTTGTTTTATACATGGGTCATTCCGTGCCAACTCACCCACCATGCAAAAGATTAGCTTTCAATTCCTCATAGTTTAAAAAATATCTATCTCTTGAGACCTTTGAAATTTGGCCCTAAAAATGCCAAATGTGCAAAACGCATTTTTTTCCAACTTCAGTGGCTTATAATTTTATAATGGACTCCTCTAGAAAGCTAATATTGCAAATATTTACTAATTGGCATCCAAATTTTTCAATTATGGCATCAGATAGCTTCTGGGATGCATATTTCTCACTCTATAGGAAGCTAAAAATGGCTTTGGCCAAAACGAGCTAAAATAATTTTTGTGCTATCATATCCCGTTTTGGCTGCATTTCAGGAACATGCATACATACATACATACATGCATACATGCAGTATCGGAGCCCTCCTGAAAATATTCAACAACTTTGAATTTTTTCCTCATAACACAGTGATTATGGGGTCATTATCTTTCTATAGATGCATTTTTTCTGGGATAATACAGTTAGGTGATGAATTATAAAAGTTTTAACATAAGCCCTTGCCTCCGAGGGCTCTAAAATGGACTAATTTTGTCCCCTGGTTTGACCATGTTGCGCGGGGTTTAGGATCTTCATTTTTTTCCTAAAGATTGCCTCATATAAGATGTGTCTACTGACCGAATAATTTTATCTCACGCCCATGGCTTCATAGTAAAATAAATTTTTCTTTACATGCACGTTTTCTATAATTATTCAATTTTTTCATATTCATGAGCTAATAAATCTGAAACTGAACACACTAGCAAAGTGATACTGCAGATATTTATAAACTGGCATTTGAAATTGAAGGATCTGTTATCAGAATGCCTGATAAATGCATGTGTTTCTGTCTGTAGGAAGTTGAAAATGCCACTTTGACCAAAAATGGTGAATATGTAGGGGGCATTAACTGAGGTTATGTAAAACCGGGTGTAGTGGCGTGCGCCTGTAATCCGGCTACTCGGAGGCTTGGGTTGGAAGATCGCTTGAGGACGGGAGCTCTGTGCTGGGCCACGCTATGAGAGGGTGTAGGGCAGCCCGGAATCATGGCGAAACCCAATCCTTATCCCTGTGTCGTAAGAGGCGACCAGGGTTGCGTCAGGAAGGGCATCCGGCGTAAAACCTATGCCAAATCAGTATGCAGATCATAACAGATGATCCGCTGTGGCGACCCCGAACGGGAACAACAACAACATTAACTGAGGTTAAGTAACAACTTACATTATTCTTCTCATAAATTAATAATTATAAGTACATTTTTTTATTCAAAAATAAATTCTTGTAATGATAATCCAAACATATGCTTGGGTTTTAATTTTAAAAAAAACATGTCCTACAGTTCTCTATTTGAAGTCATTAGTTATGACATACACCACTTGATGGAGTAATGGTCTGTCACAACACTAGGGGCAGCACAGTCAAGCTGTCTATCTGTTTGTCTGTTTGGAGAACAAAGGAGAGGAGGAAACAAAGGAAATGGATGCAGAAAGACCTGGGCCCAGTGGCACAAGTTTGACAAGTAGATGCACTGTTGGAACCAAATTAGACCAGGAGTGTCACAAGACCTATTATACAAGGAAGGTTGGGCAAAAACAAGTTGCTGCTTTGGAGAAGAAGTCACAAGAATTGATTTAATGGAGATCAGGAATTACTTTCAGTTCAGAAGACGGTATTTGCCTACATCATGAGACTGTATACCTTTCCCGGTATGAGTGTCGACAGACCTCCTGTCTGTCCCCTCAAATTAAAGGACAGACCTCCACAAATTGAAAAATTTGGATGCCAATTGGTAAATATTTGCAATATTAGCTTTCCAGAGGAGTCCATTATAAAATTATAAGCCACTGAAGTTGGAAAAAAATGTTTTTCACATTTGGCATTTTTAGGGCCAAATTTCAAAGGTCTCTCGAGATAGATATTTTTTAAACTATGAGGAATTGAAAGCTAATCTTTTGCATGGTGGGTAGAGCCATATAGATCTACATTTAAGAATTTTTCCAGCAAAATCTGAGGAGGTGACCTGGGGAGGTTTTTGAAATTTAGGTGAGTTTGCACGGAATGACCCACATGTATATTTATTTATTGTGAAGGGCCCATCTACGGTCTGAACCTGCAAATCTTTCACCGTACACAAAAAAACACTTTGTGGCAGTTATTACCTCTACCGCCGAAGGTGCAGGTGGTTATGTTTTCACACCTCTCTCTCTATCTGTCCGTCAGTTTGTCTGTGTGTAGGATATCTCAAAAAGTTGCGGACAGATCTGGATGAAATTTTGTGGACAGGCTGGGTGTGTGACGAGGACGAACTGATTTGATTTTGATGAATATCTGGATCCAGATCCAACTGGTGTTGGCTTATTGGAAAGAGTGGTGGGTTTGGGATCCTATACTCGGGTCCTGAGTTCAAATCCTGCTTTTCTGTTGAATCAAAACCAGGTGGGGTTGACTCAGCCTGTTATCTTTCTGAGGTCGTCAAAATGAGTACCAGCTTGTTGGTATCCTGTGTCAGAGTGGCGACTCGTCCAGGATTGTGCCCAATAGCCCAGGAGGCTGCTTCGGCAGCACCAACGCTCTGCACAGAGTCTGGTCCCAATGGATGGATGGATGGATCCAGCGACAAGAAGTGATTCTTCACCATTGAGAGATTGGGCTAAACTAATATATTGTCGTGTGCAGGGGGTTTAACTAGTGCCGGATTAAGCCTCGGCTGGCCCAAAGCACATTTTGAAATTTTAGAGAATGGCCTGAAAAATTTAAATTAGATCTCGGGCTCATGGAAATGGACCCCAGACAAAAGATTAACTGATTCAAGAACAAAATATTTAATGTGAAAATAATTTTTGGCTGGCCCTAAGGCACATGCCTTGTCTGCCTGATGGTTAATCCAGCACTGGGTTTAACCCGACATGGACAGATGGCAAATCTTTTCCCTTGAAGGCTACAACCGAGACTCAGAGATTAATGCGCGCGCGTTAACTGGGCGGAATGGTGGAGAGACAATCCACCCAGGAGGAGCACAGCACAGGGGTGCTGCACCAGGACAGCACAAGGCTACAATTTCTTAAAAGGAATACATTTAATGAAAATATATGAATGCTTACAACAGACAATAATTCAAAAAGGTAATTATAACAATAAAACAAATAAACCCTCCAGTCGAGGTGCCTCCCACAGAGACTCAAATACAGACAAAGGGAACACAAAATGAAAAGAAAAGCCTTCCTTTTTGAACGATTCCTTTACTTAGCTTGGCCCAGAGCTGATCCTTATGGAACTGGAATCGAGGTGCTTCTCTCGTAGCGGGACGAATGCACGCCAGGCAATCCACGAGCGGCACTCCACATCAAGGCTCAAAGCCCCAGTGTAATGGCTCCGTGTGCTCCGGTCGTCCTCGTCGACTCGAACAAAAGGAAAAGGCCAGCGTCTTACTGCACCACGCGAGCCAAATCGCCTGAACATTGATTCAATGGCCGTGTCGTCGTCCTCGGCGTGCGCTCA
This sequence comes from Eptatretus burgeri, assembly GCF_056783735.1. Lineage (NCBI taxonomy): Eukaryota > Metazoa > Chordata > Myxini > Myxiniformes > Myxinidae > Eptatretus > Eptatretus burgeri. The sequence goes on along the minus strand of NC_140968.1, from coordinate 3,041,305 downwards.
ACCTCCACTCTCGCCTCTCCAAACAATGCATCTAATGCCACCACTCTGATAACGGCTCCCCAAAATGCTCAAGCCAACTCCTCCTTCCTCTTAAAATGCGCAACCTCCTTCCTTTGACCTTGATCATGCCGAGATATCGTCCTATACCGTAGTCGGAAGCCTCCCACCATGCGCCAGCCTCTTAAAATGCGCAACCTCTTTTATCACGCCTATTTATCCTCCGCCTCTGGGGCATGGCCTGCTCGCACCAAACCCGGGAAGGCAGGGCTTCTCCTGCTCGGCCAGCTTCTGACGTCATGCCCATCAATCGTCCCTCGGGGGCGTGACTTCGCTTTCTGCCCGTTTATTGTGGTTTCAAGGACGCGTTCCCCACCTTCATTGCCAATCTTGAAATATAAAAACACGGAAAAATCAGTGCAATCACATATTGGGGAACTTATTCTTACTCCCTAGGCTAATTAACACCGCACAACCCCTCGTGCGGTGACATGCAATACTTAAGCTCACAGGTTCCCTACTTACTCACATCGAGATGCCTCCTACTCTTCCACGGACCAAGCAACTCCACACAATTCTTTATTCCCTCTTCGATTCTTCCATCTACCCCCACGATCGTAACAATAATAGCACGATATCTCAAAGTTGTGGACGGATTCACATGAAACCTGGTGGATCGGTTGGGTGTGTGACCACGACAAATTCATTCGTTTTCGGTAAACATCCAAATCCAGATCTGGATACGATAATTATTTAATTTTAAAAAGTGATTCTTCACCATTGAGAGGTAGGGCCAGAAACTATGTCGTACTGTATCGCATGATATTTAAAAAATGTATTGGGCTCGAGATGTTCTCGTGGATCAGGCATTACGTGGCGGAGGTATGCGCTCTACCGAGTGCCCTTCTAGTTTGAGGCTATCTTTGGAAAATGCTCCTCACCCGTTCTTCACACTTGATGCATGGAATCCAGACCGGTGGACACTGCTCATGCTAAATCTGATTAATTTAACCCTGTGTTTTCAGAAAAGGTCACGGTCGCTTATCCCGCTGTTTTTGGTCCCATTAAACCCCCTTTCGAAAACATTTCAGAGCATGTGGGATGTTTTCAGGTAGAACACCTCAAGAATGACCTGGAAAAGAGCGAAGACCGAGGACGCAACCTCCCCCCCTGCCGAGGTGGAAACATTTCTTGCTTTTCCTAACACTATTGACCCAGAGAGCATCAGAGTCCTTATACTCAGACTGTTAATCTCGATTGTCTTGTTACAGATTGAGGTGACGGCAAGGTTGTCTCATTTATTGACGGATGTTTGCCTGCATCATGGAAACTGCCAATGTCACCAAAATGCGATTAAAAATGGTGCCAAACCTGACTCTGAACGATAGACCAATCAACCTTCTCCCCATCATAGGCAGAGTGATGGAATTGATGATTGTGGTGGAACTCAAGACAAAATAATAACAAGGACAAATGTGTCCAAGAGCCACGTCCTAAAGGTTTTGTCTTCACCAGAAGCAGAAGAACAACAACAACAACAACAACAACAACAACAACTTCTGATATTTCGTCACGTGCCTTGACGGAGCCAATAGCGAGACCCGTCATGGAGGCTCCTCGTCCATGACGAGAAAATCGTGTATTTACGAAATTACAACACATTAAATGGAATAATCTTTAAATAGTAACGTGAACTTTTCGAAACTTTAAAGCAAATGTCCGAATATATTTAAAAGTTCATGATAGACGCTCTCAAAAGGCACCCTCAATGCGAGGATGTGTACAGGTGTTTAGTATTGAAGGAGATCCGGATCCTGGATATGAAATAGTCGCGTCCTAAAGGTTTTGTCTTCACCAGAAGAAGAAGAACAACAACGAGGAGCTCTCTTAGAGCCAGCGTTCGCTACGCAAGACTCGGCGAAAAAATTTGTCCATCTCTGATCTCGGAAAATTATTTAGACTTCAGTCGAAGTCATTCTGTTATGGATATGCTGCGTGTATGTCAGTGATGCGCTTTAAGGCGAAATCGATCCGATTTGATTGTACATGCTCATTCTGACGTGACGGAAGAATGGAAAAAAAAATAATAAAGAAGCGTTAAGTAATATGATCTTCCTATTGGGTGCAGAGAAAGAGCGTGAATAGGTAAACGGACACATTACGCTTCACGCACAATGGGCACAGGTTCAGTTCATCAGCTTGTTGATACAAAATGGCATCAAATTGCAAGTTGTCGCTACTCCTAGTATATAGGGGCTCTTGGTGTAACCGGTCCTGTGCAGATCATGTCCCTAAGGTGACCACGAAAGCCAGCTGCGCCCGCAGAATGCTCATCAGGGCCAAGTCCTACCTTTGCCGTCCTCACCTTGTAACAATGTATGAAGAGTTCACCCTGATTGTCATCGAATATAGCTTCTCATCTGCAGACTGCTGATGTTGCTTCCCGTTTTGCCCTGCTTTTGAGGCCCCTCCGTATCATTGGAATCTTGCATCGGGTTGGTGGTGGTATTTATTTATTTATTTTTATTTTTACTCGTGCTTTTGATCTTTCACCTCGGCCTTCTCATCTCTCCACCCAGCCCCTGCCCTTCAAGGTTGCATGCATTCCGCCAGAATGTCCTTTGTCACCACTGCTGTCATTGTCCTTCCTTGTTAAGTCTGAACTCCATGCTCATCTCCAATCCTTCATGCTTTCGTAACTCTCTTTACTCACCTCTGAAACTGTCTTCCTGAGTCGGTTGTCTTGAAGTCTTCCAAACAATTTTGAGTCTGCTGCCCACCACCACCACGTGGTCTTGTTCTTCTCCTCTTCTTCCTTTTATAAGGGGTGATGTCCGGTGGCATCAAGCTTCGGCCCGCCTTGACCACGATACTCCTTCACACCCCCCCCCCCCACACACACACACCCCTTCCCCTCTGTCTTCAGCCCACTCTCTCCACTCTCCAAGCACCCTCTACCTTACAGATGTCCCTCCTCACCATGTTGAGCTTCACCATACCCGCCAAGATCCTTCTCCCGATCCTTCTCCTGCAAGCCCTCTCGTGCTGCGGTGCATCTGTTTGTTGTTACCTCACTCTTTTCTCTTTGCTTCCATTGAATTCCAAAATGTGAATTGAAAAATTATTTTATTTTCATTGGTATCTCACAATGTTGCTCAAACTCTGTTCATCACAACGATGTCCATCGTTGCATAATTAACATTCCACCAATGCAACCACATTGTCGTGCGACACCACTTTTCTGAAATGCAACTGCAGTACGATCACGTGACTCGTGGAATCACAATTGGAACGTTGAAACCGAGTTATTAACCTCGATGAAAATGTTTTCTTCACTTTTCATCTTCCGAACGAGGACATTTATTTGCCACAACATCATAATGTTCATATTTGAGATATTTGCATCATTGAAGGTAAATTGCATTCATAAATGAAAATAATGTTCTTGATATTTGAAACATCTGCTGCTTCAGTAGTATCGGGCAATGTGTGTTCTATCTTGTTTTTTTATTTTTTTGTTTGTTCGTTTGTTTGTTTTCTTCGACAGTTGTGTGCGTGCTTGCCTCCGCCTGCTCACCGCGATGGTCATGCAAGGCACAGATTGTGCTCGGGACCTCCTGAGCCACTTTGACTTTAATCACAGGTCTCTGATGGTACTTCCGAAGCAGCATGACCCAAAGGTGAATATCCCAATATGAGATGATTTCCTGGCGCTGTTTTCATTCTTTAAAAATACATTAAAAATATATATATATATTTGTCAATGCTGAATGCAGAACTGTCTGCCTTCTGTTTATTCTCGTATCATTGTTCCATATAAAGTACAATCAACATTTTGTTTTTAATTTTTTATTTTTTTTATAGCCGACACCATGCCAATTGGTTCCGTTTCAACTCTTTCTTAACCTCGTATAAATGGTCATTTTTGTTTATCCTTCTTCGTTAAAATGCAATGCCAGGCTGCGGGGTAGCATCATTGGCTGAAGGTGTGGCTGTGCCGCTGATGCAAGGCCCTCTGCAGGTTAGGGCAGGGATTTGTAATTTACCTACTCTTCACAAAGGACACCGAGGGATCTTTAACGTCCACCAGCGAAAGCTGGCAGACGCCGGTTTAACGTCCACTCGAGGGAAGGCGCAGACATTTATGAATCGCCCTGCCTGCGACACACCTTGATTGTTTTTTTCTTTATTTATTTTTTTTCCTCTCTCTGAAATTTTGTCTTGCTTACCTGTTATGACCTTGTGGATCTCTCTGGCACAGGTGAAAGAAGATGTGCGCATGGTCTTTGTCAAGTTTGTGTTGGCCTTCCTTCTCAGTGGTGATGCCTCGATCATTAGCCAGACCCTGGCGGTCAAAGGTGAGCTTAAAAAAAAAAAAAAAAGTTATGTTGGAAACTCACAGGTCAGAGAGAATTTTTTTTTTGGCGTAACAAGACGTTCATTCTCATATACTGTACAGAACTTCACCGACCCCTGACCCGAATAATTAATAATATATTGTTACGGAAATGGCCCTTATTGGACTACTAAATATAGGATTAGCTCAGATCCCCCATTAAATGCATGTATAGCTAGGTTGTTTGGTGAAGTGGGCGTTATATGTGTGTCGGGAGGTGTAAGAGGCTGTTTTGTTGTCTGAGCGGTGGTGGAACAATGGCCCCTCTTCTTCCTCCCCTCTATGGACGATAGGCCCCGCCCAGTCGGCTGGGAGGGTGTGGCCAAGGGGAAGAGGTGGAGCTAAGGGGAGGAGTTTGTCGGCTTCGCCGAGAGAAGGCGTGTTCGTGTGTCGGGAGAGGAAACGAAGACGTGAGGTTGAGGTTGAGTTTGGAAGTTTGGAAAACTGCTGGCGGTTGAGAGGCTGCTCGTGTGTCGAAGGAGCGAACGAAGCGAGCGAAGGAAGGCTTCGTGAAAAGAGAATGGTGTTTGGAGAACAGTCGCTCTCGAGAGGGTGCTCGTGTTTCGAAGCGAGCGAACGTAAGAGAGGCTGCCTGCACGTCGAATCGGCGATCGACTCTAAGGAAAGAAAAGGTGATTCGACAGAGAGAGGAACTGAGAGGATGAAGCGGAAGTCGGGCTTCGAGGTGGGAAGGCAGGAGAGGAGACGCCGGAGCCTCTGACGGTCCCTGCTCACATCAACGGCTCGTCACGTTTGCCGATCCGCTTGCCGGAGCCTGGCACCTCGATTTGGGCCTTGTCTGGAGAACAGGCCAGGCCTGGATTTGTATGCTGGACCGTTAGAGAGATCGGCTGAGGACCATCGTCGACATTGCGTGGGGCCGGAACGCGCTGAGGAGGACGTGCGCACGCGGTGACTTGAGCAGGAAGAGTACGGCGCCGCCATCTTGCCACGCGGCGCGTTTGAGCTGGGAGTTCGAATCCGTGGACATCCGCCTGTTGCGAGCGACATTCGTGCTTTTGACACTGTCCTCTCGTCCATGAAACCTCACCAAGTACTCTGTCTTGTCTTGCATGCATGCTGTCTGTCTTTGTCTGCACGTTGTCTAAGGCATATTTCGGTAGCGACCCCCTCGAAACGTGTAGTACGTGGTTCCCAAGTTACGGGTTGAGGATTGTTAATAAAACTATTGTCGTGAATTATGCTTGTGTTGTAATCCCCGATGTTCCCCAATAAATCTGGTTAATTCGTATGAAGTTGCCACTATGGATTAATTTGTGTCGCGTCGAGGAACGATCCGTTCGAGTGGCATATAAAACCAAAATGGTTACAGACTGGCAGAAAACGCTCGGCATCTGACACAACTAGTCTGTAACCAGGGGTTCTATTTCCCCAACTGGCAAGGTACAAGTATTACGTTGGTATCGCGATTGAAGGCGCGTGACCCGAGGCCTGTGCCGAGCCGGCCGGCTTTATAAACCCCGGAGACGGCCGGAGTGGGTTGAGAATCCCTCCGTCGCTGAATCCTTAACAATATTAATCTTTTACGTATTTGATCGCCCCACATAGACTGTGCTATTGCTTATAAAGAACTGTTTTCCCCTTCACCTTTATTTATTTATTTACTATTTTGTACACCTCGTCGAGGCTTGTACGAGAGCTAACACACAACACACAGCGATGGGGGCATGAGACAAGAGGGGCGGGAGTGGGAAGGAGTGGGAATTTTTGTTCCACCCATCTTGTATTATTTATTTGTTTTCAGGTTTGGTTGCTGATTTGTTTAAAACTGGACTTCGGCAAGATCGTCTGTCAACGGTTCACCTGATGCTGTCGACTCTACGGTCTCGAGTATGTTTTCCGTTTTCGTTATGGCCAACTTGATTGATTTAAACAGGGCTTTGAGTGCAAGGATCGTAAAATGCTTCGTTCATGAAAAACGTGGAAGAAAAATCGTGGATTTGACACACTTTTGTGAAAGACGCTCGTGATACGAACACGCCCAACGTGCGGTGCTTTCATCCGGTGTGACTAACACCTCGTGGAACTTGCAGGTATTGAAGAATGTGGCAATCACTAAAACACAGAAGCTGAGTCTCTTCACACCGGGAGTCCTTGCTCAACTTGCAACTCTATATTCCTGGAATGGCATTGATGATGTCACAGATATACAGGTTTTCAGAGCTTTTGATCTCTTTGGTATCTCACCCTCGTATAATGTTCAAGTCTGTACGAAACTCCCATTTCTGAGTTTGGCTAAAAACTTGTTGACCTGATGCTTGCAGTTGTGTATATATATGTATGTATATGTATATGTTTTTAGTTGATTGATGATTGTTTGATTTAGGACATTGAAGCACAGAGCGATGCTGGCAAAGTGCTTGTGAGGGAACAGGTGCATGCATTCCTCATGGAACTGTGCTGCTCCTCCAAATTTGGCATCGGCTTCCACGACCCCAACTTTGGAACTTATGGCAGGTCAGGAAACCCTCACATTGGGAACCATTTGCACGGTCCTACCAGAAGTCGTGGGATACTCATTTTCAGTCTTGAGAATTCCTTGCATGTATATCTGATTTGCATAATTACAAGATATTAAATGGCCTCAACACCGAGGCTTCTTTTGTATTGTCAATCAAATTGTGTGTCCCATGACTTTTGGTAGCAAAGTTTCTTCATTCCATTTTCTTTAAATGACACGTTTTTTTTTTTTGTTTTTTTTTTTCCTTCCAATCTTGCTCTGTCCCTCTCCCCAAATGCTTAACGTAGCCCCTTATCTCACTTTCCCCTTGTTACTCTGATTCCCTGTCACCCTCGTTTTCCTTTTCTCACCACTCTTCCAACAATCTCCTCCCCTTACTTACCCAACTTGAACGTTCTCTTCCCTAAATTTTCTCCCCATCTTCCTTTTCTCAATTTAACCCCCCCCCCTCTCCCATTCCTCCCTCCAAACACATGATGTATACATACGTAGAGGGCTGCTTTATATGTGTTTAGGTTGATGGAGCTAAAATACATGAGTGAAGCATCTTTGAAACGGCATACCAACGACGACACACCAGGAAAATGACATACAACGGTCTCCACTGTACGAACTTTGTTACAGATTTTACAATTCCCACTACCATTGCCTTCCAGGGTTGGGAATATAACACTGCTGCGCTTCCTGGTTGCGATGCACGGCATCGCCGATGATGCTCTCAAATGCGAGCTCGTGGTACGCGTGTTGCGGGCTTTTCCAGACCTGCTTGCACGTTTCCTGTCTCAGTGTAATCTCAGCTTCGTGCCTCGCCAAAGCTCTGCTTGGTTGCACAATATGCAGTTACTCCGCAAGGTAGGCCTTTCAATTTCTGATGCACAACAGCAAGTGTTACTGCTTCACAAAGCGGTCATTGTACTTGTGGTCAACATAACAATTGCTTCTTTGGTTCTGGGAACGCAGAAAAGGGTTATCTTGCTGGGGTCTTTCCTCTGACTCTATGGTCCTGAGTTTAGGTGCAGTGAGCGTCTGACTATAACAGACCTGATGCGGCGCAAACTACATTTACCTCCACCACCGAAGGTGAAGGACGTTATGTAGAACGAACAAAAATGTATTGGGCCCGATATGTTCTCGTGGATCAGGCGTTGCGTGCCGGGGGTATGCGCTCTACCGGGTGCCCTTCCAGTTGTTAATGTAAAACACCTATGACAGTATTTCCATGAAAACGCACACACCCCTTTCACTTTAATGCCCCTTTCACAGGAAAAGTGATTTCGTCGATGCTTTGGTAAGTATGAAGGTGTGGTAGAGAATTTGTGATAACTGAGATGATGAAAAAGAAGAAGATAGATTTTAAATGATTTGATGTTTCCTGTGAAAATCATTATGAAGATGTGATGATCATTCGGAAGAGAATATAATCCATTGTGTTTTCCGGATTCAAAGAAAAGAATACAAGATGAAAAAGAGCAATCGGAGATTGCAGACCCTCGCCAGGACTTGTTTTCTCTCGTGTATCGTGTGTGTTGTTTGTGTGTTGCGTAATTAAAAGACATAATTAGAAATGCCACTTTATAAGCCGCTGGCAGTGATGACCGGGTACCAAGACGTCCCGCTTTGATGCAACCCCACTTTGATCGGACACCTGACCCTGACGCACTACGTTTATGATTATTTACGACCCACGACGTCTACCTCAAATGCATCCAGGCACAGCCAAGTGAGCCTTATTCAAAAAAAAATCAAAAAGAACCCAGATTAAAAAAAAAACCAAATGATTCAGGCTTCCAGACCATGCGTCCGATCAAGTTGAAATTTAAAATGTACATTCCCCATCATAACTCGATCATAAATGTGGAGTTTCCCGTCGATCGATGAACCGATTCAAGAGAAATTTTTTTTTTTTAAAGATCGTCGCTCAATCCAATATGGCTGCCAGACCATGTGACCTATCGATGATTGTGAACATCCTGGTATCCCCAAGGCTTGTGGGACATGTGTGTGAAGTTCCCCTCGATCTGTCTAGCCATGCTGGTGAATTTATTATTATTTATTTTTAATAGGTTTAAAAACAATAAAAAAAACCAAAGAACAATATGGATGGATGTTGAATCACATGATTGATGACGTTATCAAGTTTTTTTTTTATTTTTTTTATTTTTTATTTTTTTATTTTATTTGGACCAACTTAGCCCGAGATGACCCTCAAAAATGTTCATATTGATTAGATGTAGTGTTCTGCATATGCAACTAGAGGGGGAGCACTCTGTCGAGTGCAAAACCTCTGCCGCCAATACTGCTGGGTCACTCAAGTGAACCTGATATCCTATTCATTCAATTTGACGTCAACAGTGCTCACAGAGTTATAGTTTGCAACTTTCCCTTTTGCTTTTAACTTTTACATACTCAATTCATTCGTCATAACTAGATTCCTTGAGACAAATTGATTTTACGTGGGTATATCCACCTGAAGTTCCAAAATCAGCCGCAATTATAATTTTGGCATGTTTTTTGTTGTTGGAAATCACTTAAAACATGTAGAAACATTGTCTCGGCTTCACGCTGTCGAAACCAGGGCATTTAAGATCATCGGCATCTCCCGCAATGAAGCTGAGTCTTTGGGCCTCTCACTCAATCACCGCAGGTTGGTCGGTGGTCTTTCTGTCTTCTACCGACTCCTCTCCAGCCTTGCCCCCCCCTGCTCTCTCTGCAATTTGTCCCCACCACATTTCCACAGGGCGCTCAAGGTCCGCCAACAACCCCCTTCTGGTAAAACTACCAAAATCACGAATCACTGCTCATCTTCACTCTTTCATTCCTCTTTTTTCCCGCCTTTGGAATAAACTTCCTCACTCTATTCTTTCCCATTCTTCCCTCCAGGCTTTCAAAACAGCTGTTTACCACCACCTCTTATCTTCCCCCATCCAAATCCACGATCTTTTCTACCCCCGATAATCCACCCAAGCCCTCTTCCTTCAATTCCCCTGCTTTCCTTCCTGAAAGTCCCTGTAATGTCCATCTTCTCTTCGCCATGTTCCCCGTCCCATCCCCATCCCTCTCCCTTCCACAGTTCACCTAATGTGTCTGTTCCCCATTGTTTTGTCCCTTCCACTCCTGCCCCTCTTGTCTCATGCCCCCTTGCTGTGAGTTGTGTGTTAGCTCTCATACGAGCCTCGACAAGGTATACAAAAAAAAAAAAATTCAAATATTTTTTCAAAATTATCGCCATAGCGGCCATATTGGATTTTGGACCAAGTCCTAAATCTAATGGCATGATCCTTGGACCATACCTAGTCCCCCCACCAAATTTCGTCGAAATCTGTTGAGTTTTTCCGTAATACTGTTCACAAACAAACAAACAAACAAACAGAAAGGGGTGAAAACAGTAACCTCCGATCTTTGATGGCGGAGGTTAATTATGACGTCATAACGAAGGCACCAATGATGTCATAAAAAATAACCACACTTATTCCCCATGAGAAGTACTTGCCATGAGCCAAGTTTCAACTTTTTTCCTTGGTGCGGTTTCAGAGATATGGAGTTCCAAAGTTCTGTTTTTCCAACATGGCTGCCACGCCACGTGACCTCTGACGTCATAATTATCAATCAAACATTCCACAAGAGTCGTCGCTCCAATGGTGAAAATTTCATCTCGATCTGACGCAAGCGTTTGCAGAGAAGAACACTAACGTTCTGTTCGGACAAACAGACAAACAGACAAACAGTCACACAGACAAACAGATGGAGCCAAATGCCGTACCCTCTCCTCCACTGAGGGTAATAATTGTCATCTTCACTTTTCCTTGATCATGCTTCTTCATTTTCTCAAAATTTCTCCACAAATATAATGTCTTCCAAGGTGCCCCGTGCCCTGCCATCTGCAAACTTCCCAACCCGGGGGTCTGCTACTATTACCCCTTCCTCCACCTGGTGACCACGAGCAATTCCATCCAACCTTTCCCATTCCTCCTTTGCTCCTCTGATTCTTGTCAAAGCCCATATAATCTCTGGCTATTGAGATTGATCAACATCGGCATCACAGAATGTGGATGTTCTCTTGGGCCATCAAGAACGCACGACAATCTGCCTTCTCACAAAAAGGGTGGGGTCTCGACTGGAAGAGAAGCGGTTCGGAAAAGGGGCACAAGCCCATAGGGAGTGAGTATTCCATTGAGCTACGGACAAGGTCCTTGTAGGCTGAGTAGTTGTGATTTTTTTTTTTTTCCCCCCCCAAGGAATCAGTTGGAACGACGGTTGATGTCTTTGGATGTCAGCTTTGCTATAATGTCAGCGCAGGAGAGGTCTTGGCTGATTGTGAGGCCGAGATGTTCAAGAGACTGAACCGAGATTACGGTGGTTGATTATGGAAATGTATCGGTTGGTTCGTTTGATAATCTGGAGCACGTCGCTCATGGTTTCCGGATCCAAAGTTAAATCCCATATACTGTGTTGATTTTTTTCTCCTATGATCCAGTAATGCTCTTGTCACGTGTGTGTTACATGCTGTTGGAGCTCATTCATGAGCGCACGTCGCTGAAAATCCAAGTCAAAATTACTCGACAAAGCAATGGGGCGCATAAAAAGGGGAACTTGCTTTGTGGGTTCATTCCTGGTTGAATGTGGGGAATGGTATTATCTCAAAGCTTTGTATGCAAGACTATTGGATATCGATATGACGGTGTAATTGGTTTGTTGCTGTGTTTCAGATTTACGAGGCACAGCCCGTATTGTCGAAGGCCCTGCAGAGCTGCCATTCGATTCCGATTCCCCGCTTGGTGTCCATGGTCCTGGTGACGACAGTTCCTCCAGTGCTGGACCGCAGCACCGTTTCACGTGGTCTTATGGTATCTGTCCAGCATCACCCTCAACCTCTCTCGGCCCTCTTTTCGAGGGGATAAAAGATTGAGGATTTGGATTGGGGAAGATAAGAGGTGGTGGTGAACGGCTGTTTTGAAGGCCTGGAGGGAATAATGGGGTTGAAGATAGTGAGGGAGTTTATTTCAAAGGTGGAAAACAAAAGAGGAATGAAAGAGTGAAGGTGAGCAGTGATTCGTGGTTTTGGTAGTTTTACCAGAAGGGGGTTGTTGGCGGACCTTGAGCGCACTGCGGAAATGTGGTGGGGACAAATCGAAGACTTTTAAACTTTTACCTAAAACTTTTAAAAACCACAGTTTGCCATGGATGCTCGCTTTCCATCAACCATTCTTTTTTTCCAACTTCAGTGCCAACTCACCCCCCTCACCCCTCACTCTCACTCTCAAAGCAACCATCCCACTCTTCTCCCTCCAAGCCTCCCTCTCACCTCTTTCAAAATTCCCCCTCACCACCTTTCTCCCACCTTTCATCCCCCTCACTCTTCCTTCTCTAAGTTGCCCCCCTCTCATCCACCAACCTGCCTCCCTCCACTGCCCTCTCACCTCCATCTCTTCACTCCACCTCCTCAAATCCTCAACTGCCATCTTCCTTGTCTCTTGTCCCCCTCTCTCCCAGCACCACAGAGCCTTTTCTCCTCCTCATTCGGCCCTCCCCTCGCTATTCTGCAATACCCCACACTCCTTCAGCAACCCTCCTTACCTCCCCCTCGTCCCTCGTCCTACCCTCCCCGCCCCTCCACCTCCTGCACCCAAAGCCTCCTCCCCTACCTCTTCATTAAAAGTGTGGACCTCAAATATCCGGGGCCTTCGCTCAAACCTTTCAGATCTTTCCATGCAGGTTGCCACTGACAAACCAGACATTATCTGCCTAACAGAAACTTTCCTCTCCCAAGACGTGTCTGACTCCCAAGTATCTCTCCCTGGTTACTCCCTCTTACGGTATGACAGACCTGAGCCTCGTCCTGGTGGAGGTGTTGCTCTCTTCATCAAAGACTCTATTCCTCACTCTCCTGCACTGCTCTCACTCCCCCACACCCCCAGGAATACCTCTGGCTTCGGCTTCCCCTCCACTCCCACCTCATGTTTATATGTGTACTGTACCGTCCACCGAACAGTGATGACTCCATCTACACCTCACTCTCCGAAAACATGGACCATCTTCTATCTTCTCATCCAAACTCTCTCTTCCTCTTATGTGGCGACTTCAATTGTCATCACGCCAGTTGGCTAGGTGTGGGTACCTCTCTCACCTGCCATGGGACATCAGCAAAAGCTTTCTGTGACTCATTGGGACTGACTCAATCGGTCAACTTCCCGACCCGGATCTCAACCAATGGTACTCCATCTCTTCTGGATCTGATTTTGACAAATTTCCCTGACAATATCTGCTGCTCTTCCTTCGCTCCAATTGGTTCTTCTGACCACGTCCTTGTTAAAGTGGACATCTCTCTGGCTGTCATCAGAGAACCACCTCACCGCCGTCGAGTCTGGCATTTCACTCAAGCCGACTGGCAGGGTCTCCGAGCAGCCATCAAACTTACAGACTGGTCTCCTATCACTACTTTCTCAAACATCAACTCATCCTGGGAATTCTTTCAAAGAAACTTGCTCTCCCTCATGCACAGATTTATCCCCTCTCGTGTTCAGTTGTCTTACCCTTCCTCCCGCCCTTGGTTTACTGAAGCTTGTGGTGAGGCAGTTGTCCTGAAACAACTTGCCTTTGCCTCATGGAAAGCAAACCCAACTGAGGGCAATCTCAGTTCTTTCCACAAAGCTCGGAACAAGTGTGTATCTATCCTCAGGAGAGCCAGAAAACAACATCTTTCTCATCTCAAGTCTGAACTCTCAAACCTCTCTCCCTCCTCAAAATCCTGGTGGCGTTTAATCAAATCTGTTTCTGGTGTATGTTCCCCCTCCATCCCCTCCCTTACCTCAAATGGCCGCACTGCTGATTCCACACGTGATAAAGCTGAATGTCTAAACTCGGTGTTTGCAGCTAAATCTTGTGTCCCAAACCCATCACTATCTCTACCCACTTTACCCAGTCGCACCCAACTGTCCCTGGACTCTGTATCCTTTTCTCCTGACAAGGTGGAGAGCTTGCTTTCAAACCTCGAGTCAGATTCTGCAACCGGTCCAGACGGCATCAGCCCACGTGTCCTCAAAGCCTGCTCTTCTGCTCTTGCTCACCCTCTCTCTGTTCTATTCACCCTCTCATTTTCCCAAGGTCATCTGCCATCTGCTTGGAAATCTGCTAACATCACTGCCCTGCATAAAAAAGGTGCAAAACAGATCCCTGTAACTACAGACCAATCAGCCTTCTCCCAATCATCAGCAAGGTTATGGAATCCATCATTGCTTCAGACATGAAATCCTTCCTCTTCTCCAATGGCTTGATTTCCAATCATCAATTTGGTTTCAGACCAGGTCACTCTACCCTGGATATGCTGCTACTGCTCTCCCATCAATGGATGGAGGTCCTCAATGCCAGACAGGAAATCCGAGCCGTATCCCTGGACATATCACGTGCTTTTGACACAGTCTGGCACCCTGCCCTACTCACCAAACTCTCTTCCCATGGTATTCAAGGCCATCTCCACTCATGGCTCGCAGACTTCCTCTCCTGTCGCAGTCAACGTGTGGCCCTAAATGGAGTTCTTTCATCCCCTCTTCCTGTGCAGGCTGGAGTTCCTCAAGGTAGCGTTCTGGGCCCTGTTCTTTTTCTGGTTTTCATCAATGATCTCTCGGACTCTCTGGAAAATCCTCTATTTCTCTTTGCCGATGACTCCACCCTCTGCCGTACCATCTGTCATCCCTCAGACCGGCAAGCAGCAGCTTCTTCGCTCACTGCAGATCTGGATAAAATCACAAACTGGTCCAACACGTGGAACATGTCTTTCAATCCACACAAATCTCACTCTCACTATGTCTCTTCGAAAGGACCGTTTACAAAACCCCCCCATCCACTTTCTCAACAATCCTCTGGAAGAAGTCTTTTCTTTCAAGCTTCTGGGTCTCACTATCTGCCATGACCTTTCCTGGGAAAGTCACATTTCCAACCTTGCCTCAAAAGCCAGTCGCCGACTGGGAATCCTCCGTCGTGCAAAGTCCTTCCTCGGCCCTCTTGAGCTCCTGACTACTTACAAAGCTTTTGTCCGTAGCCTGATGGAGTACTGCTCTCCCCTCTGGGCTGGTGCTCCTGCCTCCCACCTTTCTCGACTTCACGCTGTCGAAACCAGAGCTTTTAAGATCATTGGCATCTCCCGCAATGAAGCTGAGTCTTTGGGCCTCTCACTCAATCACCGCAGGTTGGTCGGTGGTCTTTCTGTCTTCTACCGACTCCTCTCCAGCCTTGCCCCCCTGCTCTCTCTGCGATTTGTCCCAACCACATTTCCACAGGGCGCTCAAGGTCCGCCAACAACCCCCTTCTGGTAAAACTACCAAAATCACGAATCACTGCTCATCTTCACTCTTTCATTCCTCTTTTTTCCCGCCTTTGGAATAAACTTCCTCACTCTATTCTTTCCCATTCTTCCCTCCAGGCTTTCAAAACAGCTGTTCACCACCACCTCTTATCTTCCCCATCCAAATCCTCGATCTTTTCTACCCCCGATAATCCACCCAAGCCCACTTCCTTCAATTCTCCTGCTTTCCTTCCTGAAAGTCCCTGTAATGTCCATCTTCTCCTCGCCATGTTCCCCGTCCCATCCCCATCCCTCTCCCTTCCACAGTTCACCTAATGTGTCTGTTCCCCACTGTTTTGTCCCTTCCACTCCCGCCCCTCTTGTCTCATGCCTCCTTGCTGTGAGTTGTGTGTTAGCTCTCATACGAGCCTCGACCAAGGTATACAAAAAAAAAAAAAAAAAAAAAAAAAAAAAAAAAAAAAGACAGAGCAGGGGGAGGCGAAACCAGAGAGGAGAAGGTGGAAAACAGAAAGACCACCGACCTGCCTGCGGTGAGAGAGTGAGAGGTCCAAAGACTCAGCCTCATTGCGGGAGATGCCAATGATCCGAAATGCCTTGGTTTCCACAACGTGAAGCCGAGAAAGGTGAGAGGCAGGAGCACCACAACAGAGGGGAGAGCAGTACTCCATCAGGCTTGCGACGAATGCTTTGTAAGTGGTCAGGAGCTCAGGTGGGCCGAGGAAGGATTTTGCACGGAGAATTCCCAGTCGGCGACCGGCTTTGTAGGCCACGTTGGAAATGTGACTTTCCCAGGAAAGATCATGGCAGATAGTGAGACCCAGAAGCTTGAAAGAAAAGTCTTCTTCCAGAGGATTGTTGAGAAAGTTGGGTGGGGGGGGGGGGTTCTAAACGGTCCTTTCTGAGAGACATAGTGGGAGTGTGAGATTTGTCAGGATTGAAAGACATGTTCCACATGTTGGACCAGTTTGTGATTATATCCAGATCTGCAGAAAGTGAAGAAGCTGCTGCTTGCCGATCTGAGGGATGGCAGATGGTATGACAGAGAGTGGAGTCATCAGCAAAGAGATATAGAGGATTTTCCAGTCGGTGTGATTATTGATGAAAACCAGAAAAAGAACAGGGTCCAGAACGCTACCTTGAGGAACTCCAGCCTGGACACAAAGTGGGGATGAAAGAACTCCATTTATGGCCACACGTTGACTGCAACAGGAAAGGAAGTCTGCGAGCCACGAGTGGAGATGGCCTTGAATATCATAGGAAGAGAGTTTGGTGAGTAGGGCAGGGTGCCAGACCGTGACAAAAGCACGTGATATGTCCAGGGATACGGCTCTGATTTAATGTCTGGCATTGAGTGCCTCCATCCACTGTTGAGAGAGCAGAAGCAGCATATCCAGGGTCAAGTGACCTGGTCTGAAACCAAATTGATGATCGGAAATCAAGCCATTGGAGATGAGGAAGGATTTCATGTCTGAAGCGATGATGGATTCCATAACCTTGTAGATGATTGGGAGAAGGCTGATTGGTCTGTAGTTACAAGGATCTCTTTTTGCACCTTTTTTGTGCAGGGCAGTTATGTTTGCTGATTTCCAAGCAGATGGTCGATGACCTTGAGCAAATGAGAGGGTGAATGGAGCAGAGAGAGGGTGAGCAAGAGCAGAGAGAGGGTGAGCAAGAGCAGAGGAGCAGGTTTTTAGGACACGTGGGCTGATGCCGGCTCGATCGGTTGCAGAATATGAGTCGAAGTTTGAAAGCAAGGTCTCTACTTTGTCAGAAGAATTGGCCACAGAGTCGAGGAACAGTTGTGTGCGACTGAGTAAGGTGGGTGCAGAAAGTGATGGGTTTCGGACACAAGATTTAGATGCAAACATCGAGTTTAGACATTCAGCCTTTTCACGCGTGGTATCAGCAGTGCGGCCATTTGAGGTAAGAGAGGGGATGGCGGGGGAACATACACCAGAAACAGATTTGATTAGACGCCACCAGGATTTGGAGGAGGGAGAGAGGTTTGAGAGTTCAGACTTGAATCTTCCCGGTTCATGCTTGCTTTGCTGTTTGCTGTATTGACAATGCATGAGAGAGGGCATGTATACACGCATGATGAATGTAAACTTTGCTCTTCATCAATGAGCCGATGTTGAAGCTGCATTGTCTTAATCTTTTTGCAGAACCCTCACGTGACCGTGCGCCAGGCTACACTCGGGCTGTTGCTCTTTGTGCTGCGACGGTTACAGAACAACATGCGCTGGAGCCAGACGGAGTGGCTGCAGCTCGATCTGCGCTCTGAAGCAGAAACTCTCGAATTTCTCACCATTTTCAGAGATTCACTGGGGAAAGTGCGTACCAAGATAAGTGTTAGTACTTTGGTATTGTTACCTCCGCCACCGAAGGTGAAGGAGGTTATGTTTTCACCCCTTTTTGTTTGTTTGTGTGCAGGATATCTCAAAAAAGTTGTGGACGGATCCGTAATGAAATTTTGTGGACAGGTTCGGCGTGTGACAAAGACGAACTGATTAGATTTTCGTGAAGATCGAGATCCGGATCCGACGACTAGAATTTTTAGTGATTCTTCACCATTGAGAGTTAAGGCCAAAAAAACGATATATAGCATGATATTTCAAAAATGTATTGGGCCCGATATGTTCTCGTGGATCAGGCATTACGTGGTGGAGGTGTGCGCTCTACCGAGTGCCCTTCTCGTTGATATTGTTCCGGGTTTTGGTGGGGAATCACAACGGGGATGGAACGTGCTAACACTCTCAACACATTTTTTCCCCCATCCCCGATACGAGGTGAAGGTAGCTGACTGAGCACGTTTGCTAATGAACTATCTATCTGCGGAATCCCTTTATTTGTTGAATGCTCCAACCCGGGATGCACTTCCATAACCGCAACAATATTTATTATTTTTTTCTGTTTTTCTTGTTATCCGGTGGTACTGTCAGTAAATTGTGTGCAGCACATGGATATTGGCGTTTATGGTTTCAGGAAGACTGTTTGTGCTGCTGATGATTCGGTTTCCCTTCCAAGTTCGAGCAGGAATTGTGAATTGATCAGAATGCCAGAAACGACTCACAATGTACACCACTAACCAATGATGGCAGAGATGTCCCTGAGATTGACGCTCAATGCAACGGTGGAAATGCTCATTCATGCAATGGTGTGCGTGTGATCTGATCTGATGTGTGGTTTGGTTTGGTGTGATGTGGTGTGGCAGAACTGTGAGGATGTCACTTCCTGTAGTTCGCAAGAGGCTGTGTAAGCTCGACCAGAACAAAACGCGTGTTGTTTTTTGTGTTGTTTTTTTTGTGTATTTTGTCGTCATGATTTGTGTCGGGGGCAGTGGAACTGTGTTTATAAAGCTCTATTTGTGTTCATAACGGTTATTTGTGTTAGTTTATTGAAAGAAGCAGAGGCAGGTCTCGTGTTAAGTTTAGCATTTGTCAGTTGGGTACTTGGGAGTATGGAGGTGAAAAAGGGTATCGATAGAAAGGAAGAGGAGTTCGTAAAATGTGATAGTTGGCCAATGTGGGCCGTATCAACAAGAGGGGAAGCAGAGGGTTCTCACTGCTGTAGGAAGTGTGAGGAAATATCCCACTTGGGGATAGTTATTACCGGGTTGAAGGAACGAATAGATAATTTGCAGCAAGTTGCAGAATGTGAGAAATTTGTAGATAATAGTTGGTTACGGTTGTGGAGTGAGGTTGCTGAGGATATTGGAAGTGGTAACGGTGCAGCGGGGACAGGAAGTGGTGACGGTGCAGCGGGGGCAGGAAGTGGTGACGGTGCAGCGGGGACAGGAAGTGGTGACGGTGCAGCGGGGGCAGGAAGTGTTGACGGTGCAGCGGGGGCAGGAAGTGTTGACGGTGCAGCGGGGGCAGGAAGTGTTGACGGTGCAGCGGGGGCAGGAAGTGGTGACGGTGCAGCGGGGGCAGGAAGTGGTGACGGTGCAGCGGGGGCAGGAAGTGGTGACGGTGCAGCGGGGGCAGGAAGTGGTGACGGTGCAGCGGGGGCAGGAAGTGGTGACGGTGCAGCGGGGGCAGGAAGTGGTGACGGTGCAGCGGGGGCAGGAAGTGGTGACGGTGCAGCGGGGGCAGGAAGTGGTGACGGTGCAGCGGGGGCAGGAAGTGGTGACGGTGCAGCGGGGGCAGGAAGTGGTGACGGTGCAGCGGGGGCAGGCAGTGGTGAAGGTGCAATGGTGCAGGTGGTGGTGACGGTGCAGGAAGAGCGGGCCGTGGTGATGGTGCCGTGGGTGCAGGGGTTGGTGAAGGTGCAGCAATAAAAATTGGTAGAAATGAGGTATGGGAGACAATTTTTGGTGGTGACGGTGCAGTGGTGGACCTGCAGTAGGAACAGGCAGTGGTGGAGGTACACTGGGTGCAAGCACTGATGAAGGTGCAACAATAGAAATTGGTGGACATGAGGTATGGGAGACAATTTTTGTGGGTGATGAGACTATTAAATATGTAGATTCTTCATTCTGTAGGAAGGATCGTAGACATGGAATTCTGTGCAGTTTTGAAGGAGCAGCAGTGAGGTAT
This sequence comes from Eptatretus burgeri, assembly GCF_056783735.1. Classification (NCBI taxonomy): domain Eukaryota; kingdom Metazoa; phylum Chordata; class Myxini; order Myxiniformes; family Myxinidae; genus Eptatretus; species Eptatretus burgeri. Next base: position 3,021,593 of record NC_140968.1, on the reverse strand, counting down.
TAAGGAAGGAACGGATGAAGTAATTGGGATGAGTAAGGCCAGACAAGAAAATATAATTTCACGAAGGGAAAAGTTTAACATATTCTGTACCAATGCCAGGAGTTTAAACAAGATGGAAGAGCTTGAAGCCAAAGTAGATAGCGAGGAGTACGATATAGTTACAGTGAGTGAGACGTGGTTTAAGGAGGAGAGTAACTGGAGGACAGGATGAGAAAGCTACAAGGTGTATCGATGTGATAGGAAGGAGAGAATCGGAGGAGGAGGAGCAATCTGGGTGAAGGACAACATTGTATCAAGAGAAACGGGTGACAATGAGGAAGGAATAAATGTTGAGGATTCTGTGTGGATAGAGATTAGAGATTGTAAAAACAGTAAGATACTGGTAGGATGCTTTTATAGGGCTCTGGGTTGGAATGAAGAGGAGGAAGGAGGAGGACATGAATAATTCAAACAGGTATGTGGTGAGGGAAGAGTACTGATTATGTGGGATTTAACTTGCCAGGGATAGATTGGGTCCAGGAACAGGGAAAGGGAAGAGTAGATGAGGATTTCCGAGTTTTAGTCCAGGATTGTTTTTTAACCCAGTTTGTAGATAAACCCACGAGGGGGAGTGCAGTGTTAGACCTTTTAAATAACGATCCCAATATGGTGGAGGAGGTGGAGGTCTGGGAGCATTTAGGAGCAAGTGACCATAACTTTGTGTGTGCAAAGATTCTGTCAAGGGTTTGAGTTCAGGAGAGTCGGGTAAGGCTATTAGATTTCAGGAAGGCAAACTTTTTGAGGGTATGATGAGAGAGTTGGGTGATGTAAATTGGGAGACTCCAACAACAGGACAATCAGCGTCAGAGAAATGGGAAACTTTCAAGGACCAAATGTGTAAAGTTCAGAGCAAGCACATTCCAATGAGGTGTAAAACAAGAAACAGAAAGAGACCAGGGTGGTTGAGCAGTGAGTTAGGGAGAAGCAGAAGGTATTCATGCGATATAAAATAACAGGACTGGAGTTGTATTTATATCACCATCGGAGTAAGCAGAGGCAAGTTAATAAAATAGCTCGGCAAGCCAAAAGAGAGTACGAGAAGGACAAGGCTAAGAATATTAAACATAACTAGAACTGCCACTTCATAACTGCTGATAGTGATGATCGGGTACCAAGACGTCCGGCTTCGCTACAACACGGGACCGATGAGTTACGGACCGAGTAACATGAAGTGCTCAATGTATTCATGACATATGTAGTTCGCCCTTTTTCCTGGGAACATTGTCGGTGTCAATTGAATTGGCGTTTATATAACCTGAACACAAAGTAATAAAGTTTGCATTTTTTTTTTCCTGAATACATGGTCGGTATCAATTGCATTGGTATTTAAAATAACCTGAACACAAAGTAATAAATGTGGACACTATCGGTGCAGAGTGCAAAGCAGGATTCCCCTGAGTGTCATGAGGCCCCACATGTTTCTCTATGACGTGGGATTCACAAGTTATGGAGTGAGGAACAGGCCACGTTCCATCCATTTATTATGTACACAGTTGACCATTTTTTCCTGGGTCCATCATCGGTATCAATTGATTTGCTACTCCTGTACCCTCAAAAGCGTACAGGTGCAGCCAAGTGTACCCTCATACAGGTGCAGCCAAGTGAGCCTGATGCAAAAAGTAAAAAAATATTCCAAAACTTAAAAGTCAAATAATTAAATAATTATCGCTGCCAGACCTTGTGGCCGATTGGGTTGAAATTTGGAAGGTACATTCCATGTGGTCGCTGGATCATAATTCTGAAGTTTCACATTGAATGATGATGCAGTTCCAGAGTAAACATTATTTAATATTTTTCCTTCAATCCAATATGGCTGCCAAACCACGTGACCTCCATCAAAAGGAGGTGAGAACTTTTTGTTCATTAGAGAAAGTCGGTCATACCCGTAAAGTTTCGACTCGATCTTTTCAGCCGTTTCAGAGAAGAAGACTTTTTAATTTTCAATCCAATTTGGCTGCTGAACCTCCTGTGACCTTTGATGTCATAATTTTTTTCCATGGTGAATTGCTGCGTGGATGAGGCTCAAGGAATTTCAAATTCTTCCGATGCAGCGTTGTCCCCGTCAAATTTTCACCGGGATACCACTTCACTGATGACGTCACGAAAAATTACTCGTGTTCCCCATGAGGAGTTCTTGCCCATGTGCTAAGTTTCAATTTTTTTTCCATTGTGCAGTTTCGGAGATACAGAGGTCCAACGGTTTTTTTTTTTCCGGTTTTTCAAACATGGCGCTCGTACCACGTGACATATGACGTCACGATTATCGATTCAGTATGCTGTCAAAAAAAAGATGCATACTATGGTGACAATTTCGTGTCGATCGGACTAAAGGTCGCCTTGAAAATGAATTTTAAAGCGAAAAAATTACCGAAATTGCCGGCGGAACAAAAATAATAAGCAGAAGAAAAACAATGGGTTACCCGAATGGGGGCTTGTACCCTAATAACAAGTCTTTCTTTAAGTGGATCAGGGGAAAAGAACAGGTTGGGACCAGTGTGGGCCCATTGAGTAATCGTACCGGGAGAGTGGTTCGTGATGAAAGTGAGATGGCAGGCTTATTAAACAGGTATTTTACTTTAACTTTTACACAACAGTCAGGAGAATTGCCAATATCGAGGAGGTGAGGAAGGACTTTTACAGAAGATCCAGGTTGGAGTGGAGGAAGTCAAGGAACAGCTCGGTAATCTCTGAGGAGATAAAGCTCCGGGTCCAGATAATATGCACCTGAGAGTATTGATGGAGGTGGCTGAGCAGGTAAGCTAGATGTTAACGGATATTTTCACGAGTTCCCTGGAGTCAGGACAGGTACCGGAGGATTGGAGAGTAGTAAATGCAACAACATTATTCAAGAAAGGATCCAGAGAAGAATTGGGAAACTATAGACGTGTTAGTTTAACTTCAGTTGTGGGGAAGGTGTTGGAGACATTAATTAAGGACCGGATGAGGAACCATTTAAACAAATACAAACTAATTAAAGGTAGTCAGTATGGGTTTACCAAAGGTAGTTCCCATTTAACAAATCTTTTAGAGTTCGATGAGGCAGTGTCTGATTTGGTGGATGTGGTAAAGGCAGTGGTCATAGTATATCTAGACTTTAAGAAGGTATTTGATAAGGTACCACATCGGAGGTTGTTAGCCAAGGTGAGGGCTTGTGGAGTGGATGGTCAGGTAGATAATTGGATTGTAAACTGGCTTTGTGGTAGGAAGCAAAGAGTGGCTGTGAGTGGGAGGATGTCTTGCTGGGAGTATGTAAGTAGCCGGGTACATCAGGGATCAGTACTCAGACCATTACTCTTCATTATTTACACCAACGATTTGGATAATGGGGTAAAGAGTAAGCTTTCCAAATTTGCAGATGACACAAATCTTGGAGGTGAGGTGGATAGCAGAGGCGGTGGTGAACAGATACAGGAAAGTTTTGATACTTGTATAGATTGGGCAAAATATTGGCAGATGTAGTTGCCCTGAGGAAGTGTAAGGTGTTGGGGATGGGGAAGAACAATGAAAATAGAGATTACAGGATGTAAGGGGTAATTTTGGAGCGTGTCACACAGGAAAAGGATCTGGGGGTGGTAATAGATACGGGAGGGAAGCAGGCAGCACAGTTCCAGGTAGCTATAGGTGAAGCAAATATAATTTTAGGTTGTATTCGGAGGGGCATCATTTATAAATCAAAAGAGGAGGTGTTAACATTGTGCAGGAATCTAGTGAGGGCCACATCTAGAATATTGTGTGTAGTTGTTGTCACCACAACTTAGGAAGGACATCGATGTCATAGAGAGGGTTCAGCGTTGGGTTACAAGATTGATTTCGGGCCTAGCTCGACTCAGCTATGAGGAGCGGCTGAAGGAGACAGGGCTTTATTCACGAGAAAGGAGGTGGGTACGAGGAGATATGATAGAGATGTTTAAGACGATGAAAGGAAGAGATAAAATTAGTGCAGATGAATTATTCAACAGAGTAGACGGTGATCGGACCAGGGGCCAGAGCCTGAGAGTAAAGAAGAGGAGAGTTAAGACGGTAGTAAGCTAGGGGACTTTTACTCAGAGAGTAGTTAATGCATGGAATTGTCTCCCTGGAAAGGTAGTGGCAGCAGAAAAAGTAGATTAGTTTACATTGGAATTGGATAGGTATCTGTAAGTTATGGGGATGTTGGCAGGACTTTGACATAGCTTAAGCATTGATGAGTGATTGTGTGCATGTGTACGGAGTTTGTGGGGGTCTCGTCAAGGGGTGTTGTGTGGTTGATGAGTGTTTTTTAACCAAGCCCATTATTGTCAGGTCAGGCCAGATTAGATCTGTGACTTGCTACAGGGACCATGTAAACCTATTCCATGATCGGGTTGTCGGCAACGAAACCGTCTCCCCCACCAAGTTTCCTGGTGAGAGAGTGTATGAAAATGGACACCCAGCAGGATTAAAAACAAAACCTGTCAAAGGGCGGAGGAGCTTCTTGTGAGCCAATGGCCATCCATATCTAGTGCCCAACTGTGTCTGCGGACGTCCTCCTGCAGTTGGGTTACTTTTCATTTGGAGGTTGGTGGCAGGATATGCACTTCGGCCACCGGAAAACCCTTCATTCCACAAAACATTCCAGAAGCATAAAAAAAATCTGAAAACCCACTCCGTGTGAGTACCTCCTGTGCAGCTCCCCTTCGCAGGGCAGCTCATCGGATGACGGAATTGGGGCAAAGCCTTCGGGGCTCCCAATCTTTGATGATAGGAGGAAAAACATTGGGTAAACTTCCCGGGTCAGATTGCAGTGGTGTGTGTCGGAGTGGTGCTGAGGTGTCGTCCACCAGACGGCGGTCTCTTTGGGTTAACCTCAGGCGGTCCCTTCGGGTGGGTGCCTGGAATGTCCTATCCCGAAGAGAGGATGATCACCCGTCTCTGTTATCATCTGAGCTCAAGTGCTTCAACATCGGTATTGCAGCACTCTCTGAGGTTCGGAGACCGGATTGCGGCGAGATAATGGTGGGTGGTTACACCTACTATTGGTCTGGTCGCTCTGATGGTTACCATACCCAAGGAGTTGCTACAGCTGTGTCCAATAAGCTGACCCCAATTATAAGTGAGGTAACACCAGTCAACGAGCGTATTATGAGATTAAGGATTCGTCACTCCTTAGGTGTCATTTCCCTGGTCTCTGTTAATGCTCCGACCGAGGCGAGTGATCTCACCGTGAAGGACACATTCTACGCCACGCTAGAGTCTGTGGTTGATCAGTGCCCCAGACGAGATACACTTCTCGTCTTGGGGGATTTCAATGCATCGACTGGAACCGATAGGGATGGTTATGAGACATGTGTTGGTCCCCATGGGTCTGGAACTGTGAACCAGAATAGCACTAAGTTCCTTGACTTTGCAAGAAGTCATGGACTTAGGGTGGCTGGTTCATGGTTTCAGTACCCGCAAGCTCATCGCTGGACTTGGTATTCCAACGCTGGCGGTGTGGCAAAGGAGATCGACCATGTCCTCGTTGACGGTCGCTGAAGGATGATCCAGAATTGCAGGGTCTACCGGAGCGCTCAGTTCCTCAATACTGACCACAGGCTTGTTGTAGCAACTCTGAAGTTGCAGCTTCAATGTGGGAGAATGGTACCATTTCAGCCGAGACTGGATGTTGGCAAGCTCAAGGATGAGAGGGTAGCTGAGGAGATTGTGAACAGAGACCGAGTGATGATTTGGTGGATCTGGGTGCTGAGTGTGGATTTGTGGCATCTGGGTTCTGATGTGTAGTTTTGTGTGGTGTGATCTGATGTGTTGTTTGGTTAGGTATGATGTGGTGTGGTTTTATGTGGTCTGATGTGGTGTGGTGCCCCTATTACCAGTACGCTCGTGCTCATTCTGCCGACCTCAGAAGGATTTCAGGCTGAGCCAACCCCATCTGGTGTTATTTAACGGCGCGGCAGGCTCCCAAACTCGAGACGCTAACATCTAATGGCAGCCCCCTTAACCGTCAAGCCATGACCAGGCTTAGATGTGCTGTATTACATCAACTGTGCTCTCACAAACAGAAAGTGCTTCGTAGAACTGTAATAAATTTGTTAAACAAGACCTCCCTTTGGTCAATCCAAGCTGACTACGTTTAATTAGCTTGAATTTATTTAATTGTCTCCCCATTGTCTACTTTACGACGATGCACCGAGATGTGATGAGTGAGCGCACGGAGTTGCCTGCTTGCAGATGTTGCCGGATATGACGACGATAATCTCAACTTGGCACCGAGCTTCAACCCAGGTGGAGATTGCCTCAACCACGGCCCAAGATGAAATGACGACGCGTGGAGACGACAAGCATGTCGGAGGTATTTTATGGATTTGTGTGGTTTTTCTGTTAAAGTGCATCCTTATAAACCTCCAACTTGGTTTTGTCAGATTCATGAGCAACGTTCATTTTCCTGTACGTGTGTCTAAAAACTCTTCGGCTACTTTGATACTGTTACGGTTGTGGAAATTCACAGAACACCATTCAGGTTTCCCAGAGATTAGTTATGTCGATAAGTGTGTGTTCAGATTAGATTTCCCCACCGATGTCCAAAGGGCTGTGATCTTTGAGTCAGCCGTTATTCTTTTGCTATCTTGATTTTGGAACAACCACAACCGCCTCTCAACAACCACGCCATCCCCACCACAGCGCCAACCACGCCATCCCCACCACAGCGCCAACCACGACACTCCTCAACATCGCCTCACCTTCATCTCCACAAACGAACAACATTGCCTCACCTTCATCTCCATTGCGCCGCCATCTTTTCGCCAGCCACGGCGAATCCCACGGACGAGCAACATCGCCGCCGACAGACGCGAGGGTTCCCTGTTGGAGCGGGAGCCGATGATTCCTGCAACGTCCGCGTGGTTGATGATTTCACCCACGTCCGCGCAGGTCCGAGCTTCGCGAAGAGATCGGATCAGAATCACAAAAGGGACGGAGTCAGCGGGGGTGAGAGGTGAGAGGTGAAAGATCAGACCTCACCCACGGACCCCATAAAAAGGCGCGCAGGAACGCTAAGCGAGCAGTCTGTCGGGGAGCTGCAGAGAGTGGAAGTCTGGAGTCGAGTCGGAGGAAGCCAGCAGTCCACCAAGGGTTCGAGTCCAGTGTAGGGCAGTCGGGGTCATCAGAGCGCAGCCAAATCTGCCGTGCCGCGCAGAACTGCGGGTCGGTGGAGAAAGCCGGAGAGAGGTCGCCAGCCAGCGACAGAACGGTCCGAGCCAGCGCTGAGGAACGGGCAGGCTCTTAAAAGAGCATCAACTCTCAAAAGAGCAAAGGCCCGTTCGTTCCTCTGAGGCGTCGTCGGCTAGGCCGATCCACCAAGCCGTATGGCGGGGTCTGGACCAACCGAGCTGCCGTGTTTCCGACGAAACGTCGAGGGTCGTTTCAGCGAGTCACCACGAGGGTGACAGGTAACCAGCCCGGCCTCTCGGAGCTCTTGCGGTCTCCACAGCTCCGTGAACTATTAAAGGCCCACGAGGTCCAGTTCTGCCCTTTCCTTTCCTGGGGTTTTTCTTGGTATGAATGTCATGGCACATTGTCCGTCAAATAATGAACTGTTAAGTGATTGTGTACATAATAATAGAACGGTTGTAGTTCTTTGTCTTGCTCGTTCCTGCATTGCTTTATTGTCTGCATGATTGCATACGTGTTTGATTGCATACGTTTATGACTGTACAAATAAATGTCATTGTGTGAATGTTTACCTGTTCGTTGCGTCCTTTCCCTCAATTGAGCTGCCGTATTGCGTTCGGGATATTAACTGGCTTTTAAATAGCCGATAAAGTAATCGGATCCGGCGGGGCTTGGCGATATACACCGCTCGGCAAATCGCAAACGGAGCGAGCTGCTTAAGCGGCTCGTTTCCAAGCAGGTCCTGTCGAGGTGTAAATCTCCGGCATTTCTGTCTGCGCGCATAGTCGCATACTTAGGTAAATCGACAATTCGGCGATCGGACCATGTCGCGAGCGGACAGAATAGTTGGCTGATTTACGGTGTGATTAAAAATACACCCGTAGCTGGATTTCGGCGTTGATCTGAAAGCTGCGACTGGGTTTGCCCGTCCGATGGGCGAGAGCGGCCTCAATTATCTAAAAGCGGTCGCTCGCACGCCGGCGCGGCGGAAAACCACAACAATATATTAACTGAAGTTTTCATTCGTTATGTTATGTCGGACGTTGATTTGAAAATTTTCCATTTTACTTTTTTACGCCTCTGCTGTCGAAGGCACCGGAGGCGTAATGTTTTTGGGTTGTCCGTCCGTCCGTACGTACATCCATGCTAATTAGGGCTTCAAGCCAAATGGCTGAAGCCCTATTGAATTCGTTAGTATTATTATTATTAAAGGCGTTTTTATGTTCTACTGACCGATTTTGTGGCGGATCTGGAGGGAAAACTCTTGGATGAAATTCAACGAAACTTAACACCATAATAACTCTCCACCTGAAGTTTATACTATGAAACATTTGATGATGCAGGTCACGTGGTATGGCGGCCATATTGGATTTTATCCAAAACCTAAAAACATCTTCTCCAGAACGGATAACACGACAGCCTCAATGTTTTGCACACATTTGCTACGTTCCATGGGAATGTTAAGTTGTTAATTTGGTCGAAATCGTTACATAATTCATATGATTTAAAATGATGCCGATTCGCCTCATTAAATATGCAAATGAGAGTTGAAAAAATTTAATAACAAATTTAGATAGCACATAAACAGGGGACTCCCAATATATTTATACTTTGTATTTGACCCCATTGAGCCCCCAGCACCCCCCAAAGTTGAAAATCACCCATTTTTGAAATGTCGTTAAATGAAAACAATGCTTTGACGAAATTCAATGAAACTTAACACCTTAACTCTCCACTTAATGTTTATACTTTGAAAATTTTGATGACGTAGGTCACGTGGTATGGCGGCCATATTGGATTTTATCCAAAACCTAAAAACATCTTCTTCTCCAGAAGGGATAACACGACAGCCTCAATCTTTTGCACACATTTGCGAGGTTCCATTGGAATGTTAAGTTGTTAATTTAGTCGAAATCGTTGCATAATTTATATGATTAAAATGATGCCGATTCGCCTCATTAAATATGCAAATGAGTCGAAAAAATTTAATAACAGATTTCGATAGGACATAAACAGGGGACTCCAAATATGTTTATACCATTCTGGACTTGACCCCATTGAGGCCCCAGAGCCCCCCAAAGTTTAAAATCGCCCATTTTTGAAATGTCGTTAAATGAAAACAATGCTTTGACGAAATTCAACGAAACTTAACACCTTAATAACTCTCCACTTAATGTTTATACTTTGAAAATTTTGATGACGTAGGTCACGTGGTCTGGCGGCCATATTGGATTTTCTCCAAAACCTAAAAACATCTTCTTCTCCAGAAGGGATAACACGACAGCCTCAATCTTTTGCACACATTTGCGAGGTTCCATTGGAATGTTAAGTTGTTAATTTCGTCGAAATCGTTACATAATTTATATGATTAAAATGATGCCAATTCGCCTCATTAAATATGCCAAATATGCAAATGAGAGTTGAAAAAATTTAATGACAGATTCTGTTAGGCCTTGAAGAGGGGACTCCAAATATGTTTACGCTATGTCTGTATTTTACCCCAGTGAGGCCCCAGAGCCCCCCAAAGTTGAAAATCACCCATTTTTGACATGTCGTAAAATGAAAACCAAAGAAGATAGACAAAAAGTGACCACACATTCTGGAAGATATTTTCACGTTCTACAAGTTTGCCATTTACATTAATATGCAAATGTGGAGTTATTGGACTTTTTTGGGGACTTGAAAATTTGTCCAGCCTCGATTTGTCCAACGTGAAGTTTCTTTCTCTATCATGTATTGCTATGGGCTTTTCAATCCTTCATTGATATAACATGAGGGACCCCGTAGCTGGACCCCATTGCAGACTTGAACTAACTTTCTAACTCGGAAAACCCATATCATGTGACAGGGTGATGGTGTTGAAATTTGTTAAAATGGAGGCACGCCTTGAAGCCCGGGATTACTGGTTTACCAGTTTTAATTTTCTCTGTTTTCTCCACAACCGCCTGTTTGATTGACAGGAAATTTTCATCATAGGTGCGACTACTTGTGTGGAATGTTTTAATGATGATTATGATGTCATGGGTCATGTGGTGTGGGTGGCAGCCCAAGTTGTAAGAAAGGGAAAAACTTTGGACCTCTGCATCTCTGAAACCACTTCATGGAAAAAAATTAAACTTGGCTCGTGGCAAGTACTCCCCATGGGGAATGAGTGTGGTTTTTATTTTATTTTTATTTTTTATTTTGTGAGGCTTGGCAGTCCATTTTGTGGGTTGGGTATCCTGCCATGACCTCTCACCTAGTTCGATGGTGTAGCTCGGGGTGGAGGCCGTGGCGTTTCCTGCCAAAACTCCTGCCTGTAATCTGTCCTACATGTTCATTTTAAACATTAACTGAGCCACAAAGGAATAGAACATTTATAAAAGAGTTTCGGGTAAGGCGGTATTCGACACGCACATACGGGGAAGGCTGACAGCAGCTTGCGATACGAATAACCACACATTTCTTCTCGTATCGGCTTTTTATGTCGCGCTTGTGCTAATACATGCACCAATGGAAATGACTCGTTCTACTATGCAAGGTTACCCCTAGACCGCATTCCCGCAACACTATTGTGGTATGCATGGCTTTGGGGTAATTGGGTAATTTAGACCGGTGATCTTCACGATGTTTTAGAGGAGGGCCACTTTTTCGACAAGACGTCAGTGTGAGAGCCGCCACACCGCCTGCAGGACTCCGTAATGGCTGCTATTAGGCCCCGCCTCCACATACTCATCGTCGTCGTGGTTAACGCGGCTGCAAGCATAATTATTTGTCGACTGCAACCATATCCTGATGTAGTTATGTTACATTTATGCTTCGTGTTGGAACACTCATTTGAAACCAATGGGTCACTTTGACAGCATTGATGGGGTTATCATGCGGTGTTTTCACATTGATGTATTATCGGCCGCATGTCAAGGGCCGCACTTTAGGCCACCAGTGGCCCGCGGGCCGTGCAATGAAGAACGAGTTTTGATGATACTAGTTATTTCATTATTACATACTTAATCATAAGTGTACGCATTAAGTGTAAGACGATCTGTGTGGACTTTGTTTTCGTGTCTCCACTCCTAAAATGTTCGTGTCGAAGCCCGCCTTCTCGTGCTGCTCCCGAACTCTAACTCGACGAGGTAAGTTTCCGAGCCGAGTCCGAGTCGAGCAGGGTTTGGCTGTCAACTCGGAAAACAAGTCAGATATTTTTCTGTCACATGATATGAATTATATAGAATTTTTTTTTGTAAGTGTGTACGGTAGAAATGTGTGTTATCAGATGTGGTATGGAATGATGACGTTTCTCTTTGCGAGTTTAAAGCAGTGATACCGTAATCGAACACAAGGTCTGTAACCGTTACCTGTCCAGCTCCGCGTTTGCCGTGAGCACAGGTCTCACGGCGTGGCCAAGTATCGATTGTGTTTAGATTTGATTACTCGATGTGAGGCACACTTCATTAGAACTCGAATTGAAAATCAATATCGAGGAGCAGGCCTGCGGACATAACAAATAAGTCTCGTCTCCAGTTTCACGTCGTCGAGTCGACAGTAATGTCTCTTCGTAATGGACTTCATCGTTGTGACAACTGATGCGTTTAATCATGAGACGTCATGTTGTACTTCACTAACTAAATATTATGAAGGTGAACGGTGTTTCTCAATTACTACTGGTATCTATACATTTTGGAAATCAAGCGCTTAAGAAAGTATTGTTCTGCAGAAATTCATATACACACAGAGGCACGCATAAAGAAAACTGAAACTTATTTTTAGCGTTCGTCTTTTACTAGTGTATAGCAACACGGAAGCACATACATCAGAGCCGAGCATAATAGTTGTCTTTGGCAACACGGAAGTACATTAGTGAAAGCCGAGTATAATAGTTGTCTCCGGCAGCACGGAAGCTACTCATTCATCATAGTGGATGATAATAGTTATCATGGTCGACACTGGGAGCTGTACATGACAACACAGAAGCACATTAGTGACGGCGAATCATAATAGTTGTGCATGGTTGCACGGAAGCACATTCGTCAGAGCGGTTTGTAATATTTGTGTCTGGCAACAAGGAATCACATTCGCCATGGAAGCATGTAGATGTCATCTGTTGTAACTTTTAGTCAGCGTCTTCTTCACCACTGGATTGAAAGATTGTTCTTGGATTTTCCCAAGTTTCTTCAGCCAAACATGCACATGCTTCGAAGCATGGCATGTGGTTGGTTCTGCATGTGCAGTCGGCTCGGCGACATAGAGACTGACAACAGTCAGCTCCGGAAGACCCCGTGGTGCTGGATCTTTGGTCATAAGCACAGGCTGCAGGGCACCATCCTGAATTTTCCAGCCATGTGCAGCTGCTGGTGGAAGGCTCTGTGTAGGCTCCATTGCTCTCTTCCATACATAGGCCTGGTAATGGACCAAAGTGCCCTCGTTGATAGAGGACTACTGTAGTGGCATGAGTTGTCCTCTTTCCATCAAAAGTCTCTTCAGTCATGTCATTATTGTCTGCTGCCACCTGGACAAAGATGCCTGGGGAGATTTTTGATGGCAATACCGTACCAAAGATGTCGCTCTTGGCTAGGATCTCCCGTCCAAGGCTTGTGTCGGTTGCCTCAACATCATCGTAGGAGTCACAGTGCCCCATTCTGCTCAGCATGGTAATGAGCTGTTTTGACCTCGTCATATGGCGAACTGCAATTCCCAGGGCCACATGCTTGGGCATGTTAGTTCTAGCATGAGTCACACAGTGCACAACATCCTGAGCAAGCATCAAAACACGTCTTTCATCTGATGACTTGCTACATTCTGGTGCTGAAAACTCATCTTCATCTTCCTTTTCTGGTTTGGCAATAACCCAGCGTAGTAGCCAGTAAAGACTGTCTGGTATCACAGATTTGGATTTTGTCAGGGTTAGATCCATGATATTAGGTGGTCGGACCGATATGCTTTGGCATTCATTGATCTCCGACTTGATGTGATATCGTGATTGATGCTCTGTGATATCGAGCTTCTGCTGCCACTAGATCGTTACTGACAGCACCAGTAGTCCGTAACATGTCCTCATCGCCCTTTGCGGTCGCTGCTTGCACAATAGTTTCACAGGCTTGGAAAGTTCTGACCATTGTCATCTCCTTTACCCTTCTGTGTGTTTTCTTCTTGCAGAAGAGGCACATAGTCCAGTCAGTGGACGTTGACTGGGACCTGGATACCCTGGAGGTCTCCATCAAACTTGTTTCAGATTGTGTGCCAATCTTAGATTGTTCTGCTGGTGTCGGTGAGAATGCAGATCTTCTCCTCTGCATGTAACGCAGGTTTCCTTTGCTTGTCCATTTTTTGTAGCAATTTGAGTGCCATTTAACATCCGCGGTTGCCAAACTGTCAAAATCTGATTTTAAACGTTCGTATACTTCATCTCGTCGGAGTTCCAGTGCTGCAACAAGTGTCTGTATGGAGGTATCCCGGGCTGTCCTCAGTGTCTCGTTCGAGTCCATCTGACAAATTATGCACTTGTGAAAGTTAGTCAACTTCTGTCTCTTTACAGGTAAAAGTTGCACTACTGCCTGACTCTCTGAACTGGCCATTGCTTCAGTTGGCTAGTAGGATTCTTTCAGATGTTCAATCTGGAATGACACAGAAAAGCAACTATGTTAACCCACAGCCTCTTTTTACCATCATTATTAACATGACATTTTTAAACTTTATTTTTGTAATTATCTCGTCCATAAGAATTTCATAAAAAATAGACTAACACAGCATTTTTTTAGTCCAGCAGCATGAACCTGTGAAAAATTCAATTGTTCAACACCCACTACAGAAAAGTTTGACTTGACAACTTAGTATGCTCTAAAAGATGCCTAAAATATAAAAAAAAGCTCATAATATTTGATTTGTTTGTGATTTTTACCTCTTGTGGTTGTACAGTTGAATGAATATCGACATTTCTGTACATATTCTGAAAGAGAATTATAATATTGTTGTAGATTTCCTGCACGTCGGCGTGCGAACAATCGCGTCTAACCAATAGCGGCCGCTTCGCCCACCGAACGGATAATCCAGTCGCGGCTTTCTGGATCAACGCCGGAAACCAGCCACGGGTGTGTATTTAACCACACCACAACCTTGTCCGTACTCTACCCGCGCTACAGGGTCCGATCGCCAAATCTTCAATTTACTTAATTATTCGCGCGGGTAGGTTACCGAGAGATTGTACCTCAACAGGACCGCTTGGAAACGAGCGGCTTAAGCAGCTCACTTCCTTTTGGGATAACCGAGCGGGGTATTATTGCGCAGCCCCGTTGGACCCGATCACTTTACCGGCTATTTAAAAACCAACTATATTCCGAGTGCAAGATGGAGCAGTTCAATGAGGGAATGGACGCAACGAACAGGTTTACATTCACACAAGGACATTTATTATAATAAAGCACGTGTGCAATTAAACAAGGCAAAACACGTATGCAATTATACAAGCAACAAAAGCACGACAAAAGAACTACAACCGTCTACTTATTATGTACAGTCACTTGCACTTAACAGCAGTTCCTACTTATTAGACGGGCCCACGGACACACGTACGCACACACACACACCCAAGAAATGGTGGTAGAGGCCTTTAATAACGAGCTCCAGCTCGGAGGACAGGTGAGCTGAAACCCAGAACCCATCTCGAACCTCTCCACCTCGTGTGGTCTTCAAGTTGTTCGGACCCTGGCTCCAGCGAGAGCGAGCTGGATCCAATTGCCGTGATCCTTCCCGAGCTCCCGTGAATCCTCCCGAGCTTCTCAACACATGCTGGTGAGACGAGGCGCCGATCCTTCCCGTCGATGCGTCGCTTCCCCGAGGAACCACCTCCACGAAGAGGTCGATGAGTCGCACCAAGCCAGGAACCAAAATGGAGAACAAAGAGCTCCACGAACCAAGAAGAATAAGCCACCACTCACAGCTCGAGCCGAGCGACCGGCTTAACTTCCTTCCAAACAGGGCAGCTTGAAGCAAAAAGCTCTCCCGAGCCATGCCTCAGCCGAAGCTCACTGGGCCAGCCGAAGCAAAAAGCTTCTGAAGGCCTCAACCCTAGCGCAAGCCAAGCAGGACCCGACGGTCTGCTGAACGACTCCCCTCAACTCCCTTCTCCAACTCTGCCCCATCAACTCAGCCCACGAACAAAAGAGAAGATCTCCTCTTATCCTTCTCCCGCCCTTCCCCCGCTCCCGGCGTGACTCATGACTGCCAGCCACGGGCGGGAGGGAGTTGTTGACATCATGAGTCACGGGAAGGCAGGGTGGTTCTTCCTCTTCGCAGAAGAGGGGGAGGGGTCTCTTCATTGTTCGTTCCCTAACTATTAAATTGATCCGCAGTGCATCTAATCGATTTCTGAACATTTAAACAATGAAATGTGAGCTATCGAGGGAACAAGCACTTATCAACATAGCTGACTAAAGGAACCTGTATGTTGTGTGCAATCGAATTCCAAATTCGTAACAATATGAAGCCAATGATACCTCAATATTGAAAATTGGTTGTCGCGACAAAGATATTCACGTTTACGTTACCCCTCCCCTAAATTTTGCTTGCCCACAGTGACCCTCTTGGTAAGTACCCTTGGTATGTATAATGGCCTGTAGAATTTTAATGATACCACAATTTGAACCCGCATACTACCTGGAGGTGTTCTATACGGTCTATTCTCCCACTCTGTCAAGTCAAACCTTTTCTGTAGGGAGTGTTGAACGATTTCATTTTTTTCAGGTCCTTGCTCCTGGACTACCTCTGTACCGATCCATCGTAGTCATCCCCAATTGTTCCTGAATTCTTTGCCTTTTGCACCTGAAAGGTACAAAAATTTCTGGCAACCTCGACTGACTGCAACTAGATTGGACGACATCAGCTCACGTGTCCTAAAAAATCTGGTCTGCTGCTCTTTCACTTCCTCTCTCTCTCTGCCCTTTTCACCCTGTCATTTACCTGAGGTCATCTTCCATCTGCTTGAAAATCACCCAACATCACAGCATCACATAAAAAGGTGCAAAAACGAATCCCCTGAACTACAGAACAATTGACTTGCTTTCAATCATCAGCAAGGTAATGGAATCCATCATCAGCGTTCACAAATCATTCCCTTTCTCCAACAGCTTCATCTCAGGTCATCAATTCGGATTCACACCTGGTCGCTCTACCTTGGACATGCTGCTTCTACTGGTCTCTGGACATATCTCAAGCTTTTGATACAGTCCTACTTGCTCTCCAAACTGTTTTCCTTTGTAATCCAAGGCCAACTCCACTCTTAGTATGGTTCACCGTGTCATGCCGTGGGAATTGCGTGCCAAAAGCGATTTTATTGTTTAAATGCCATTTATAGGGTGTTAATAAACAGAAAAACTTGGGTGGCAATTTTACTTTTGGGAATTTGGGTTTTTGTGGGGGCTTAAACGGGGGTACCGTCATTTCACAGTTTATCGCCCGAAATGAAAGCGCTCGTATTGTTATAACTATTTTTATCTTTTAAAATATTAATAGGAAAATTATGAAAAAAATCAGGTGTCTTCCTCATATCATCATTCATTTATGTTCCAAATATTTAGTTGATATCCTGAATAAATATTGATGTATTAACAAATCTATTATTTGTTCATGCAGAGTATGTGAACCACTATATCCGCCTTCTCTGAACCAGGTTAAATTTTGTCCATTTCAGCACCTTTGATTGTCTCCTACTATAAAACAATTCTAACTTAATATATTATATGTACAATAAATGAATGCTCGGCCTAATCGATGATAGTAACGTAGCAATATTTTATGAAGTATGTTCTTCCCAGATAAGTATCCAATGCAGAAATAAGTCATCCGTGACTAGAAGATTTTAACAACCTCAGCACCAGTTAGTGTCAGGAATTGCCTTTCCTTTGCTACATTATTTAGGCATATACTGTGATATTTACACGATATGATTGTGTATGTTTATCTACATACGAAAACAATGACAAATGTATTATATGATAAAACATGTAATATTCATGACATGACTTCATAGCATTGATACAAATAATGGAAATAAAAATATACTTTTCTGTAATCGTCACAAATTCATACCACCTTTTACCACCAGTAATTACTCCACTCAACATCTCGATGAATACTAACAATAGACTAAATGAATGTAGAATCTTAAATGAATCTTATTGGGTCATTTGCTGATCTTAATACATTGGCTAACTGATTGGCTTCATGTTAACTTCGTCACAAATACTGTAGTCATTCACGTTTCCACAGTCGGTGCATTTGCATAATGCTGTGCATGGCAAGCGATTTTTATGGCATGAACAGTTCACTTTCTCTTTGCACGCACCTTTGCATCCACATCTAACTAGTTCAAGTACTTACACGTGGTGCTGGCTTTTCGAGACATTGAACTGGTATAAGGTTTTTGTCGTCATTTAGTTTCCATCCATTGCCCTCTGGGAGCAGGTTCTTTGGCCTTGGTTCTTGGTAGGTTTTGTCTCTTTTGGACATCAGGTTGGCACGCTGTATGTGAGGTTTCAGAGTGCTTCGCGTCGGTGGAAGCTTTTCACCCTCCAAGTTCTTGACGTTGAACAGCTCCCATCAAAGATCTGGCAATGTGACGCGCAAACTTTTGCTGGAGTATACACTGCAGACGAACGTCTCGACATTGACAACATCAGCTTCAGGAAGACTGTCTGGACATCCAAAGATCTGGAAAATCTTGATAATCTTGGTGCTTGAAGGTAGTTGCAGGAACTTGGTTACCCACACTTTATTCGATATACTGAAGAACTTTCCACCCCAATCCGCGCCAGTGAAGTTGTGCAGTCCTATCAAAGCCTTTGACTTCTCCGTTCCAATCGCAGTGCGCCTCTCTTTGATGTCAATTGTCCGGAAGAATTTCCCTCTGCCAGTTAACATCTTCAATTGTCCTGGGATGTTGTGGCTGGCAACGAGATCTATCAACAACAAGAACACATCTGTGTCTGGGGACCACACATACATGTCTCGCGTTGATGTTCCTTGTCTTGCTGCATCAATGACATGAAGCGGGATCTGTGTGTCGGCTTCCTCGTGATTGTGAGTGGACATATTCTGACTGATGATGTTGTTTGCATTGGTGTATGCTGATGACCCATACACCACAACAAGCCCTTTGTTACTCCCAGAGAAATGTTTCAGCAATCGTTTCCCAAGAAATTCTGTGAGCTGGGACTTGGTGTCTTCATGAGATAGCAGAAGCTTCATAGGAACATTGCGTATGTTCATCGCGTCTTGTATTATGAACTTCACTGGTTGTGCTAAGCCTGCTCGCTTGGAACGTGTTTTTTCTTTAATAGATCCCGTTATATAGCGGTCAAAGATGATTCGTCCTTCACTGTACAAATTCATCAGTGATAATGTTCTTGTTGAGTTGCATCAGTGGTCAAAGTGTAGTGGTGTCGGAAATCACTGACAATACGGGTCAACTCTGGTGCTGTCAGCAGGAAGCGAGTCGGTGCAGACACATTTTTGCGTGATTCCTGTGATCCCTCCCACTACCTTGAGTCTTCGGATTTCTTGTTCGAGGGTTTGATCCACGAACAGGTTGCAGAACGGTGTTCCTGTCTTTTTGACACAGAAGTCACCATCTTTAAGTGCATTCCATGTGTCAGGGTCCTCTGTCTTCAGTGCATTCATTTGAGCCAAATGAAATGGCATCAGTCTGGCATACTTGTACAGGTCGTGCGCAAAGAAATACTTGACCTGATTGTCAAGGGCGGCCAAATATTCTTCCCAGTCACCTTGTCTGCACGCTCGGATTAAGTGTAGTAGGCACTCGACTTGATGCACATAATTCATGAGGAATTTACCAACTTCTCCATCATTTGATGTTGTCATCTTCTCGTCGATAGTCTCAGTGCAGCTTGCACATATGTTGTCAAAGACTGTGGTGCTTTCTTTCTTTCGACTGTGCAGACCATCTCGGAGCTGTTGGTACTGTTCTGCAATGACTGAGGTGTCATCAGCATCAAGCTGCTCGTACTTCATGACGTAGCATGCCAAGGCATTTACTGTGTGGTACTCGATACCCCGCGTGAATGCTTTCCCACCATAGATGTGACGCAGTGTTGTTGGAGAATAGATGGCCTTTTCGATGGAGACCGTGTCAAGACCGCTGCCTTCGATGTACTTTCCTAGTGCATGCAGAGCTGCAAAACATATGTGGAGCTCCCCTGCACGTAGAACCCAATTGGTGTTCCCCTCTGATTCTTGGAACTTCACCGCTCTCTCATGGAGATCAAGGTCTCGAGTGATAACAGTTTTTCTGTCAGGACCCATCACAACAGCAGATATATTCTGTGTCAGTGAAAGGGCGGTATGTAGTGTCGCGTAATCCGTTGGAGCCTGTCGAAAGAGTGGTGCAACAACTTCACTGTGTGTCCTTGTTGACTTGCAATCTTTGAGTTGCAGAAGCAAGGAATTTGTTGCAGACCAAGTAGGCATGAGAGACTGCCGAGGTGGATGTTTGTTGTCTACTGGTCGGCCGAGATGCTTGTTGGTGGTCACTCGTCGCTGGCATTGCTGTGTCCTCAATGGTATCTTCTTCCACAACCGGATCAAGGTCTTCTGTCAAAGTACCTCCTGCTGTGTGGTCATCAAAGCTTGTGTTGGCGTTGATGGTGATATCTTCACTGTTACATTGGACAGTGTTGTTGCCTAGATGCCAAGCAAGCATCCAAGAGCGGTCCATTGTGGCGTATCTCTTTAGAAGTCCAGAGTTCGCGTTGACCTTGTAGGTATCAAACTTGGTAGCTTTGGGGATGATCCGTAGGTCTTCAAGGTACACTACATCCTGCCTTACTGGTGTTACTTTGTCCGGTATTATGAGTGGCTAGCTCACCACTTCACCTTCATCTGTGTCTTCTTGATTCATGACGACCACTGTTCCGTGCAATGTATTCTGTCCATCGCACGTGTCTTCCAGGAAGTCGATGTTGTCGATGGCAAAGAAGACGGATTTGCCCTACTTGACAAATGTCGGTATGCAATAGCCACCAGTGGATTTCATTCTCTCGACCACTCCACACTCCACCCTCTTCTCGATGTTGAGGACACTGCTGTAGCTGGTTCCAAGATGTAGGTCTGACAGGAAGTTGACAAGCTGTTTGCTGCATACAGAGAGTGCCAAGCCAATGTTCAGCGGTGTCTCTGTGTGTGACAAATCCAACATCTGACTTCGGCTTATGGCGAACTTGCTTGACGCTCTTTACATTTTGCACAAGTACTTGTGATACAATGCTGACGGCGTTCTTTATGGCTCCATCCCGCTTACCAGAAGCAGAGTTTGCATTTGTGCCAAAGAGTAGCTGCTTCAGAAAGAAAGCTACCATTGGTGGATTTTCAAACGACATGTTACCAGTGAAGTGCCACTTATCTTTGCAATTCAACAACTCATCACGAAGCAACTTAGTAACTCTAACAATGTCGCTAAGTGTTTCCCCCGAATCTTGGGGTACTACTTTACCAACCGCAACTGAAAGGGTTTTACTATTGATGATATGCTCACTTTCATTGAGTCGATGGGGCCTGACAAATTCAGCAGTATTGATATTTTCTGTTATTAAACTTTTTAAGTGGCGTTTGAAGTCGGAGCTATCCACACTAACACCATGTTCAGTCGAAGTTGACAGATACTCTTAATTAACATCATTCATACTTAGAACAGCACCAGACGAGAGCGAACATTTGACTGCATTCACAATTTCAATGTCACACATATGCTTGGTGATATTATCATCGACCCCAGTACAATCAAATCTGAAAGAATAGCATTGGCGTTCAACATTTCGTAAACAATCTCGGTGATGCCACATTTCATTTGCAGCGGCATCACCAACTTCAAGCAACAGTGACAGGTTTGCTCGGACTTTGTCATCACGTGTCTTCGTTTTTATGTCCAGAAAGCGGGTCCCCATCGTATCTGTCAGGACAAGATGCAACTCTCCATCTGTCGGATTATCACAGAGAAACGCACAGGACTTGGTCTTTGGCTCCATTGGGCGACACCTGCGAACACGTCTGATAGAATCCTCATCATGTACCAAGGATGGACGTCCGAGTTTAGCTGGTCGCATTTGTGACTCACGAGATGATGTTTCACAAAATTTCTTTTCGGCTCTCTCCAGCATACCTTTGTGCACTACGAGTTTGTAACATTCTTTGTGGTAATAGATGTTTTCCGTATCAGATGCAGACAACTTTGACAGATTTTCAGCCAGAGGTGCATACTGCGTTTCTCCATACTGTGCTCGCTTCTCGGCAAAGTTCTTCATGTTACCAATAGAATCTGATGTAACATTCTGCACAAAGGTGTAGCCCTTCCGCTTGCCTTTATCGCAAATGATGCAGGTGAGTGAGTTCATCGTCACGTCCGTTATAGTTGAATATCAACAGGCCTTGCTTCGAAACCGGTGAACTTCTTCATAAGTGCATATCTGGAAATACATAAACATCAATAATTATTTCAGATATCAACTAAATGTTTGGTACATAAATGAATGATATGAGGAAGACACCTGATTTTTTTTTTTTTTATAATTTTCCTATTAATATTTTAAGAGATAAAAATAGTTATATCAATATTAGCGCTTTCATTTCGGGCGATAAACTGCGAAATGGCGGTACCCCCGTTTAAGCCCCCACAAAAACCCAAATTCCCAAAAGCAAAAATTTCCACCCAAGTTTTTCTGTCTATTAAGACCCTATAGATGCCATTTAAACAATAAAATCGCTTTTGGCACGCAATTCCCACGGGACCACGTTTCAGGTACACGGTGAACCTGACTATCTTGGCTTACTGGCTTCCTCCAATCTCTTAGCCATGTGGCTCTCAGCAGAACCCTTTCATCCCCTCTCCCTGTCAAGGCTGGAGTGACCCAAGTCATTTTTTCTAGGCCCCATCTTATTCCTCATCTTCATCATTGATCTCACCGACTCTCTGCAAAATCCTCCTTATCTCTTTGCTGATGACTCCACTCTCTGCCGTTACATTTCTCATTCTTCTGACAGACAGGCAGCAGCTTCTCTTCCATCTCCTCAGACCTTGACAAAATCACAAACTGGTCAAACACAATTTTGCTTATGTATCCATATTGTCTACCCTTTGTGCTCTCCATTACCCCTCATTGTTACCTGCATCCCTTGTTTGTCCGTCTCCGTCGACTTTCTCCCTCCACCCTGCTGTTTGTGTTTCCCCTTTCTCCTGCTGTTCCCTTTGTTATGTTGTGTCCTGATTACCTCCGCCAAAGGAGAGGGTATTGCGTTCGGGTCCTTTTGTTTGCCTGTCTGTCTATCTGTCTGTCTGTGTTTGTTTGTTTGTCTGCACAGATCTTTCGTGTTTTTTTTTTTTCTCCGCAACCGTTTGTCGGATTGAGACAAAATTTTCACCATTGGTGCGATCACTCGTGTAGAACGTTTCGATCATAGTTATGACGTCATACATCGATATTCTCTGGAAGATATCGGAAAAGCTGTTTGCTTGAAATAAAGGGAGGTGCTAAGAAAATTTATGGTCGTGACTGCTGCCAGACCCGTGCATTTGGTTTAAGATTGAGAGGGGAAAGGGACAACCCAACGATGTCGTGATTGTATGTCACGTGTTGCAACACTTTGCTGGCTTCTCCACCAATAAAAAAAATTCATAAAAGGTTATACTCCTGATTTGATGATGAAATGATTTATTCCTGGTGCCGTAGTTCAAGTCGGGGGTTAAAGCCAAACTTCCTCGATTTGGATCTAATGCTCCCTTTGGAAGTTCCGACGTTGATGGCATTTCTCATTGTCCTGTGTTCCAAAAGATCCTCAGCAGGTGTTGATTCAGTCAATGATTCTGGAAGTGCTTCTGCTTTATCAACACCTCATTCCACACGTCGTGGCACAGAGCTCCTTCGATTTCACCAAACTCCTGCAGAGTAAGTTTCCCCGCACGTACCCGAGCGTTCCTATTGCACGAACTCACAATGAGTTTGAAAAAAAAAAAAAGACTGTTTTTGTTTTTGTGGTTTTGATGTCGACATTTGAACGACGTGATTCTTTATGAACGAATAGCTCAGAGGTGAAATGAAATTCTCTTTCTGCAGTGGCTGCGTTGCTCTTTTGCATGCTTCGGCCTTCCTCGATACTTGCAGCGAACTCTCGAAAGTTTATTTTGTTTTG
The DNA here is from genome assembly GCF_056783735.1 of Eptatretus burgeri. Taxonomy (NCBI): domain Eukaryota; kingdom Metazoa; phylum Chordata; class Myxini; order Myxiniformes; family Myxinidae; genus Eptatretus; species Eptatretus burgeri. Next base: position 2,998,262 of record NC_140968.1, on the reverse strand, counting down.
AAAGCCATGGCCGGTGGAGCGATAAATGCGAGCTTTTGATTGTCATGACTGTTGGTTGATGCTTTTTGAGTTTTTTTGTTGTTGTTGTTCATTTAATTTTCAGGTATCGTTGGTGATGATGGAAAGGCGCACCCGCTCGTTCAGAGGCGCGTCCTCGACCTACTGCTCGCTCTGCCCACTGGAAAGTTCTCCTGGTTCCGCACACGGGTAGGGATCTCTCTGTGCTATAATAATGATGCTCGTTCTGAAAACATTTTAAATAGCCAATGCATGCCAAGTTTGTCACATGATGATGTCGACTTTCTTGGTGCTTGTAAGTCGGTGCTCATAAGAATCGGTGCTCAAATCTCTCAACTGACCTTTGCTTCGACCATTGGTCACGAGTGCCTTCTTCCTTGTCATCATTTCTAACACCCACCCTCCCCCCACCCCAATACCTCTCTCAAGCTTCATCTTCATTTTCACGACCCTTTCTCGGTTGCTGACTTGCATGTACATGCATTACAGAGCAGCGTGTGCACACAAGTTCCTGAAGAGGGAGAGGGCAAGCAGTCTGAGCATTCCATGATCTTGCTGGTTCTCCAGATGTTTGTAACCACCGAGGAAACGCAGTTACGATGTTCCAGCCAGAATCTTCTGTTGAAAGTAAGATCAGGAAGCCCTTGGAATGCTTCTTGTTGTATGTTTGTATGTTGACTGGCCTGTCACAGTTTTCAAATACATTTGGGGTAAAATTGTTGTTCATTTTCACTGGAATAGGACTGGTATGTAATGTAATGTTATGTGGAAGGGTGGGGGGGGGGGTTCCGTAGTTAAACTGTGGTAAGTGTAGTGTTGTCCATGTGTTTCGAGTAGGTTAGATTGCCATGTCACAGGGACCTGTCAGAGTAAGTCGTTTGTTACACATGATGCTGAGGAGTTAGCATATGTAATTTATAGACAGTAAGGTTCTAAAATGCCCGACCTGTAAGGTGAGGTCAGGTGAAGAGTTCGAAGTTTCAAAGCACATTGAAGAAGCTCGAATCTTGGTCGGACCGCCTCAATCTGTCTGGCCAATGTGTGCGAACCATGACAGCGAAATAGGCCGTCGAGCCCAGTAGAAGACCGGAAAACTTTTTTTTTTTTTTTTAATTTGGGCCACCTCGTGGGCGGGGTGGCCCAGAGTCAGAGTATTGACCTCCCACGATGATCGGAAAACGAATGACGTGGTCCGTGGCAGAAAAAGGCGGTCCAGAAGTACGGAGGGCAGGCCAAAGGATCCGGGGTGGAGTAAGGATGTCGGGACAGTCACGTGGCCTGGAGCTGGACACGCAAGGAGAGTTGCAGGCTTGAGCTGAACTTTAAGTCCTGAATCATCTCTCACCTTACCTCTGTTTGGCTGCCATCTCTTCTCTCCTGCTCTTCCACCGCATCGTCTTATTCTGATGTCTTCGACTGGATAGTTCTTGCAACACTGCCCGTCCCAAGCAGCACTTTGCCTTTGTGCCAGGAACCTGCATATACCAGTGGCATTGTGCCACCCAAGACCTCGTTTGGCCCCAGTGTTATTCGTGTGAATCGGTATAATCGGCACCTCGCCGGGGTATATTTATTATTCCTTGCACATAAGTTTATGTGCCCCCTCATTCCTATCCGTGTCCGTTGATCGCTTGGTTTGTACCGTCTATGATAGCGTCTCACCTACCCTCTTCCCAGTACTTTTCTTCACAAATAGACCCTTTGAAGGGTAAGAAAAGCTGTTTGAGCCGTCTGCTTCCTGTGCGTGTGCTATCAATGTGGGTGACCTTGGGGGAACGGTAAAGAAAAATAACTGAACGCAGTGCAGTAAGAGAGACTGTTTAGCCATTTCCCAGGATTAAGGGTCCCGGCGCTGAGGCATACTGTGTGAACGGAGCATCAGACGTGACAATAATGTGGTTCCAAAATCGGTTACCATTGGTTACCATGGCCCTGCTGCTTTGTGCGTGTCTTTGTTGAGGTTTCCCATGAAGACTGTTGTTTTGTTTTTAAGTTGACAGCCCGTTTGTAAATAGACTCCTGAAAGTGGTCCAAGTTTGTCATGTCCTTTATTGTCCAGCTGATGAGTCGTCCCTTATGGAGCTACCGTGTGACTTTTTTCAGGTTCTGGATGAGTCTGGCTTGTTCAACTTTGCATCACATGAGCTGCACATTTGGCTGCAAGAGTTGCTGCATGTCCCCCTAGAAGGCAGAAATTGTGTGCTGATCTTATTGGAAAGGGTATGTTCTTCCATTTTCTCCATCACTCATTGCAGCGAGTTTCTTAAACATCATTAAATAAGTCGAGTGTTGAGTTTGGATGTTTTTCAGCAATTTATATTTTACTAGTACGTGCCCGTACGTGCGTGACCATACGTACAAAAAAAAACAAAAAACAAAAACTTTCAAACCGCAAGCCAGAAACAACAACCACACAGGCCGTTCCTTCGCTCTCGTGTGCCCGTACGTGCGTGGCCGTACGTGCAAACCCCCCCCCCCCAAATTTTTTTTTCAAACCGTGAGCCAGAAACGACAACCACACAGGCCGTTCCTTCATTCTCGCATGCCCATACGTGCAAACCAAAAAAAAAAAAAAACTTTCAAACCGAGCCAGAAACGACAACCACAAAGGCCGTTTCTTCACTCTCATGTGCCCGTACGTGCGTGGCCGTACGTGCAATAAAAATTTTTTTGCAAACCACGAGCCAGAAACGACAACCACACAGGCCGTTCCTTCGCTCTCGCGTGCCCGCACGTGCCAACCCCCCCCAAAACAAAAAACTTTCAAACAACCACACAGGCCGTTCCTTCGCTCTCGCGTGCCCGCACGTGCCAACCCCCCCAAAAACAAAAAACTTTCAAACAACCACACAGGCCGTTCCTTCGCTCTCGTAAACGATGACTGGATTGGGGCATTGCGTTTATCTCTAAATGCGCATAAGAAATGGAGAAATTATTAGAATACAGTCAGTCATCACTACCGGAAGTGGTGCGTGCCCGTACGGAATGTTCACATGCATTCCACGAATTATCACTTGCATTGAAGTAACAACTGCTGTGATACTTACACACACAGAGTTAATTAAAATCACGTTTACCTCCCTATCTTTGCTTGCCATGACATTCGCTGCCATTGACCATTGCCACTCCGACGCCACGGGAACTAAGACACTGATCCCCATCGTAACCAGCACGGCCCGTGACGTTATCGGCCCGTGACGTTATCGTCGGCCGGCCGCGCACCGGCTTACGCAGCCATGCCTACGCAGCAACGTGTCTTGTCATTGGTTTGGTAAATAAATGGCCATAACTGGGGAAGCACTTATCCGATTAATATCAAACCTTGAAAAGGCACATACTCAGGTCCCCAGCAATATACCTGGCAAGTTTCAATTAGATCGGACCAGTGGTTGTCGAGAAACAGCGGTCACAGACACACACACACACACACGCACACACACTGCTGGAATTATAGATAGATGTATGCATTACTTGATGCATGTATGTATGCATCATGGTTGATGCCAAAGTATTATGGGTAACTCGGATATGAAAGGTTTCTGCTGTGTTCTGCTCGATCAAGCAAAGACGCTTCAAGCCTCTATCGCTAACTTGTGGTTTCACTGTGTGCACAGGCTCTGTGCCGACTATTGACGAAGCCACATGTGTACACCGACCTTGTAGCCAAGTGGATACGCGATGCTGCGGTGCTGCAGGCCAGCCTTGCCGTACCTGAACTAGAATCTGGCAGTGTTTCCATCTCAAATATTGATGGTATGTACCGAACTTGCAATGAGCCTGTCTGCATATCACTTTCGAGAAAGGTACAATTTTCATGTTCTCTCCTTCGATGCGAGAACATTTTCATTCATTTTGTTCCATTTACTTTTTACTTTTATCAACCTCTTTTCTCTCCCCTCTTGTTGATATGTTTTGTCTCCACTCCTACATATAGAAGCGTTTGATGTTATTGACGTGCTGATGGACTCGAATGAAGACCTGAATGATGAACTTGAGGACCCACTTGACCCCATGCAGTTGGCTGCATCATTTCCATTCAGTGCCCTTGTTCCTGCAACTTTGGATACATGGAATCATATTGCACAAAGCTGCTCCACCACACTCGGTATATTAACACAGTTTTTTGTTTTTGTTCCCAAAACCGCAGGCTTGAATTTTTGAACAATCATCGGCATTACACTGTGCAGCACTAATTTCTCCATTTATATACTGTGTGTGTGTGTGTGTGTGTGTGTGTGTGTGTGTGTGTGTGTGTGTGTGTGTGTGTGTGTGTGTGTGTGTGTGTGTGTGTGTGTGTGTGTGTGTGTGTGTGTGTATACACAACATCAAATACAACCCATCGCTTCGCTGGGGGGAATATTGGGAAAAGGGGGAGAGGGAGGAGTAGAGAGCGAAGAATTATGCAGAAGGGGAAAAAGAGCGACGCCTTTATCGCTATACGGTCCAGGAAGGGGGAGGGGTGGTGGTGAGGATGAGGAGAAGAGGAGGGGAGGGAGAAGAGTGGAACTGGGATCTGCCTGCGTTGGTTCATCATTTTCTGTACAAATAATTAAAATTTTCACCTAAACCTGCTGTTAATTTCGGGGGTGCGTTTAGCACACCCCAGGTCCGAATTTCGACTCCTGACACCAAAGTGTTGTGGACCTGGGGTTGCGGGGGTATGTGGGTTGGTGTATCCCCAGTTCTCCCCGGACTCACCAGGAATCAAGGCGTCGCACACTGAAAAGTCTGTGTTGCGGTGGGTCGCTAATCGACTGCGAACGCCAATAGCCTGACCACGTGACCCAGGATCCTCCGTCTGACAACCGTTTACTGATGAACACGTGATCTTGTTATTGGGGAATCGCACCCTCGGCGATTGTGCTGCTGTTCTCTTCATGGAATCTTGATTAATGAAGCTGAGTTCAGCACTAGCACAATGCCGGACTGATACCAGAGCCAATTAGTTGAGGAATTATAATCTCCCGGCTAATGTACGTACGGACATTGCTGGACCAATGTAAGAAAGAACAACCATGGGCATATTGGAAATATAATGAGAATAATTTATTTACAATCATCGATGAGGGGTGCTGGAAGGAGGGAAGGGAAATTGATGGTTTGATTGGTGTCAAAGGGGAAATGCAATGAAAAGCAATCATGATGTGTATTTACAAAAAGGGAAAGAAAATGCACAAGTGGCAGACTGAGCTGAACCTGTACCTTATCTACCGGATAACAAGACAGGGTACCCATCAGACCACACACGCACACGTGGAGACAACTGGGAGGGGCAGGGTTGCCTCAGCCTACCGGTATGTACATAGCCGTCACCCTCCCCTGCTTGATACCGCTCTCCGGAATGGCCCCGACACTGAACTCCACAACCGAGGGTCCATGGGCCCCATCGTGCACACAAACCAAAGTGTCCAGGACCAGGGAAGAAGCGAGGGTGATTCAGAGCGTCCGGTACCACAAGGCAGAGAGAACTCGAGTGTGTGACGACCAGGACTGAGAGAGCTTGAGGGCGAGAGAGAGCGAACCAGGTGCCGAGCACAGCCTTATAGCCCCTGGGGCAGGCGGGGCCAATGAGCCACACATTAGATCTTCTGAGGCGGCCTGGGACCAGCTATTGGGCCACATCAGATCTTACGAGCTGGCCACATGCCAGCCATTGGAGGATTCCCCCGCAGCCCCGCCCATTCTGCTGCCCACCCGGATATTCACTCATTTTGTCCTTCTGGCTGTCATCAGGAGCAGAGCTCCACACTTAATATGGGGAAATCCCTTTTTACGCCCGTACACCCAGGACGAACCCCACATGTCTAAAAATCCACGGCACCAAGCCAGGGAAAGGGGCAATTATTTCCGGGAGGCTGGGTCGTGTCCTAGTCCTTTACCGGTCGCGTTCAGGTGGAGGGGAATGAATGGGGAATTGGGAAATTTAGTACAGTACAGGGTTAGACGGCAATAAGTTACATTACATGGTAAACGTCCATTGAGACGAACACAAAAACAAGGACTTGGTGGTGCTTTAAACAATATAGGGGAATTTGGTGTGTGTTCTCAAATGCTGGTGTTATTTGCACACGTTGAACAGCCATGGCAGTAAAACGTGCACACCTTACACGATGATGGTAGTGATGGCACACGTCATTACGCGCTGATGGCTCTATTATCCCAAAGGGTTGAGAGGGGGCACCAACTACCCAACCCAACGCATTTAATTACATAATAACCCCCATAGGGAAGGCACTCTTCTTAACGTTCATTACGGAAATAACTATTCCAAGAGTCTACGTGCTTTGTGCATTTCAATCTTGGCATGTAGTTTGTAAAACCGTAACACAGGAGAATCATAACGCCACACCGCTCCCTTCAACCACTGGAGTGGTTTTGTCACTTAATGGCGAGTAGACAGAACCGCACACCACTGAGGCTGCCAAACATGGACCATGTCCAACGCCAAGAGCAGTCAACAAATAAATACCAAAGGAACAATCGCATCTCTCGCCTGTAATTGGAGGGAACAACCCATCACCTCTCACCTGATCAATTATCCCCATCTGTAAAACGTACTTTAAATTCTGCAGATGTGGAAGAACTGAGATGAAGTTTGAAACAAAGGGCTTAGCTTGTGTAACTTTTCTTTGTTACCTCCACCACTGAAGGTGAAGGAGGTTGTTTTCACCCTTCTCTGTCTTTGTCTGTCTGTCTTTGTTTGTTTGTCTGTCTGTCTGTGTGCAGGATATCTCAAAAAGTTGTGGATGCATCCGGATGAAATTTTGTGGACAGGTTCGGTGTGAATCTGGATACGAGAATTATTTAATTTTTGAAGTGATTCTTCACCATTGAGAGATCGGGCCAAAAACGATATAGTACTGGATAGCATGATACTTCAAAAATGTGTTGCGCCCCGATGTGTTCTCATGGATCAAGCATTACGTGGCGGAGGTATGCGTTCTAACGAGTGGCCTTTTATTTGTTTGACCCAGCCTTCTTTGTCGAGAAGGGCCAATGTTGAATAATTTAAAGTTGCAGGTTTGCATTGCAATAAAGCTGCAATAACTGCAGGTTTGCGAGAGCAATTGGGTCAGGAGGATTGCGGGAGTGAAGAGGGTGGATAGGAGGATGGATTAACTGAAGGAGGAAAATGGTGTGTAGATGAGCTTGACGGGGAGACGTGGTTGGAAAATGGAGGGAGTTGGCTGAGGACGGGGGGGGAAGTGGTGGAGTATCGGGGTCGCAGCAGGGTAGAAGCTTCGAACCATTGTAACTCGCCCCTTATAAAGGGAATCGAAGAAGTTTACTGTAAATATCATTTCACGAGTCCATTCCTTGTACAGTGGGAGATGGGGTCTTGCAAGTGCATGCGTCCGTGCGCCGTAACTTTTTTTTTTTACCATTTTGAGCTTTTCTCAGCAAATTTTCACCAAAAGCGTGAAGCGAACATGGAGAAGAGAAATTAATAATTTAGTGAAAATGTCAAAGGTCAACCTCACATAAAATCATCAATTTTCTTCCAATTGACCTGAAATTTTCAGAATTTTCATGTTGGGTCATGGAATTCGTTCTCCAATCAAAAGCTGGAAGCTGACTTTTTTTTTTTTTAGATCAAAAGGTCAAAGTCACAAAATCATCAATTTCCATCTGATTGATTTGTAATTTGAGCAGGGTTTGCATATTGGGTCACTGAACCCGATTGCTTTTGAGGTCAAAAGGTCAAAGTTGCCTAAAATCGTCATTTTGTTTTGTATTCTGTTTGTTTTTTTTTCGCTGTTTTGTCATGTTGAGCATACGGAAAAGGAAGTCCCGAGTACCAAGTGGCCGCGGACGGGCTTTGCGGATTCGGAAGCTTTCTAGTTTTACTTCATTTTTGCGTTCACATGATTCATGACAGATCTTCACAGCATGAAACCGACTTGTGTGTTCTTTGGTCATAACAGTTTGATTGAGAATGCTTTGGAGCACATGTTAAACTCCCATTGACTTTGCAAGATTTGGAGATTACAGTTTGTTACTTGATGATTGGGGGATTACACACCATGTGGTATTAAAATCTCAAAGATGATCATTTAATCCTAAAGCCAAAGCTGTGGCTTGTTGGCACAATGTGCATTTTGACCAATATGTGGATGGTGCACTCGCACTCCTTGATGTGTGCAGGACCGATGTGCGAGTACCTAGTCAATGTGCTGGTGTGTATACTGCACTTGCAGCTTGAGCCTTTGCCCCTGTGCTTGGCTCTACAGCATCAGGATGAGCAGTTCACTGGCTTGGTGTCAGAAGGCTGTGCAGGTCAGAGGAAAGCTGATGACAGTGAGGCCTGCCTCTCACGCCTTGCTGGCTTTCATGTTTACTACAGTTCCTGGATCCCCCCACAAGCTAGATTGGAGCCTGTAAGTCCTGTAAACCCTTTCGTTTTGGATATAATTTTTTTTTTGTTAATCATCACTAATTTTGTTTTCCCTTGGTTGCCTTGGTCCCGACGAAGCCACCATTTCACTCATTGTGTGAAAATGCAGTTCTCAGGAATTGCTGCCATCCCATTGATTGGAAAGGAAGGTGAGGCCGGGAAGAGTGGAGAGCTCTGGCATCGCCTGTGTGCTGCTTACTCACGTGGTGAAGCCTGCTTTCTGGAGCCTGATGTGCAGCTCTCGCTCAAGGAAGCTGCGGCAGCTGCCCCCAGGGCTGACCTCAGGCCTGCTATTTTCCATGTCCTGCTTTACCTGCGTACCTGTGTGGATTGCTTTGGGCAGGTAGGCAGTTAAAGCTGAAGATGTGGGAAGTTGTTTTTGTAGAAAAAGTAACTAGGTCAGGTTTACAAACATGAGATTAATCACAAAGGACATTGCATGTTGTTTTAATTTTTGTTTTTAGCACAAAAGAGCAGTTGGCAAGGCCCTTCTCTCTTTCTACTTGGAGTTGCTCCAAAAGTTTCTTGAAGTTTCAAGAATCAGCAAGGAAGAAGCTGAAACCACGGAGCCCAGAAACAGCTTGAAGGTTTCCGAAGATGATGCGGATACTGACATGTGCACTCTGATGGGAATTCAAAGTCGAGATGAAAACAATGGAGAAGTAGCAGGCATTAAAAATGAATCGGAGGTAAGTTAAATTATATTGAAATACATATATGTTGTTGTGGGCCGGGGTCCGGTGGCGATAAACGACTACGAGGTGGAGCATTGGAGTCGTCTCCCACCGAACACCCAGAATTTAGAACGTGACTCTCGGATAAGTCCGAAAGGTCACGGGTCCCTTAGCGGACTGTGATCGCCAATATTTTGACGGAGTGGGGTAGGGTTAATTGCCTAATTTCAATATACCTAAGTACCCATGTCGTCCAACTACCGGGGGAAACCACACCCTCACCGGACCTCGGGCGGAACGGACAGTTTACCGAGCCTGATCCGGGTGTAAACCGAGCGGGGATTACCAAGATCCGTCGGTCCAAATTAACACTTTACAGCACCAACGGGTTTACTATTTCTCAAACCCGCACGGTGCTGGGTCATTGAAAGAAAACACAAAGAATGAACTGGAACATTTAACACAGGAGTTTATTTTACAATAGGCAATAATCGGGAAGGGAGACACAGAGCAGAGTTATCACGAATAAAGAAATGTAATGAACATGGCACTTCACGATTCCACTTACAGACGGGGCCCATGGACGCACACACGCACACACGCACACACGCACACACGCACACACGCACACACGCAGACACACGCAGACACACACAGACACACACAGACACACACAGACACACACAGACACACACAGACACACACACACACACACACACACACCCAAAAGAAACTGGACCCTGTGGGTCTTTATTCGGTAGAGCCGGGCTGGGGTACCTTCCCACCTCGTGCGGTCACACAGACTCCAAACCACCACGGTGGGACTCAAACCCATGACCCGAAGTCCACGACCCATGTACGAGACCAAGCCACCACGACCGCAGACGAAGCCAATCGCCACCAAGACTGCAGATGCTCTGCAATCGCCACCAAGACTGCAGACGCTCTGCAATCGCCACCAAGACTGCAGACTCTCTGCAATCGCCACCAAGACTGCAGACTCTCTGCAATCGCCACCAAGACTGCAGACGCTCTGCAATCGCCACCAAGACTGCAGACGCTCTGCAATCGCCACCAAGACTGCAGACGCTCTGCAATCGCCACCAAGACTGCAGACGCTCTGCAATCGCCACCAAGACTGCAGACGCTCTGCAATCGCCACCAAGACTGCAGACGCTCTGCAATCGCCA
>NC_140968.1:2927985-2982985 GCF_056783735.1 Eptatretus burgeri | reverse complement strand
CTGTTATATATTGTATCTATTATATATTGTATCTATTATATCTTGTATATATAATATCTTGTATCTATTATATCTTGTATCGATTATACCTTGCACCGATTATATCTTGTTTCTATTATATCTTGTGTATATATATATATATATCTATATATCTTGTATCGATTATCGAGCCTGGTGTTGGCACAATGGTTAGGGCAGCGGCTTGGGATCCAAAAGGTCCTGAGTTCAAGCCCCGTTGGGCCACTGAATGAATACACCAGGGGGTTGACTCAGCCTGTCATCCTTCTGAGGTCGGCAAAATGAGTACCAGTATACTGGGCTGGTGTATACCCCGGTTAAAATAGGTGTACCATATCCCTGTTTCGTAAGAGGCGGCCAGGGTTGCGTCAGGAAGGGCATCCGGCGTAAAACATGTGCCAAATCACCATGCGGATCAGACGGATGATCTGCTCTGGCGACCCCTATCGGGACCAGCCGAAAGAAGAAGGAAAAGATCTTGTATCTATTATATCTTGTATCTATTATATCTTGTATCTATTATATCTTGTATCTATTATATCTTGTATCTATTATATCTTGTATCTATTATATCTTGTATCTATTATATCTTGGATCTATCATATCATATCTATTATAGCTTATACCTATTATATCTTGTATCTATTATATCTTATATCTGTTATCTCTTGTATCTATTATATATTGCATCGATTGTATCTTGCATCTATTGTATCTTATATCTATTATATCTTTTATCTATTATATCTTGTATCTATTATATCTTACATCTGTTTTATCTGATATCTGTTCTATCTTGTATCTATTATATCTTGTATCTATTATATCTTATATCTATTATATCTTGTATCTATTATATCTTGTATCCATTATATAATATCTATTAAATCTTATACCTATTATATCTTGTATCTATTATATCTTATACCTATTATATCTTGTATCTATGATATCTTATACCTATTATATCTTATCTATTCTATCTATTATATCTTGTATTTATTATATCGTGTATCTATTATATCTTGTATCTATTATATCATGTATCTATAATATCTTGTATCTATTATATCTTGTGTCTATTATATCTTGTGTCTATTATATCTTGTATCTATTATATCATGTGTCTATTATATCTTGTATCTTATATCTTGTATATATTATATCTTGTATCTATTATATCTTGTGTCTATTATATCTTGTGTCTTATATCTTGTGTCGATTGTATCTTGTGTCGATTATATCTTGTGTCTATTGTATCTTGGATCTATTATAACTTTTATCTATTTTATCTTGTATATATTATATCTTTTATTTATTACATCTTGTATCTATTATATCTTGTATCTATTATATCTCTTATTTCTTGTATTTATTATATCTTGTATCTATTATATCTTGTATATCTTATATCTTCTATCTATTATATCTTGTATCTATTATATCTTCGATCTATTCTATCTAATATCGATTATATCTTGTATCTATTATATCTTGTATCTATTATATCTTGTATCTATTATATCTTCTATCGATTCTATCTTATATCGATTATATCTTATCTATTATATCTTGAATTTATTATATCTTGTATCGATTATATCTTATCTAAAAATATAATGACCGTTTTTACAGCCATTTTTCCCTGCTGTGCAGGGGTTTGGCTTTTTGTGAGGCAATGTTTTATGGCCGGATGCCCTTCCTGACGCCAACCCTGGTCGCCTCTTACGACACACAGGGATATGGTACACCTATTCTAACCGGGGCATACACCGGGACCAGTACACTGGCACTCATTTCGCCGACCTCGGAAGGATGACAGGCTGAGTCAACCCCCTGGTGTTAATTCAGCAGCCAACGGGGCTTGAACTCAGGACACTGGGATCCCAAGCCGCCACCCTAACCACGAAGCCAACACCAGGCTCGATTATATCTTATCTCTTATATCTTATCGATTATATCTTGTATCTATTGTATCTTTATCTATTATATCTTGTTTCTATTATATCTTGTATCTTGTATCTATTATATCTTGTATCTATTATATCTTGTATCTATTGTATCTTTATCTATTATATCTTGTATCTATTATATCTTGTATCTATTATCTCTTGTATCTATTATATCTTGTATCTATTATATCTTATATCTATTATATCTTGTTTCTATTATATCTTGTTTCTATTATATCTTGTATCTATTATATCTTGTTTCTATGATATCTTGTTTCTATGATATCTTGTATCGATTATATCTTGTATAGATTATATCTTGTATAGATTATATATTTTATCTCTTATATCTTGTATCTATTATATCTTGTATCGATAATATCTTGTATCAATTATATCTTGGATCTATTTTTCTTGTATCTATTATATCTTGTTTCTATTATATCTTATGTCTTTTATCTTGTATCGATTATACCTTGTATCGCGTATATCTTTATCTATTATATCATGTATCTATTATATCTTGAATCTATTATATCTTGGATCTATTATATCTTGGATCTATTATATCTTGGATCTATTATATCTTTATCTTTTATATCTTGTATCTGTTATATCTTGTATCTGTTATATCTTGTATCTGTTATCTCTTGTATCTATTATATCTTGTATCTATTATATCTTGTTTCTTTTATATCTTGTATCTATTATATCTTGTTTCTATGATATCTTGTATAGATTATATCTTGTATAGATTATATCTTGTATAGATTATATCTTGTATAGATTATATATTTTATCTCTTATATCTTGTATCGATATATCTTGTATCTATTATATCTTCTATCTCATATCTTGTATCTATTATATCTTGAATCTATTATATCTTGTATTGATTATATCTTGTATTAATTATATCTTTTATCTATTATTTCTTGTATCAATTATATCTTGTATCTATTATATCTTGTATCAATTATTACTTGGATCTATTATATCTTGGATCTATTATATCTTGTATCAATTATATCTTGTATCTATTATATCTTGTATCTATTCTATCTTATCTATTATATCTTGTATTTATTACATCTTGAATCTATTATATCTTGAATCTATTATGTCTTGAATCTATTATATCTTGTATCTATTATATCATGTATCTATTATATCTTGTATCTATTCTATCTTATGTCTATTATATCTTCTATCTATTTTCTCTTGTATCTGTTCTATCTTGTATCTATTATATCTTGTGTCGATTATATCTTTTTATATTATACCTTGTATCTATTATATCTTGTACATATTATATCTTTTATCTATTATATCTTATATATATATTATATCTTTATCTATTATATCTTGTATCTCTTATATCTTCTATCTGTTATATCTTGTATCTATTATATCTTCTCTCTATTCTATCTTTTATCTATTATATCTTGTATCTATTAAATCTTGTAACTATTATATCTTATCTATTATCTTTTATCGATAATATCTTATCTATTATATCTTGTATTTATTATATCTTGTATCGATTACATCTTGTCTCTATTATATGTTCTATCAATTATATCTTCTATCAATTATATCTAATATCTATTATATCTTATCTATTATATCTTGATTATATCTTATCTATTATATCTTGTGTCGTTTGTATCTTTATCTATTATATCTTGTATTTATTATATCTTGTTTCTATTTTTTCTTGTATCTGTTCTATCTTGTGTCTATTATATCTTGTGTCTATTATATCTTGTGTCTATGATATCTTGTGTGTATTGTATCTTGTGTCTATTATATCTTGTGTCTATTGTATCTTGTTTCTATTATATCTTTTTCTGTTATACCTTGTATCTATTATATCTTGTATCTATGATATCTTGTTTCTATTATATCTTTTTTCTGTTATACCTTGTATCTATTATATCTTGTATCTATTATATCTTTTTCTATTATACCTTGTGTGTATTCTTTCTTGTATCTATTCTTGCTTGTATCTATTATATCTTATATCTATTATATCTTGTATCTATTATATCTTGCATCTATAATATCATGTATCTTTATCTTGTATCTATTTTATCTATTCTATCTTGTATCTATTCTATCTTGTGTCTATTATATCTTGTGTCTATTATATCTTGCATCTATTATATCTTGTATCTATTATATCTTGTATCTATTATATCTGGTAGCTATAAGATCTTATCTATTATATTTTATCGATAATGTCTTATCTCTTATATCTATTATATCTTGTATTTATTATATCTTGTATCGATTATATCTTGTATCGATTATATCTTGTATCTATTATATCTTGTATCTATTATATCTTTCATCTGTTATATCTTATATCAATTATAACTTGTATCTATTGTATCTTTATCTCATATCTTGTTTCTATTGTATCTTGGATCTTATATCTATTATATCTTGTATTTATTATGTCTTGTATCTATTATATCTTGTATCTATTATATCTTGTATCTATGATATCTTGTATCTATGATATCTTGTGTCTATTGTATCTTGTGTCTATTATATCTTGTGTCTATTGTATCTTGTGTCTATTGTATCTTGTATCTATGATATCTTTTTCTATTATATCTGGTATCTATTATATATTGTATCTATTATATCTTTTTCTGTTATACCTTGCATCTATTCTTTCTTGTATCTATTATATCTTGTGTCTATTATATCTTGTATCTATTATATCTTATCTATTATATTTTATAGATAATGTCTTATCTATTATATCTTGTATTTATTATATCTTGTATTTATTATATCTTGTATCTATTATATCTTGTATCTATTATGTCTTGTATCTATTATGTCTTTCATTGATTATATCTTCTTTCAATTATATCTTGTATCTATTGTATCTTTATCTCTTCTATCTTGTATTTATTATATCTTGTTTCTACTGTATCTTGGATCTTGTGTCTATTGTATCTTGTATCTATAATATATTGTATGCATTATATCTTTTTCTATTATACCTTGTATCTATTCTTTCTTGGATCTATTATATCTTGTTTCTATTATATCTTGTATCTATTATATCTTTTTCTATTATACCTTGCATCTATTCTTTCTTGTATCTATTATATCTTGTATCTATTATATCTTGTATCTTTTATATCTTATATCTATTATATCTTGTATCTATTATATCTTGTGTCTATTGTATCTTGTAGCTATGATATATTTTTCTATTATATCTTGTGTCTGTTGTATCTTGTATCTATTATATCTTTTTCTATTATATCTTGTATCTATTATATCTTGTATCTATTATATCTTGTATCTATTATATCTTGTATCTATTATATCTTGTATCGATTATATCTTGTATCTATTATATCTTGAATCTATTATATCTTGAATCTATTATATCTTGTGTCTGTTGTATCTTGTATCTATTATATCTTATCTATTATATCTTATCTAAAATATCTTTATCTATTATATCTATTATATCTCTTATATCTTGTATTTACTATATCTTGTATCTATTTTTTCTTGAATCTAGATCCCTGTGTCGTTCGAGCCGACCAGGGTTGCGTCAGGAAGGGCAACCGGCGTAAAACCTATGCCAAATCAGTATGCGGATCATAACGGATGATCCGCTGTGGCAACCCCAAATGGGAGCAGCCGAAAGACGAACAACAACTATTATATCTTGAATCTATTATATCTTATATCTATTATATCTTGTATCTCTTATATCTTGTATCTCTTATATCTTGTATCTATAATATCTTGTATCGATTATATTTTGTATTGATTATATCTTGTATCTATTAAATCTTATGCCTATTATATCTTGTATCTATAGTATCTTGTATCTCTTGTATCGATTATATCTTCTATCTATTATGTCTTTTATCTGTTGTATCTTATATCTATTATATCTTAGATCTATTATATCTTGTATCGATTATATCTTGTATCTATTATATCTTGTATCTATTATATCTTGTATCTATTATATCTTGTATCTCTTATATCTTGTATCTATTGTATCTTGTGTCTATTATATCTTGTGTCTATTGTATCTTGTATCTATTATATCTTTTTCTATTATATCTTGTATCTATTATATATTGTATATATTATATCTTGTGTCTATTATATCTTGTGTCTATTATATCTTGTGTCTATTGTATCTTGTGTCTATTATATCTTGTCTATTGTATCTTGTGTCTATTATATCTTGTCTATTGTATCTTAATGTATAATGTATCTATTGTATCTATTGTATAATGTCAGTCAGGTCAGGTTCGATCTGTGACCTGCTACAGGTACCATGTAAACCTGTACTAACCTGTTCCATGGTCGGGTTGTCGGCGACTAAACCGTCTCCCCCACCAAGTTTTGTGGTGAGGGGGGTGTTTGAATATGGACAACCAGCAGGATTAAAAACAAAACCTGTCAAAGGGCGGAGGAGCTCCTTGTGAGCCAACGGCCATCCATATCTAGTGCCCAACTGTGTCTGCGGATGTCCTCCTGCAGTTGGGTTACTTCTTATTAGGAGGTTGGTGGCAGGATTTGCACTCCGGCCACCGTAAAACCCTTCATTCCGCAAAACGTAAAAACGCAAAAAAATCTGAAAACCCACTCCGTGGGAGTACCTCCTGTGCAGCTTCCCTTCGCAGGGCAGCTCACCGGATGACGGGATTGGGGCAAAGCCTTCGCGACCCCCAATCTTTGATCGGAGGGAAACCACGGGGTAACATCCCTGGGTCAGATTGCGGTAGAGTGTGTCGGAGTGGTGCTGAGGTGTCGTCCACCAGACGGCGGTCTCCTTGGGTTAACCTGAGGCGGTCCCTTCGGGTGGTCTGCCTGGAATGTCCTATCCCTAAGAGAGGATGATCACCTGTCTCTGTTATCATCTGAGCTCAAGCGTTTGGACATCGGGATTGCAGCTCTCTCTGAGGTTCGGAGACCGGATTGCGGCGAGATAGTGGTGGGTGGTTACACCTACTATTGGTCTGGTCGCTCTGATGGTTACCATACCCAAGGAGTTGCTGTAGCTGTGTCCAATAAGCTGACCCCAATGATAATTGAGGTAACACCGGTCAACGAGCGTATTATGAGATTAAGGATTCGTCACTCCTTAGGTGTCATTTCCTTGGTCTCTGTTTATGCTCCGACTGAGGCGAGTGATCTCACCGTGAAGGATGCATTCTACGCCACACTCGAGTCTGTGGTTGATCAGTGCCCCAGACGAGATACACTTCTAGTCTTGGGGGATTTCAATGCAACGACTGGAACTGATAGGGATGGTTATGAGGTGTGTGTTGGTCCCCATGGGTCAGGAACTATGAACCAGAATAGCACTAAGTTCCTTGACTTTGCAAGAAGTCATGGACTTAGGGTGGCTGGTTCATGGTTTCAGCGCCCAGAAGCTCATCGCTGGACTTGGTATTCCAACGCTGGCGGTGTGGCAAAGGAGATTGACCATGTCCTCATTGACGGTCGTTGGAGGCTGATCCTGAACTGCAGGGTCTACCGGAGTGCTCAGTTCCTCAATACTGACCACAGGCTTGTTGTAGCAACTCTAAAGCTGCACCTTAAATCCTGGAGAATGGTACCATCCCAGTCTAGGCTGGATGTTGCCAAGCTCAGGGATGAGAGAGTAGCTGAGGAGTTTGCGAACAGGCTGAGTGGACACTTGGGGGGTCCTGAAGAGTTGTGGAGCGCCTTCAAGACCACCGTCCTTGATGTTGCCGGTGGATGTCTTGGAACTCACTGCAGGGCAAAGAAGAATTTTGTCTCTCGAGGGACACTGGATACCATTGACCAGAGTCGCAGGGCCAGGCTGAATGGCAGAGCTGAGCTGTTCAGGGAGCTGAGCCGTAAAACTGTACGTGCACTGAGGGTGACAAGGAGGCCGATGTGCGAGGAATCTGAGGGTGTAGAGCATCACCTGTGGACAGGTGATTCTCGTTCAGCTTACAGGGGAATTCGCGCATTACGTTCATCCAAGCTCATCCCTCGGAGCACTGCAGTTCGAGCAGAGAGTGGTAGGCTCTTGACAGAGGAGTCTGAAGTGAAGGCCCGCTGGGCCGGTTACTTTGAGCGGTTGTACCAGGCTGATCCCCCAGCTGTCGAGTTGGACGTCAAGGGTGTTACAATCCCTGTTGCTGACCCTCAAATCAACTGTGGTCCACCTTCGCTTGTGGAAACACTTCCTGCGGTGAACCAGTTGAAACGGGGCAAAGCTCCAGGGATCTGTGGCATCCATGCCGAACTTCTCAAGGCTGGTGGAAATGCTGCACTCGTGTCGTTGCATGCAGTTTTGTGCTCTGCCTGGAACACAGGCATCATCCCAACTGACTGGAAGAGGGGCCTTGTTGTCCCTCTCTGGAAAGGGAAGGGTGATCGCCAAGACTGCAACAACTACCGAGGGGTGACGCTGCTCGCAGTGCTGGGCAAGATCTTTGCTCGGATAATTCTTGATAGGGTTCGCCACCATCTGCTTGAGCACCAGCGTCCAGAGCAGTCAGGCTTTACACCAAAGAGGTCAACGATTGACCGTATCCTTGCACTTCGTGTCCTCACCGAACGCAGACGAGAGTTTCGGCAGGGGCTGCTTGCAGCCTATGTTGATCTCTGTAAAGCGTTCGATTCAGTGAATCGGGATGTCCTCTGGAGGATTCTTGGTCTTCGTGGGGTGCCACCAAATCTGATCGATCTGATGTCTGAACTCTACTCTGGTAGTGAGAGTGCTGTGAAGTGTGGTGGTACCACCTCTGACTTATTTCCAGTTGTTACTGGAGTTCGTCAGGGATGTGTACTTGCCCCCACACTTTTCAGCACTTGTATGGACTGGATTTTAGGGAGGATGTCGGAGAGATCAAGTTGCGGTGCATCGTTTGGGAATGTCAAGATCTCGGACCTTGATTTTGCAGACGATGCAGTCATCTTTGCGGAGACTTTAGACATCCTTTTGGGGGCCCTCAAGGTGCTGAATGAGGAGTCGGAGCCGCTGGGATTACGGGTTTCTTGGGTCAAAACTAAGATTCAGGCTTTCGGTGACATCTTGGATGCTGCTGTCCTGTCTGTGTCTGTTTGTGGTGAGGATGTTGAGGTCGTGGAGAGATTCACTTACCTTGGCAGTGATATTCATGTCTCTGCTGGCTGCGAGTCAGAGGTCAATAGACGTCTGGGTCGGGCCTGGGGAGTCATGGATTCACTGGATCATGGGGTGTGGCGCTGCCGGTACCTGTGCGGGAGGACTAAAGTCCGAATCTTCAGGTCCTTGGTACTTCCAGTCTTGCTCTATGGGTGCGAGACTCGGACTCTGACCAAGGATCTGAGACGGAGACTTAATTCCTTTGGTACCAGGTCTCTTCAGAGAATCCTTGGCTATCGCTGGTCGGATTTTGTATCCAACGAGCGGTTGCTGAGAGAGACTCGGATGAGATTTGTTACCTGCATAGTCCGTGAGCATCAGTTGCGGCTGTATGGACATGTGGCTCGTTTTCCTGACGCTGATCCTGCTCACCAGATTCTCTCAGCGAGGGAGTCTCATGAGTGGGAGGCCAGTGGGCCGACCACGTGCCTCATGGTTGCAGCAGGTTGACCATCATCTCAAGGAGATGGGGATGGGCCTGGCATCTGCCTGGGGGATGGCCAGACGGAGGCCCCTGGAGTACCGGCGGAAAGTGGACGCAGCGACGCACTGTTCTGGCACATGCTCCCAGACCTGACCTGTATCTTGTATCTATTATATCTTTTTCTATTATATCTCGTGTCTATTATATCTTGTATCTATTATATCTTGTATCTATTATATCTTGTATCTATTATAATCTTGTATCTATTATATCTTGTATCTATTATATCTTATCGATTATATCTATTATATCTTGTATCTGTTATATCTTGTATCTATTATATCTTTCATCTATTATATCTTCTATCAATTATATCTTATATCTATTATATCTTGTATCTATTACATCTTATCGATTATATCTTATCTATTGTATCTTGTATCTATTGTATCTTTATCTATTATATCTTGTATTTATTATATCTTGTTTCTATTACATCTTGTATCTTGTATCTATTATATCTTGTATTTATTATATCTTGTATCTATTATATCTTGTATCTGTTATATCTTGTTTCTATTATATCTTGTATCTTTATCTATTATATCTTGTGTCTCTGATATCTTGTGTCTCATATCTTGTATCTATTATATATTGTATCTATTATATCTTGTATCTATTATATCTTGTATCTTTTATATCTTGTATCTTTTATATCTTGTGTTGATTATATATTTTATCTATTATTTCTTATACCGATTACATCTTGTATCAATTATATCTTGTATCTTTTATATCTTGTATCTATTATATCTTGTTTCTATTGTATCTTGTATCTATTGTATCTTGTATCTCTTGTATCATGTATCTATTGTATCTTGTATCGAAATATCTTTAATATATTATATCTTATATCTATTATATCTTGTATCTATCATATCTTGTATCTATTATATCTTGTATCGATAATATAATATCTATTAAATCTTTTACCTATTATATCTTTTATCTATTGTATCTTATATCTATTATATATTGTATCTATGATATCTTATCTATTATATCTTATCTATTATATCTTATGCATTATATCTCTTATTTCTTGTGTCTATTATATCTTGTATCTATGATATCATGTATCTATAATATCTTGTATCTATTCTATCTTGTGTCTATTATATCTTGTATCTATTATATCTTTTTCTATTATACCTTGCATCTATTATATCTTGTATATATTATATCTTTTACCTATTATATTTTGTATCAATTATATCTTGTATCAATTATATCTTGTATCTATTATATCATGTATCTATTATATCTTGAATCTATTATATCTTGTATCTATTATATCTTTGTCTCTTATATCTTGTGTCTCTTATATCTTCTATCTGTTATATCTTGTATCTGTTATATCTTATGTGTATTATATCTTGTATCTATTATATCTTATCTATTATATCTTTTCTATTATATCTTGTCTGGTTTGTATCTTTATCTATTATGTCTTGTATTTATTATATCTTGTATCAATTATATCTTGTATCAATTATATCTTGTATCTGTTATATCTTGTATCTATTAAATCTTGTATCTATTAAATCTTGTATCTATTATATCTTATCTATTATATCTATTATATCTTGTATTTATTATATCTTGTATCGATTATATATTGTATCTATTATATCT
This sequence comes from Eptatretus burgeri, assembly GCF_056783735.1. Classification (NCBI taxonomy): domain Eukaryota; kingdom Metazoa; phylum Chordata; class Myxini; order Myxiniformes; family Myxinidae; genus Eptatretus; species Eptatretus burgeri. Next base: position 2,971,734 of record NC_140968.1, on the reverse strand, counting down.
TTTATCAATTATATCTTCGATCAATTATATCTTATATCTATTATATCTTGTATCTATTATATCTTTTATCTATTATATCTTCGATCAATTATATCTTATATCTATTATATCTTGTATCTATTATATCTTTTATCTATTATATCTTCGATCAATTATATCTTATATCGATTATATCTTGTGTCTATTATATCTTGTATCTACAATATCTTGTGTCTATTATATCTTGTGTCTATTGTATCTTGTATCTATTACATCTTTTTCTATTATACCTTGTATCTCTTCTATCTTGTATCTATTATATCTTCGATCAATTATATCTTGTATCTGTTATATCTTGTATCTATTATATCTTGTTTCTTTTGTATCTTTTATCTTTTATATCTTCTATCTATTTTATCTTGTATCTATTATATCTGATCTATTATATCATATCTATTATATCTTGTATCTATTATATCATATCTATTATATCTTGTATCTATTATATCTTGTATCTATTATATCTTGTATCTATTATATCTTGTATCTATTATATCTTGTATCTATTATATCTTGTATCTATCGTATCTTTATCTGTCATATCTTGTGTCTTTTCTATCTTGTATATATTATATCTTGTATCTATTATATCTTGTATCTCTTATATCTTGTATCTATTATATCTTGTATCTATTATATCTTGTATCGATTATATCTTGTATCTATTATATCTTGTGTCTATTACATCTTGTGTCTATTATATCTTGTGTCTATTATATCTTGTGTCTATTATATCTTGTGTCTATTATATCTTGTGTCTGTTGTATCTTGTGTCTGTTATATCTTATAACTTATATCTATAATATCTTGTTTCTGTTATATCTTGTGTGTATTATATATTTTGTTTATTATATCTTAAATCTATTATATATCAATTATATATATATATTATATCTTATATCTATTATGTCTATTATATCTTTTTTCTATTATATCTTAAATATATTATATCTTATATCTATTATATCTTATAACTTGTATCTATTATATCTTGTATCTATTATATCTTGTGTCTGTTATATCTTAAATCTATTATATATCAATTATATCAATTGTATCTTATATCTATTCTATCCTATATCTATTATATCTTATGTCTCTTATATCTTGTATCTATTATATCTTGTATCTATTATATCTTATATTTATTATATCTTGTATCTCTTATCTTGTATCTATTATATCTTGTATCTATTATATCTTGTATATATCATATCATATCTATTATATCTTATACCTATTATATCTTGCATCTATTATATCTTATATCTGTTATATATTGTATCTATTGTATCTTGCATCGATTGTATCTTGTATCTATTGTATCTTATTTCTATTGTATCTTTTATCTCTTATATCTTTTATCTATTGTAATCTTAATATCTATTATATCTTCGATCTCTTATATCTTGTATCTATGATATCTTATATCTATTTTATCTTGTATCGATTATATCTTGTATCTATTATATCTTGTATCTATTATATCTTATATCTATTGTATGTTGTATCTATTATATCTTGTATCTATTATATAATATCTATTGAATCTTCTACCTATTATATCTTGCATCTATTATATCTTATATCTATAATATCTTGTATCTATTATATCTTATCTGTTATATCTTATCTATTATATCTTGTGTCTATTATATCTTGTATCTATTATATCTTTGTCTCTTATATCTTGTGTCTCTTATATCTTCTATCTCTTATATCTTGTATCTGTTATATCTTATCTATTATATCTTATCTATTATATCTTGGGTCGTTTGAATCTTTATCTATTATATCTTGTATTTATTATATCTTGTATCAATTATATCTTGTATCTGTTATATCTTGTATCTATTAAATCTTGTATCTATTAAATCTTGTATCTATTATATCTTATCTATTATATTTTATCCATATCTTATCTATTATATCTATTATATCTTGTATTTATTATATCTTGTATCGATTATATTTTGTATCTATCATATCTTTTATCTATTATATCTTCGATCAATTATATCTTATATCTATTATATATTGTATCTATTATATCTTTTATCTATTATATCTTCGACCAATTATATCTTATATCTATTATATCTTGTATGTATTATATCTTGTATCTATTATATCTTGTGTCTATTATATCTTGTATCTATTGTATCTTGTATCTATTATATCTTTTTCTATTATACCTTGTATCTCTTCTATCTTGTATCTATTATATCTTCGATCAATTATATCTTGTATCTATTATATCTTGTATCTGTTGTATCTTGTGTCTATTGTATCTTGTATCTATTATATCTTGTATCTATTATATCTTGTATCTATTATATCTTGTGTCTATCGTATCTTTATCTATCATATCTTGTGTCTTTTCTATCTTGTATCTATTATATCTTGTATCTATTATATCTTGTATCTCTTATATCTTGTATCAATTATATCTTGTATCTATTATATCTTGTATCTATTATATCTTGTTTCTATTACATCTTGTGTCTATTATATCTTGTGTCTATTGTATCTTGTGTCTATTGTATCTTGTATCTGTTATATCTTGTATCTGTTGTATCTTGTGTCTATTGTATCTTGTATCTATTATATCTTTTGTCTATTATATCTTGTGTCTATTATATCTTGTGTCTATTATATCTTGTGTCTGTTGTATCTTGTGTCTTATATCTTATAACTTATATCTATTATATCTTGTTTCTGTTATATCTTGTGTGTATTATATATTTTGTCTCTTATATCTTAAATCTATTATATATCAATTATATATATATATTATATCTTATATCTATTATATCTTTTTTCTATTATATCTTAAATATATTATATCTTACATCTATTATATCTTATAACTTGTATCTATTATATCTTGTATCTATTATATCTTGTGTCTGTTATATCTTAAATCTATTATATATCAATTATATCAATTGTATCTTATATCTATTCTATCCTATATCTATTATATCTTATGTCTCTTATATCTTGTATCTATTATATCTTGTATCTATTATATCTTATATTTATTATATCTTGTATCTCTTATCTTCTATCTATTATATCTTGTATCTATTATATCTTGTATATATCATATCATATCTATTATATCTTATACCTATTATATCTTGTATCTATTATATCTTATATCTGTTATATATTGTATCTATTATATCTTGCATCGATTGTATCTTGTATCTATTGTATCTTATTTCTATTGTATCTTTTATCTCTTATATCTTTTATCTATTATAATCTTAATATCTATTATATCTTAGATCTCTTATATCTTTTATCTATGATATCTTATATCTATTTTATCTTGTATCGATTATATCTTGTATCGATTATATCTTGTATCGATTATATCTTGTATCTATTATATCTTGTATCTATTATATCTTGTATCTATTATATCTTGTATCTATTATATAATACCTATTAAATCTTCTACCTATTATATCTTGCATCTATTATATCTTATATCTCTAATATCTTGTATCTATTATATCTTATCTGTTATATCTTATCTATTATATCTTATCTATTATATCTTGTATTTATTATATCTTGAATCAATTATATCTTGCATCTATTATATCATGTATCGATAATATCTTGTATCTATTCTCTCTTGTGTCTATTATATCTTGTGTCTATTATATCTTGTCTATTATATCTTGTGTCTATTATATCTTTTTCTATTATACCTTGTATCTATTATATCTTGTTTCTATTATATCTTGTATCTATTATATTTTTTATCTATTATATATTGTATCTATTCTATCTTGTATCTATTATATCTTTTTCTCTTATACCTTGTATCGATTATATCTTGTATCTATGATATCTTATATCTATTATACTTTGTATCTATTATATCTTATGTCTTGTATCTTCTGTCTGTTATATCTTGTATCTATTATATCTTGTATCTATTATATCTTGTATCGATTGTATCTTGTATCTATTATATCTTATCTATTATATCTTGTCTGGTTTGTATCTTTATCTATTATATCTTGTATTTATTATATCTTGTATCAATTATATCTTGTATCAATTATATCTTGTATCAATTATATCTTGTATCTGTTATATCTTGTATCTATTAAATCTTGTATCTATTAAATCTTGTATCTATAATATCTTATCTATTATATTTTATCCATAATATCTTATCTATTATATCTATTATATCTTGTATTTATTATATCTTGTATCGATTATATATTGTATCTATTATATCTTGTATCTATTCTCTCTTGTATCTATTGTATCTTGTATCTCTTATATCGTGTATCTATTATATCTTGTGTCTATTCTATCTTCTGTCTGTTATATCTTGTATCTATTATATATTGTATCGATTATACCTTGTATCTATTATATCTTGTATCTATTCTATCTTGTATCTATTCTATCTTGTATCTATTCTATCTTGTATCTATTATATCTTGTATCTATTGTATCTTGTATCTATTATATCTTCAGTCTTATATCTTGTATCTATTCTCTCTTGTATCTATTATATCTTGTATCTATTATATCTTGTATCTATTATATCTTGTATCTATTATATCTTGTATCTATTATATCTTGTATCTATTATATCTTGTATCTATTATATCTTGTATCTATTCTCTCTTGTATCTATTGTATCTTGTATCTCTTATATCGTGTATCTATTATATCTTGTGTCTATTCTATCTTCTGTCTGTTATATCTTGTATCTATTATATATTGTATCGATTATACCTTGTATCTATTATATCTTGTATCGATTATATCTTGTATCTATTATATCTTGTATCTATTCTATCTTGTATCTATTGTATCTTGTATCTATTATATCTTGTATCTATTGTATCTTGTATCTATTATATCTTCAGTCTTATATCTTGTATCTATTCTCTCTTGTATCTATTATATCTTGTTTCTATTATATCTTGTGTATATATATATATATATATATATATATATATATATATATATATATATATATTAAATCTATATATCTTATATCTATTATATCTTGTATCTATTATATATTGTCTCTATTCTCTCTTGTATCTTTTATATCTTGTATCTATTATATCTTGTCAATTATATCTATTATGTCTTGTATTTATTGTATCTTGTGTCTATTATATCTTCTATCTATAATGTCTTGTCTCTGTTGTGTCTTGGATCTATTCTATCTTGTGTCTTTTATATCTTGTATCTATTATATCTTATATCTATTATATCTTATATCTTATATCTATTGTGTCTATTGTATCTTATCTCTCTTGTATCTTGTATCTATTGTATCTTATGTCTATTATATCTTGTATCTATTATATCTTTTATCTATTATATCTTATATCTATTATATCCTGTATCTATTGTATCTTTATCCATTATATCTTGTATCTATTAAATCTTGTATCTATTATATCTTGTATCTATTATATCTTCTGTCGATTATACCTTGTATCTGTTATATCTTCTATCTGTTATATATTGTATCTATTATATATTGTATCTATTATATCTTCAGTCTTCTATCTTGTATCTGTTCTCTCTTGTATCTATTATATCTTGTTTCTATTATATCTTGTGTATATATATTAAATCTATATATCTTATATCTATTATATCTTGTATCTATTATATATTGTCTCTATTCTCTCTTGTATCTTTTATATCTTGTATCTATTATATCTTGTCAATTATATCTATTATATCTTGTATTTATTGTATCTTATGTCTATTATATCTTGTATCTATTATATCTTTTATCTATTATATCTTATATCTATTATATCCTGTTTCTATTGTATCTTTCTCCATTATATCTTGTATCTATTATATCTTGTGTCTATTGTATCTTGTGTCTATTGTATTTTGTGTCTATTGTATTTTGTGTCTATTGTATCTTGTGTCTATTGTATCTTGTGTCTATTATATCTTTTTCATTATATCTTGTATCTATTATATATTGTATCTATTATATCTTTTTCTATTATACCTTGCATCTATTATATCTTGTATCTATTATATCTTTTATCTATTATATCTTATACCTATTATATCTTATATCTATTATACCTTGTATCTATTATATCTTATGTCTTATATCTTGTATCTATTCTCTCTTGTATCTATTATATCTTGTATCTCTTATATCGTGTATCTATTATATCTTGTGTCTATTTTATCTTCTGTCTATTTTATATTGTCTCTATTCTCTCTTGTATCTTTTATATCTTGTATCTATTATATCTTGTCAATTATATCTATTATATCTTGTATTTATTGTATCTTATGTCTATTATATCTTGTATCGATTATACCTCTTATCTATTATATCTTGTATCGATTATATCTTGTATGTATTATCTCTTGTATCTATTATATATTGCATCGATTGTATCTTGCATCTATTGTATCTTGTATCTATTATATCTTTTTCTATTATACCTTGCATCTATTCTTTCTTGTATCTATTATATCTTGTATCTATTATATCTTTTTCTATTATACCTTGCATCTATTATATCTTGTATATATTATATCTTTTACCTATTATATTTTGTATCAATTATATCTTGTATCAATTATATCTTGTATCTATTATATGTTGTATCAATTATATCTTGTATCTATTATATCATGTATCTATTATATCTTGAATCTATTATATCTTTATCTTTTATATCTTGTATCTGTTATATCTTGTATCTGTTATATCTTGTATCTATTATATCTTATCTATTATATTTTATCGATAATATCTTATCTATTATATCTATTATATCTTGTATTTATTATATCTTGTATCGATTATATCTTGTATCTATTATATCTTTTCTCTATTATATCTTCTATCAATTATATCTTCTATCAATTATATCTTGTATCATCTATTATATCTTGTATCTATTAAATCTTATCTATTATATCTTATCTATTATATCTTGTGTCGTTTGTATCTTTATCTATTATATCTTGTATTTATTATATCTTGTTTCTATTATATCTTGTATCTTGTATCTATTGTATCTTGTATCTATTCTATGTTGTATTTATGATATCTTGTATCTATTATATCTTGTATCTATTATATCTTGTATCTATTATATCTTGTATCTATTATATCCTGTATCTATTGTATCTTTATCTCTTGTATCTTTATCTATTATATCTTGTGTCTATTATATCTTGTGTCTATTATATCTTGTATCTATTATATCTTGTATCTATTATATCTTGAATCTATTATATCTAAAATCTATTATATCTTAGATATTATACCTTGTATCTATTATATCTGAGACATATTATATCTTGTTTCTATTATATCTTATATCTATTATATCTTGTATGTCTTATATCTTGTATCTATTATATCTTGTATTGATTATATCTTTTATCTTTTATATCTTTTAACTGTTATATCTTGTATCAATTACATCTTCTATCTATTATATCTTGTATCTATTATATCTTGTTTCTATTTTATCTTGTTTCTATTATCTTTTGTGTACATATATATATATATATATATATATATATATATATATATATATATATATATATATATTAAATCTTGTATCTATTATATCTTATATCTGTTATATCTTGTATCTATTTTTCTATTTTATGTAACATCTATTATATCTTGTATCTATTTTTCTATTTTATCTAACATCTATTATATCTTGTATCTCTTATATCTTGTATCGATTATATCTTGTATCTATTATAAAATATCTATTAAATCTTGTATCTATTATATCTTATATCTATTATATCTTGTATCTATTTTATCTCTTCGATTATATCTTATCTATTTCTCTTATCTATTATATCTATTATATCTTGTATCTATTATATCTTGTATCTATTATATCTTTTTCTCTTATACCTTGTATCTATTCTTTCTTATGTCTTTTATCTTGTATCTATTCTCTCTTGTATCTATTATATCTTGTATCTCTTATATCGTGTAAGCCTGGTGTTGGCTTAGTGGTTAGGGTGGAGGCTTGGGATCCCAGGGTCCTGAGTTCAAGTCCCGTTGGCTGCTGAATTAACACCAGGGGGTTGACTCAGCCTGTCATCCTTCTGAGGTCGGCGAAGTGAGTACCAGTGTACTGGTCCCCGTGTATGCCCCGGTTAGAATAGGTGTACCATATCCCTGTGTGTCGTAAGAGGCGACCAGGGTTGGCGTCAGGAAGGGCATCCGGCCATAAAACATTGCCTCAAGAAAAAGCCTAACCCCTGCACAGCAGGGAAAAAATAGCTGTAAAAACGGTCATTTTTTATTTTGTGTATCTATTATATCTTGTGTCTATTCTCTCTTCTGTCTGTTATATCTTGTATCTATTATATCTTGTATCGATTATACCTTGTATCTATTGTATCGATTATGTCTTGTATCTATTATATCTTGTATCTATTATATCTTGTATCTATTATCTCTTGTATCTATTATATCTTTTATCTATTCTATCTTGTATCTATTATATCTTGTATCTATTGTATCTTGTATCTATTATATCTTATGTCTTATATCTTGTATCTATTCTCTCTTGTATCTATTATATCTTGTATCTCTTATATCGTGTATCTATTATATCTTGTGTCTATTATATCTTCTGTCTTATATCTTGTATCGATTATACGTTGTATCTATTATATCTTGTATCTATTATATCTTGTTTCTATTATATCTTGTGTATATATATATTAAATCTATATATCTTATATCTATTATATCTTGTATCTATTATATATTGTCTCTATTCTCTCTTGTATCTTTTATATCTTGTATCTATTATATCTTGTCAATTATATCTATTATATCTTGTATTTATTGTATCTTGTGTCTATTATATCTTCTCTCTATAATGTCTTTTCTCTATTGTATCTTGAATCTATTCTATCTTGTCTTTTATATCTTGTATCTATTATATCTATTGTATCTATTGTATCTTGTCTCTCTTGTATCTTGTATCTATTGTATCTTATGTCTATTATATCTTGTATCTATTATATCTTTTTTCTATTATATCTTATATCTATTATATCCTGTATCTCTTGTATCTTTATCCATTATATCTTGTATCTATTATATCTTGTATCTATTATATCTTATGTCTATTATATCCTGTATCTATTATATCTTGTATCTATTCTATCTTATATCTTGTTTCTCTTATATCTTGTTTCTATTATATCTTGTGTCTATTATATCTTGTATCTATTATATCATGTGTCTATTATATCTTCTGTCTTATATCTTGTATGTATTATATCTTGTATCTATTATATCTTGTGTCTATTGTATCTTGTATCTATTATATCTTTTTCTATTATATCTTTTTCTATTATACCTTGTATCTATTCTTTCTTGGATCTATTATATCTTGTTTCTATTATATCTTGTTTAGATTCTATCTTGTATCTATTCTATCTTGTTTCTTTTGTATCTTTTATCTTTTATTTCTTCTATCTATTATATCTTGGATCTATTATATCTGATCTATTATATCATATCTATTATATCTTGTATCTATTATATCTTGTATCTATTATATCTTGTATCTATTATATCTTGTATCTATTGTATCTTGTATCTATCGTATCTTTATCTATCATATCTTGTGTCTTTTCTATCTTGTATATATTATATCTTGTATCTATTATATCTTGTATCTCTTATATCTTGTATCTATTATATCTTGTATCTATTATATCTTGTATCTATTATATCTTGTTTCTATTACATCTTGTGTCTATTATATCTTGTGTCTATTGTATCTTCTGTCTATTGTATCTTCTGTCTATTGTATCTTGTGTCTATTGTATCTTGTGTCTATTGTATCTTGTGTCTATTGTATCTTGTATCTATTATATCTTTTGTCTATTATATCTTGTGTCTATTATATCTTGTGTCTATTATATCTTGTGTCTGTTGTATCTTGTGTCCATTATATCTTATAACTTATATCTATTATATCTTGTTTCTGTTATATCTTGTGTGTATTATATATTTTGTCTATTATATCTTAAATCTATTATATATCAATTATATATATTATATCTTATATCTATTATGTCTATTATATCTTTTTTCTATTATATCTTAAATATATTATATCTTATATCTATTATATCTTATAACTTGTATCTATTATATCTTGTATCTATTATATCTTGTGTCTGTTATATCTTAAATCTATTATATATCAATTATATCAATTGTATCTTATATCTATTATATCTTATGTCTCTTATATCTTGTATCTATTATATCTTGTATCTATTATATCTTGTATCTATTATATCTTATAACTTATGTCTGTTATATCTTATATCTATTATATCTTATTTCTGTTTTATCTTCTGTCTGTTTTTCTTCTATATTATATCTATTATATCTTGTATCTATTTTATCTTATGTCTATTATATATTGTATCTATTATATCTTATATCTATATACCTCGTGTTGTCTTAATGGTTCGGGTGGTGGGCTTTGGATTCTGGCGTCCTGAGTTCAAATCCCGCTCAGCTGTTGAATTAATACCAGGTGGGGTTAACTCGGCCTGTCCTCCTTCAGAGGTCGGCAAAATGAGTGCCAGCATGCTGGTATCGTGTGTCGGCGTGGCGACGTCAGGATTGTTCCCCATAGCCAAGCAGACTGCTGAGGCAGCACCAATGCTCTGCAGAGAGTATGGTACCAATGTATCTCATATAGATATATATATATAAATATATATATATGTATATATGACGTGTGGAGAGGCGAGCGTAGGAAGCCGATTCACGCGAGTAGTTTATAAAGTTAAAATGAATGCATAATTCATTCTTGCAACCCCGATACATGTTAATTCTAGCCACTTATCTCCTGCTGTCTTGTTTTGTTTTGTGATTTGGAAGAGGTTTAATTTTATTTTATTTTATTTTTTTGCATAAAAATTAAAATGGGAGTGCTCGTCACATTCCACATATTTCGATTTACCCGCCAATTTCGACCACGTGCCTTTTGGTTGAATTGCTTGCATGAGCGGGAACAATCGTCTGGGTGTGCAGAGGAACAGTTGTCCTTTGCGGATGATGTGGTTTTTCCATGTGAGACATAATCTGCAGCCGATACTTACCGTTACAGCCAGGAGGTGCATTTGATGTTTAAATGATGAATGTGGTCATCATTGGTTAGATATTTATTGGTATGCCGTCCTGATGAGGGTAAATCAGCCCGAAATTGTATTGGGCGGCTCCGTTTGATGGTTCACTAATGTTGACCATGCAATCTTTGTCTGTTTGCCAGAGTTGCTGGGCTGAGGCCTCCGGATTGGAGGTGACACTTTGGTGTACGACTCTGTCCAATGGATATTCGGGGAGTGTTCGTCATGCTCCGCATATGTCGATTAAATTAAAATTGATAAAGCCTCCACACAAATTCTGTTGTTGGAAAAAAAGAGGGGGTGGAGGGGGGTGGGGGAGAAAGAGATAGAGATGAAAGGAGTGAGGAGGGGTGTGGGAAGGGAAAGACAGTGAGAGGAAAGGAAGGCAGACGTGTGGTGGAGCGTTAATTACGATTCATACTGTCTCATCTAAATGATTGCATAGAATAACAGTGAAGATGGAAACAAAATAATGTCTGAAATCCATTTTCTACCGGTCATACTATAAATACCACCCAGGCACGTCCGGAGACAAACACCCTCTGGACACATACAGAGACGAACATCGCCTGGCACATCCAGAGACAAACTCCCGTCTGGATATAAGTACCGCGCAGATACATTTTGAGACAAACACCACACGGACGCGTCCGGAGACCAGCAACGCCGCCCGGACTCGTCCGGAGACCAACAACGCCGCCTGGACGTGTCCGGAGACCAACAACGCCGCCCGGACGTGTCCGGAGACCAACAACGCCGCCCGGACGTGTCCGGAGACCAACAACGCCGCCCGGACGTGTCCGGAGACCAACAACGCCGCCCGGACGTGTCCGGAGACCAACAACGCCGCCCGGACGTGTCCGGAGACCAACAAGGCCGCCCGGACGTGTCCGGAGACCAACAAGGCCGCCCGGACGTGTCCGGAGACCAACAAGGCCGCCCGGACGTGTCCGGAGACCAACAAGGCCGCCCGGACGCGTCCGGAGACCAACAACGCCGCCCGGACGCGTCCGGAGACCAACAACGCCGCCCGGACGCGTCCGGAGACCAACAACGCCGCCCAGACCTGACCACTGTTCGGATATGTCCAGAGACAGACAGACAGGGGAGGGGAGGGTGAGAGAGGTGTGGGAGGAGGGTGCTGCACTGTATTTGGAGGGGGTAAAGCAAGGATGGGACAAAGAGAGGGAGGGTGGGGATAGTGGAGTTAGCAGAGAGAATATGTTGTGCTTTATGAACAGCGTACGCACGCACGCACGCACGCACGCATGTATGCACACATTAGTGCTTAGCCGATATCGGCAATTTTTCGGGAATCGGCAGGTTGGAGTCGGTGAGATTACCGACTACCGTACGTACTGTATACAACCTAGAAACCTTGAGTAGCTTTCACCAAAAAACAACGTTGTATTTATATAGATGTTTCACGGAGATGTTCACAAACATTAATCTTCATAAACAGCTGTGTGTCACAGATGGGGAAAAAAAATTTGGCTCGGTAATTTAGAAAACACGTTAATACGGCAAATGGCTCAGAAATTGGGTGTTATTTCGCCACAACTCGCTCGGGGGCGACTGAGCACGAACCACTCGCTCGCGGGCGACGGAGCACGAACCACTCGCTCGTGGGCGACAGAGCACGAACCACTCGCTCGCGGGCGACAGAGCACGAACCACTCGTTCGGGGGCGACGGAGCACGAACCACTCGTACGGGGGCGGCTGAGCACGAACCACTCGATCCGGGGCGACGGAGCATGAACCACTCACTCGGGGGGGGGGTGACGGGGTGCGGTCAGTGTCCATCCAATTAAATGGTTGATAAGGAATGGTTTGGCCTGGCTGTCGCTGCATATCATATAGGATCCCTTTAACTTTAAAGCTAAGCAGCAGTTAATGATATAATATGAATTTGTTTGAATAATGACTTTATCCACAAAAGCGTTGCAGCTTAACTGCGCAAACGTTATAACTTTTTTTTTTATAATGTCCGTTTTTTTTTCACCAGATTTTTTTTTGATTCCCTTTCGAGCACCTCACGAAACCTTCGAAAATATAGACACAGATATTGTTCACTCAATATAATTCTCCAAACAGTAGAAAAAGATCAGTTTATTGGTTTGGAAATTTCACATTTTCTTTTGTGTGTCTGAAGAAGGAGGGAACATAACTTTGCTTGCTTGAAGTAAATAGGTATATCAGTTTAGTTATAAGACTCGTTATTTCTTTAAATTATCAGATTTCACAACAGATTTCGACATTTATTTCGTCTGGACAATATCCGATCCTCAAATCCGAAATCACATTTCGATCACATACTTTAATTAGATCGTGGAAAATCGTATCATATAATACATGAAATCGCTCCAAGCTCCTAATTTGAAAACTATAGAACTTACAAAAGTGATGTACACAACGATTCATAGCTATGATGAACAGGCATTCGATAATTTATATGAGTGAGGAAAGAGAAAAAACAACTTTATTGTGAAAAAATCGTTGCGGCCTGTTCCAAGTCAAGGCATAGTTGAGCAGGCCAAAAAAACATGGCCACTTCAGACCCAGGCAAAATTACCTTGGTTACACATTAATACCCCAGAGAGCGAGGTTGTTAAGGATCGTCAAATGAAGGATATAATTAAGTGACGCCGTTAATTATCTTCAAAAGGGATGTTTTAATTAACCCAAACATCCAATTTTCACTTTCACTTCCTTGTAGTTTTCTTGGTGTGCAGGCAAAGTTTCAGGCTGATAGGTTTCATGGTTTTGGAGTTGTGGAGGAGACACACTGACTGACACACACACACACACACACACACACACACACACACACACACACACACACACACACACACACACACACACACACACACACACACACACACACACACACACACACACACACACACACACTGCCTTTTATTAGTATAGATTTATTTATTTTTGCAAAATATTTATTTCAAATAAGGTCACCATTCTCTCCCTATAAATTCCTTCAACTGCTTGTCATTAAATTTTCTGATGGGATTCCCCTCCTCTCCCCTGAGCCCTCAATTTACCCCCTTTCCGGCTGTGTAATCATCATTTATGTCTAGTTTTCGAGTTCTAAATATACGGCTGGTTCTTCAATGCCTCCAATTATTCCACCACCTTGTAGTAAGATTGGGAATATTTTTGATGGGCAGCCAGGCCTGCTTTTGGACTCAAGGTGGCAGCAGTTTGGAATTTGTCTCGGATGCCGGAAATAACTCCCCGCTCTTTGTGAAAGACACGTAGGGTATTTTTTAACATCCACCGATAACCCATTCTCACAGATGTGTCCCCCAGCTTCATGTCCTTCCGAGGGACGGAGCACTCATTGATGCCTCACACCATGAGTGTGACTGTTTACACTTGGGTCAAGATTCGAACCCAGGCTAGACAACTCGAACATGAGTGCATTCATCTTGAAGCTATCCTGACAAGCCCTGGTTTTTGGATAGATGAGTGTATTCATACAATCTATACATGTTTAGTTTTTACATCAATATGTATCTTTTATTATTATTATTTTTTTGCAGGCTCAGAGTGCCATGGATTTGGCTCGGGCCATTCTTGAACATCCCATCCTCGATTCTTGGTTTCTCGCAGCCGAGTTGGGAAGATTTCCGGCGCACTCGCTGCGGCCGTCTGCCTTGCGCCTGGTGTCTAAGACTCTCAGCTTGGGAGCTGCTGAACTGGTACGATCTGCAGCGCTGCTCGGTGCCGGGGTACTGTTGCAGGTGCAGTGGTATACAAAACGGGCACTTGTTGCCTGTGAACGTGAAGTGGGAGGTACAGCTGACACTCCATCACTGGCACACTCATCATCAGCATTGAGATGCTTGAGTACTTTGTACGATTGCACAGGCGCTGCACAGCGTGCTGAAGTTTTGCATCTGTTGCTCGGATTGCCAAAACATTTGCTGGTGTTCACACTTGAAGAGTTTGAGCCGACCACTCTCACGGTGTATGGAAAGGCTCTCCTGGCGATGGTCACCAGTGCAAGATTGGAGGAGCTACAAGTCCTGAGTTGCAATGAGCTTGCTCAATTGGTCGAAATGTTGAGTTATTCGCCAGACGCAGATGCAGAGTCATTGCTGGATGCCCTGACTCGGTTGGTTTGCGAGGTTACTTTGTGGGCTGACCTACTACCACACACGCTGGTGTCCCTTTGCCTCAGTCTGAACACGCCCTCAGCATTGAGGCTGACCGCGGAATTGGTGCGACATAGCGCTGCCCACTGCTACGCCTGGGAACAATGGCTGCTGAGTCATGGGGCAGTGCGCAGACTACGTCAACAGCTCTCTGTTTGCTGGCTCATTGTTTCAGCCCACCTGGATGCTCTGGAGAAGCATGGGGTGTCCCTTGTTGGTATGGTTGTAGATTATAATAAATCCTTATTTTAGAATTAAAAGGTATCTTCAAGTTGATTCTGTAACTGTTGGATAGCTCACTTGCACATGCAACTCGCTCGTCTTCTTCACATGTGGTGCTGATTCATTTGTGCTGTTGTGAAAATGCAGTGAATGACTCACCAATGTTGTAACCTCAGGCGATCATCGGGTATTGAATCGGCTTTGGAACGTTCTGAGCCCTGTGCTGACTAGAGCACTGAGTATGACTGAAGACCAGACTTCAGGCTCTGAAGACCAGGCCGTGATAGACCAGGAAGCTACACAAATCACTCTGATTTCTCGGCTGCTGCACATCCGGCCTCCGCCGAGCTGGGATCATCTTTTGTACAAACTGCCGTGTTTGCTGCAGAATCCAAAGCAAGCTCTCTGGTATTTGAGCATCCATTCCTTCCTGGAGTGAATGTTTCTTATTTGTGAGATTGTATACCTCAAAGCTATTTGATAATACTGGAGTAACTTTGAGAGTCAATTAAGAAAAATAATGTACTTTGAACAGGTGATATACAGTGGCAACAAATGTGAATGTCAAGCCCCTGTCATACCTTGACGATTTCGCCACCCGCCACCGTATGGCAACGTATCAAAATTTATCTAAAACGCTGGCGTGCGCTGAACTTTTTTTTCAGTTTTGGGTGTATAATAGTGTATTCATAACGAGTTGGACATACGCATAACGTATTAGTAATGTACAAAGAACGTTTCAATCACTTATAGATAACTTATACCAACGGATGCTTAGCGTGTTGTCGGCGTTCACACCTTATGCCCAACGATAGTCTAACTTATGCATAGCGCGGCAGCATATTGCCGACGATCACGTGGCATAGCCTATTAAAAGGCTGCCACTCAACGATTCAAATCATAACAGCACTAGACATCGAAGTGTCAACATCACCGTCATGCCGAAGAAAACTTCGAAGAACCCCTCGTTATGGAGTTCCACCATTAGCTGGTCATACATGCCAAACTGCCGTCGTCTCCCGATCCATGGTCTCACCCAGTTCCTTCTCCTCCATTCACCTCTTGTTCTCCTGGCTCGATTGGCACGCAACTGGTACAGTGTCGAATCGATGAGGTCATGTTGATGTTGGAGGACAGCTAGTAGGTATTCTCGTCTCAGCCTTGCCGGATCCTCCATCTCTCGGATGACATGGACATCTGCTCACCATGGAGTCTGGAACACTGATGGGTTCCTCCTGTGAACCCCTTTTTTATAAACCAATTCCCCTAAACGCTACCAATACGCCATTATACGGTAGCTGTAAGTTAGAAACACGTTCAGTAAGTTCTGTGGTCGTCCGGAAGACGTCTACATACGTCAATATGCGTTGGAGATACGTTACACATTGGTTCAAAGCACGTTACTCATAGGTTAGAAATAAGTTTCGGTACGCTAAACATTACCTCGACGTATTTCGACTTATGAGTAACTTACAAGTAACGTGTGTCGACATGTGTCAACGATCGCATAACGTGCCTACAACTTATGGCCAGCGTATGCGGAACGTGTGTGTCATACGCCGAGCTTGGCATACGACTGCGTATGCCAGCGTGCTTCAGCCTGCTCTTAACGTATACAAAACTTACCCATAACGTATTCGACGTGTGCCAGCGTATTTGCCAAATTTTTAATACGTCGGCATACGCTGGCAAAAACGTCAAGGTGTGATAGGGGCTTCAGCAACAATTCCTCCATATTTACCATATATAAAGTATCAAGTGTGTGCATGGGTATTGTCATGGTTACCTGAACGACCCAAATTATTTAATACCTCGCAAATCCAACCTGTCCCATTACTGACAGGAATATTAAGAGGGGGTAGGGGGAGAGAGAGGTGGGGGGGGGAGAGAGTGGTGAGGGGGAGGAGGGGAAGAGAGAAAGGTGAGGTGGGGTAAGGAGGGGGAGAGAGGTGAGGAGGGAGGGAGGGGAGGGAGAGTTGAGGAGGGGGGGGATAGAGAGAGGGAGAGGGACAAAGGACGAGGGGGGAGAGCGACGCCTCACCACATGTCACTATACACTCCAGGAGGGGGTCGGGGAGATGAGGAGGGGTAAGGGGGGAAGTGAGTATTCTGGACTTGCGGGGTTGGTCCCATCTGCTGGCTTTAGTATAGGATTGAATGAAATGGGGTACGTTAAAACAGCACATTCAAATGGGTCACACTAAACACCACCCGGAGACATCCATGGCGAGTGGAGGGGGGAGGGGCTTTGGAAGGAGGTAAGCTTGAAGGGAGGGGAAGGGAAGGAAGGGCATTTTCCTTCAGTCGTCAAAAAGCCATGCCAGTGTTTGTGCCTTTATTTAATTTCCGCACACATTTCACTAAAATGTGATAAGTTCTAGAATCTCTTCACCTGAGCTGAATTTCAAATTTTAAACTGTGGAATTGATCCTAGCAGCAGGTCCAACTGCTAAAATAAGTGTTCATTTGTCCAATTCACACATTCTTTGACACCCCTTCCTCTCCTCGACCTCTGGAGAGTTGTATGGTGGTGGAGAGGCTTAGGAGGAGGTTAGCATGAGGGGAGGGATAGCAGCTTGAGTGGAGGGGAAGGGAAGGCAGCATACCGGGGTGACACAACGTACCCAAACAGCAACGTTTTCTTTTTCACCGCCAGGTTTTATATCCAACCAGGTAGGAGCATTTAAAACCCACGCTATCTACCTGGAAAAGGCCTGTCTGCCTGCTTGAATGCATGCATGCTCGTCCATGCAGCGACCTTTGCACCCTTCCAGTCAGTTTACACTCTTGGGAAGCTGTTTTAAATTTGAAACTAAACCGTCAGTCGTTAACAACCCTCCGTACGCATTTCTCCAACCTCCTCATGGTATATGCTAACCATGCACATGTACCGGCGATATACTCATCCTTTCGCTGACACACGTGTACGCATTCTCACCGGCACGCTCAACTTTCCCCACAACCACACTGCACAGCACGTCTTGTGTAGCTTCGGCACCACAGCACATCCGCTCCCTGCATGCCGAAGCACATGCTTCTCGCGACTGCAATACCCACGCACCACACACACTTAACCAAGCATGCAGGCAGGCACACACCCCCGTGGAGAATCCCTTTACAAACCCAAATCTCCCCATTTGTACCATGTCCATGTGTGTTGTCTATGTACCTATTCGTGCTTGCAGCAACTACCGGCTGCATCTCCCGATTGGGATACCCCGCCGGCTCTCACTGCACGTTTGTGCCCTCCCGTAAGGTCACGCGTGCCCTACACGCATTCTCCCCCATACTTGCCCCAATTTCCTCCTTGGCGGAGTTCCAAACACAAGGTTCGATTCGACGTTTGCTTGGCAAGCAATTTTGCGATTGGTCATACCAAGCACCATCCGGAGATGCCCAGAGTGCCAAACATTGCGCGAATTGGACAAATTAACACTTTTTCGCAGTTGGAACTGCTGTTAAGATCAGTTCTGCAGTTTAAATTTTGAAATTTGGCTCAGGTTAAGAGATTGTCGAGCTTATCGCATTTTAATTGTAAAATGTGTGCGGAAATTAATTAATGGCACAAACACTGGCATCTCAAGGTGTTCATCAGCATTGCGATGGATTCAGCGATTCGTAGGTATGAAGTTTTATTGTACAGAAACCGACCTGTTCCAATGCGAGGCATTTTTGAGCTGAGCAGACAAAATGGTGGATTTAGACTCCGAGCTGAACGAGGTGAATGCAGGCTGACCAAAGGTAAGCCTGTTTGTGGTTTTACCGTTAATTATCTTCAAAAGGGGTGTTTGAATTAACTTAAACACCCAATCTTCACTCATGCACTCCCTTGGAGCTCTCTTGGTATGCATGCAAAGTTTTGGGCTGCTCGGTTTCATGGTTTTGGAGTTATGGAGGAGACGCTGACTGACTGACATGTGCACACACACACACACACACACACACACACACACACACACACACACACACACACACACACACACACACACACACACACACACACACACACACACACACACACACACACACACACACACACACACACACACACACACACACACACACACACACACATTCATTATTATAGATAATCTATATTTAATGGGAGCAAGTGCATGTCCACTACATGGTCAAAAGTATGCGGACACCTCTTCTTCTAATTAGTGGCCATTTCAGCCACACCCATTGCTGACAGGTGTATAAAATCAAGCACACAGCCATGTAATCTCCATAGACAAACATTGGCAGTGGAATGGGCCATACTGAAGAACTCGGTGACTTTTAACGTGGCACCGTCATAAGATGCCACCTTTCCAACAAGTCAGTTCATCAAATTTCTCTCCTGCTAGAGCTGTCTCAGTCAAATTTAATTGCTGTTTTTGTGAAGTGGAAACGTCGAGGAGCAACAAGAGCTCAGCCACGAAGTGGTAGGCCATACAAGCTCACAGAATCGGGACCGCTGAGTGCTGAAGCACGAAGCGTGGAAAGATCGTTCGTCGGTTGCAACACTCACCACCGAGTTCCAAACTGACTCTGGAAACAACTTCAGAAGAAGCGCTGTTCATTGTTCATTGTTGGTGGTAACCAGGGTCAGGTCATGGGCACAAAAATATATCCTCCCCCCCCCCACCTTCTGCATAGGGGAAGCTGGGGGGGGGTGACATGATTTTTCACCTTTACACTTATCACAGTGCAAGTGGTTTCCTGATCTCTGCTGCAGACAGGGGTGATTATTAACGATGGCACAAAATATATTTTCCCCACCGGTCCGGAAGTGTTTATGAAGATGAAAACGCTGGTCATATGTTCACTACAGATTGGTAGGTTTTGTTTGAATTGACTGTTTGCAAGGGATTTTGTCTTGATTGATAAATCAGTTACATTTATTGAACGGAAATACCCGTCATCGCCCAACAACACAGACACTGCCCAGGCACACTTGGACACCTCTGACGAAATGGGTGATCAATGCTTTGTCCCGCCGTCGCAGGCTGATCAGGTTTATTGTCATTCCGAGTTTGTGCCGTGTTGCTGTGCCTTGCTTGTGCTGTATTCGTGTCATGCTGTGGTGCTGTTTGTGCCACATTCTTGCTGTGGTGCTGTGTTGTGTGGTGACGTGCCATGTTCATGCTGTGCTGTCGTGCTGTGTCGTGCCATGTTCATGCTGTCGTGCTATTTCATGCTGTGCTGTCGTGCCATGTTCGTTCTGTGGTGTCGTGCCATGTCGGTGCCGTGTCGTGCCGTGTCGAGGTCCTGCCCAGTGGAGGGGGGGTGGGGAGAGGGGTGTGCGGTGGTTGTGGATATTGTGTGCTGATGGTTGATGGGGGATTGTGGAAGGGCAAGGCTGGTAGAGATCCTGAAAGTTTTCGTGTCCTCGGTCAAATCCTCTTGGAGGAGTAGATGATACATCCATACTTACTTTGCATTATAAATAGATGGTGATTAATTTGACTTGCAGAGATTTGTGTTGATAATAGAAAATTATTTTCAGGTCCTCTTGTGGTAACTGCCAGGCAATGGCAGCAGGTGTTTGATTCACCGCTAAAATCGTCCGTGTACATGTGCTGGTAGCTGGGTGGAGACGGTGCTAGCTTTCAGCGACGGTTGTTTCTTCCACCTAATCGTGGGTATGGCATCCTCTCTCAATCGTGGTAGATAACCGCAAGATGTAGCCACCCCCGTTGTTTCATAACGTGCTCCGTAACATGTTCTGAGCACAAAGGGGAACATTTTTCTCGGCCTGAACCACACTCGTTTGCATTCCCCTTCAAGGCCTCACAAGGCCCACCCTTGGATAGAAAGTGTGAAAATTCTTTGTTTCCGTGTTCCTCGTTTTGTTTCGATCTTTCCTGCTATCTAGTTTCTACCTCTTCAACATTATCCGACATCCTTTCGTCGCTTCCAAAAAAATTCAAAAACAAACAAACGCAATTTAATTTCATCCGGTTACGATTCTCATCTCTATTGCTGGTTCTATGCCGCCCTCCCCTTCTTCTCTCCAAATGGAATCTACATTAAATATAAACACTTCTTTAAAATAAATAAATAATCGTTTTAAGAATGCATTTCAACCCTTATTTCTCCTTTACAAATACTTCTTTTTCAATGTTCTCCTTCTTCAACACGATTTATGGATTCTTATTCTTCAAAAGGATTATTTTTCTGAGGTTTTTGTCTGCACTTTGCCTTGTCCAAAAACTTCCCCATCCACCCCCCCCCCCACTCATCACACGCACGCACACACACACGCACACACGCACACACACACGCACACACACACGCACACACACACACCTCACTTCCTCTCCCTCTCTCTGTTGAATTCACTCCCCCCTCGACTCCTCTTGCTCACTCGATTCCTCTCCTTGATCTCCCACTTGACTTCTTCTCTCTTTCCACCCCCCCTCCCGCAATGCCTCACCTTGCCCCCACAAAGGCTCTCCCTTCCATCATACACCATCCTAACACGTCATCTCCCCCTATATCCATCTGTGTGGACCTAAAACATCCTTGGTCCAACCTGACAGATCTCTCAATCTTGGTCGCTGTCAATATACCAGAGACGCAGGCCCTACTCGCCTGCGTTTGGCCCTGCGTTGTCTTGTGGTGCCTCGGGTAGTGACTCACCCGCTGAAAATGCCCAATTTTATTTTACACGACGTTTACCCTTTTTGTGCGATCTTTCATTATACGAACAGTCACTGACATAAATAGATATTTACAAAAAAATGTAAACATTTCGTTTTTAAAAGTCTCTTCAACAGTTTTGTTGGAGTGCTTGCTTGAGTGCTTTGGCCACTTGGTGAGCAATTTTCAGGCTTCGATCTCTACAAGCCTCCATGGCGACACTGCGGCGTGGTTCCCTGTGGGGACATCTCCAGAGTTCAGGGAAAATAAATTAGATGATTACAATGAGTAAAAAATGTTTTCAGTTGTTACAAAGCAATGAATTGCTACATCACAGCAGGATACCTGAGAGGTACGCACGCTCACTCGAAGCTGTCTATCCTGGGTTTGAATCCTGATCCCACTAATAAACTGTCATCCCGGTGTTTCACAGGCATGGTAAATCATCAATGTGTGTGCTGTCTCTTGGATGGACATTAAACTGGACGTCACATCTGCCGAATCTCTTCCCTCCCCTCTCCCTCCCCCACCCCATTCTCTCTCCCATCCCTCTCTTTCTCCCACCTCCCCCTCTCTCTCTCACTCTCTCCCACCCATATCCATCCTCCTCCTCAGTCGTATGCAGCACAAGGCTGCAGGTAGCATCATTGGCTGAGGGCGCGGCTATGTTGCTGATGCAATGCCCCTATTACCAGTACATTGGTACTCATTTTACTGATCTCGGAAGGATGAAAGGCTGAGTCAACCCCACCTGGTATTAATTCAACAGTTGACAAGGGCTCAAACTCAGGACCCTATGATCGAAAGCCAGTCACACTAACTGCTAAGCCAACACCAGGCTTACCCCATCCCTCTCTCTCACCCCCCCCACCTCCACTCCCACCCTGCACCCCCTTCTAGTAAGGTAACTGTTAAGGACTGACAGTTTAGTTTTGAATTTAAAATGGCTTCTCCAGAGTGGAGCATGTACGAATTGGATTCAGAGTGAGCCGACCGGAGGGGTGCAAAGGATGTGCGAGCATACATACATGCAGGCAGGCAGGCCTTTGCCAAATAGAGGGCGTGGGTTTTAAATGCTCCCGCCCAGTTTTATATAGAACCTGGCAGTTAAAAAGAAAATGTTGTTTGGCCACGTTTTATCGCCCTTGCCTTTCCTTCCCCTCACACTGCCTTCCCTTCCCCTCACACTGTCTTCCCTTCCCCTCACACTGCCTTCCCTTCCCCTCACACTGCCTTCCCTTCCCCTCACACTGTCTTCCTTTCCCCTCCTCTCATGCTACCTCCTCCTCCCCTCGTGCTGATTTCTCTTCTTCTTCCCTCACGCTGCCTTACCATCTGTCCCCTCACTCTTACCTCTTCCCAAACGCCCTCTACTCTCAACCTCCCATGGACATCTCCGGGCAGTCTCCACATGCTGTATTAATGTGCCTTTTATACGTACCCTATTTCGTTCAATCTTGTACTACCCCTCCCCCTTTCTCCACAAGTCCCACGACCAAATGCAAGACCAAAACCCCCTCCCCACACACTTACCCCCTCCCAAACCCCTGCCGCGTTACCCTCTCCTCCCCCATCCTCCTCACTCTCACCCCCCCTCCCGGAGTGTATAGCAACATTTGGTGATGTGTTGCTCTCACCACCCACCCTTCTTCGCTCTTCCCCCCTTCCTCACCCCCTCCTCGCTTCCGCTCCCTCTTCTCCCCCTCCCTCCTTTCTCCCCTCCGTTCTCTCTCTTCCTCTCTTGCTCCCCTCCCTCTTCTCTCCTTCTCCTCTCTCCTTCCCCTCTTTCTTCCCTCACCTTTAATATTCCTTTTGCGAAGCAACAGGTTGTGTTTGCTAGAATATAATACATCGTGTTTATGTACCTGTCATTCCAATTGCACTGGGCCATGGACTAACACCCTTGCCTAATGCCTGAGGCTTGCCGAACTGTGCTGCATCATGCAATGGCTGCACATGATTTTATTGTGGTGGAGTCAGGCTAGCTGTCCACTCAATGGATGTAAAGCAGCATGGTGGAGTCAGGCCAGGTGTCCACTCAATGGATGTGAAGCAGCATGGTGGAGTCAGGCCAGGTGTCCACTCAATGGATGTGAAGCAGCGTGGTGGAGTCAGGCCAGGTGTCCACTCAATGGATGTAAAGCAGTGTGGTGGAGTCAGGCCAGGTGTCCACTCAATGGATGTAAAGCAGTGTGGTGGAGTCAGGCCAGGTGTCCACTCAATGGATGTGAAGCAGTGTGGTGGAGTCAGGCCAGGTGTCCACTCAATGGATGTAAAGCAGTGTGGTGGAGTCAGGCCAGATGTCCACTCAATGGATGTAAAGCAGTGTGGTGGAGTCAGGCCAGCTGTGCACTCAATGGATGTAAAGCAGCGTGGTGGAGTCAGGCCAGCTGTGCACTCAATGGATGTAAAGCAGCGTGGTGGAGTCAGGCCAGGTGTCCACTCAATGGATGTAAAGCAGTGTGGTGGAGTCAGGCCAGCTGTGCACTCAATGGATGTAAAGCAGCGTGGTGGAGTCAGGCCAGGTGTCCACTCAATGGATGTAAAGCAGTGTGGTGGAGTCAGGCCAGCTGTCCACTCAATTGATGTAAAGCAGTGTGGTGGAGTCAGGCCAGGTGTCCACTCAATGGATGTAAAGCAGTGTGGTGGAGTCAGGCCAGGTGTCCACTCAATGGATGTGAAGCAGTGTGGTGGAGTCAGGCCAGGTGTCCACTCAATGGATGTGAAGCAGTGTGGTGGAGTCTGGCCAGGTGTCCACTCAATGGATGTGAAGCAGTGTGGTGGAGTCAGGCCAGGTGTCCACTCAATGGATGTAAAGCAGTGTGGTGGAGTCAGGCCAGATGTCCACTCAATGGATGTAAAGCAGTGTGGTGGAGTCAGGCCAGGTGTCCACTCGATGGATGTAAAGCAGCGTTGTGGAGTCAGGCCAGGTGTCCACTCAATGGATGTAAAGCAGTGTGGTGGAGTCAGGCCAGCTGTCCACTCAATGGATGTAAAGCAGTGTGGTGGAGTCAGGCCAGGTGTCCACTCAATGGATGTAAAGCAGTGTGGTGGAGTCAGGCCAGCTGTGCACTCAATGGATGTAAAGCAGCGTGGTGGAGTCAGGCCAGCTGTGCACTCAATGGATGTAAAGCAGCGTGGTGGAGTCAGGCCAGGTGTCCACTCAATGGATGTAAAGCAGTGTGGTGGAGTCAGGCCAGGTGTCCACTCAATGGATGTAAAGCAGTGTGGTGGAGTCAGGCCAGCTGTCCACTCAATGGATGTAAAGCAGTGTGGTGGAGTCAGGCCAGGTGTCCACTCAATGGATGTAAAGCAGTGTGGTGGAGTCAGGCCAGCTGTGCACTCAATGGATGTAAAGCAGCGTGGTGGAGTCAGGCCAGGTGTCCACTCAATGGATGTAAAGCAGTGTGGTGGAGTCAGGCCAGCTGTGCACTCAATGGATGTAAAGCAGCGTGGTGGAGTCAGTCCAGGTGTCCACTCAATGGATGTAAAGCAGCGTGGTGGAGTCAGGCCAGGTGTCCACTCAATGGATGTAAAGCAGTGTGGTGGAGTCAGGCCAGCTCTGCACTCAATGGATGTAAAGCAGCGTGGTGGAGTCAGTCCAGGTGTCCACTCAATGGATGTAAAGCAGTGTGGTGGAGTCAGGCCAGCTGTCCACTCAATTGATGTAAAGCAGTGTGGTGGAGTCAGGCCAGGTGTCCACTCAATGGATGTAAAGCAGCGTGGTGGAGTCAGGCCAGGTGTCCACTCAATGGATGTGAAGCAGTGTGGTGGAGTCTGGCCAGGTGTCCACTCAATGGATGTAAAGCAGCGTGGTGGAGTCAGGCCAGGTGTCCACTCAATGGATGTAAAGCAGTGTGGTGGAGTCAGGCCAGCTGTCCACTCAATTGATGTAAAGCAGTGTGGTGGAGTCAGGCCAGGTGTCCACTCAATGGATGTAAAGCAGTGTGGTGGAGTCAGGCCAGGTGTCCACTCAATGGATGTGAAGCAGTGTGGTGGAGTCTGGCCAGGTGTCCACTCAATGGATGTAAAGCAGCGTGGTGGAGTCAGGCCAGGTGTCCACTCAATGGATGTAAAGCAGTGTGGTGGAGTCAGGCCAGCTGTCCACTCAATTGATGTAAAGCAGTGTGGTGGAGTCAGGCCAGGTGTCCACTCAATCGATGTAAAGCAGTGTGGTGGAGTCAGGCCAGCTGTCCACTCAATTGATGTAAAGCAGTGTGGTGGAGTCAGGCCAGGTGTCCACTCAATGGATCTAAAGCAGTGTGGTGGAGTCAGGCCAGCTGTCCACTCAATGGATGTAAAGCAGTGTGGTGGAGTCAGGCCAGCTGAACACTGACCCGTGTATAATACTGTAATTGATATTTTCCATGCTTGAAAAGTGCATAACTCTGTGAAAAATTAATGAAAATCCTTGAAACTCGAACTTCTTCTGTAACTTATCATAATAAAGCTGTGTACCAAGTTTCAGTTGAATAAGTTAAAGGGTTTAGGAAAAACGACTGAAAAACCACAGGTTTTTCGGACGGACGGAGAACAAACCTCCAGTCCCCTCCGTTGATGGCCGATTGGGGACGAATAAACGAAAAGAACATGAAGGAGAGGGGAAAACAGGACAGATGGGCAACAAGATAAGTGAGTAGGGGAGAGAAAAGAAAAAGGAAGAGGTGAGATGGATAAAATGAAATAAAGTGAGAAAACCAGATGATGGAATAGAATGACAAATTGTAAGAGGTTTCAGTGAAGCAGAAGCCATTGTTGTTTTTGTGGGGAGCGTACGTGCAAATCCTGTCGATAAGACTATGTGCTCGTGCCTGTTTGTGTTGACTGACCATGTGATTTCTTTATATAGTTTGAATGAGCTCCTGAAGCGAATGGAATTGGTGTGTTTTGACCATGAAAGTTTTCAAATGGGAGGAAAAACATGTTTTACACTTTTTTAACAACAAGTAATTCTGCATTTCACACTTGTGTGCAGGTGGACATTAGTAGATGGAGAGATGAATCGTGAGGCAGTGATGAATCCAACGCTGCGCGATGATCTGGCAGTTGCCGGCCTGACGGCCATCTTGGCAAGTCTAGGCCAAGGCTCTGCATCTCGAGGCCATATCACCAGTATCGCACCACGGCTCCTCCGGCTCCTGGTTTGACGCTTTTGTTCACAATTGATAAAATATTTAAAAACTTTTCCCATGACATTTATAAAGTCCTAATTACTTGACAAATTGTTTGTTTTTTTGTTGTTGTGTTTTTGACAAGTATGTTCATCGCTTCCAGTTGTTTACCTGTCCGCTCACCTTTAGTTGCCTGCAGGTCACAATTATATATCGATCTTCACAAAACTTCACCAAACGGTGCATTTGGTAGTCTGACAGATGCTATTTATTTTTGAGGCCAAAGGTCAACGACTTTTTTTAAACTTCTAAAGTCCTAAATGTTCGTCTGATTGACTTTAATGTTCAAGAGGATTTGCATATCAGGTCACTGAATTCAACCACCAACTATTTTCTCAGGTCAAAAGGTCAACACAAGCCTAATTTCTAAAATTGATAGATTTGTGCAAATATATTGTTGTGGTTACCAAATTCGCAAACCACCATTCAGGTCCCTTAGGTGAGGTATCTCGGTAAGTACATGTGTAGTTAGGCCCGAACCCGTTGTCTAGTGGGAATACATGTCATTTATGCGAGCTGCGACTCTTCAGGATAGCCGTTTTTCTTTTACTATCTTTATTTTGGACCAACCGCCATGATTACCACCACAACCACAACATCAACCACCAACCACAACGCCGCTTCACCACAACCGCCACGACCTTCACGTCACACCTCGCAACCGTAGCATCGCCACCGTTCTTGCCCCGCTGTGGGTACCGGTGTTGGATTCGTGCAGAGCGCGCGTCGAACAGTGTGTACAAAATCACGGATTTTGTGCTTCAAAAACGGATCAAAAACGACACACGCCCACTTTTTGCCGTCCAATCGGTGAGCGAGGGGCGATTTGGCCCCGCCTCCAGAACGATCGATATATGCAAATTTGTGGATCAAAAAGCCTTCACGCCCACTTTTTCTCGGGCCAATGGGGAGCGAGGTGAAAGGTCAAAGGGACGGGGTCAAAGGCGAAGCTACGGGGGGGATAAAAGGACCGTGTTCGTCAGTCAGAGCCGTGTGGAAGTCTGGAGCCCGAAGCCTGCAGTAGCTGGAGAAGCTGAAGAGAGTCGAACGAGGAGAGCCCAAAGAAGAGTCCAGGGTGGAGAGTCCAGAGGCGGAGAGGCGGCAGCGGCGAAGGCAGACGAGGGGGTGCTCGCGACGGTGCCGGGAGCTGCACGCCCGAGGAAGGCCGGCAGCGCGACCTGGCCGAGGTGGAGACGCACACCAGGGATAATAAAGATCCTCTATACCCCGAGCATCAGCAACCCCCTCCTGTTTCCCCCCGCGCTGAGATAGTGCGACCAAGGGGGCCCCTTTCCCACCCCCTGCCAGGCACTGTCCGCGAGGCCCGCGGAGTGAGGCGCCATCGCCGCTCCGCGTCTCATCACCAGACGAGTAGGCGCGACCCGGTCTCGGCCTCAGGCCCGCCTCATTCTTGGGGGTATTCTTTTCCTTGGTTTTGGGTATGTGTTGTCGGCGCCGTCTGTGAAGTAGAATTGTATAAGTGTTGCCGTGTGCTCGGTAGTCGGTATTAGCTCTGCACTGTGTTTTCGCTTTTATATTTGCTTTTTGTGTAAATGGAATTGTGTTTTTTCTGTGTGCATTTGGTGGAATTGTATTTGTGTGCTTCCCGTGTGCCGCGAATAAATGTGCTTTATTGTTGAACTGTTCTCCCACTTCGCTTCGTCTTTTCCTCCATTGAATCCTCATCTTGCTTCACGTAAAGGGTTGGTAGTGGGCTGAATACGCCCGATAATTAATCGAACCCTCGAGGTCGACGATAACACCGCTCGGTTATTCTGATAGTACGGAACGGGTCGCTTAAGTGGCCCGTGTCCGAAGTCGACCTGCGGCGAGGTGCGATCGCCCGGTCTACCCTCCGCGTGGGTACTTAGGTAGGTCGAATTTGGCGAGCAACCCTATCCCACGCGGGGGCTGATTGGCTCGATCGCGGTGAGACCGAAAGGTCCACCCGTGACTGGTTCCCGGCGTTAGTCCGAGAGGGTCACGACTGGATTGTCCGTCCGGTGGGCGACGTGCCGCGATTCGAATTACGTGGCCGTCAGCACGCCGGCGGGCGTGAAAACCGCAACAATATAATATATTTATGTTTTTTTTAACACCGCCAGCACGGATAGCTGAGCGGTTTTCCTTCGGAGGCGGACACGTTGATCCTCAGAGATTATAACGCCTGTGGGAGGGGTGTGGCGTGGTACTGGCGGAACAATGGAGGCTTGGGGAAGCACACCACGGGGGGGGGGGGGGGAGGGAGGGTATACTCAAACCCCACGACAAATACACGGACGCAGCAACTTTAAATAAACACGGGATTTAATGTAAATAGACAAATATTTACAAGGGACAATAATTCAGATATAGTCATAATAATAATAATCGTTAGATAAATGAAACCTAAAGTCGAGTCACCTCGACACACAGACTTAAATACAGTTGAGGGGAAATGAAATAAAAGAAAATCCTTTATTCTGGTACTTAGCTTGGTCCAGAGATGGTCTTCATGGAAATTGGAATTGAGGCGCTTTGTCCTGCACATGTAGATGCTCGCAAAATGGCGCCAAGCCGCTCTCTCGCAGCGGGAAAACGTACGTCAGGCAATTCGTGAGCGGTATTCAACACCAAGGCTCAGAGACCCCGTGCAGCTGCTTTGTGCGTCGATCATCCTCACCCGACCTGCTGTTTGACATACACGAGGCTCTGGGGTCTGTCTCACGACCAAACAAGAGCAATGGCCAATGTCTTGTTCAGTATGTGAGGCAATTTGCCTTAGCACGAATATGAGAATCGTGCCATCTTCTTCATGCGTCGAAGGAAAGCCAGCCATAAATCCTTGTTCTTATAGGCCATCTCCTCTCCCCGTTCTCTCTCGACCGCATGCGTCCCTTACACCGAACTGAACCAACAAAGCCACCAACCTTCTCGCTTCTGATCCTTCCTGGCGTCACCCCGAACAACCGTTCCACCTCCAGGCATGGCTTGCTCGCACGAAACCCGAGAAGATGGGGCCTCTGCCTGCACGGCACGCCTGGTTCGCTTGTAAATGCAAAAACGTAGGAATAGGTCACTGGGGGAACTTATCCTTAATCCCTATTGTTGTAGAATTTTGTAGTTTACGTTTTTACCGACTCGATGTAAATCCTGTGACTCAAATGAAAGCCACAATTAATTCACTGTCCACAACGGAAAGTACATTACATCAGATAATTTTATTTTAACTTGGTACCAAGGAGTACAACCCACTGAGATGGTATACATCCACAATGATTTGCACTCAACCAAGATTACATTTCCTGGTATTTATAAGCTTTTGGGAGAGTGGAGGGGGCTGATAAGCCTTAGGCAAAGA
Organism: Eptatretus burgeri; assembly: GCF_056783735.1. NCBI lineage: Eukaryota > Metazoa > Chordata > Myxini > Myxiniformes > Myxinidae > Eptatretus > Eptatretus burgeri. The sequence continues at coordinate 2,940,969 of NC_140968.1, read as the reverse complement.
ACTCTAACTGCAATACGTGTCTTCTCGGTGAAAAGCGAATGACGTAATCATGGCAACAGTTGCAGTGTTATCAACCAGGTCACTTTGTTCCATAGCAAGACATTCCTTCAATCAACATTTAGGTCAAAAGAAAAGCATCACTAAAGCATAAAAATGCTAACTAAAGGAAAGTCTAAATAACTAAAGGAAAGCATCACTGACAGCCAATTCGACTTATAGCATAAAAATTAAATTTATAAAACACCAGCAACAATTATAATTGAGAGTACATTAATATAATTATTTTCTCCCACACTATCTAGTTAACACCGCACCACCTCCCCCCCCTCCCCTGTGGTGACATGTACCACTTAAGCTCACAGTCTCCCTACTTAATTACATCAAAATGTTTCCTGCACATCCATGGACCAAACAACTCTATTCAACCCTAACTTTCCCATTAAATTCCTCCATCTACCCCCACAACCATAACAATATACTAGCAGGTGTACCCGGCATTGCCGGGCAATGTCGGCTCCCTCTTCCCACCCCACCCTTGAGGTATGAAATCATCGATGTGGCTGAAATAATGATGCTATAGATGTTTATTCTAATCGCCACTTCACGAATCTGGGGTGTGTTCAGTTACCAAGTTTCTTGAAGAGCGATTGCCAAGTGGCTTAAGCACTCAAGCAAGCACTCCATTAGAAACAGTTGATAAGGAATGGCTGGCTTGACAAGTGCTTGGTAACTGAACACACCATTGGACATCTCGACAGCATGCAGTTCATGAGTATTTTCATTGTAATGAAAACGTACCTTGTTCGGACCCCCACATCCATCCAGTCACGAACTCAGCTTTGTATATTGGATTATATCTCAAAAAGTTGTGAACGAATTATGACAATTCGGTGGATTGAGTTAGTTATGTGATAAGAACAAGGGGATTCGATTTTGGTTCAGATCCAGCCCATCAGTGGGATATAAAATGTAAACAGTTCAGTCTGGAGGAGGTACACGCTCTACCGAGTGCCGTTCTACTCTGTTTTGTTTTGCCAAGTGTCTCTCTACGAGTGATTATTATTATTATTATTATTATTATTATTATTATTATTATTATTTTTTAATGTTCCCACCTGCTAGGATGATGGTGCCAAGGTATCTGCTGCCCTTTGGAACAAGTTCCTGAAGTCTGCGCTCAAGTATGAAACACTATATTCTGGGTTGTCATGGTTGTGTGCTGATCAAACGTCCAGGCTTGTCGGGATATTTTGTCTTGGACTGAACTCATTCATTGCATTATACATTGCAATGACACTTCTATTTTATACTCCTCAAGCAGTGGGCGCTCTACATTGCAGGTTTGGCTTGACAGACGGACCGCTACTGGCCTTGCTGAACTCAACGATGCGACGTGTCTACGTCGCGCCCCCTCGCGGCTTGCTGAGCTTCACCAAGATCCATGCCTTGCTGTGCAGCCACTCCATGTTTGTTTCAACATTGCTCACTCTGGAGCGGAATGAGATGAACATCTGTGGAAACGTTGATTTACAGCAGCGGATGGACGTTAAACGTAGGTGGTAACCCATCCTCCGACTATCCACAGTATTCCTTTGTCCCTCGAAAAGAGGACATCGGAGTGCAATCCTACGTATTGTGTATTTCCTTGTAGTACATTCTGTATGCTGGTGTACCATACAAACGTGGTGTTGCTGTATTTGCGAATGAAGAGGTCTCTAATTGACATTTGGCGGGGGTGGCAAGGGCTTCTTGGAGCTTTGGATTCATTTTTAACGATGTAACATGAGTGATGCTTTGTCCTTTATTATTTATTTCTTGGATACGAGGTCTCGGGTTGTGGAAGAGCTAGAACATAGTAATTGGGGTAGAGGGACACAATAATGGGACACATTGAGGAGGAATGAGCAAGGGGAAGAAACGCCCAGAAAAATGGAACACACTGGATTGTGGGAGGTCGGGTTGTGTGTTGTGGGTTGGGGTGGGGGGGGGGAGAGGCGAGCAGAGAATATGAAAGGTAGAGGGTACAAGAGGAGGTTGGAGAAGGCAGAGAGTTCACCACCGACCTGTCTCCAATGCAGCTTAATCACAGAAGATTCCCACAAACTTTAAGGCCTTCAACCCCGCGGCATGAAGATGTGTGAAAGGTGTGAGGCAGAGGCTCCAGTCTCGTTCTTAATCGACGTTTAAATGTGATTTTGTTTTGAAATTTGTATACGGCGAGCTCATTTGAGATATCATCAACCCGATGTTGTCCCTCATGTTGCGCCCTCCAAGTGTAATGTGTTGTGCATGCAGGAGAACTGGTGAAGCTGCTGCTGTTTGTGATCGAGAAGGAGCCAAGTGTGTGCCAAAGCGAACATTTCCCAGTGCTTTTGGGAGCGTACCAAGCGACGCTGGATTCCGTAGGTACATCAAGGGTGGTGCTGTCAAGCTTTTTGGAACATTGAGGAAGTGCCTTCTGCTTATTTTTAGCGGTTTTTTTGTTCCAATCACTTAGATTTCTTTCAATAATCCTTGTGTTTGTGGAGCGCAACGAAGTGGAGTGAATGGGAAACAGAGGCGCGTGAGTGCGTGCTGCTGGAGAGTGAAGATGGCAGCTTCGGTGGGATGTTGGGAAAGAAGGGGGGGGGTGAGATGTATGATCCTCTTCCTCTAGCATATTGAAAGCTTGAAATAACTTGGATTGTTAGTCTAATCACTCAAATCAAATTGTACTCGTTTACCAACATTTTTTTTGTCTGACTGGTCTTGTTGTGAAACACGTTACATATTTAGTTAATCCAGCTCATTGCTTGGCTGGCAGGATGGCCTACAGGTCCGCACAATCCCCCTCAAAGCTGTCGAACCTGGGTTGAAATCTCGGCCCAGCTATAAAATGTCATCCAAGTGTTCCACAGGCAGGGTGATGATGATCAATGTGTGTGCACCGTCCCTCGGACGGATGTTAAACTGGACGTCCCGTCTGCCAGCATTCGTCGGTGGACGTTAAAGATCCCACGGTGTCCTTCGTGAAGAGTAGGCGAGCTATCGCTGGCACCCTCAGCAAATTCCCAAATTCCGGCTCTGACCCAAATGCATTGCATTTGCGGCCCAGCCGTGCCCCCAGTCAATGATGCTACCCTGAAGCCTTGTGCTGCGTATGAAAGAAGAACCCATTGGTGGTTCATGACTACATTTCACTCTCGTCGATTGTGAGCCATTTATGCAATGATAGAGAGCAACAAACACAGGTTGTTTTTTAAATTTTATTTTGTATACATTGTCGAGGCCCGTATGAGAGCGAACACACAACGCACAATAGGGGGGACATGAGACAAGAGGGGTGAGAATGAGAAGGACAAAACAGGGGGAACAGAGACATTAGGAGATCTGTGGAAGGGAGAGGGATGGGGTGGGGAACTTAGGGTATATAAGATGGACATTACAGGCACTTTCAGGAAGGAAAGCAGGGAATTTGAAGGAGGTGGGCTTGGGTGTATTATCGGGGGTAGAAAAGATCGAGGATTTGGATGGGGGATGATAAGAGGTGGTGGTGAACAGCTGTTTTGAAGACCTGGAGGGAAGAATGCGATTGAACAGAGTGAGGGAGTTTATTCCAAAGGCGGGAAAAAAGAGGAATGAAAGAGTGAAGATGAGCAGTGATTCGTGATTTTGATAGTTTTACCAGAAGGGGGTTGTTGGCGGACCTTGAGCGCCCTGCGGAAATATGGTGGGGACAAATCGCAGAGAGAGCAGGGGGGGCGAGGCTGGAGAGGAGACGGTAGAAGACAGAAAGTCAACCGACCAACCTGCGGTGAGAGAGTGAGAGGCCCAAAGACTCGGCCTCATTGCTGGAGATGCCAATGATCCGAAATGCCTTGATTTCTACAGCGTGAAGCCGGGAAAGGTGGGAGGCAGGAGCACCAGCCCAGAGTGGAAAGCAGTACTCCATCAGGTTGCAGACGAAAGCTTTGTAAGTGGTCAGGAGCTCAGGTGGGCCGAGGAAGGACTTTGCACGACGGAGGATTCCCAGTCAGCGACTGGCTTTGGAGGCCAGATTGGAAATGTGACTTTCCCAGGAAAGATCATGGCAGATAGTGAGACCCAGAAGCTTGAAAGAAAGGACTTCTTCCAGAGGATTGTTGCAAAAGTAGATGGGGGGTTCCAAACGGTCCTTTCGGAGAGACATAGTGAGAGTGTGAGATTTGTCCGGATTGAAAGACATGTTCCACGTGTTGGACCAGTGGTTGGAGATTGTATGAAAAGGTGGGTTTTTTTTGTTTTTCTTCCTTCTTTTCTTAATTTTCTGAATTAAGAATGTGTGCACACACCGCGAGCACACACCATGCAATGTTCATATCTGTTGGGTCGGCGTTGGCGGTCACATTTTTGTGTCGTTTGTGTTTCAGATTGCCAACTTTTGTTTTTGCTGCAGTTTTATGAGAATCACGACGTCAGACTGTCCAACTTGAGGTGACGTCACAGCTTGACTTGATGAAGTCTCATTTAAAAAAAAAAATCGTATTGTTTTGTTAATCCAACCGGTCAGTTGCAGCGTACTTATTGTCTCATTACAGATGTTTGGGTGTGGTTATGTTTAAATATTTAATTGTTTGTCGTGGCCAAAGTGAAATGGTGCATTTATTGAAGAGTTATTTAACGGGGGTTACGGTGGTGATGTTGAAAGGTGTCGTGAGCGTTGCACTCACACGCGATGTCTCTTAGAATGCTCCTGTGGGGTGAAGCTGTCACTGAGCAGCGGCAGAAGCGGGAGACTTTGGGATTCACCCTTTGGCAGGAACCGAGCTCCCGGCATGTCCTCTCACTCCTGCAGCATGACCGCATGCTGAACACGGCTCTGCGCTTTCCTCTGAAACGGCGCCTCATGCCTCCCGTATGCCGCATTGCGAAGCACATACATTTTCACACCTGTTTTGATTACCTCAAAACTGCCATGATGAGTGACTTGGAATTTTTGGAAACAGCCATTTCATATTGTCTTTCCTGTACCTGTTTTTATAAAGATTTGTGCATTCATTAAGACGCATGCAAAAGCCACTTGGCCCCTTCATACATCCTTACTCCAGGTAGTTGGGCTGAAATGTTGGGTCTTACCTCCTTCGTTGAAGCTCTTCAAAGCTAATGATGCTGTACCGGTTCTGTCTGTCTTCTTTTCCTGTTTCACCGCTGTGTTGTTAATTGTGTGTTGAAACCATTACCCACATCTCAATCGTACCTTTTAGTGTGTGTTGTCGACTGTGCGTGTGTCTGGCCTCTTCCTCTTATTATCATGCTTTGGCCTCAGTTCGGGAGACTTTCTTATTTTCTCAATTCTCTCATTTCCCTTCAGGGCTTAAAGCAGGCAGTGCACTGCCACCTCTACTGGTTTTATTGGTCTCTGTCTCTCTCTCTCTCTGTCTCTCTCTCTCTCTCTCTCTCTCTCTCTCTCTCTCTCTCTCTCTCTCTCTCTCTCTCTCTCTCTCTCTCTCTCTCTCTCTCTCTCTCTCTCTCTCTCTCTCTCTCTCTCTCTCTCTCTCTCTCTCTCTCTCTCTCTCTCTCTCTCTCTCTCTCTCTCTCTCTCTCTCTCTCTCTCTCTCTCTCTCTCTCTCTCTCTCTCTCTCTCTCTCTCTCTCTCTCTCTCTCTCTCTCTCTCTCTCTCTCTCTCTCTCTCTCTCTCTCTCTCTCTCTCTCTCTCTCTCTCTCTCTCTCTCTCTCTCTCTCTCTCTCTCTCTCTCTCTCTCTCTCTCTCTCTCTCTCTCTCTCTCTCTGTCTCTCTCTCTCTCTCTCTCTCTCTCTAAAACTCCTCTCAACTCTCCAATCTCCTTTGAAAGCTCTACCATTACCATGTGATACAATAAACCTACTGGGTATCACTCTAACATCAAATTTATTATATCCTGAATCCACACATTACACAAATAGCTAAATCTGCCTCAAATAAATTGAGTCCTGTTCAGATGTCGAAGATTCTTCTCCTCTGAACAGTTGCTTCTACTATATAAAGGATTGATTAGTCCTTGTATAGAGTACTGCTCTCACATCTGGGGAGGTTCCAGCTCCACAAACTTACTGGACAGAATTGAATCCAAAGTTATTCATCAACCTTGAGGAAATAAAGTGGGTTAATATCCCACTCCTGACACCAAATGACTCGGTGGAGGCTCGCAGACATGATATGCCTCAGTGCCGGGATCTTTGATCCCGCGAACAGCCAAAAGGACGGCAAGCGAAACTGCGTTCAAATACAAATTACCCTGTGCTTGGATTTACCTTTCGATTTCCCCAAGGTTATTCACAATTCAACCAAATTCGGTGGCAGTGGGAAAATATTGGAAAATATCGATTTCCCTTATAAAGGTTTATTTTTAATAAAAGAAGAGGTGGACGTGACTTGGGGAATGGAACAATCCAAGCAATATGACAGACACGTATTTGTGGGAGGGGAATATGCAAAATTATTTTCAATTAAATAAATAAGTAATCCTATTCCCCCTCGGTGCCACAGAAACCAGTCTTAGACGAAGGGAAAACAGGTGTGGGATGTCTCCAGCGCAATGTGGATGTCGCCGATGGTACCACAGCAACCCAAGGGCTTCGATTTTTGTGTTCAGGCTTCACTGGTTTTGTGATTTCCTGGCCTGTCCACCGCAGTCCAAAATGCCACCACCGGGGATGAGCGAGAGAACACGAATGCACACACTGGTTTTATAAAAATTTATTTGCCCGGATCCATCCACGGCTGGTCCTCACCGGTCGCTGATCGAGATAGGGTGACGCTCTTTCCCCAGGGTTTGTCCCGCCCTCCCATCCAGAATGTTCCTGCAGCTCAAAGGCTGTTTATTCATCGTCCACCTCTTAACCTCGGCAGATTCGCCTCATCGGCACTGCTGCCAACCTCATTGTCATGGCTTGCTCGCACTGGCTGAATAGATTGTGAATGAACCGTGACGCACTTCCGTTTGTGCTGGAAAGTCCTCAGTCTGGCCCCACCTGCTTTACGGGGAGGTTTCACACATACAACCTTACCCTTTCTACCCTAAAGGTTATACTCGCTGTCCTTCCCTTAGTGCACATCTTACATACAAGTTAGCCTAACAGGTCCGTTATATGGCACTCTGACTCAAAACACACGGTCCCAAACTCGAGGCTTACTACATTGTAACTATGGATCACCCATTCCAGGTAGCAGTACTTTTGTATGACTTGGAAGGACATTATGGACAAGTGAATGCTGTATTTGGGATTTAAATATATGGTGACAGCATCATGAGCTGCCTGCTCAGATGGTAATGCCAAACAAGGCAACAAAGTATTTATTTCTGTGCTGTCTGTCAAACAACAAAGTATCTGTCATTTTTACTCTGCAGGTCTCGAGTGAGGAATTTTCTGTGCAGGTATTTGGAGAGGAGTCAGAAAATATATACGATCCTTGCTTCCTGCTTCCCCTTTTCAGTACTCTCGCTGCTCCAGGTATGCACCACGTAGAATGGGTGAATGAGAATCAGGATCACAGGTATCTCTGGAACTGCTCTCGGATGAAAGCAACATACAACGAGAGGTGCCATTTTGTGCGCTTGTCATGACAGGTTCTGATCTAGATTGTCACTACTTCACAAGCATGAATGGCCTGGCTGTGGTGCTCGCGGCGCTGGCGAGCTACGACCCTGCAATGCGCAGCGCCGCCTACCACGTCCTTGCGGCATTTTACGCGCAGCTCGAAGGCGCTCGTTTCAGGGAGAAAGCGGAGGTAACGAGGCCGGATGTTTTCCCATCGTCTGCCATCCGTCATTCTGCTTGTGATTGAGGTCGTGCTTCTTTGGATGTTGAAATGGTGTCACCTCTTAGATACTCCCTGGGACGTTTTGTATGCTGACGAGATTGGTATGGCTGTGACGGTAATTGGAGGTTGCAATCACACTTGTGGTTGGTGTAAATCACACCAGATCGGTGGTCTCTGTCTTCTACCCCCTCCTTTCTGGTCCTGCACCCTCTGCTCTTTCCATGTTTTGTCACCCACCTCTCCCACGTTCAAAAATTATATTAAAAAAAAAAAAATATATATATATATATATATATATATATATGTCCTTCAAAAATATTCTTCTCCAGACCCACCAGTCAGAATGCCACCAAATTTCGGTTCCAACATTAGGATAGGGTCCTGATGTTAAATTGAGGCCATGCTGATCACGTGATCGGAAGTGTGTCAAAATGGCGGTCGCGTGAATTCCTTCTAAAATCTTCTTCTCTCGACCCATCAATCAGAATGCTACCAAATTTGGGTTGCAACATTAGGCTCGGGTTGAGATGTTAATTATATTGCAGAAGTCGTGCGGATCACTTGACCAGAAGCGTGTCAACTTTTGTTGTTTGCCACAGTTGATTGGAACCGTGTGTTCTTACGAATGGTGGTGATTTGTTTTTGCCTTGTATGGAATCAGCTGCTTTACCTGGTCGAGTTTATCCGTGGGGGAATCTACAAGGCCAATGCCTGCTTATCTTTCCTCGTCGTCATCTTTTTTGCCAAGACCGCATCGGTTTTGCTTCGACCCGGTGAGTCTGTTCCCGTGATTGAAAAAGGTTGTTCGTTTACTGCAGGCGTAAAGTTCATGTTTGTTGGTTTGATTTTTGGATAACGATCTGTGGCCGTGCCTCTGTGTTGATATCTTCTTTGCATTTTCCTTTAATGACATGCTCATCATGGACGTCGGGCCAAAGTGCCTCCAACATCCGGGCCTGCCTTATATTAGTTTTTCAACTGATTTTGGGTTGGCAGGATAACCTGGAGGTGTATCCACTCACCGCTGAGCTGCCGAGCCTGGGTTTAAAATCTTGGCCCAGCTGTAAGTTGTCATTTTCCCAATTCCAAATTCCTGCTCTAACCTACTGGGGGCACTGCATCAGCGGCACAGCTGCACCCCAGCAAATGATGTGACCCACAGCCATGTGCTGCATGTCAAAGAAGAACTCTGATTTTTTTGTTGTTGTTGTTTTGAGATACGTGGAACATTCAAAAAGCTGCACCGAGATACAAAAGACGAACTCGTAGCCAAAATAGAACGGCACTCGGTCGAGTGCATACCTCCGCCAGGCTGAACAGGTTCTGTTTCGTATCCCACTGAGAGGTCAGATCTGCATCGGTACCTGAACCAAAATAGAATGGGCTTGTTCTTGTCACCTACCCAACTCATCCACCAAGTTTTGTTATAATCCATCCACAACTTTTTGAAATATCAAACTATGTATTGTTTTTGGCTCTATCTTTCAATGGTAAAGAATCACTTGCTTAACCCTTTGAACCCTGAGCGCCTTGGACTTTCGGCTCCCCCATCCTGAACTTCCTGGAGAAAAATCCGGCCGCTCATGTATATGGAGGTTTGATTTGAAGCCGGTAAACCGGCCGCTCAGATTTATTAAGGTTTGAATAGCGGATGGTAAAACGGCTGCCAGGTTTCAAAAGATTTAATATATGTGTATATATGTATATATATATATATATATATATATATATATATATATATATATATATATATATATATATATATATATATATATACATATATATACATATATATATATATATATATATATATATATATATATATATATATATGCATATATATATATATATATATATATATATACATATATATACATATATATATATATATATATATATGCATATATATATATATATATATATATATGCATATATATATATATATATATATATATATATATATATTGTTGCAAATTTGCGCCCGCCGGCGTGCGAACGGCCACGTAACTCGAATCGCGGCACGTCGCCCACCGGACAGACAATACAGTCGTGACCCTCTCGGAACAACGCCAGGAGCTAGTCGTGGGTGGGGGTTTAACCTCACCACAATCATGCCAATTGCCCACCCGTGCAGGATAGGGTTGCTCGCCAAATTCGATCGACCTAAGTACCTGCGCGAGTGGTCGACCGGGCGATCGTACCACGCCACAGGCCGACTCCGGACACGAACCGCTTAAGCGGTCCGTTCCGTGCTACAGTGATAACCAAGCGGTGTTAACGTCGGCCTTGACGGTTCCGATTAATTACCGGGATGTTGCACCCACGACGAACCCCTTACGTGAAGCAGGATGGAGAGTCAATTAAAAGGAATGAGACGAAGCAGAGCGGGAACAGTTCAACAAACAAGCATTTTATTCACACGCACACACAGACAAGCACGGAAGGCACGTATTTACAGCCATACAATTATGCACAAAAAGCAAATGTAAGACAACCGACTAACGCGTACACACGGCAACACTTACACAGTTTTACTTCACAGACGGCGCCAACACACATTTACACAAAAGCAAAAGAAAGAAGCCACCCTCACAGACAAGGAGGCAGACAGGCCCGTAGGCCAAATGTGCGCGGGACCTCGAGGAGCGGCCAGGTCTGCGAGACCGGGGAGGTCTTACACGCGTCCTCGTGACGCGTTGGCGGGCAAGCCGCAAATGTCCACGCCGCTCCGTGCCCCTTGGCGAGTTTCATTGGCACCACGTTTGGGGTGGGGGAGGAACGGGGCCCCCTTTGCACTATCTCAGCGCGGGGGAAGGGGAAATTGTTGATGCCCTGGGGGAGGGGAGTGGCTGGCTGGCTTGGGTCCCGTGACGAGACGAGCGATCCCCCACACCGCAACCTCGTTGCCGACCACCATCTTCCTTGCCTCGGACCCGAGCTCCCTTGTTCCGACCCGCCGCCTGCAGCTCCACCGCACGCACTCCCCTTCTTCCAGCTCAACTCTCAACTCCGCCGCCCAACACTCAATGCTCCACGATCCACGCTTCTCGCTTCTCACAACCAACTCCCCAGTTCCACACTCTCCTGCCCTCTTCTCAGTTCCACACTCTCTTCTTGAGTCGCCTTGCGTTCGTCATTTTATAGCTCTTAGGAGGCGCCGATATGCAAATTCCCGGATCAGGACGCGATTGGAGGCGGGGCCACACCGCCCCCCCCCCCCGGTCAGCCATTGGTGGGGTAAAAATGGGCGTGAACTCCCCTAATCCTAAAATTTGCATAGACGGACCGAGACGGAATTCACCGACACGTGCCTGGAGGCGGAGCCAAGCCGCCTCGCACTTGCCCATTGGACGGAGGAGAAGAGGGCGTGAAGCATTCCTGATCCACGGATCGACGCGCTCGTCGGAGCGAACGGCTCCGGAAACACGACGTTTGGTGTTGACTGGTGGTGTTTGCGAATGGCCGTAGAAGCGATGATGTGGGATTAAGTTGTGAGGGTAAAGGCGAAGGTGGTGGTGTTTGTGAATGGTTGTAGAAGCGATGATGTGGTAGCCTAGGTGGTGGAGGTGGAATCGTTGTAGTGTGGTTGGCGCTGTGGTGGGGATGGCGTGGTTGTTGAGATGCTGTGATGTTTGAAATAAAAGATAGAACAGAAAAATGGCTAACTCAAAGCGTCGCAGCCCGGATGGATCACATAAATTCCCTCTATACAACGGGTTTAGGCTAACTACACATGTACCTATGGAGATATCTCACCTGAGGGCCTTTTATGGTGTAATGCGAATTTCCACAGCCGTAACTATATATATATATATATATATATATATATATATATATATATATATATATATATATATATATATATATATATATATATATATATATATATATATATATATATATATATATATATATATATATATATATATATATATATATATATATATATATATATATATATATATATATATATATATACATACACACACACACACACACACACACACACACACACACACACGTTTGAAACGTCAGCCACACCTCACTTCCCAATGCCGCTAATGTACTTTTCTTGACCTCCAGATGATAAAATAAAATACAGCTGAGAACGTGATCTCCTTTCAGATTCACCATGGTTTTTTTATTTTTATTTTATAATGACAAAACTGGCTGAGTAGTTGTATTTGTAGTAAAACTCTGCTGCTAACTTTCAAATTGTCCTCAATTTCAGAGGATCCAATGTATCTTCACCTCAACCGCTTCATGTTCTCTCACGAGTTCCTCGACACAAAGAAAGTGCCAGCTTTCTACAAGTTCTTCTTCTCATCGCAGGCAGAGGTTTGAGGAATCGGAGGAATTGCAGTGGGTCGGTCGGGGACGGGGTAGTGGGGGTGGGGCTGCCATGATGGACGTGCTTTCCCACCACGTTAAGGATGGATGACATGCATTGTGTTCTTTCACGAGGTCACGTGAATTTCATTGGGAGAATTACAAAAGGCCGATAAAAGATTTTCTGAATTTTAATATACATCGATGAATTCTCTGCGATTGGCATTTGGTGAGTTTGTCATTGTCTGTAACAGTATGCGGGACAGTCCACGGAGCGAGAGTGGGCATTGAGCGTGCTGGAGGTGGGCCTGCGTGACCGCACGTGTGTGGAGCTCTGCGCACGGCAACACATATTCATTCTTCTGCTGGCCTATGCCGGCGGTCCTCTTGCAGATGCTGCATCTCAGGCACGTGGTCATGCAATCCAATTGGTTAATTTAAAAAAAATAATTCTTCAACTGATTAAATTAAGTCTGTTTGTGTTCAACAAATCTCATCGATAAGATCGTTTGTGCAAAAATGGATGCCTTCACCCCGCACTGTCGACCTTTTGCAGGAGCTGGTGTTTAAGGTGCTGATAAACGCGGCTCGAATCCCTTCAGGGGCTTATCGGCTCGTACAAGACCACGGTGTGCTCTGCTGGCTTGTCGGCCTACTGAAGCGACAGTACGTACACCAGCATAGTCCCAAGCGCACGTATTTGCATGGCATTGAAACGACACTGTTTGTCATGTTGATGAACAATTATTCTCCTCTCGACGAACATGAACAGTTTTCAGCTCCGTCCTTTGAGCGTTTCTTTCCTCGTGGATGAAATGAACAGCATGTTGATCGAGGTATGCTAACCGCCATCAGAAGCAAAGAGAAGCTGACGTTTTGGGCGTTAACCCTTCGTC
>NC_140968.1:2907985-2912985 GCF_056783735.1 Eptatretus burgeri | reverse complement strand
GGTATGTGATGAGGACAAATTGATTAGATTGTGGTGAAGATTGTGGTGTGGCCTTAAAGTCTGGAAGCATAGGTGAATATACATTATAAATGGTTTATTGACGTTGCATGACAATACATGACATGTTCAATGTGTGGTCCCTCATGAGACCTTCACCGCTCCTTGTTGTTTGGCAGGGGAGATCCAGTGTAGATTGTCTTGCGACCAGAACCGCATGTTTTGCTTTTTCACCTCCCCGTTCACTGGATCTCCCCTACCAAACAACAAGGAGTGGTGAAGGTCTCATGAGGGACCACACATTGAACATGTCAATAAACCATTTATTATGTATTGTTATAGCTGTGGAAATTCGCAGAGCACCATATAGGTCCTTAGATCAGTTATGCCGGTAAGTCTGTGTTCAGATAGATTTCCCCACCATTGTCTAATGGGTATTATTCGTGTGATCGGGGCTGTAATCTTTGAGTTAGCTGTTTTTCTTTTACTATCTTTATTTTGGACCAACCGCTTCACAACCACCACCTCCACCACCAACATCGCTGTCATCAACTGCTTCACAACAACCACCGCCACCACCAACACCTTCTCCACCACCACCTTCACACAACCACTTTAATCACAAGCGCCCAACCACACCACCCTCATGACCACCACAAAATGCCAGCCTGCGTGACCATTACAACAACCACCTTAACCACCACCACATTGCCACCTCAGCAGGGTTGCGAGAAGCCTGACATTCGGCGGGAGAGAACGGACGACGGCCTCACCCCTCCCCCCCCCCCAACGAAAAGCACGTGCGGAAGAGACGCGGGGAGGCAGCGCTTAAAACAAAAGAGCTGGGCCGATCTCTCCTGGAATTTTCCTCCCCCACGCGTCGCGAAGGGAGGAGCGATGCATCAGAGATAAAAGGGCACGCGGAATGAGAGGTGTTGGTCTGTCGAGGTCTGCAGGTCGTGGTCGCTCTTTGCCTGGGTCAAAGTCTGGAGGTCTGGAAGTCTGTCGAGGTCTGCAGGTTGTGATCACTCTCTGCCTGGGTCAAAGTCTGGAAGTCTGGAGGTCTGGAAGTCTGTGGGTCTGGAGGTCGTGGTCGCTCTCCGAGTCCTCGGCTGCGGGAGGTTGTGGAGGCGTGTGGAAAGGAGGAGAGAGAGCAGCGGAGCCAAGGCGTGTGGCCTGCCGAGCCGTGCCTTACCGTGGGTCGTGGAGAAGGGAACCCGTGGGTCACCCCAGCGAGGTGAAGGTAGTCAGCCCGATCTCACGGAGCCTCTGCGGTCTTTATAGACACGGCTCCGTGTCTATAAAGACCCAAGGGGTCCAGTCTGCCCCTCGTCTGTCCTGGGGTTTTTCTTTTCTTTTGAATGAACGTTGTGGTGCCATGTCTGTAAGTAGAACTGTTAAGTGTGTACATAGTAAATAGACGGTTGTAGCTCTTTGTCTTGCTCGTGTTTTGTCCCTACCCCCATTGATTGCATACCTGCATGATTGCATCACTGTTTGCGTGTGCTGTGTGAAATAAATGTGCTTGTTTAAATGTAACCCGTTCATTGCGTCATCTTCCCTTAATTGAGCTGCCATCTTGCCCTCGGAATATAGTTGGTTTTTAAATAGCCGGTAAAGTGATCGGGTCGAACGGGACTGCGCGATAATACCCCGCTCGGTTATTGCAAAAGGAAGCGAGCTGCTTAAGCGGCTCGTTTCCAAGCGGTCCCGTTGAGGTACAATCTCTCGGTAATCTACCCGCGCGATTTTAATTAGGTATATCGACAATTTGGCGATTGACCCTGGAGCGCGGGTAGAGTACGGACAAGGTTGTGGTGTGGTTAAAAACACACCCTTGGATGGTTTTCGGCGTTGATCTGGGAAGCCGCGACTGGATTGTCCGTTCGGTGGGCGAGACGGCTGCCATTGGCTAAACGCGGTCGTTCGCACGCCGGCGGGCGGGAATCTGTAACAGTATATTTGCCAATTGATAGTCACCCTGTATTTCTGATAGATTGTAGTGTCGTTTTGCTTCATTTCATTTTATTGTGTGTGCAGCACATGGCTGCTAGTTTGCATCATTGCTTCAGGGATCAGTGCCACCTGTTGGTTTGAGTAAGAATTTTTAATGTGTTCAGGGTCCGAGAGATAGCAATCCTATTCTTCGCGACACCTTGGGGTCTTCAAAGTCCATCAACTAATGGCCGCAGACGGGACACCCCATTTAATATCCATCCGAGGGACGTCACACACACTGATGCCTCACCCTGCCTGTGAAACACGGATGACAGTTTATAGCTGGGTTAGGATTCAAACCCAAGCTGGATAACTTCGAGGCGAGTATCTGTACCTCGATGCCATATTGTCAGCCTGACAGTGTTGCTAATGGCCTGTAGTATCTTTGTCATTGTTGTGTGGGTTTCAGAGTACCTGCTGACTTTACCTCCATATCCATGCTGCAGGAAGATGCTTGGTCAATGGCTGTTATGTTGAACACATTGGCCACCACCAATTGCCCCTGACTACTAACCTCAAAGCCCATTTGACTACAAGGGTTGCCATTTTGTAAAGATGATGACACAACCTTGTCTTGGTCCAGGTCAAAATGAAACTTGGCAGTGTTTTTAAGAATACAAGACCCATATGTATTTCTAATCTTGCCATTATTTAAAATGCAGTTTTTGTGACTGTTGTGGTTATGCTGTTTGTATTTTTATTGAAATGTTTTTTTTTTTTTAGCATGTGCAGAGATGTCCAAAGCTTTTGCTGCCTCAGCCGCTTGTTGGCATCCATGTTGTCTCACCGCTGTGTGGCAATGGCTGCTGCGGACAAAGCTGGCAAGGTTTTGGCCAACCGTAGCGGGCTCTGCCATGCAGACATGCTGTATTTGTTGGGCACCTGGGCCCGGCTGGCTTGTCCAGGCCCAGCACGAGATGCCTTGAAGCGCAAGGATGTGTGCCATGACGTCCATGATGATGCAGGTACAAAAGACATTTGATATCTGTGATGTGTGTAATCATTTATTTTCCACTAAAATTTGAATCTGCTCTGTTTTCTGCTAGTCGGGTAAATCTACAACAAAAAATAGCCTTACCCCCAAAAAATTGAAACAAAAGGTTTTTTTTAACTGTTTTGAGTAGGGTTTGACCTCCAAAATAACAGACTAAAAATCTACTCAAATCCACCTACCGGAAAGGGCCTATTTTCAAGATGGCGTCCAAAATGGCTGCCGTGGGTTTAAATTGCCATAGAATGGGCACTAGTTTTTTTTTTTTTTTTTTGTATACCTTGGTCGAGGCTCGTATGAGAGCTAACACACAACTCACAGCAAGGAGGCATGAGACAAGAGGGGCGGGAGTGGAAGGGACAAAACAGTGGGGAACAGACACATTAGGTGAACTGTGGAAGGGAGAGGGATGGGGATGGGACGTGGAACATGGCGAAGAGAAGATGGACATTTCAGGGACTTTCAGGAATGAAAGCAGGAGAAATGAAGGAAGTGGGCTTGGGTGGATTATCGGGGGTAGAAAAGATCGAGGATTTGGATGGGGGAAGATAAGAGGTGCTGGTGAACAGCTGTTTTGAAAGCCTGGAGGGAAGAATGGGAAAGAATAGAGTGAGGAAGTTTATTCCAAAGGCGGGAAAAAAGAGGAATGAAAGAGTGATGATAGTTGGCCTATATTTGCGATTTTTGTGTCAATTTCTATGTTTCGGAGGTCAACAAATCTATTGAAATCATTTTCAAAGTTGATCAGTGATGGGAAAGCCTTAAATCCAAGATGGCGTCAAAAATGGATGGCGTAATAAGTTCTGGGCGGGTCTAAGCCCTGATCTTGTCATCGAACAGACCTTGATGAGATCCCTGAAGAGCACTGGTGGCCGAACACGCGGAAGTGGGATGGGTGAAGAACAACGGTCTCTATGGACAATGTCAATGCCGATCATGTCGGAATATAACAGTGCGATGCAGGAATTCACTGATCTTTTGTACACAACTAGTGAACAACACAAGGAATCTAGTGGCGCAAGGATGGAAAGAGATGCTTCTGACCTAGCCAAAATCAGTTCAAAACTCAGTGAATGCTCTCCGTTTTCTCCAGATCCCTCACTAAGAAATGTTGTGACTGGAGTGGTGGCCGCGTCGGATGTGAATGTCCACGAGCATAAGTCTGTTGGAGAGAAGATTATGGAAAGTATGGTCAATAAACCCGCTTTCACATCTTCCTTCAAACGAAAAGACAGAGCCAAAACACTTGGAGATGTATCTTCAGTCAAACTTGGTCCAGACAGAGCAATTGACCCTGCTCTACTCTTTCAAAGATTTCTTGTTGTGTCAAAAACAGGAGACATTTCGTTGGAAGATGTCATGGGCTATGAGCTGAGCCCATTTCCCCCTGCCCTGTTTGAGGGTATAGGTATTTTCAGAAAGGCTGACAAACCTCAATTAGTTCAAGCTATCAGAGACCATTCTGCCAAAGTGTCAAATGATACCGTGTCTGACTCTGTTCCCCAAACTGAGCCCTATGTTCTTGATGGTGGCTCCTTGCTGCATCGTTTGTCATGGACAGCCGGGGACAGTTTCAATGTGATAGCCAAGTCGTATGCTGACTTCACTATTCGTCACTATGGAAAAGCAACAGTCGTTTTTGATGGTTATGATGATGGACCATCTATTAAGGACAATACACACAAGCGCCGTGGCCATATTGTTCATCCCGAAGTCAGCTTCACACCTGGAACAGAATTCTCTGGCAAAAAGGATGAGTTCCTGTCCAGGAGCTCCAACAAGCAACAGCTCATCAACCTCATCAGTGAGGAAATGAAGAAAATTGGCTTGAACGTAATTCATGCACCATGTAGACATAGTAAAAGCGGCAGTGACATCGTCATACCAACAATCAACTACCTTGATTGGAGAAGATACAGATCTGTTGGTGCTATTATTGCATTACGCTAGCGTCGACAGCAAAGAACTGTATTTTCATTCTGACAATTCATCCAGGAACTGGAAAGTGCACAAT
>NC_140968.1:2855485-2892985 GCF_056783735.1 Eptatretus burgeri | reverse complement strand
AAAAACAGCGCCAGACCATGATTCCTCCTCCACCAAACTTTACAGTTGGCATGATGCTTTCAGGCAGGCAATGTTCGCCTGGCATCCGCCAAACTCAGATTTGTCCGTCGGACTGCCAGATGGTGAAGTGTGATCCACTGCTCCAGAGTCCAATGGCGGTGAGCTTTACACCACTCCAGCCGACGCTTGGCATTGCGCATGGAAATCTTAGGCTTGTGTGCGGCTGCTCGGCCATGGAAACCCATTTCATGAAGCTCTCGACGAACAGTGCTTGTGCTGACGTTGCTTCCAGAGTCAGTTTGGACCTCGGTAGTGAATGTTGCAACTGATGACAGACGATTTTTCCGTGCTATGCACTTCAGCACTTGGCGGTCCCGTTCCGTGAGCTTGTGTGGCCTACCACTTCGTGGCTGAGCAGTTGTTGCTTCAAGACGTTCCACTTTTTTTTTTTTTTTTTTTTGTATACCTTGGTCGAGGCTCGTATGAGAGCGAACACACAACTCACAGCAAGGAGGCATGAGACAAGAGGGGCGGGAGTGGAAGGGACAAAACATTGGGGAACAGACACAGGTGAACTGTGGAAGGGAGAGGGATGGGGATGGGACGGGGAACATGGCGAGGAGAAGATGGACATTACAGGGACTTTCAGGAAGGAAAGCAGAAGAATTGAAGGAAGTGGGCTTGGGTGGATTATCGGGGGTAGAAAAGATCGAGGATTTGGATGGGGGAAGATAAGAGGTGGTGGTGAACAGCTGTTTTGAAAGCCTGAAGGGAAGAATGGGAAAGAATAGAGTGAGGAAGTTTATTCCAAAGGCGGGAAAAAAGAGGAATGAAAGAGTGAAGATGAGCAGTGATTCGTGATTTTGGTAGTTTTACCAGAAGGGGGTTGTTGGCGGACCTTGAGCGCCCTGTGGAAATGTGGTTGGGACAAATCGCAGAGAGACCAGGGGGGGCAAGGCTGGAGAGGAGTCGGTAGAAGACAGAAAGACCACCGACTAACCTGCGGTGATTGAGTGAGAGGCCCAATGACTCAGCTTCATTGCGGGAGATGCCAATGATCTTAAATGCCCTGGTTTCGACAGCGTGAAGTCGAGAAAGGTGGGAGGCAGGAGCACCAGCCCAGAGGGGAGAGCAGTACTCCATCAGGCTACGGACAAAAGCTTTGTAAGTGGTCAGGAGCTCAAGAGATCTTCTTCGCTCACTGCAGATCTGGATAAAATCACAAACTGGTCCAACACGTGGAACATGTCTTTCAATCCAGACAAATCTCACACTCTCACTATGTCTCTTCGAAAGGACCGTTTAGAAAACCCCCCCATCCACTTTCTCAACAATCCTCTGGAAGAAGTCTTTTCTTTCAAGCTTCTGGGTCTCACTATCTGCCATGACCTTTCCTGGGAAAGTCACATTTCCAACCTTGCCTCAAAAGCCAGTCGCCGACTGGGAATCCTCCGTCGTGCAAAGTCCTTCCTCGGCCCTCTTGAGCTCCTGACCACTTACAAAGCTTTTGTCCGTAGCCTGATGGAGTACTGCTCTCCCCTCTGGGCTGGTGCTCCTGCCTCCCACCTTTCTCGACTTCACGCTGTCGAATCCAGGGCTTTTAAGATCATTGGCATCTCCCGCAATGAAGCTGAGTCATT
The DNA here is from genome assembly GCF_056783735.1 of Eptatretus burgeri. NCBI lineage: Eukaryota > Metazoa > Chordata > Myxini > Myxiniformes > Myxinidae > Eptatretus > Eptatretus burgeri. The sequence continues at coordinate 2,891,345 of NC_140968.1, read as the reverse complement.
GGGCCTCTCACTCAATCACCGCAGGTTAGTCGGTGGTCTTTCTGTCTTCTACCGACTCCTCTCCAGCCTTGCCCCCCCTGGTCTCTCTGCGATTTGTCCCAACCACATTTCCACAGGGCGCTCAAGGTCCGCCAACAACCCCCTTCTGGTAAAACTACCAAAATCACGAATCACTGCTCATCTTCACTCTTTCATTCCTCTTTTTTCCCGCCTTTGGAATAAACTTCCTCACTCTATTCTTTCCCATTCTTCCCTCCAGGCTTTCAAAACAGCTGTTCACCACCACCTCTTATCTTCCCCCATCCAAATCCTCGATCTTTTCTACCCCCGATAATCCACCCAAGCCCACTTCCTTCAATTCTCCTGCTTTCCTTCCTGAAAGTCCCTGTAATGTCCATCTTCTCCTCGCCATGTTCCCCGTCCCATCCCCATCCCTCTCCCTTCCACAGTTCACCTGTGTCTGTTCCCCAATGATTTGTCCCTTCCACTCCCGCCCCTCTTGTCTCATGCCTCCTTGCTGTGAGTTGTGTGTTAGCTCTCATACGAGCCTCGACCAAGGTATACAAAAAAAAAAAAAAAAAAAAAAAAAAAAAAAAAAAAAAAAAAAAGAGGGCCGAGGAAGGACTTTGCACGACGGAGGATTCCCAGTCGGCGACTGGCTTTTGAGGCAAGGTTGGAAATGTGACTTTCCCAGGAAAGGTCATGGCAGATAGTGAGACCCAGAAGCTTGAAAGAAAAGACTTCTTCCAGAGGATTGTTGAGAAAGTGGATGGGGGGGTTTTCTAAACGGTCCTTTCGAAGAGACATAGTGAGAGTGTGAGATTTGTCTGGATTGAAAGACATGTTCCACGTGTTGGACCAGTTTGTGATTTTATCCAGATCTGCAGTGAGCGAAGAAGCTGCTGCTTGCCGGTCTGAGGGATGACAGATGGTACGGCAGAGAGTGGAGTCGTCGGCAAAGAGAAATAGAGGATTTTCCAGAGAGTCCGAGAGATCATTGATGAAAACCAGAAAAAGAACAGGGCCCAGAACGCTACCTTGAGGAACTCCAGCCTGCACAGGAAGAGGGGATGAAAGAACTCCATTTAGGGCCACACGTTGACTGCGACAGGAGAGGAAGTCTGCGAGCCATGAGTGGAGATGGCCTTGAATACCATGGGAAGAGAGTTTGGTGAGTAGGGCAGGGTGCCAGACTGTCAAAAGCACGTGATATGTCCAGGGATACGGCTCGGATTTCCTGTCTGGCATTGAGGACCTCCATCCATTGATGGGAGAGCAGAAGCAGCATATCCAGGGTAGAGTGACCTGGTCTGAAACCAAATTTATGATTGGAAATCAAGCCATTGGAGAAGAGGAAGGATTTCATGTCTGAAGCGATGATGGATTCCATAACCTTGCTGATGATTGGGAGAAGGCTGATTGGTCTGTAGTTACAGGGATCTGTTTTTGCACCTTTTTTATGCAGGGCAGTGATGTTAGCAGATTTCCAAGCAGATGGCAGATGACCTTGGGAAAATGAGAGGGTGAATAGAACAGAGAGAGGGTGAGCAAGAGCAGAAGAGCAGGCTTTGAGGACACGTGGGCTGATGCCGTCTGGACCGGTTGCAGAATCTGACTCGAGGTTTGAAAGCAAGCTCTCCACCTTGTCAGGAGAAAAGGATACAGAGTCCAGGGACAGTTTGGTGCGACTGGGTAAAGTGGGTAGAGATAGTGATGGGTTTGGGACACAAGATTTAGCTGCAAACACCGAGTTTAGACATTCAGCTTTATCACGTGTGGAATCAGCAGTGCGGCCATTTGAGGTAAGGGAGGGGATGGAGGGGGAACATACACCAGAAACAGATTTGATTAAACAAATTCACTTCACTTCACAATAACAACACCAACAGTTGACCGGGACAGCTCTAGCAGGGCAGAAATTTAATGAACCGACTTGTTGGAGAGGTGGCATCCTATGACGGTGCCACGTTGAAAGTCACTGAGTTCTTCAGTACGGCCCATTCTACTGCCAATGCTTGTTTATGGAGAGTACGTGACTGTGTGCTTGATTTTATACACCTGTCAGCAATGGGTGTGGCTGAAATAGCCGAATCCACTAATTAGAAGGGGTGCCAGCATACTTTTGGCTATGTAGTGCAGGCGGAAAAGCATGGGGTAACCTTCATGGGTGAGATTGTAGTCGTGTGTGTTGGCGTGTTGTTGAGGATTTGTCCACCAGACGGCGGTCTCCTCGGGTTAACCTGAGGCGGTCCCTTCGGGTTGGTTCCTGGAATGTCCTCATTTGAAGAGAGAATGATCACCTGTCTCGCCTATCATCTGAACTCCAGCATTTGAACATCGGTGTTGCAGCACTCTGAGATTTGGAGACCGGATAGTGGTGAGATCATGGAGGGTGGTTACACCGACTATTGTTCTGGTCTCTCTGATGGTTACCATGCCAAAGGAGTTGCTGTCGCTGTGTCAAATAAGGTGACTCACATGATAATTGTGGTAACAGTGAGCATATTAAGAGAATGAGCATGCGTCACTCCTTGGGTGTCGTTTCCCTGGTCTCTGTGCATGCTCCGACTGAGGCAAGCAATCTGACAGTGGAGACATTTGATGCTGCTTTTGAGTCTGTGGTTGATTAGTACCCCAGGTGAGATACTCTTCTAGTCTTGGGGGATTTCAATGGATCGATTGGCAATGATAGGGATGATTTTGAGATGTGTGTTGGTCCCATGGGTCTGGAACTGTGAACCAGAATAGCACTAAGTTCCTTGACTTTGCAAGAACTCATGGACTTAGGGTGGCTGGTTCATGGTTTCAGCGCCCACAAGCTCATCGCTGGACTTGGTATTCCAACACTGGTGGTGTGGCAAAGGAGATTGACAATGTGCTCATTGATGGTCGCTGGAGGATGATCCAGAACTGCAAGGTTTACTGGAATGCTTAATTCCTCAATACCGACGACAGCCTTGTTGTAGCAACTCTGAAGTTGCAGCGTAAATCTGGGGGAATGGTACCATCCCAGCGTAGTTTGTATGTTGGCAAGCTGAAGGATGAGAATGTTGCTGAGGATTGTGCGATCAGGCTGAGTGGGGATTTGGAGGGTCTAGGTGTTTCGGGGGATCCTGAAGAGTTGTGGAGGGCCTTCAATACCACCATCCTTGATATTGCCAGTGGTTGCCTTGGAACCCACCATCAGGCGAAGAAGAACTTTGTCTCCCAAGGGACATATGATACCAATGACCAGTCACAGGACCAGGCTTGATGGCAGAACTGCGCTGTTCAAGGGGTTGAGGCGCAAAACTGTACATTCGCCGAGGGCGGACAAGGAGGTTCATATGCGAGGAATCGTGAAGGGGTAGAGCATCACCTGTGGTCGTGATTCTCATTCTGCTGACAGAGGAATTTGTCATTGCGTTCCTCCAAGCAATGTACTGCAATCAGAGCGGAGGGTGGTGATTTCCTGACAGAGGAGTCCAAAGTGATGGCCCGTAAGGCTGGTTATTTTGAGCGGCTGTACCAGGCTGACCTCCACGCTGTTGCATTGGATGTTAGGGGTGTAACTTTCCCGATTCCTGACCCTCCAATCAACTGTGAATCACCTTCATTTGGGGAAACGCAGACTGCGGTGAACAGGTTGAAAGGGGATAAAGCTCCTGAAATATGTGGCATCCATGCTGAACTTCTCAAACGCCGGTTGAAATTCTCTACACCTAGTTGCAAGCAATTCTCTACTCAGTTTGGAGCACAGGCGTCATCCCAATGACTGGAAGAGGGGCCTTGTTGTCCTTCTCTGGAAAGGGAAGGGTGATCGCTAAGACTGCAACAACTACCGAGGGGTGATGTTGCTCTCAGTGCTGGGCAAGGTCTTTGTTTGGATAATTCTCGATAGGGTTTGCTTGAGCACCAGTGCCCAGAGAAGTCAGTCTTTACACCAAAGAGGTCAATGATTGACCGTATCCTTGCCAACCATGGGCCTCGTGGTTGCAGCAGGTTGATCGCCATCTCAAGGAGATGGGAATGGGCCAGGCATCTGCCTGGGGGATGGCCAGATGGAGGTCTCTGGCGGACCAGTAGAAAGTTGATCCAGCAACATGCTGCTCTGGCGCATGCTCCCATAACTTACCTGACCCATTGTGGGAGATGCCAATAATGTTGAGAGCTTGACATTCTGCAGAATCCAGAAGAGACAAATGTGAAGCAGGGTCATCAGCCTGTAAAGCAGAGCAGCACTCCATTAAGGTATGGATCGAGGCTGTGTAAGCTGTCTGTAGTTCTAATATTTCAATGATGTACTTAGAATGATGGAAGATGCCCAGTGTGTGGTTGGAATTAGAGACCGGCTGGACTCAATGGTTAACCTCGGAGAGGTTGTGGCTGTCTGTGAGACCAAGATGTTCAACAGACTGAATCTCTTCCAGTCACTGACTGTGGACATACATATGTGGGTTCAGATGAGTCTTCTGGAGAGACAGAATGAGATTGATATTTGCCAGGATTGAAAGACAATGTTCCATTTGCCAGACCAGCATATAATATATTCTAGATCAGCAGAGTGACACAGCTTCTATCTGTGCAGCACAATGTAAAATGATCGGCAAAATAGAAAGGGTTTGCAGAGCATCATTGAGGCTATTTATGAATGTCAGAGAGGAACAACATTCTGCTGAGGACTGCCTTGGGGCACCACTACCTCCACTGGGAGAGGGGAGGATTCTCTTGATGGCAACACGTTGAATTTGTGAGTGGAAGAAGTCAAAGCCAAGTATGAAGATGAAGTCGAACATGAAACAAGCTTGCCAAGTAGAGCAGGATGCCAAAATGTATTGAATGTCTTGTATGTCCAGGGAGAGAGTCCCGACCCCTTGAGATTTAGGGCCTCCGAAAATTATTGAGAGAGGAGACTGCATGAAAGAGACGCAGCTGATGGGAACAAGGATTTTGGGAGTGACAGGGAGAGCCTCTTGGGATGGCTCTGCAGTCATAAAGAGGAAATTGTGTGTGTGACTGGATGGTTGATGGTTTCCTTTTTGTACAAGCGGTTTGAATCTTGGCAATGCTGTCCAATTGTCACATCGACGAGTGATGAATCGATTGCATATGTGGCTGTAATAAGAGTGCTGGATCATGTTGGTCCCTCATTATCCATTCTGCATATGATGATCACTTGAATGCCAATGATTACTTCTGAGCCATTGAGCATTCAAAGCTTTGGTGAGCTGGTTCTTTATTGTAATATATTTTATCATTATAAACCATTGTGGATGTATAACAGCTTTGCAGTGAATCATTTGTTCCCGTTTTATCAAACTGGCACCTTTTATAATGCATCCTCCATCACTTGTGGAATCAAATACAGTATACCAATAACCAACTCGATGACAGTTGAGCAAAAAATCAAAATGGCTGAGAATGAGATTGCGAACTAACAGCTGTGGCGCAACCTGTGTGTTTCAGCTGCAGCATCGAGCCTCGTCTCCCTGTTCCAGCATGAGATGTGGCTGAGTGATGATTCCCCGAATCTCTTCCTGTGGCTACTCGGCAGAATGGCGGAACAAGACTACACAGCTTGCAATCCGGAATTATTCAATAACATCTTTTCTGCCTTGGCCAAGATCAGGAAACGCAATAAATTAATCGCAACCTGAATGCAATTCAGAATTTCAAACGAACCATCATGGCGTCTTTGGTTAAGAACTGAGGTGTAGTTTGATGTCTCTCCAGTCGTCTTGAGCGAATTGAGACGATGACAATCACAGCTCGCATCACTGTGATGACCACAACGCTGTTGGGCATGGAATCACGCTCAATGGACACTTCCATAGCTCGTTCTTCTCGAATAAAAATGGACGATGTTTGATCTCTATTTTCATAAAGAAATTGTACCTGGATGCTGCACAGGAAATGGAACTTGGTATACATGTTGCGATTCTCAAAAAGGCTTACCAATCACGACGCCACGTCCATTTCTGTGGCTTTGTCTTTGGCAGAAGTACTTTGGTTTAGTCTTTGGACATTCCATCAAGCGCTTTCATTCATCTGGTTTAATTTCTTGGCCATTCAGCTGCACATAATACCATCATGATATTAGTCAGGATTGAAAGACAATCCTGAATAATATCAATGATTAACAATGACAGATTAATTATCATGAGCACCACCTCCTTCTCAGGGGGTTGCCATGCTGACCCCCTTGAGTACGTATGTCAAGTTTGCTTGAGATTGACCAAAAACTGTTGGAGGGATTTTTGAGCCAACTCCACTTGGCCCGTTCGTGCTTTACTATTTATTCAATGCCATAAAAATAAAAATTCAAAATTGTATGTCACCTGAATTTACTATTAATTACTCTTTTTTTTTTAAACAACATCCAGAATGTTTTTGTTTTGTTTTTCACTTTTTATTCCCCATTGAAGGATACGGAAGTAAATGCCATGCAGTTTGCAGCACAAAGGAGGAAAAGCTTTCATCACTTTCTGGTTAAATATTCCAATCTGAAATGGGAATGTAAAGTTTTATAAATAACATAATATATATTTGGAATTGTTTTGTTGTGACTCAACCCCCACGATATGGGGTTTTAATCCAACTTTGTCCGACCAATGCCTTGAGATAGAGATAAAGCCAAACCAGCACTTCAGCAAACCACACACGGTCCTCTATTTCATTGTCTTTTTTTTTCTTTTTTTTTTACATATTCTGTTTCTCCAAAAGTCGCCATGGTACTTCAAGTGCTCACTACCTTTTTTTCCACTCAATCTCATTGCACACAACATTCCTGGGAATTGGCATTAAAGTTTAGAACATTTAAAAAAATTATCGGAGAACGAATAGATAACATGTATTGGTGCTGGAACACAAGGACCAAGCTTTCCACTGACTGGGACTGAGTCAAAGACAGCAGACCAGTAGAAGTACCTTCTACAAGCACTTTTGCTGCACTCTCAAAGTGCATTCACATGTGACCCAGAGCTAAAAAGGTGCTTCCAGAAGTGAGCTCCAGCAAATTGTCCCATCTCTCCCACCACCTTCGATTCCATCGAGTTGACGTTTGCTTTCATTCTGTACCGGGGTCGAGTTGGTTTTTTCACTCCCGTCGAGCTGGAGTTTTCCTTGTCGGTTTTGGGGCTTTCATGGCCTCTCCATTGCTGGAGGACACGCAGATTTACAGGTGGACAAAGTTAGCATGTTGGATTAAAGATTCCTGTGATCAACAAAGGAAATGGAACGAAGGTGCACATTCAAGGTATTTTCTTTTGAAGGTTTTAGATATTAGTCTTTTTCTGAAACTTCAATTCGTACCTTCCATTGCTTTGCTTTCCCTTTTGCTTGGACCGATCGTCAGACTTGTTTTTTCCATCTCCCAACTCCTGCAAGGGCAATGGATTGTAGATTGTATTGTCATTTATGGAATATTTCATTATCCTTTGTACAACCCCGCTTATATACTTGTGCAAACTAAGACGTCTTACACTCAAGAATCTTTTCATTCGTGTGTTCTCCTCTTGCAAGGTGGCATTGCGGAGATTGTTGGCAGCGGTCTGGAGTCGGACCACACAAACATGCAGCAAGCAAACCATTAAGCTCGAATATTTTTCTGCGAAGCACAGATTGAATACTCAGTGTAGCTTGCACATGGAGATGAGAAAGAGAATGAAAGAGAGAGAGAGAGAACGAAAGAGAGAGACCGACAGAGGGAGAGGTTGCGAGAGAGAGAGGTTGCGAGAGAGAGAGAGAGGTTGCGAGAGAGAGAGAGGTTGCGAGAGAGAGAGAGAGAGAGGTTGCGAGAGAGAGAGGTTGCGAGAGAGAGAGGTTGCGAGAGAGAGAGGTTGCGAGAGAGAGAGGTTGCGAGAGAGAGAGGTTGCGAGAGAGAGAGGTTGCGAGAGAGAGAGGTTGCGAGAGAGAGAGGTTGCGAGAGAGAGAGAGAGGTTGCGAGAGAGAGAGAGAGAGAGAGAGGTTGCGAGAGAGAGAGAGAGAGAGAGGTTGCGAGAGAGAGAGAGAGAGAGAGAGAGAGAGGTTGCGAGAGAGAGAGAGAGAGAGAGAGGTTGCGAGAGAGAGAGAGAGAGAGAGAGAGAGAGAGAGAGGTTGCGAGAGAGAGAGAGAGAGAGAGAGAGAGAGGTTGCGAGAGAGAGAGAGAGAGAGGTTGCGAGAGAGAGAGAGAGAGAGGTTGCGAGAGAGAGAGAGAGAGAGAGGTTGCGAGAGAGAGAGAGAGAGAGGTTGCGAGAGAGAGAGAGAGGTTGCGAGAGAGAGAGAGAGGTTGCGAGAGAGAGAGAGAGAGGTTGCGAGAGAGAGAGAGAGAGAGAGAGAGGTTGCGAGAGAGAGAGAGAGAGAGAGAGGTTGCGAGAGAGAGAGAGGTTGCGAGAGAGAGAGAGAGAGGTTGCGAGAGAGAGAGAGAGAGAGGTTGCGAGAGAGAGAGAGAGGTTGCGAGAGAGAGGTTGCGAGAGAGAGGTTGCGAGAGAGAGAGAGAGAGAGAGAGAGAGAGGGGTTGCGAGAGAGAGAGGTTGCGAGAGAGAGAGAGAGAGGTTGCGAGAGAGAGAGAGAGAGAGGTTGCGAGAGAGAGAGAGAGAGAGAGAGGTTGCGAGAGAGAGAGAGAGATTGCGAGAGAGAGAGGTTGCGAGTTTGCGAGAGAGAGAGAGAGATTGCGAGAGAGAGAGGTTGCGAGTTTGCGAGAGAGAGAGAGAGAGAGAGAGAGAGAGGTTGCGAGAGAGAGAGGAAGAGAGAGAGGTTGCGAGAGAGAGAGAGAGAGAGAGAGAGAGAGGTTGCGAGAGAGAGAGAGAGAGAGAGAGAGAGAGAGAGAGAGAGAGAGAGAGAGTTGCGAGAGAGAGAGAGAGAGAGAGAGAGAGAGAGAGAGAGAGAGAGAGAGAGAGAGAGGTTGCGAGAGAGAGAGAGAGAGAGAGAGAGAGAGGTTGCGAGAGAGAGAGAGAGGTTGCGAGAGAGAGAGAGAGAGAGAGAGGTTGCGAGAGAGAGAGAGAGAGAGAGGTTGCGAGAGAGAGAGAGAGAGAGAGAGGTTGAGGTAGAGAGAGAGAGAGAGAGAGAGGTTGCGAGAGAGAGAGAGAGGTTGAGGTTGAGGTTGAGGTAGAGAGAGAGAGAGAGAGAGAGGTTGCGAGAGAGAGAGAGGTTGAGGTTGAGGTTGAGAGAGAGAGAGAGAGAGAGAGAGGTTGCGAGAGAGAGAGAGAGAGAGAGAGAGAGAGAGAGAGAGAGAGAGAGAGAGAGAGAGAGAGAGAGAGAGAGAGAGAGAGAGAGAGAGAGAGAGAGAGAGAGAGAGAGTTGCGAGAGAGAGAGAGAGAGGTTGCGAGAGAGAGAGAGGTTGCGAGAGAGAGAGAGAGGTTGAGGTTGAGGTTGAGGTAGAGAGAGAGAGAGAGAGAGAGAGAGAGAGGTTGCGAGAGAGAGAGAGAGAGGTTGCGAGAGGGAGAGAGAGAGAGGGAGAGGGTGAGGATGAGGGAGAGAGAGAGAGAGAGAGAGGTTGCGAGAGAGAGAGAGAGAGAGAGGTTGCGAGAGAGAGAGAGAGAGGTTGCGAGAGAGAGAGAGAGAGGTTGCGAGAGAGAGAGAGGTTGCGAGAGAGAGAGAGAGAGAGGTTGCGAGAGAGAGAGAGAGAGGTTGCGAGAGAGAGAGAGAGGTTGCGAGAGAGAGAGAGAGAGGTTGCGAGAGAGAGAGAGAGAGGTTGCGAGAGAGAGAGAGAGAGAGAGAGAGGTTGCGAGAGAGAGAGAGGTTGCGAGAGAGAGAGAGAGAGAGAGAGGTTGCGAGAGAGAGGTTGCGAGAGAGAGAGAGAGGTTGCGAGAGGTTGCGAGAGAGAGGTTGCGAGAGGTTGCGAGAGAGAGGTTGCGAGAGAGAGGTTGCGAGAGAGAGGTTGCGAGAGAGAGGTAGAGAGAGAGAGAGAGAGAGAGAGAGAGAGAGAGAGAGAGAGAGAGAGAGAGAGAGGTAGAGAGAGAGAGAGAGAGAGAGAGAGAGAGAGGTTGCGAGGTTGCGAGGTTGCGAGTTTGCGAGTTTGCGAGAGAGAGAGAGAGAGAGGAAGAGAGAGAGAGGTTGCGAGAGAGAGAGAGAGAGAGAGAGAGAGAGAGAGAGAGAGAGAGAGAGGCTGCGAGAGAGAGAGAGAGAGGTTGCGCGAGGGAGGTTGCAAGAGAGAGAGAGAGAGAGAGGTTGCGAGAGAGAGAGAGGTTGCGAGAGAGAGAGAGGTTGAGGTTGAGGTTGAGGTTGAGAGAGAGAGGTAGAGAGAGAGAGAGGGTGCGAGAGAGAGGTTGCGAGAGAGAGAGAGAGAGAGAGGTTGCGAGAGAGAGAGAGAGAGGTTGCGAGAGAGAGAGAGAGGTTGCGAGAGAGAGAGAGAGAGAGGTTGCGAGAGAGAGAGGTTGCGAGAGAGGTTGCGAGAGAGAGAGGTTGCGAGAGAGGTTGCGAGAGAGAGAGAGAGGTTGCGAGAGAGAGAGAGAGGTTGCGAGAGAGAGAGAGAGGTTGCGAGAGAGAGAGAGAGGTTGCGAGAGAGAGAGAGAGGTTGCGAGAGAGGTTGCGAGAGAGAGAGAGAGGTTGAGGTTGAGGTTGAGGTTGCGAGAGAGGCTGCGAGAGAGAGGCTGAGACAGAAAGAGGCAGAGAAAGAGGCAGAGAAAGAGGCAGAGAAAGAGGCAGAGAAAGAGGCAGAGAAAGAGGCAGAGAAAGAGGCAGAGAAAGAGGCAGAGAAAGAGGCAGAGAAAGAGGCAGAGAAAGAGGCAGAGAAAGAGACAGAGAAAGAGACAGAGAAAGAGACAGAGAAAGAGACAGAGAAAGAGACAGAGAAAGAGACAGAGAAAGAGACAGAGAAAGAGACAGAGAAAGAGACAGAGAAAGAGACAGAGAAAGACACAGAGAAAGAGACAGAGAAAGAGACAGAGAAAGAGACAGAGAAAGAGACAGAGAAAGAGACAGAGAAAGAGACAGAGAAAGAGACAGAGAAAGAGACAGAGAAAGAGACAGAGAAAGAGACAGAGAAAGAGACAGAGAAAGAGACAGAGAAAGAGACAGAGAAAGAGACAGAGAAAGAGACAGAGAAAGAGACAGAGAAAGAGACAGAGAAAGAGACAGAGAAAGAGACAGAGAAAGAGACAGAGAAAGAGACAGAGAAAGAGACAGAGAAAGAGACAGAGAAAGAGACAGAGAAAGAGACAGAGAAAGAGACAGAGAAAGAGACAGAGAAAGAGACAGAGAAAGAGACAGAGAAAGAGACAGAGAAAGAGACAGAGAAAGAGACAGAGAAAGAGACAGAGAAAGAGACAGAGAAAGAGACAGAGAAAGAGACAGAGAAAGAGACAGAGAAAGAGACAGAGAAAGAGACAGAGAAAGAGACAGAGAAAGAGACAGAGAAAGAGACAGAGAAAGAGACAGAGAAAGAGACAGAGAAAGAGACAGAGAAAGAGACAGAGAAAGAGACAGAGAAAGAGACAGAGAAAGAGACAGAGAAAGAGACAGAGAAAGAGACAGAGAAAGAGACAGAGAAAGAGACAGAGAAAGAGACAGAGAAAGAGACAGAGAAAGAGACAGAGAAAGAGACAGAGAAAGAGACAGAGAAAGAGACAGAGAAAGAGACAGAGAAAGAGACAGAGAAAGAGACAGAGAAAGAGACAGAGAAAGAGACAGAGAAAGAGACAGAGAAAGAGAGAGAGAAAGAGACAGAGAAAGAGACAGAGAAAGAGACAGAGAAAGAGACAGAGAAAGAGACAGAGAAAGAGACAGAGAAAGAGACAGAGAAAGAGACAGAGAAAGAGACAGAGAAAGAGACAGAGAAAGAGACAGAGAAAGAGACAGAGAAAGAGACAGAGAAAGAGACAGAGAAAGAGACAGAGAAAGAGACAGAGAAAGAGACAGAGAAAGAGACAGAGAGATTGATTCAGTGTTGCAGAAGGCAGCTCAAGTGGGAAAGAGGCTTTTCCATCCCAGAGCAGTGTTGTGTTATGATGTCTGCTCAAGACAGTGACTGGAAGCAAGTTGGGATGATGCGATTGCTGGTAACTTTACATAATAATTAGAACATGGACACAATTCCACTGCAGATTCCAGTCATTCGTATAAATATTGACAAATACCTCTTCTGTCAAGTGGGTGTTCAGTTTCTCCAAAGCATCCACTCGTGCCTGAAGGTTCCTCACCGTAAGACTGCAATGAACACACAGGCACATTATAAGCTGATATCCACATCAAAATACCAATCTATATTGGCCACCATTCCTGCAAAGGCCAACTACAAATCTTTGTCCTGAAAAAATGAGAGACGGGAATCTAAATTGAATTTTTTAATCCGTACTGAGAAAATTTCGTGAAAGTACCACCAGACTGTTTGTCTATAGATCGAAGTCTGCTGGATTTCCTCTTCAAAGGAGATAATTTGAGCAAAACACAAAGCAAGCACGCACGCGCACACACACACACACACACACACACACACACACACACACACACACACACACACACACACACACACACACACACACACACACACACACACACACGCACACACACACACACACACACACACACACACACACACACACACACACACACACACACACACACACACACACACACACACACACACCAAAGGCAACAGGTGTCACACCATCTGCCCTCACCTAAGCTGCTTTCCACCACAAACTTACTTCAGATTACGGTTGAGTTCTTCTACGTAGTTCTTCTGATCCAAAATGGCTGCAGTGCTTTCTTTGCTGGAAATAACAGAGGCACGTCACTAAGGTGTGCACCAACACCTCCATGGTACAACAGAGACTCCATTGTCACAGTGACCATGTTATCATGATTCTGGGAATGTTGAAAATACTTTGTGAATCTCTCAATCTTAGGAAGATTGTCCATATTTGTAACAAATTGGGTCACATGATCAAGATTAGGTTATTTAGACTTTTGTGAACCATCAAGAAGTTTGATGTTTAAAGGTGTAGCAAAATGAACCTGAGTGCACCATGGAAATTATGGGCCAAATGGCCTCATTTCCTTCCTTGAGGACAGCTTCTCAGTCTCATGTTGTCTTTTTCTTTTTATATGATTTTTCAGATGTACACACACACATACAGACAGACAATTGCCTTGTGAGTGGGGGTTGCTTTTGTGTCCATGAGCATGTATACAACATTTGGTGGAGGTGGCACAGCTGTGCAGCTCAAAATCACAAGTCGTCACCCCACCCTCACAGGGAAGCGGGACTTTATTTTGTGTCTGACCTGACCCTGAGTACCCCCAACGCGTACACAAAATTTAGTTGTTTGACCCAACTTGACCCAACTTGGGAGATTGACCCAAGGGGTTTTGCCTGTGATTTTCAGACATACAAACACGTACATAGGGAGAATTTCCTGATTGATGGGGGGAGGGGGTATTGTGCCCATGATCTAAAGCTCAAGGGTAGCTTCAGCACGTATGCAAGTTTGGTGGAAATTGGACCAGCCGTATTTATTTCTCGACAGTTTTCAGACCTACACGCATGCAGAAGATTTCCTTGCCGGGGGAAATGGTGGAGGTTCTTTTGTTGTTTCATGCACATGACTTGACCCTCGGTACCTCCATCACAATGAAAAATTTGGTGGAGATTGGTCCAGGGGTGTGGAATTGAAGAGGACACGCACACACACTCTGGCGGTGCAAGGATTCCTCGTTTCTCACTCACCATCTCTCCTGACGATTCCATCACCTGAACCCACCGATGACTATTAGCGTTCCTCCATTCTCCATTGTCTCTCTCATTTCAAGGAAGACCTTGAAATAAGAGAGAGTGGAGACAACGAAGAAGGAGATGAGGATGGAGTTGGGAGGCTGCAGATCATGTGGCAGCGAGATGTGGAGTGGACACGACCAATGCCAGACCACCAATATGGTGATGTGATGGCATGGCATGCGTGTAAAGTGAGGGCGTGCAGTGTTCGGTTGAATGGAGCCGAAGAGGGAACATGGAAAGAACCAGAGAGGAATGAGAAAGAGTGGAAACGATGAAAATGAAGCCAAGAAGCTGCAAGGCCCACGGCGGGGTGAAGTGAAAGGGTCCCAGCCAGTGTCCGACTGCCGCTATGGTGTCGGCACAGCACGTTTGTGGAGTGGAGTGGAGTGGAGATGTGCAGCACTCAAATGGATCTCACATGGAGCCAAAGGAGAGAGAGAGGCACGTGTGGTTCACTGTGACGAGCTGTGCAGCTCCGAACAACATGGTCAGGCTCCCATCTCAGTGGGGACGATGATAAGCCCATGCAGAGGCACCCAGAGGAGGTCAGGTATGGGAGCATTCACTGGAGCAGAGCGATGTTGCGTCCACTTTCCACCAGTACTCCAGGGGCCTCTATCTGGGCACCCCTCACGCAGATGTCTGGCCCATCCCCATCTCCTTCAGATGCAAATCAACCTGCTGTACCCAACAGTGTGACCACTCCTCATTTTCATAAATGCCAAGGCGAGCCAATGAAAAAAGCCAAGAATTCACAAGGTTTCGGAAAAGCGATGATAATAGAAAACCTATACGCCAAGAAAACCTATAGAAAACCAAGACGCCAAGGTGAACAACGAATAGCCAAGATCTTGTGAAAAAAGCCAAGGAGTGGTCACACTGGTACCCAAGAGCTATGTGGTCGGCCCGTTGGCTTCCTCCACCCACGAAACTCCCTCGCTGAGAGAATCTGGTGAGCAGGATCAGCATCAGGAAAACGAGCCACATGTGCATACAGCTGCAGCTTATGCTCACGGACTATACAGGTAAAAGATCTCATCTGATCGAATCTCAGCAAATGCTCGTTGGATACAGTCTGACCAGCAATTGCCAAGGATTCTCCAAAAAGACTTAGTACCAAAGGGGTGAAGTCTCCATCTCAGATCCCTGATCAGAGTCCAAGTCTCACATCCAAAGGGAAAGACTGGAAATGCCCATGACTTAAACACTCGGACTTGTCACCTTCTGCATAGGCACCAACAGTGCCACAACCCATGATACAGTGACTGAATAACTCCCTACGCCTGACCTAGACATCCATTGACCTCGAGCTCACAACATGTGGAGGAGATGTGAATATCACTGTCAAGGTGTGTGAATCTTTCTGTGACCTCAACATCCTTGCCACAAACAGGAACAGACAAGATAGCAGCATCGAAGATGTCATTCAAAGCTTGGATCTTATTTTTGACCCAGGAAACCCGTAATCTCAATGGCTCCGACTCCTCATTCTGCACCTTGAGGGCCCCCAGGAGGATATCTGGCGTCTTCACAAAAATGACTGCATCATCTGTGAAATCAAGGTCAAAGATGTTGACATTCTCAAATGATGCACCGCAGCTCAATCTTTCAGACATCCTCCCCAGAATCCAGTCCATACAAGTGCTGAAAAGTGTCGGGGCCAGTACACACCCCTCACAAACTCCACTAACAACTGGAAATAACTCAGAGATAGAACCACCACACCTCACGGTACTCTGAGTACCAGAGTATAGTTCAGACATCAAATTTTTCAGTTTTGGTGGCACCCCACAAAGACCAAGAATCCTACAAAGGGCATCCCGATTCACTGAATCAAACGTTTTACAGAGATCAACATCAGCTGTGAGCGGCTCTTGTTAAAGCTACCACCTTCGTTCGGTGAGGACCTGAAAAGCAAGGATATGATGAAACGTTGACCTCTTTGGTGTAAAGCCTGACTGCTCTGGGTGCTGGTGCTCAAGCAGGTGGTGGCAAACCCTATCAATAATTATCAGGGCAAAGACCTTGCCCAGCACTGAAAGTCGCATCACCCCTCAGTAGTTGTTACAGTCCTGGCGATCATCCTTCACTTTCCAAAGAGGGAAAACGAGGCCCTTCTTCCCGTCATTTGCGATGATGCCTGTTCTCCAAACCAAGCACAGAATTGCATTTAATGACATTAGTACAGCATTTCCACCAGCCTTGAGAAGTTGAGCTTGGATGCCACAGATCCCAGAAGTCTTACCCCCTTTCAACAGGTTCATCGTAGCTCATGTTTCCGCAAACAAAAGTGGTTCACAGGTGATTGGAGGGTCAGCAACAAGGATAGTAACACCCCGACATCCAACTCAACAGCTGGTGGGGCAACTTGGTATAGCCGCTCAAAGTAACTAGCCCAGCGGGCCATTATTTCATGGGCCCACCACACTTTGCTCTAACTGCAGTACACCAAGGGACAGGCTTGAAGGAACACAATGCACGAATCCCTCGAAGTAGGACGAGATTCACTTGACCACAGGTGATGCTCTACCTCTTCACAGATTCCTCACACATAAGCCTCCTTGTCCACCTTCAGCCAGCATACAGTTTTATGCCTCAGCTCTCTGAACAGCTCAGCTCTGCAATGAAGCCTGGCCCTGCGACTCTGGTCAATGGTATCCAGTGCCCCTTGGGAGACAAAGTTCCTCGCCTGACAGTGGGTTCCAAGACAACCCCTGGCAACATAAATACCCTTGACCCTCGGTAAACATAAGAATGGTGATCTTGAAGGCATTCCACAACTCTTCAGCATCCCATGGAACACCCAGACCCCTCAAATCCCCACTCAGCCTGTTCGCAAACTTCTCAGCTACCCTCTCATCCTTGAGCTTGCAAACATCCAGTCTAGGCTGGGATGGTACCATTCTCCTGCATTTAAGCTGCAGCTTTGGTCTTGCTACAACAAATCTGTGGTTGGTTTTGAGGAACTGAGCATTCTGGTAGACCCTGCAATTCTGGAGTATCCTCCAGTGATCATCAATGAGCACATTATGAACATCCTTTGTCACACCACCAGCCTTAGAAGACAAAATCCAGCAATGAGGCTGTGTGTGCTGAAACCATGAACCAGGAGAATTTGCAAATGCTTATGATGGAAGATTATGAAAGAAAATGGCGTGAAGAGGAAGATCGATGGGATCCAGATGATTGTCTTCCATATCAAAGGAGAAGGGAGATACCAACAGCCAAATATGTGAGTCTGACAAAAGAATCTGACGATGACGAGGGATCCCCTTCCCCAATTGAGCCAAATTGGAAAACAAAGCCGAATTGGAGAAGTGCGAAAAATAGTGACAGAGTGCCCCCTCATGGGCCGTCTCCAAGCCCGAATGCTTGCTATATCTGTGGGAAGGTGGGACATTGGAGAAGAAATTGTCCAAGTAACCGGCGGTCAAGCAGGGATTCCCAAGCGTGGTACAAAGGGCCATCAGGAGAAAACCGACAGACGAGACAAGAGAAGCGGTATTTACAATGCGAGAGCATGTTGACCTCTGCACTACCGCTGTTAGGCCTAGGTCACATTTGCCACGGCGGCCGTGGGGTCTCCAAAATCTGCGGCCACTAGCAATTATACGGCGGCCGCAGTATTTCCACGGTCACACAATGTAGCAGTCACATATGTTTTTATTTTTCGGGTAGCCGCACGGCATGTTTATAAATTGTGGAGACCAAAAACGTGGAGGTGCCGTACGGTCTTTGATTTCATGTCGCACGGTGACCTTAGGGCGTCCCTGCGTCGGCAATATAATTTTCAAGGCAGACGCAAGAAGACCTCAAGGTGCCCGCCAGGCGACCGCAGGGGGGCCTAAGGCGAACGTGCGGCCAGACGGACAGTAACGAGTGGGTATATTTATACCAGTCCTTTTTTTACTGAAATAAAAATATACCAGTATATATAACTGAATATACTATAACTAAAATATACCGTGGTCCCCCAGAATCCGAACAGCCAAGCTGTTTGAACAAATTGGAATCCGTACAATTTTTTTTCGAGAAAGTTTGGCCCTAAAAACCCAATTCATAATAAAAAACCGAACACAACGTAGCGTTCATGTTTGTTCACGTGTCTCCCCCACCTGTTCGACCCGCATCTTCGCGCTTTGTTCATTCAGTTCGTCAGTGGAAGTACTCAGTCACATTTGCTCTACGGCGAGGATAAGGTGGCCGTACGCCCTCTGAATTGACAGAAACGTGCGGCGGCCGCAGAGAAACTGAGGTGGCCTTAGGGTGGCCCTATGCCGTTTGGCTATATTTTACAGGCCGTAGGGGCGCCGTGGAATTATAACTGCGGAGTTATAACTTTTTTCATTTCTACGCTCGCCGTAGCAATTCGACAAAGCCAAGCTATGACGTAGATGTGTTCCACGTCGACCGTACGTCGGGCATACGGTGGGCTTGCGTTTTCCGTGCGGCTGCCATAAGCTCTTCTTAATGAAAAATGAATTTTCCCAACCCCCAAAAAATTACGGCACCCCCACGTTTTCGGTCTCCACAATTTATAAACACGCCGTGCGGCTACACGAAAAATAAAAACATGTGTGACTGCTGCATTGTGTGACCGTGGAAATACTGCGGCCGCTTTATAATTGCTGGTGTCCGTACATTTTGTAGACCCTCCGGGCACCGAGCCAAATGTGACTTAGGCCTTACGTCGTGTTTTCACCTTCATTTTTTTTTAATCATCTTGTGTTTTAATTATTAACAAAAAAAGCAATCCGATCATGTGGTGTGACGGACTGTCGGGCAAGGATTGAATTTCACAGCAAAACCGGTTGTAATTTTTAATATCCATGATTACGTCAGCCCGATGCATTTGATGAAAGTGATTGTGGTTCTGGGGGCATCATGTTTGATGAGCTGCCCTGGGGGCAGCGCTCTCGCAGAGTGCGCGAGCGATCGAAACCCAGGCTTGAGCTCGAGCCTGTGTGGGCCTTTGGATGTGGCGATTGTACCAGTTTACATATAATACACCGCCACCGAAGGTCATTTACTCATCCTATTTTACCTTAAACATGGGGAATTTCAGTTTTAAGTGTCTTCAAAGTGGATTTTCTTTGGGTCCACGAATGGATTAATTCACTTTCCATTATTTCTTATTGGGAAAATATTTTTTGAATCCGAACTTTTCGCAATCCGAACAGCCTCGTGGAACAAATTAAATTCGGATTCTGGGGACACCACTGTGTATAGGCAAACAACTATACTCCGATCTCTAGCGGTACCGCACGGTGGACGCACGGTCGACGCAGACTGCCACGGAGGCCATACGTAGGTGCACGGTGGGCGTAGGGGAACCATGCGTCGACCTTGCGTTGCCCACAGGTAGTCACACAGACCGCAAGGCCACCATGCGGCGATCGTGTAAATAGTGCGGCCGCCGTAATTTTTTTGGGGTTGGGAAAATGCATTTTTCATCGAGAAGAGCTTACGGCAGCCGCACGGAAAACGCAAGCCCACTGCACGCCCTATGTACGGTCGACGTGGAACACATCTATGTCATAGCTTGGCTTGTCTAATTGCGACGGCGAGCGTAGAAATGAAAAAAGTTATAACTCCGCGATTTCATTCCACGGCGACCCTAGGGCCTGTAAAATATAGCCAAACGGTGTAGGGCCACCCTTAGGCCACCTCAGTTTCTCTGCGGCCACCGCACGTTTCTGTCAATTCAGAGGCCGTACGGCCACCTTCTCCTCGCCGTAGAGCAAATGTGACTGAGGCCTTAACAGCGACCCCTTCGGACGAGCCAACCTTATCTGAACATAAATGGGAAAAATGCGAAATTTCTGGTAGATACGGGATCTACCCGCTCAACAATTTGGAAGGACATTATGCCCGCAGTACCTTTATCGCACCAGCGTGCAAATGTGGGAATTTCTGGTGGAGCTGAAAAGATTCCCGTAACGTAAAACCTAACTTGAATATGGGCCTTTAAGGTCCAGTCACACCTTGACGTTTTAGCCAGCAATGGCAACATTTCAAAATGTATGTAAAACGCTGGCTTACGCTGAACTTTTGATGTTTTTTTTAAAGATTCGGACGTATTCATAACGAGTTGGTCGTATGCATAACATATTAGTAACGGACACAGAACGTTTCGTTGTCTTATAGATAACTTATACCAACGAATGCTTAGCCTGTTGTCGGCGTTCACAACCTATGCCCAATGATAGTCTAACTTATGCATCGCGCGCTGCAAGTATCGCCGACGATCACGTGGCGTAGCCTATTAAAAAGCTGCCGCACAACGATTCAAATCATAACCGCCGGAGAAATGGAAGTGTCAACATCGCAGTCACACCTTGGCGATCTTGCCAGTGTATGCCGACCTCTGAAAAATGCGTCTAAAATGCTGGCGCACGTCGAATACGGTATGGATAAGTTTGGTATACGTGAATAGAACGCTAAAGTACGCTATCATACATCGTAGTAAGTGGAGTACGTCTTGTACTTTTAAACGTGTAAAACATTTTACGACATACTTGCCGTATGCCTCACGTTCCGCATGCGATCAGAATAAGTTGTACGCATGATGTGCGATCGTTGGCACACGTCGACAAAAGTTACTTGTAAGTTACTCATAAGTCGAAACACATCAACGTAATGGTTAGCGTCAGTGTTCCAGACTCCCTGCTTTTTTACTTTTTGTTTTCTTCGGTATGACGGTGATGTTGACACTTCGATTTCTAGTGCGGTTATAATATAATATAATTAATAGGGTGCCGTTCAATGATTTAAATCATAACCGCACTAGAAATCGAAGTGTCAAAATCACCGTCATACCGAAGAAAAAAAAATAAAATAAAAAACCAAAAAAAACCAGGGAGTCTGGAACACTGACGCTAACCATTACATTGACGTGTTTCAACTTATGAGTACCTCACAAGTAACGTGTGTCGACGTGTGTCAACGATCGCGTAACGTGCCTACAACACGTTACTCATAGGTTAGAAATAAGTTTCGGGTACGCTAAACATTACTTCGACGTGTTTCAACTAATGAGTAACTTACAAGTAACGTGCGTCAACGATCGCATAACGTGCCTACAACTTATGGCCAGCGTAGCGGAACTTGTGAGTCATACGCTGGCATAAGTCTAACAAATTTAAAGCATGCTAAAATTTGAGGACAACCGCAAAGTACAACGATGAAAGCCAGCATACTACAACGTATGGCAGTGTTTTTCAGTGTGCTCTCAATGTTTCCAAAACTTACCCATAACGTATTCGACGTGTGCCAGTGTTTTAGACAAATTTTTGAAAAATCGGCATGAGCTGGCTAAAACGTCAAGGTGTGACTGGGCCTTTAGAGGCGCACCATGCCTTTTTCCTGGTGGCAAATTCACCTGTGAATTTATTGGGACGAGATTTGCTTTGTTGCTTGGGATGCACGGTGAGATGCTCGCAAAATGGAGTGTATCTGGATATTCCAGAGATAAAAAGAAGCAGAAACCTTTGAGATGCTATCATGATCAATTGGACCAGTTGTGTATTGGTGGCGAGTGTGCGAAATAAATGTCCGAGAGATAACTGAGCAGAATCTGGCAGAGTTAAAAACCATTCCCGATGTAAAACTTTGGCTGGACCCTCACAATGAAAATACGGCAGAGTGGGATAAACTCATACACTGTACAGCATACAAATACGTTTCAGGAGAGGATGTGAATTATGCAAATGAAGTACAAAATGTGCTCGGTATGGAATTTAATATCGAAACTGCTGATCTTTGGATGGGGAAAAAGGGAATTGGATTGGAAGTGAGAACTACACAACAGCAACGCGACTTGATGTACCAACCTCAAAATATAACACCACACATTATTGTCACAAATGGACACAAAGCGAAGGAGATTGGGCCGATGATCACGCGATTGAAGGGATTGCCAAGATAGTATTTATGTCAGGTATGGGGCCAAAATTTGTATCGAATGGAAGGGAATGAAGGGTATACGTGGGAACAACCTCATGTAGATTCTGTGGCCATTTTTGAGCGGATAAAGAAGCTACCATTTTGAGAAATGTTATCGATAGTGGAGAAAGAGGATTTGTTGGCACAGGTGCCCAAGGAATATTGTGGATGACACACCCAAATGAAGTATGGAGAATAAAAGATGCGGAGCCAGTGCATATTATGATGGATAAAACCAAGCCCCTACCTCGTGTTAAACAGTATCCTATACGAGAGGAGGCCAGAAAAGGAATCGCCCCAGCAATCACAGTACTACTCGAGCAGGGGGCAATTAGAGAGACTGTCAGCAAATGTAATACGCCAATCTTGCCTGTAAAGAAGCCAGGTAAACAGACGTGGCGATTTGTGCATGACTTCAGGGCAATTAACAAATGCATAGTGTCAGTTCACCCTGTGGTACCGAATCCAGTGACTATATTGTCATCAATTTCATCCAATACAGTGTGTTACACCACAATTGATCTAAGCAGTGCATTCTTTTCAGTACCAATCCATGAGGATTTACAGAACCTGTTTGCGTTTACCGACGAAGGGGTGCCATATACTTGGACGGTGCTGCCACAGGGCTTTGCAGATAGCCCTACATTGTTCTCACAAGCACTCCACAAGGATTTGAATGACATCGTGCTTACTGAAGGGTCTACCTTGTTACAGTATGTAGATGATTTGCTGATTTGCTCAACATCAGAGGATAATTGCAAAAAGGACACCTTAACCCTTTTAAGAGTGCTAGCCGCCAAAGGCCATAACGTGCCAAAGGCCAAATTACAACTGTGCGAAATGCAGGTAACATACCTAGGGCATGTATTGAGTGGAACCTCCAGAAGATTGTCAAATGACAGGGTGGAGGCAATTTTGAACATTCCGAAACCCAAAACAAATAAAGAAATGAGACATTTCTTGGGGATGGATGAATATTGTAGACAATGGGTACCTGATTAAGCAGCGCTGGTAAGACCACTGTTAGAGATGATGCTGGACAAAGCACCGGAGCCGGTGGAGTGGACACAACAGGCAGAAGAAAACTTTGGTAAGGTCAAAACAGGTCTGTCAACAACACCAGCCTTGGGTTTGCCCGATTATGATAAGACGTTTCACTTATACACCCATGAGAGAGATGGATTTGCACAGGCAGTCCTAACACAGCAGCACGGTGATAAAATGTGTCCATTAGCATATTACAGCACAAAACTAGATCCGGTGGCGCAAGGATTTTCACCATGTTTGCGGGCAGTAGCTGCTGCTTCATATGCTGTACAAACCACAAGTCAGATCGTGATGACATTGCCTTTAGTGCTGCGGGTCCCGCACTGTGCAAGTTCTATATTGCTGAAAGCAAAAATGCAACACCTGTCAGCAGTAAGAGCAATGGCATATGACCTAGTGCTAATTCAAGCAAAGAATGTAGTAATCGAATGATGTCCTGCACTGAACCCAGCGTCCTTAATGCCAATTGCAGATGATTGGCAAGAACATAACTGCGAGGAGGTAATGACGGAGACCGCTACTTCCCAGACAGACTTAAAGGACATCCCGCTGCAAAACCCCGAAATGATAGTCTTTGTGGATGGCTGATCAACAAGAGCAGCAGACGGGTCATTACTGTCAGGATATGCAGTGTGCTCTGAAAGTGACGTTTTGGAAAGTGGTAAGCTACCTCGACATTATTCCATAGAACAGGCAGAACTATGTGCGCTTATTGCGGCATGTAACCTCACCGAGGATAAGAGCATAACAATAGATACAGATTCCCGATATGCGTACGGGGTGGTACACAATGTCGGGACACTTTTGAAAATAAGGGGGTGTATAACATCACAAGGTACGCCAGTCAAAAATGGTAAATTGATAGCGGAACTGTTCGAAGATATTCACTTACCAAAACAAATAGCGATAGTGAAATGCCGAGCACATACAAAGCAAAGAGATACGGTCTCAAAAGGAAATGCTTTCGCTGATTTATCAGCAAAACAAGGAGTGAAATCGCAACAAATAGCAAATATGCTCGCCAAAGAAGAAGATGAGGAATGGGCGCCGACTACTGATGACATTGCAGCACTACAGGAGACAAATGAGGCAAGTGAAAAAGCCAAGTGGGAGAAAACAGGTTGCTGCTATAACGTGGAAACAAAACTTTGGGTCTCAAAAGAAGGTAAGGTGGTTGCCCCAAAGGTGCTTTTACCATGGCTTGCTCATCTGGCTCAAGGAAATGGCCACACGAGCAAACGGGGGATGCAGAAGGAGGTGCTATGTACATGGCATGTTCTGTGGTTTACAGCTGTGGCAGAGATTTTTTGGAGAAGACATGCGTATTGTCAACACCATAATGTTGGTAAAGTGTTTAAGCAACCAGCAGGAGCTCATCCTCTACCCTGGGGGCCTTTCGTCCATATTCAAATGGGCTTTGTAACCATGCCAAAAATGCTGTAATTTCAACCACATATTGGTGGTGGTCGATATGTTCACCAAATAGATCGAGGCATACCCATGCAGAACATGTGATGCAAGGATGGTGGCAAAGTGTTTGCTCAAAGAGTACATTTGCAGTTATGGGATGCCTCACAAAATATCGAGCGATAAAGGATCGCATTTCACATCGGATATTACCAAGCAACTCTGCAAAGCTTTGCAAATAAAACAACACTTCCACTGTCCATACCATCCTGAGTCTGCAGGGCAAGTAGAACACCAGAATGGCAAACTTAAGAACAAACTTGCTAAAATAAGTGATGAAACAGGTTTGAAATGGCCAGAGGCTATTCCTCTAGCACTGATATCAATGAGGTTAATGGTAAACAGATTCAGCGGATTGTCCCCACATGAAATGCTGATGGGAGAGCGATGCGAGTGCCGGTAACCACCCCATTTACCCTGAAACAGATGGACATACACATGATGGACGAGACAATGATCAACTTTTGTGTTGCCTTTACAAAGGTTGTCAAAGGATTTGACTCGCAGGTCAAACAAGCGCTACCAGAACCATCTGCGGAGGAACACCAAGGCATCCAGCCCGGCGACTGGGTGTACCATCAAGGTGTTCACGCGAAGGAATGCATTGAGGGCACATTGGACCGGACCCCACCAAGTATTATTGGTTACCCACACAGCTGTCAAAGGGAAGGAAAACAATCATGGACTCAAGCATCTCACTGCAAAAGAGCATACAGGAAGTCTCAAAGAGAATAGAGGAAACTTTCAAGTGGGAGGAATGTTACCGGGGGTTCATAACATGTAGCAGTGCTTCTGATAAGCATGTGCATAATCGTGATAATATGGACGATAACAGATAGTGAAGGCATTATACGAATGCCAAGGAGAACAGACTGTTTGTTAGGTCTGAAGCAGGACAAAGGAGGAATGGGTCGTGACAGGGTACGCAAGGCAAAAGAAGGTAAACATCGAGACCAATTGCACGAGAAAGGCATGTATGGGATAAACACCTTTTTGACAATGTCGCACAATTACGCAACAAAGAAAAATAAGGCGAAGTTTTGGGTATGTGCCCACCTCCCGCACTCTTCACAAACAGGACTGCCATTAGCGGTGATCCCATTTGAGGAAATCGATTATTGTGGAGCCGGATGGTACCAAAACTATGCCTTAAATATAACAAGCAATGGGTCATGCATGAGCTTTGCGGTCGGGTGGTACCCTCCTTACAGCCTCGCAAAGAGACCCCCGTATTTTAGGATTACGTACAAACGAGCGGGGTTCCTTTGTCTAACTTGGACAAATCCGAGCAGCAAATTTTATGCAGGTGAATCTACTTGTAATTCATCGATAGAGGTGAGGTAAACAACATGGCAGATAACTTGAAGGGTATAAATGGGACGTATGCTAAAGTAGCATTAAACGGTATGTACTTTGTATGCGGGGTTAGAGCCTATCCTTGATTGCCACTTAATTGGACTGGATCCTGTTATTTGGGATTTGTGGTTCCCCATATCCGTGTAACCACTAGCTCGCTGCCCAAAGGTATTCTGCGATGCAAGAGGAGCATTTCAGAAGGGGAACTCGCAGCAATGACAATTTTTCCCGATATGG
Source organism: Eptatretus burgeri (assembly GCF_056783735.1). NCBI lineage: Eukaryota > Metazoa > Chordata > Myxini > Myxiniformes > Myxinidae > Eptatretus > Eptatretus burgeri. The sequence continues at coordinate 2,865,622 of NC_140968.1, read as the reverse complement.
GGCATGGAAAGCAGCAAGAGAGCTTGATGAAATGGCAGCCTCATTGGAGGAATTGGGGAACAAAACCACTGATGGCTTTGAGAAGGTCAATGTTGAGGTTGCTGCACTTGGCACAATGACCATGCAAAATAAAATAGCTTTTGACAAGATCTTGGCAGCCCGAGGTACTTGCGCTGTAATTGGGAAGGAATGTTGCACATACATTCCAGATAATTCTGAAAAAAATCCATGACGTTGTACAACATGTAAGGAAGGTAGATACAAAGTACCATGACCATTTTAAGGGATGGGAGTTCGGATCTTGGTTGAAGGGAGTGTTTGGTGGATGGGGAACATGGATATTCCACATATTGTTCATTGGCTTCGTGATATTTGTTGCTGTTGTCATCATAGCATGCAGAATAATAATAATCGGTGTGTGTGTGTGTGTGTGTGCATGCGTGTGTGTGTGTGTGTGTGTGAGAAAATTTGCCAGTGACAACGATGGTGGCACATGAAGTTTTCCTGGACCTACCATCTCTGAGCAACTATGGTGACCATGAAGATCCAGAAAACCCAGAAAATGAAGAACCTAGTATAAAATTGAATCGAGACACTGTCGGTGGGATTTTATGAAAAATGCGAAAGTGCAGACACCTGTGCCCTTGGAACTGATGAAAGCCCTTTTGAAAGAATTCAACAATTGTTGATAAAGAACCAAAAGCAGTTGGATGATTGTGATGAAGAGATATGGGACAATAAAGATATCTTAAAAACTGAAGGCAAAAAATAATTTGAGTGGCTTGCTCAAATATAAGCTGGTTAGGATAATTGAAAATGGTGATTGCCTATTGGATGTATATGTTCGGTGTGCACAAGGTTCTTTTCTTCCAGATCGCCTGGGTGCCCAAACTCTGTGGACAGGATGGGAATATGGTGGCCCCTGATGGTTGCATCCACCCACTCGGTGTTGACCCGAGGCGCAAGTCTGGGTGATGCTGTGGAAACGGACCTGCCGCTAGCCGATGACAAGTGAAAAATTTTGTAGGTTTGTCCTTACAGAACAAACCCTTGTGTTTGAACAAACCCTGTATGAACAAAACAGGGGAATTGTGGGAAACTGAATTGTGAATCGAATTTATAATGAGGTAAAATGCCAATTAGCTTAAGTTGGTGCTTTGAGAAAGAATTTAATAAATATATGCTGGAAAAGCTAGTTGGGAAGTAATTGTACACATTCCTCTGTAGTTATAAAAACCTTGTAAAACCTTATCTCTACTTGCTAGATGGCCAGCAAGGAATCACATACTCTTTCCTCCCCTCACCGGGGCAATCTGAAGCAAGCTCCGATAACAGACCGTTTTTCATCCTGTGTTTGTGAATTTCCTTTGGTGCATTAACCACGCCCTGGTGAAATCCTATATATACTTTCTGTACTCGATATATAGTTTAAGTTCCAGGGCCCGTTCGGTGATTGTTGCCGAACGCGTCGAGCCACAAGTACAAATGGATGCCTTTATGGGAGAGGAAATCGGATCAGGGGAGGTTCACGCCCCTTTTCCTCCATCCAATGGGCGAGCGTCGGGCGGTGTGGCCCCGCCCCCAAGCGCGATGCATGTGAATTCCTTTTAGGAGGAAATTCGGATCAAGAGAAGCTCACGCCCCTTTTTGCCCGACCAATGGCTGAACATCGGGTGGCGTGGCCCCGCCTCCAAGCGCGTTTTGATCCGCGAATTTACATACACGCTCCTCCCCCAGTCTATAAGGACGCGAGCACAAGGCGACTCGCTGCTGGCTGGTCGAGTGAAGACGGACGTCGTCGTCGAGGTTATCGTTGTTGGGTCGTGGTCGAAGTCGTGGAGTCTGAGTCGTGTGTTTGAGGGGATCGGACGGCGAAGGGGACGGAGCTCGGAGTTGAGGTCGAGGGACGAGTCGCGGAGTGAAGCAGGGACGCGGAAGAGGGCTCAGGGGTGAGAGTTCACCAGAGTCGGTGCGGTCCCAAGGCCCCGCTAGCGGGATGGAGCGTCCGCCATTCCTCTCTCTCCACCCGAGCATCAACAATTCCTCCCATCTGCGCTGAGATAGCGCCGGTAACCCCGTCCGTTCCCCACCCCAACCGTGGTGTCGACCGACCAACACGTGCCTGCGCAACGCATGCCTAAAGGAGCTCACCGACCACGCCAGGGGCACGGAGTCAGGCACGTTATGCTGACATTGCGGCAAGCACGCCATCGCGCCATGAGGGCGCGGGTAAGACCCCTTCGGTCTCGTGGACCTGGCCGCTCATCCAGGTCGCACGTACATTTGGTCTACAGACCTGTCTGCCCCCTTGCCTATGAGGGTGGCTTTTATTTGCTTTTTGTGTAAATGTGTGTGTGGCGCCAGTCTTTGAAGTAAACCTAAATAAGTGCTTGTACATTGCTTTATTTGGTTGTAGCTCTGCGTTGCTTTCATTGCTTTGACTGTTATATGTACATTCTTACTGTATGGCTGTGAATACGTGCTTGCCTTGTATGTGTGTGAAATAAAAGTACTTGTTAAATTGTGACCCGTTTCGTTGCATCCTTTCCTTTGTTTGAAAGTTCCATTTTACATCACGGAAGGAATTGGTAGTGGGTTTAGACACCAAGCAAGTAATCTGAACCGTCGAGGTCAGCGATAACTCCGCTCGGTTATCCCCTTAGCACGGAACGAGCCGCTTAAGCGGTTCATGCCCAGAGCCGACCGACATTCGGCGATTCACCCTATTTCGCGCGGGTAGAATGCGGATTGGGTTGTGGTGAGGTTAAACCCCCACCCGTGACTGGCTCCTGGCGGTAGTTCCAGGAGGGTCACGACTGAATTGTCTGTCCGGTGGGCGACGCGGTTGCGATTGGAGTTACGCAATCGCTCACACGCCAGGCGGGACAGAAATTCGTAACAGTCAGGTCAGGTCAGGTATGGGAGCATGTGCCAGAACAGCGCGTCGCTGCGTCCACTTTCCGCCGGTACTCCAGGGGCCTCCGTCTGGCCATCCCCCAGGCAGATGCCAGGCCCATCCCCATCTCCTTGAGATGATGGTCAACCTGCTGCAACCATGAGGCACGTGGTCGGCCCACTGGCCTCCTCCACTCATGAGACTCCCTCGCTGAGAGAATCTGGTGAGCAGGATCAGCGTCAGGAAAACGAGCCACATGTCCATACAGCCGCAGCTGACGCTCACGGACTATGCAGGTAACAAATCTCATCCGAGTCTCTCTCAGCAACCGCTCGTTGGACACAAAATCCGACCAGCGATAGCCAAGGATTCTCCGAAGACACCTGGTACCAAAGGAATTAAGTCTCCGTCTCAGATCCTTGGTCAAAGTCCAAGTCTCGCACCCATAGAGCAAGACTGGAAGTACCAAGGACCTGAAGACTCGGACTTTCGTCCTCCCGCACAGGTACCGGCAGCGCCACACCCCATGATCCAGTGAATCCATGACTCCCCAGGCCCGACCCAGACGTCTATTGACCTCCGGCTCACAACCTGCGGAGACATGAATATCACTGCCAAGGTAAGTGAATCTATCCACGACCTCAACATCCTCACCACAAACAGACACAGACAGGACAGCAGCATCCAAGATGTCACCGAAAGCCTGGATCTTTGTTTTGACCCAAGAAATCCGTAATCCCAACGGCTCCGACTCCTCATTCAGCACCTCGAGGGCCCCCAAGAGGATGTCTAAAGTCTCCGCAAAGATGACTGCATCATCTGCAAAATCAAGGTCCGAGATCTTGACATTGCCAAACGATGCACCGCAACTTGATCTCTCCGACATCCTCCCAAAAATCCAGTCCATACAAGTGCTGAAAAGTGTGGGGGCAAGTACACACCCCTGACGAACTCCAGTAACAACTGGAAATAAGTCAGAGATGGTACCACCACACTTCACAGCACTCTCAGTACCAGAGTAGAGTTCAGACATCAGATCGATCAGTTTTGGTGGCACCCCACGAAGACCAAGAATCCTCCAGAGGACATCCCGATTCACTGAATCGAACGCTTTACAGAGATCAACATAGGCTGCAAGCAGCCCCTGCCGAAACTCTCGTCTGCGTTCGGTGAGGACACGAAGTGCAAGGATACGGTCAATCGTTGACCTCTTTGGTGTAAAGCCTGACTGCTCTGGACTCTTCAGAGTCTCTACAACTCTTCAGGACTACAACTCTTCAGGACCCCCCAAAGCACCCAGACCCCCCAAGTGTCCACTCAGCCTGTTCGCAAACTCCTCAGCTACTCTCTCATCCCTGAGCTTGGCAACATCCAGCCTAGGCTGGGATGGTACCATTCTCCAGGATTTAAGGTGCAGCTTTAGAGTTGCTACAACAAGCCTGTGGTCAGTATTGAGGAACTGAGCACTCCGGTAGACCCTGCAGTTCTGGATCATCCTCCAACGACCGTCAATGAGGACATGGTCAATCTCCTTTGCCACACCGCCAGCGTTGGAATACCAAGTCCAGCGATGAGCTTGCGGGCGCTGAAACCATGAACCAGCCACCCTAAGTCCATGACTTCTTGCAAAGTCAAGGAACTTAGTGCTATTCTGGTTCATAGTTCCTGACCCATGGGGACCAACACACACCTCATAACCATCCCTATCAGTTCCAGTCGATGCATTGAAATCCCCCAAGACTAGAAGTGTATCTCGTCTGGGGCACTGATCAACCACAGACTCGAGTGTGGCGTAGAATGTGTCCTTCACGGTAAGATCACTCGCCTCAGTCGGAGCATAAATAGAGACCAGGGAAATGACACCTAAGGAGTGACGAATCCTTAATCTCATAATACGCTCGTTGACCGGTGTTACCTCAATTATCATTGGGGTCAGCTTATTGGACACATATATATATATATATATATATATATATATATATATATATATATATATATATATATATATGTATATATTGTTGTAGTTGAGGAAATTCACAAACCACCATTCAGGTCCCATAGGTGAGATATCTCTGTAAGTATATGTGTAGTTAGCCCAAACCCGTTGTTTAGAGGGAATAAATGTCATTCATTCGGGCTGCGACCCTTCAAGATAGCCGTTTTTCTGTTCTATCTTTATTTTGAGCCAACCACGTCTCAACAGCCATCACACAACAACCACCAACCGCAACGCCGCTTCACACAACAACAACGCCAACAGCCACGACCTTTACCGTCACATCTCGCTTTCGCAACCATCGCATCACCGCCATTCCCGCGCCGCTTGTGGGCACCGATCCTGGACTCGTACAGGGCGCGCACCGAGCAGCGGGTGCAAAAAAGCGGCCTTTCCGAGAAATCGGATCAAGAATGATTCACGCCCACTTCTGTTCCATCCTATCAGCGAGCGTGGGGCGATTTGGCCCCGCCTCCAGGCGCGTCGGAGTATAATCGATATATGCAGATTCGAGGATCAGGAATGATTCACGCCCACTTTTCCTCTGTCCAATGGGCGAGCGTGGCTCCGCCCCCGAGCCGATCCTGATCCAAAAATCTGCATATGGTTTCTCCTGTCGCACTATAAAGCGCCGAGCGCGGGGCGAATCGGGGAAGAGTTGGAGAGTTGTGGCAGCGGCAAAATCAGTCGAGAGAGTGTCTGTCGGGGTCCGGAGAGTCTGGAGAAGCCAAGGAGCTTTGTGGAGGTCTGCGCTCGTGTCAAAGTCGGGGAGCTGCGGAGAGGGGAGGCCGGGAACGCGGTCGAGGTCGCAGTGGCGTCGCTCGTCACGGGACCCAAGCCAGCCAGATATCCTCTTTCCCCCGAGCATCAACAACCCCTCCCTGTTTCCCCCCGCGCTGAGATAGTGTGAGAAGGGGGGCCCCGTTCCCACCCCATTCCAGGCAGTGCCAGCGAGGCCCGCGGAGTCGGGGTGCCGCCGCCATTTTGCGGCTCATCACCAGACGGGTAGGCTCGACGCGGTCTCGGCCCGAGGCCCGTCTGCCCCCTTATCGTTGAGGGTGGCCCCTTTTTCTTTTGCTTTGGAGTATATGTGTTGTCGGCGCCATCTGTGAAGTAAAACTGTGTAAGTGTTGCCGTGTGCTCGCGTAGTCGGTAGTAGATCTGCATTGTGTTTCTTTTGTTGCAATTGCTTTTGGTGCGTAATTGTTGTTTTTTCTTTTGTTGCATTTACTTTTGGTGCATAATTGTGGTAATTGTATATGTGTGCTTTCCGTTTGCCGCGGAATAAATGTGCTTTATGTTGAACTGTTTCTCCCGTTTCGCTTCGTCTTTTCTCTAATTGAATCTCCATCTTACTTCACGTAAAGGGTTGGTCGTGGGCTAAATACGCCCGATAATTAATCGGAACCGTCGAGGTTGACGATAACACCGCTCGGTTATCCCGATAATACGGAACGGGTCGCTTAAAGTGTCCGTGTCCGAAGTCGACCTGCGGCGAGGTGCGATCGCCCGGTCTACCCTCCGTGTGGGTACTTAGGTAGGTCGAATTTGGCGAGCAACCCTATCCCACGTGGGGGGCCGATTGGCACGATCGTGGTGAGGCCGAAAGGCCCACCCGTGACTAGTTCCCGGCGTTAGTCCGAGAGGGTCACGACGGGATTGTCCGTCCGGTGGGCGACGTGCCGCGATTCGAGTTACGTGGCCGACAGCACGCCGGCGGGCGCGAATACCGCAACACTGGTGTCAGGAGTGGGACACAAACCCATCCCCCTCCTCGCGGCACTGGTATCGGAGAGCGGGAAAACGGGCTCTCCTGTCTCCAGCTAAATTCACGGGAATCGGTCCAGGGGTGAGAGGAGCGACCCCCGATTCCCTCCAAATTACAAGCGATTCAAATTAACGCTTTACGAGAAATAAGATGGCGTCTCAAGGCGAGCGGGAGCCGGGGGTATTAGAAATGGATTTAGAATGTGTAGAATCCATGGTCCAGGATGAAAACCCCGTGCAGGAAATGTTGGTTGTGCAGGAACACGAACTCCCCCAACTGAACCCAGAGCCCGAAATAGGTGCGGCGGCGGCCGGCCGCGGTGTATGACACCTCCCCTCCCCCTCTCCACTAAAACCCTTCCCCGATCCCTGCCGAAACGGCTCACCCAAACGCACCCGACATGACCCAGCTATTCACCATGCTGGCAAAGATGAATGCGAACATGAACAAGCAAATGCACGAAATGAAAACGAAAATGGATACAAACACAAACGAAGTGAAGGTGAATATGGAAACAAACGCACTCAAAATGGAGGAAGAAATGAAAGAGCTGCGGGGTGAGACGCAGAACATGGGCCGAAGCCTGCAGGCGGGCATGATGGCCGTTACCAGGGAGTTTAAAATGGCGACTCCACGTGTGGGAGCGAACGAGCTGGGAGGGAGTGCAACGGCTGTCGGGCCCGCGGTGGAGGCTGGTAAGGAGAAAATAATTCGGGGGACGTGTTGGGCGAGAAGTGTGAAGGTGATGGAGAAAGCAACAGTGGCGGTGACCGAGAGGGAAAAACTAATTGGGATGACGGAGACGTGCACGAGGGAGATAACAAGGGAAGAGACGGAAATAATAGTTGAGACAAGGGAGATAAAGGAAGAGACGGAAATAATAGAGACACGGGAAATAGAGGAGAGACTGCATGATAATGACAAGGTTAGAGACGCGCACACACACACAGAGGTAGTGGAGGACCATGAGGGGGAGCTGGCGGACTGGGTGGAGACCCAGTGCGAGCAGCGGGATAGCCTCCTCCAGGAACGAGGGGAGGGAGTATGCCCCCTTGAGGCGAGTCACGACCAGGTGGGTTCGGTCGTGTCGAGCGAGTTCGGGGGGAGGAGTGCTGCGAACGGGTGCACGGAGAGCTTGGGGGGTATAGAGGCCCCGGAGACCCTTGTGGGGACACGAATCCCCAGTGTGGTTGTCCCGGTGTGTGTGGTGTCGAGGTGTGTGTGGTGTCGAGGTGTGTGTTCACGAGTGTGGCGAAATGCGTGCTGCAACGCATGCATAGCGTGGGTGCAAGGGCGTGTGTGAGAGCGACCGGGTGGGTGACAAAGACCCCGTGTGCGGAAGCGACCCCGTGTGTGAGTGGTGTGGTGGTAAGTGTGCAGAAGATCGTGCTTCCCAGCACGCCGTGTGTGGATGAGGCACCGCGAGCGAGTGCCCCCGCGTGTGTGAGTAGTATGGTTTGTGTGAGGGAAATGGCACGAGTGAGTGAAAGGCCGCGAGTGAGTGGAGCCACGTGTGCAAGGGTAGGCAGGTAAATGGATTTGGACCGGACGGGTTCTCCACGCGATCGTGTGTGTTAAGCTCCAACGGGCAGAGCACATGTGTTCGCGTGGGGAACCCCTCGAGACGTGGGGCTTGTGTTTTTTTTATGCGCACGGTGACGTCATGGCTGCACGTGTGGTTGGAATCCGGCAGGAGTGGTATCTCTGCCGGATGGTACCGTCCAAGGAGGGACGAGGAACACGTGCAGCTGCATGACGTCACGGGCAGGTGTAAAGTGCGCGAGCTCTGAGTTGCCGCGCAGGTGCTGCGCATGGGAAAAAAAAACAAAAAAAAAACAAGCCTCACTTTCGGGTGCACAGGATTCCTGGGCAAAGGGTGGAAGACCCCCTTGACCCTGGGCACAGGATGAAAACTAGTTAGGGGGAAGGGTTAGCTTAGTTAGACCGACTTCATGGGGCAGGGGTAAGTCCTCATGGAGTCCGTGGAATGGATTAGGTAGAGGGATTGTAGCCAGCTTTAGGTTGGGAAATAAAATTGATTAATGGGATTATTTGGAGACAGTGACAGACTTGAGGATGTGTAGAGGGGACGTAGCTTAGCTACGTAGGTTAAAAGGAACGTGCTGTAGTTTAAGGGACGACGTGGGAGCACGAGTTAGTTAGGGGATGTAGTTAGAAGGATGGCAGAGTTCAGTGGTGTGTGTGTTGAAGAGTTGGTGAGTGAAGTGGAAGCATGTGCTTGGTGAGTGAGTGAGGCCAGCGGGTCTGTGTGTGTGGAGTGAATGGGGAATGCATGGTGCGATGAGTGATTGGGGGGAGGAGTGACTCCCGCCCAAGGGACCCCGGGGTCAGAGTAAAGTGAGTTAGCTGGGTTAGTCAAATTGAAAAATGGAGGTCGTTTTGCTGTTGGTGGGAAAGTAGGCTCGAGACCCATTTGGAGGGGTGCAGGAGCCCTGTTGACGGGCTTGGGAGCGTGGCTGCGAAAGGTGAGTATCGCTGAGTGGGTACCCCGGGCACCAGGCTAGTCAGCCTCGGTAGGCCATGGGCCCAGGGGGGCCGGGATAGAGTAGTGGGCACGGGTGCGCCTGCTTGGTGCGGGGGCCCGGGGCGCCATTAGCCGCGTGGGCAGTGTTGTGGGCACGGGTGACCCTCGGAAAAGGGCCCGGGAGGCCGGCCTGCCACGTGTGCGTTTCAGGGGAGGTGCCATGGGGGGCACTCCCCGGTGTTAGGGAGCTGGTAGGCTCGGAGGCAGTGTAGTGCCCGGGGGTGCCATAGCGGGAGATTCGGCAGAGGGTCGTGCCTGCCAAAGGGAGCCACGTGTCCCAGCCAGGAGACCGTGTGAGGGCACGGAGAGAAAATTGGGGGGCGAGGCCCGAAATTGTGAGGACACCAACACAGGCGACGGGAATCTGGGTTGTTAGAACCAATAGTTTAAGCGAGAGGCGCTTGTTGAAAGCCCCGGGGTAGTTTAACAGTTAAATGGTTAGGGTAGATTAGGAGATGTACCCCTCCGCACCATCCATCCCCTCGCTGTCGTTGTGGGCCGCTGGACCCACTTTGGTTAAAGATCGCCGAACTCTGGGGAGGCCATTCTGAGGCTTGAGTTGGGCCTCAACACAGGACGTTAGCTCTCCCTTATTCCCCTCCGGGAAGGGAACGTAGGGGTTGGGAGTAGGCTAGGTGACAGGATAGGTTAGCCGAACAAGGACGATAAAGGGGGTTAGGGGACGATTTATAGAGGGGAAGTAAACATAAAAGTAAAAAAAAAAAAAAAAAAATAAGTTGGGGCTAAATTGGGGTTTGACAAATTAAGGGAGTGGGTATGTACAGTGACAGGCAAAGGCGATAGGTTGGGAGGGAGACAGGTAGGTAGGTCCGAGCCCGCCTTCCAAGTGGCCAGCACCACCGCACTCCCTCCACCAACCTCCATTGAACGGCAAAGGCTGGCCAACTTCATCGGCTGGCCGTGTTTTGCTT